>NC_138535.1:16803043-17428610 GCF_964234715.1 Podarcis melisellensis
TCAGGTGGTACCCCCTTTGTAGTGCGTGTGGAACGTCTGAGCACTGTCTCAGGTGCTCCCTCTGACCCACTGGGGCCAGCAAGTGTGTCCTTGTTATCAGAAGACTCCCCCTCTGACTTACTGCGTCTTCTGGCCTTCTGCACTTTACTAACGGGAGACGAAGGCTCACTCTTGGGCTCTCTTTTAACAACCTGTGGAGATGCCCCTCCCTGTTCTTGACACTGGTCAGAGACCTGGTCCTCATCAACAGGTTCAGCTTCTAAATCTCCCTCATCATGAGAATCAGACAGACACTCTGAGAGAACATCAGGATTCGCATGGATCCTTGACCAACCACTCTGCTCACAGAACTCAGCACTTCTGCTAACTAGAATCCTGGACTGATCGCCTTCTGGATAGGCAAACCTCCACCCTTTTGTCCCAGGCTCGTACCCACAAAAGATCATTTTCCGGGACCTCGGGTCACCTTTCTTGCGTTGAGCCTCTGGCACAAGCACCCAAGCTTCGCAACCAAACACACGGAAGAAATGTACCTTGGGCTTCTTCATGTGCAGCAGAAAATAGGGCGTGTCTCCTACAACAGAGCTATAGGACCTGTTCAACGTGAAGTTGGCAGCTTTCCAAGCTTCGGCCCAAAAGCTCTGAGGCAAACCAGAGTCAAACAGTAGAGCGTCAGCTGCCTCAGATAGCATTCTGTTCCTGCGTTCCGCTACGCCATTCTCCTGAGGAGAAAAAGCAACCGTCAACCTGTGACGTATTCCCTTCTGGCGGAAGAAACTCTGCAGAGCAGACCTGGTGAACTCTCCGCCTCGGTCACTCTGAAAACTCTGCACCTTGGTGGAAAACTGTAGTTCCACTGCCGCAACCCAGTCTTTGATCAGTTGCGCCGCCTCGCTTTTCCGTTTCAGCGAGAAAACCCAGCCGTTCCTCGAAAAATCATCTGTCAGCATGAGTGCATACCTGGCCCCACCCAGACTCGGCACTGGCATGGGTCCACAAAGGTCTGTATGCACAAGCTCAAAAGGCCTTGTGGTTACCCTCTCCGATCTGGGATAACTGCACCTTTTTATCTTTGCTCTTTTGCATGCCCTACAATCCAAGAATTTACCACATGCTTTCATCTTACAACTTTCAGTCTCTGAAATTATTCAACACAGTGATGAATCTCCCTCCAATTTTTTGGAACGTTTAATGGAGGCATATAGGATTTATACCCCTTTTGACCCAGAAGCCCCAGCAAGTAAGCAAATGGTTAATGCAGCATTCGTGGCGCAGAGTGCTCAGGACATAGGGAAAAAAATTACAGAAATTAGAAGCTTTTGAAACATTAAATATGGAACAGCTCCTAGCAAGCCGTTAAAAGCAAAAAGCAACCAAGCAGTAACAATTGTGGGGGCCACTGGCAATAGGGTCCTTAAACCGTTTTTACAACCTCAAGAATGCCAGATTGGAGGGAAAACCCTTACACATCAATTTCTTTATGTGCCTGAATGCCCCATTCCCTTGCTGGGACGTGACTTTCTGTCAAAAATTCAAGCCCAAATTACGTTCACCCCAAAAGGGGCAGAAATGAAATTACCCCAAGCTGCTACAGGGATTGTTACAGTAGAGGTCCCTAGAGAACAGGCCTGGAAAATGATGATGGCTTTATCAGATAAGGACCCCCAAAGAGAAATGAATTCAATTTCACAGATTCCAAAAAATATGAGAGCCCCACCTGGAGTATGGGCAGAGGACAATCCACCAGGCATGGCAAAGAATATAGCACCATTCATAATAACCCTAAAGCCTGGGGCAAAGCCAATAGCAACTCGGCAGTACCCTATCCCAAGACAAGCAGCAGAGGGAATGCAGATGCACATAGACAAGTTTTTACAATATGGACTTTTGGTAAAGTGCCAGTCAAGCTGGAATTCTCCATTTTTTCCAGTTCATAAGCCTAATTCTGATCAGTTTCGCCCAGTCCAAGATCTGAGAAGGATAAATAATTTAATTCAGACTCTGCATCCCTGCTTGCCCAATCCTTATAATCTTTTGGGATTAATTCCATCAGAGGCAACAATGTTTACAGTGTTGGACTTTAAAGATGCATTTTTCTGTTGCCGCGTTGCGTCTCAGAGTCAGCCAATTTTTGCATTTCAATAGGAGGATCCTTACAATGGGACAAAAACCCAGTTAACATGGACCCGCCTGCCTCAAGGATTCAAAACTTCGCCAACACTTTTTGGAACAGCCCTAGCCCAGGATTTGTCTAAATTCCCATCAGTTCCTGGGAAAACGATTCTTCTACAATTCTTGGATGACTTGATACTTGGGAAGAAGTATTCAGGTCCGATAGTTCTGGGTGATTATGTCAAAAAGGGATCAGTTTGAAGTCATAAAACCTCGAAATCTTCCATAAATTGGTGTGGCAAAGCATAAAGTTGGGGGATCAAAACCCATGGCTCACTCGAGTACACTGAAGGAGAACTATGAAGAGGTGAAGTATGTGCTGGAGAAAATTGGTTATGATCAGCATAAGTGGTTTATTTGTGTTGACCTGAAGATGGTGAACTTTTTGTTGGGACAACAGTCTGGCTTCACCAAGTACCCATGTTTTCTGTGCATGTGGGATAGTAGGGACCGTGCTCAGCATTACACGAAGAAGGACTGCCCTGTGCGGGAGGAATTGGTGCCTTGCAAAGAAAGGAACGTCAACGACCCTCTGGTGGACAGAGACAGAATACTCTTCCCACCGTTGCACATCAAGCTCGGCTTAATCAAGCAGTTCACCAAGGCTCTGGACAAGGATGGTGACTGCTTCATTTACTTGCGCCAGGATTGACCATGGAGAAGTTGAAAGCTGGCATCTTTGACGGTCCTCAGATCCGTCAGCTCATCAGAGATCCAGAGTTCGGAAACTCAATGAACAAAGTGGAACTGGAAGCATGGAAGGCATTTGTTCTGGTAGTGAATAACTTTATTGGCAACAATAAGGCCAGAAACTACGCAGAACTTGTCAACAACATGCTGACTGCTTCACATATGGACCGGTTTCCTGAGAACCTGGGTTCAATGAGTGACGAGCAGGGGGAGAGATTCCATCAGGTCATGAAAGAGATGGAGACCAGGTATCAGGGTCGCTGGGACGAAGTCATGATGGCTGACTACTGTTGGACTCTGAAGAGAGAACTCCCTGCCGCTGAGCATTCCAGGAGTTCCAAGAAACGGAAGTTCAAGCCCTGAAGTTTGAAAAATGATGAAGCAACATGCAATTTACGTGTTCTTACCTTTATCAATGCCCACCATTCAGTTTACAGTAATCAATGTTTCTATCAGGTAATCAATATATGTTGTTTTAAAAACATTTTTTTTCTCTTAAAAACATATTTAGGATGATATGTGTTGACAAAAACCAGCTGATAATGCCACAAAAATGTAATCGATTTTGTCACAAGATCTGATTTTTTTCAAATCAACATAGCACAAAAAAAACTGACCTGATGGAGAGAAACGGATGCCATTGCCTGATTCAGCAGTGCAAAAATACCCTGAATCAGTTGTAGAAATCTAGACAACATTCAAAAAGTAAAAAAATTGTTGCCCAGTGTTATACATTAAATCATCATACAATACCCAAAAAAGAAAAAGAAAAAACACACAAAATAAAATAAACCCACCCCCCTGTTTAACTTCCCTCCACCGCTACTCGTCTTCTCTAGAATCAATTTTACCCTTATCATTGCATTCTGATTGTTTTTATTTTCTCTCTATACATACGGTGGACGCTCGGGTTGCGAACGTGATCCATGCGGGAGGCACGTTCGCAACCCGCAGCGCTGTGTGTCCGCACGCACAGGTTGTGTTTTGGCACTTCTGCGCACGTGCGATTTAGCGCGAGCGCCGAAATCTGGAAGTAACCCATTCTGGTACTTCTGGGTTTCGGCGCATCCGTAACCTGAAAACCCGTAACCTGAAGCGTCTGTAACCGAAGGTACCACTGTACATATGTCATTATAGTTTTGATGAATTTACATTCTTAATCTAAGCATATTAAGCATGTCTTTTTTGGAGCAATATTTTGTCATATAATCATCAAAGCATTGCCATTCATTTTTTAGTTTTTGATTTGACTGCTGTCGTATGGATACTGTTAATTTAGCCAATTTTAAATATTTAATTTGAGAATCCATTCCTCCTTGGTAGGTAGTTCTTTAGCTTTCCATTTAGATGCTATTACTATCCTGGCTGCGGTGGTCGCATATAAGAAAAATTCTTTTTTTTAATTTCTTTTTTTCTTTTTTTCCCTTATTTATTTATTTAGTTATTTATACAACAAGGAAAAAACACACAAAAAAACACAAATACCAAATTACACACAAATTACAAAAATAACCATAGACACATAATTTTCTTGGCAAACAATAAAACATCTATTGGTCTTAACACTAAAGACCCAACTTCCCGTCTGTTCCATATCTCAAATTCATATTACTTATTGCCAATACACATTTTTTTCATAATTAAACTTATTCTCAATAAATCTAATTTCTTCTACCTAGTAACTATTACTGAAGTTCCTCGAATGCTGCAACATAAAAACCTCCCATTTAGAAACAAATTCCTGTTTTGATTTATTCTTTATTTTTTTCTGATAAACCATCTAATTCGGCATATTCTGTCAGCTTTTGGATCCAATCTTGTATAGAGGGGATTTCATTACTCTTCCATTTTGCTGCGATCAAAACTCTTGCTGCCGCCGTCACATATAAAAAGATACCCTTCCTCTTTTGTGGAATATCCAAATCTGTTATTCCCAGGAGGTAGGCCTCTGGTTTTTTAT
This sequence comes from Podarcis melisellensis, assembly GCF_964234715.1. Classification (NCBI taxonomy): domain Eukaryota; kingdom Metazoa; phylum Chordata; class Lepidosauria; order Squamata; family Lacertidae; genus Podarcis; species Podarcis melisellensis. Next base: position 16,807,866 of record NC_138535.1, read on the forward strand.
TGAAAGAGATCTTTAGCATTTTTTACAGTTCTGCATGTATACTCTCCCAGAATACCTGTATTTTCCTACATGTCCACCACATATGATAGAATGTTCCTGAGTCTCTGCATCTCCAACAATTACTTGACACATTTTTATACATTTTTGAAAGTTTCCATGGTGTTAGATACCATCAATGTTGCATTTTTTGAAAGTTCTCTCTAATCGTGTAACAGTTTGTGAATTTCCAATTGATCTCTTTTTTTCGATTTCTGATTTTCTTTTCCTAAAGGCCCAGTAGGTAAGCCTCTGGGTTTTTTTGTTTGTTAATGGGATTTTAAGCATTTTTTTCAACTCCTCATGTATTTCTCCCCAGAAGTACTTAATTGGGGTGCAACTCCACCACATATACATTGTTGTACCAGCTTCCTTGTTGCATTTCCAACAGAGGTTGGATTTCAGTTTATAGATTTTTGCTAATTTGACTGGTGTTAAATACCACCTGTAGAACATTTTGATGAAATTTTCTTTTATTGTACTACACGCAGTAAACCTTATATCTTCCTGCCAAAGTTTCTCCCATTGCTCTAAATATATTGTGTGGCCGAAGTCTCGTGCCCATTTAATCATTGTCTCTTTCTCTTTCTTGTCAATCATGTCCAAATCTAGCAAAAGGTTATACATTTCAGATAGTATTTTTTTGTTTTTTTTAAATAACATTTCATGCATTAATTAATTCTCTTTAGCAAAGCCTTTCTTTGAGTCCAAGTTAAAGACACTTCCAAGTTGTATATATTGCCATCTGTCGGAGACATAATGCCTTATTTCCTCATATGGTCTTATTCTAAGTTTACCTTGATCTTCCATTATCAAATCTCTATAAGTTGCCCATTTCTTATTTATGTTTAGTTTTTTTCATGGCATGGGCTTCTAGAGGTGAGAGCCACCATGGTGTCATTGGCTCCAGTCTCGTTTTGTACTTACTCCAGACTTTAAATAACGCATTTCTAATTAGGTGGCTATTGAAGTCTTTATGGACTTTGATCTTATCATATGTGAGATAGGCGTGCCATCCATACCTGTTGTTAAAGCCCTCCAGGTCTAATAAATCTGCTTTTTCAAAGTGATCCATTCTTTCAGCCATACAAGGCATTCTGCTTCATAGTATAATTTTAAATTTGGCAACGCCAGGCCTCCCCTCTCTTTTTTGTCTGTCAGGAGTTTGAATTTTATGCAGGCTTTCTTATTTTGCCATATGAATTTTGTCATATCTTTCCTCCACTCCTTGAAACGTATTATGGGAATTGTTTGAAAGAGATGGAGCATTTTGGGAAGGACATTCATTTTAATTATGGAAACTCTTCCTCCTGTTGATAATTTTAATCTGCTCCAAGTTTCAAAATCTTTTTTTTATTTCTTTCCAAACCTTATAATTATTTTCAAATAAATTGATATTTCTCATGGTTAGTTCTATACCTAAATATTTTGCCTTTTTCACAATTTGCAATTTTGTCTTTTCCTGTAGATCTTGCATTAGATCATGTCCTTTTTTCAATTCTTTATTTTCATTCTGTAGTTTTTTCATAGTTTCTTTCATGAGATCCTCTTGTTTGTTTGTTTTGATTTTTAGGTCATTCACTGATTTTTCAATCTCCAGCTTTTTAATTGTTAGGTCCTTTAATTGGCCTGACAAGTCTAAAATTAACTTAGAGTTCTGTTCAATTTTCGTTCCCATGATATCCAACTTATCATTGATAGACTTATTCATATTTTTATTACTGTCTTTATATCATCACCTTTGTCTAGTTCTATGAGTATAAAGAAAAGCTGAATCATCTATCATCCTGCCTGTTTAAAATGGAACCATAGAAAAAATAATAGAAGGGTCTGCAGCTCCGACTGCAGCGACACCTAGTGGCGGAGGAGGTAAATGCTTTAAATACTACATCAAAATAACCCAGCCTGGCCACAAAATAACAATGACTGTCTTTTTTGTTGTTGTTGAATATATAATAAGAGATTTTGGAACTTTCAATTTAAGGTTTAAGGTAATACATTTGAATCCACTTAATAGGTTGATTGTAATTCTATAGTGTACTACCCACCAAGCAGAAGATTTAAGGAAATGCATTTGAAATGATCAACTTAGATTGCTAATGAAATCATATTTGATTATTACTAGATTGTTTAAAGTATTTAAATGAATTGTGAAGTGTCGTTTGATGTCAAGAAGTGTATAAAGTTGTCTGTTATGAAGAATTAAGCTGAAAGAGACAAATCTACAGGTATGCTTTACACTCTGAAATAGAATATTATATAGTATTTGTACATAGTACTTGTTCAAACTCTCAGAATTATTGAACTCTAATGAAATGAACTACTGAATGAAAATGAACTGAATCCCCAGCAAATCCCTCCCCACAAGATTCCGATATTTGTTGACTTATATATTTTTTTTATTTTTTTTTGCATGTAATTTTTTTTATTAAGCATTTCAAAATAGAAAAAGAAAACAGAAAACAGATCACTACAGTGTTAAGACAGAAAAAGGAAAAAGAAAAATATACACAGATAACAATACATCAAATAAATATTTTTACGTCACTTCTTTCGCATAGTTGTTTCTTTCAAGACTTCCTTCAGCTAAATCGCAAGTCATTCATAGCCAAAAGTAATGTCCACGTTTCTTCATTTATATTGTCATTATGTCTACTCTTACTCTCTATTTTCTTTGCACAATAACCTCTGGTCTGTTACAGTACCTCTTTAAATCCCTTGAGCGTTATTTTTCCCTCACTGACATATTCCAAGTAATCTACATATTTCTCCCAGTCGCTGATAAATACCTGGTCCTTTAAATATCTAATTCTCCCCGTTAACTTATCAAGCTCAGCATATTCCGATAATTTGCATCTCCACTCCTCCACCGTCGGGGTTTCTTGTTGTTTCCACCTTTGCGCTATTACAACCCTTGCTGCCGTAACCGCATAGTATACCAATCTACAGTCTTCCTTTTTTATATCTTGTCTTAATATCCCTAATAGGAATATCTCGGGTTTCTTTATGAACGTGTATTTTAATACCTTTTTTAATTCGATGTAAACCTTCTCCCAGAACTGTTTTACCCTTCCACACTCCCACCACATGTGATAGAAGGAGTCCTCTACCTTTTTACACCTCCAACACTTATTATCCACCTTGTACATTTTAGAAAGTTTCATAGGTGTCAAATGCCACCTATAAAACATCTTCATAACATTTTCTCTTATCACAGTACACGCCGTAAAGTTTTGCCCGTCTTTCCATAATTTTTCCCAATCCTCAAATTGTATACTATGACCTATATCTTTGGCCCAGCGAATCATTACAGATTTAACTTCTTCGTCAGCCAGGTTCCAATCAAGCAACATTCTATATAACTTGGATATATTTTTCTCTTTGTTATTAATTATCTCCATCTGGTATTTAGAATCTTTATCTGCATAACCTCTTTCTTTGAGGTCCTTGCTGAACATCTGATTCACTTGTTGGTGGTGAAGCCAATCGTAGACATGTTCTTTTATCTGCTCATAGGGTTTAGTTCTCCATTTCCCTTCCACTTTAGTTACTAACTGATTGTATGATGCCCAATTATTTCTCATGTTAGTAGTTTTTATACTTATTATTTCAAGAGGTGACAGCCAATGTGGTGTTTTCGGCTCTAGCAAGTTCTTATACCTTTCCCATACCTCAATTATCGGCCCTCTAAAGATATGGTTGCCAAACCCCTTATGTGCCTTCATTTTGTTCTTCCATAGATAGGCATGCCAGCCAAAGCAGTTGTCGAAGCCCTCCAGATCTAGTAGCTCCGTGTTTTCCAGCTTGACCCAATCCTTTAACCAGCTTAGGCATGCAGCCTCATAATATAGTTTTAGGTCTGGCAGGGCGAAGCCCCCACTTTCCTTTACATCTGTTAGGAGTTTGAATTGTATTCTGGGTCTTCTACCCTGCCATATAAACCTCGAGATTACCCTCTGCCATTCCTTAAAAATCCTATTCCCTTTTATTATAGGGATAGTCTGGAACAAAAACATTAATCTTGATAACACATTCATCTTGATTATGTTAATCCTTCCCCACATTGACAGTTTTAGTCGTCCCCATTTTTCCAAATCCTTCTTTATTCCCCTCCACATCGGCTCATAGTTGTTTTTAAAGAGATCTATATTTCTAGGTGTTAGCCAGATGCCGAGGTATTTAACTTTTTTGACCATCTCTATCTGTAATTGCTGTTGGATTGTTTCTATTGTCTTCGGGTCTACATTTTTACATATCATTTTAGTTTTTGTCTTATTTAGTTTAAACCCGGCCACTTCTCCGAATAGCTCTGCTTCCTTCAATATCTCTCCTACAGAGGTTTCTGGGTCTTCTGTCATTACTACCAAATCGTCGGCGAAGGCCTTAGTCTTGTACACATTCCGTCCTAACTTTACTCCTCTTATATTCTCATTTTGTCTTATGGAATTTAGAAGGACTTCTAACACTGTTATGAATAGTAACGGGGAGAGCGGGCATCCTTGTCTTGTTCCCTTCCTTATCTTTATCTCCTCCGTTACCATATTATTTACGATCAGTTTGGCCCTCTGTTCTGTATATATTGCCCTTACCCCATTAAGGAAGTCTTTGCCTACATTCATGTGTTCCAGGTTTCTCAACATAAAATTCCATAACACATTATCGAATGCCTTTTCGGCATCGATAAACATCATTATAACTTGTTTGTCAATCCTAACAGACAGGAATTCTAACATGTCGATGATATTTCTTGTGTTATCTCTCATCTGCCGGCCAGGTAAAAAGCCTGCCTGATCCGTGTGTATGATATCTGCTAACACATTCTTTAACCTTCTTGCCAGAATTCCTGCAAATATCTTATAGTCTACATTCAGCAGCGAGATTGGTCTATAATTTTTGACTTGGGTCAGATCTGCGTCCTGTTTGGGGATGAGCGTGATGTATGCCTCCTTCCAGGTTTCTGGGATTTCTCCTTTCTTTAAGATGTTATTCATAGTGTTTTTCAAGGGTCTTACTAGAATAGGTTTCAATTCCTTATAATAGCTGGCAGTAAATCCATCGGGGCCTGGTGCTTTGCCCCTCTTGAGGTCTCTAATTACCTCCTCAATCTCCTCGTTTTCAATTGACATGTTTAATCTTTGTCTCCCTTCCTCCGGGATTTTTTGTCCACCTTTATCTTTCATGTATCTTTCTATTTTCCTTAAGCCGACTTTGTCTTGGTCCTTATACAGGTTTCTATAATAATTAAGAAACTCGCTCCTAATTTCTTTGGGGTCGGTTCTCTCCTCCCCCTCTATTATTATTTTATTAATCGTCCCCTGTTCTTTCCTTTTTTTCGATTGCCAGGCAAGCCATTTGCCTGGCTTGTTCGCAAATTCAAAGTTTCTTTGCCTTAGTCTTTTAATATTCCACTCTACTTCCTTGTTTATCATTATAGCAAACTGGGTTTGTAGGATTTTTATTTTTTCTTTTGTTTTAAAACAATTGGGATTTTGGGCTAGCTCTGATTCGTTTGTCATTATCTGTCCTAGGATTTCCTCTTTATTTTTCTCTCTGTTCCTATTTTTGATTGCATTTTGTTGAATGAAGTACCCTCTTATTACCGCTTTACTAGCATCCCAGACTATATTATCTTTTATCCCTTTATCACAGTTCTCCTTAAAATACTCTGACAGTTCTTTTTTTGCCTTTTCCACCACCTTCTGATCATCTAACAAGTAATCTTTTAGTCTCCATCTAAATGTTCTTTTCTCTAAACTTTCCAGTTCCATCTCTACTGGGTTATGATCTGATATTACTTTCGGTCTTATCTCTATAGATTTGACTCTTGGACATAATTCCTTTGAGATCCAAATCTGATCTAGTCGTGAGAGTGAGTGGTTAGGTTCCGAATAAAAGGTGATGTCTGAGACGCCATACGTCCACTAAATTATAATTCTCCACCATAGAGAAGAAGGATTTTGGTAGTTTCCCTTCTTTGCTTCCTCCATCTCTACGTCTATCCATCTCCAATGAAACGACCGCATTCATATCCCCCATTATAATTATTTTTTGATCTGCATACTCCATTAGTTTTTCTTCTAATCTTTCAAAAAATTCCGTTTTGCTACCATTCGGGGCGTAGATCCCGACTACCATCATCCTTTCCCCTTGCCAATTGACATTAACCCCTATCATCCTCCCCTCCTCATCTTTAAACATTGTTTTGGCTTCTATTTTGCTACTGATATACAATACCACCCCTCTTTTCTTTACCTTATCCAGTGTTTCGAATTCATTCCCTAGCCGTTTATTGATCAGAACCTTTCTATGCTTTCTGGCCACGTGTGTCTCCTGGAGACAAATAATATCTAGATTTTTCTTTTTCAAACATTGCTCAATTTTATTTTTCTTTTTTTTTGTCATTCATCCCATTGATGTTCCAATTCCAAATTTTTAAACCCATAGTGCTTAATTTCTTCTTTGTTGATCTTTATAATCCTCCTGTTTCTTGTGTGTTCCCTAAGTCTCCCTCTTCTTCTTCTGCCTCCTCCCCTGATCCACTCCCCTCCTCCTCCTGATCCCCTGTCATTCTTGATTCTCCCGATTGGGCCCTCTCTGCTCTTCCTGTTTCATTTGTATCTACTTTAAGTTCCTTATATTTCCTGAGGAATTTCCCAGTCTCTTCTTGATTTACCAACTTATGTCTTTTCCCTCTATATATAAATGATATCCCTTCCGGGAATTCCCACCTGAACTCAATCCTGTTCTTCTTCAATGTTTGCGCCAAGGGTTTATAAGAGTCTCTCCGTTTAAGTAGTCTAATTGGGACATCTTTAAAGATAATTATATAATTCCCATCTATGTTTAATCTCTTTTCTCTGTTCCTCTGGAGGATCAGATCTCTCATTTCTTTGTTTTTGAACGTAATCAGACAATCACCTGTGAGCTTCTTTGCTCTAGTTGCATTGACACGCATTCTAAATGCATTTAGTATGCTGTTGGCCATTTCCTCTATGGGTATACCCATCCATTCCGCTAACTCCTTCGTCAATCTTTCTTTTACATTTTCATTCTGTGTCTCCGGGATGGCCCTCATCCTCAAATTCACCTCCCTCTGCCTTAGTTCATTCATCGCTATGGTATCCTTCATCTCTTCCTGCGTCTTACTTAGCTCCATCACTTCTAGTTTAATTTTTTCCTTATCTCTTTTTATGTCTCTCAGCTCTACTTTAGTCTTTTTTAGTCCTTCCTCTGCGAGCTGCGTCCTCCTAGATATTTCTTTTATTTGGCCCTTTAATTCGTTCACTGTTTCCTCCATTTTTTTATCCAGTTTCCCAATTCTGTTATCCACTTGTTCTAGTTTATGCTCTACGTTGGCTTGGCTTTGTTTTATTTCCGCAAGCATCTTCAGAATCTCTGACTTAAAGTCTCCCTCCTGTTTGGAGCCTCTCCTCTCTCCTGGGGTTCCCCCGTTCGTTCCTTTCTTCCCCGTAAATGACATCCTATAACCTTGTATCAATCTTCCTCTTTACTATTCCTTTCTGCCCCCAATTTAGTTTTTCTGGTACCTTCCTCTATTTCTTTGCAATCCCGTCTTCCTTTCCAAAGTTCACATTACATTTACATTCACATTAGCAATTACCTTTGTTGTCCCTGGTTACTTCTCAGGAACAATAACCAAAAGTCTTTATAATAGTCAGGGTCTCTTTTAGTCAATAGCCGTTATAGCCAATAATCCTTAGTTGTCAGTGATTCTTGAGTCCAAGTGTCCATATCCAATAGTCCACAGGCAATGTTATTAGTTTATAATGTATTTGTGTCAATCTACTGCATAACCCCAATTTCGCTTTGTCCACCCGTTACTTCCCATGAGCAGATATTACTTCCCTTCCCCCCATCTATAGGTCCAGCTATTATTAATCCTGCAGTCCAATTGTTTTTTAGTCCTGTGTTCCTATAGTTGGGCAGGATTGGGTGTTTGGTGAGGGAAGAGGGATGTTAAACGGGGGGGTATAGGAACAAATACAAATACAAGTGGGGAGAAAGGGGGAGGAGAGGGGAGCACGGGAGGGAGGCAGTCGACTCACACCGGCTCCATCTTGTTTCAGAAAGTTGCCAGAACCGCTCGCGTTCCCGCTGGGTCTTTACGCTGTCTTTGACCTGTCTTTACCCTGTCCTTAGAGCTCTAGGGGGGCTTCGCGTTTCTCGTTTTCTAATCCCCTTTGCCGAATAGAGAAGTGCTGGCAAAACCCTGTTGTTACGCTGTCCGAATATGTCGTCCTTTCCCCTCTTCACTTCTTCAGACTCCGCGCTTCAACACCAGATGGCGGCGAGGGTTTCCCTTCTCTTCCGGGTCTCTCACTTTCATGTGTGACGCTAAGAAAAACCGAGGAGGGAGGGAAATATCTCCCCCTCCCCTTTGTAGTCTCTTGTGCGGCAGGGATGTTTGTTCTCACTTTTCCTTGGGCTCTTTACAAGTCTCTCCGCCTCCACCTCCACCCAAAGCTGCTGTTTTTTCCTCCCTTGGGGGGGGTGCACTTGAAAGAGGACCGCGTTGCCGCCCAGGCAGGTCGCTCACTTTCTTTTGTACTGGATTTTCGCCGCGTCTAGGTTGACTTCGACTATAGTCTGAACTCTGTTTACTTCTCTCGGTTACTTTGAGACTTCTTTGTTACTACTCTTCGCCACCAAGTTGCTAAGTATCGCTATCTGAAGGTAAGAAAATGGTTCCCCTCGACCCTCGGGCTTTCCCCGCTACGCTCTTCGCCTCTTACGAGGTTACCTGGCAGCCGGTTTGTCCTGTTCTTGGTCGTGTCGGGTACTTGACTCCTTGAACACCCTTCAAAGGAGTTTTGGGGGGTCTCCGCGCCCTGGAGTTGCCCCTATCCTTCAGAATAGCCCGGGTTTTTACCGCACGGTAAAACCCTGCTTGCGCTGGGATCGCGGCTCACCGGAAGTCCCATTTGTTGACTTATATAGAAGTGTTGGTGTTTTGCAACTTTGACCTGTTGCAGGACCTTAGCCAGACCTTACCAGAGCATACGCAGAGTTCCAGAAAACAATCAGTTGCAGGCAGGATGGACGAAGCAGGAAGAAAACATTGCTACTAGTAACTTGGTTACTTAGATGTGTTTATTATTTACAGCAGTCTCTACAAGTTACTATATACATGAACAGATACATGGATCTTAACTAGCTCTCTCTTAACAAACTCCAAACGACTCTCAGAACACCACACTGACCAACAAACACTTTCCAGTCAGTAAGGTCATAAATCATCATGCCTGTGTGAAACTTCAACCAATGGTGAAGCTGTAACCAGGATCCCATATCTCCAAGCAGATGACTCAACTCTGCTCAGTCATACTTGGCTGTTGGCCAATTCTTAATTGACTCTGTGTGAAGCTGCACAGAATGGCACGTAGTCAAAAAACACCCCCTCATAGCTCACACAGTGCAATTAACTTCTGAGCACATACAAAGTATTTCAACCAACTTTATTCTGCAAACCCAAGCATTCACACATTTGCTTGTTTTTTACAAACGACAACGGTTTCGTCAAGATGTCAGCAACATTTTGGGCACTCTGAACGTATTCACATGCAATGACATTTCTCTACATTACACAAAACATTTTGGTATTTTACGGCTACATGTTTGGATTTAGACTTAAACTGTGTTGGGGTCACAGAATTCTGTGTGAGATAGTAAGTCTGCAGGCTTGAGGTTGCTAGCTGATGCAACTGGCTGATGCAATACTTTCTATGGAAGTGCTGGGTCAGAATGACTCAGCAGTAAGGTGCTGACAGTTGATTGGCTGTCATCGGTTTATTTATTTATTTATTTTAAATAATATTTATTACTTTTATAGATTACAAAAAAGGAAAAGAAAAAAAGACAAAGGAGAAAAAGCAAAAGAGAAAAAATAAAACAATACAATACAGTATATAGGCAATGCAAAACATAACCTAAACCCAAAACTAAACACATTAAACTAAACTAAACTAAACTAAACTAAACTAAACCCACTCCCTAACCCTAACCCTAAATAAAACAAAACAAAAACAATTTAAAAACATACATCATCCCTTTTCCACACTCTATCTTTCATTCCCTTGTTTCCTCGACCTCCTCTCACCTCCCTTTTCGTATTCCGTTTCTATTAATTGTTTCAGCAAATCCTTTCCATCTTTTTTAACCTTATTTTCCATTAAAACTAAAATACTTATATATGCTTAACTCCTTATAACATTTCTGCTAAGCCCATAAAATATCATTCCACCATTTTTCTATCACTCATTAGTTTTACCATATGTCTATATATAAACTTTAAATTTTCCAATCTTCTTCCACCATCTCCTCTCCCTGGTTTCGGATTCTGCCAGTCCTTTCTGTCAACTCCATATAGTCCATCAACCTGGTGATCTTATGTCCGAGGCTCTTAACTCTTTTCCAAGTCCCTTCTGCAGGTCTTCTTCATTTTCTTTAATGCTAAAGAGCAAATCTCGGGGAAACTCCAACCTAACAATACTTTTCTTCCTTCTGGACAGGTCAGCCAAATTTCCATAGTTGAAGCTAAGGTCCATAAAGTATTTCAGGACATATTTCAAGATTCCTCCAAATCCAAAGGCCCCCAAAACTTCAATCTCCTCCAAGCCCAAGTCCATGTCCCAGAAGTCAGTTAATCCCTGCGTAGAGGGATCTTTCCAACTTTCCTTCTTCAGTCCAAGCCGGGATCCAATCCTCAAAATCTGACTTTTTCTAGATTCAATCATAAAAGGTCTCAACTTATAGTCCTCAATTTGCTTCTGTAAAGCCAAGGATCCTGCTTGTATTACTTTATGTTCAACAACAGCAGCTTTCTCCTTCTCCTCCACCATTTGTCCTGCCAAAGTGGATTCCTGTACCAAGTCCTGAGTTATTTCTGTGTTGGTGTTCGCTTTTTGACTCAAATTAATCACTTTCTGTTCCAAATTATCAACTTTAAAAGTCATGTCATCCATCTTCTTATGAAGCTGTCCCAGCGAACAGCTTATCTTACATAAAACAGTCACAATGGCCTCTCCTGTCAACATTTTTAAATGGTCCAAGGTCAATCTCTGGTTCTCAGAAACCTTATCTTGCAGCTGGAAATCCCCCAGTTACACTCCTGTAACAATTTCAAAAGCTCCCTCTAGAGGGAAACAGTCTCCACTTGTATCAGTTCTTTCAGGCACAACTCAAGCATTAAAGATAGTTTCAATTTTCAGTTACTTTTCCTACTTTTTAAACACAGAAGAGGACAATGGAAACAGTATCTTACTCTTATTTAGCTAGCTGTCAAATCCGTTCTGTCAATGAACTCTCCCCAAACGTCATCTGGCAGCCCGTTCCCAGGTTCAGAGCAGTGGTAATTTGATTTTTCACTCTCTCCTGCAGGCTCACTAGGTCCAAAATTTCCCCCTCTTCTTCTGCTTCCAAGGGGGGTTTTGTATTTTAAACTGATGGAAATTTAATCCTTTGCCAAAAGCTTTCAAAGACTTTAGCTTGTAACGTCTTGGCTTCAGTCTATTTACAAAAGCGGAAGGCGGACTTCCTGTTTATGACCTTCCTGCTTCAGTGCCAAATTAAGGTATTTAAAGATCCAATTTTCCGTTCTACTCACGGGTAGTTGTTTAAAATCCAATTGTCCACAGAAAAAAGTCAGTGCTCTCCGGCAACAGCAATGTGGCTTCACTCCGTGAAAGAAGCAGTCGATTCAAAGCACCGCGCCACTCACCCCACGTCGCTCCGGATCCCCAAAACAGGGTTTCCCCGCGAGTAGGGGAGGCGCAAAAGTTGCCAGCCGAATCCCAGGTTCGCAAGCTTCTCCCGCTTGTAATTTCAATGGGTCTCCACCTTCGCCGTAGCAGTCAGACCATGTTTTTCACGGAGTAAGTTCCTCCCGATCGGAGGAGCTCTGCCATTGCCGGAGGCGCCAACCCGGAAGTCCCTGGCTGTCATCGGTTTAAAAGGGAAACCTGTCCAGCAGTAAAGGTGGTGGTGTAGTAGAGTGTGGTCAGAGAGAGTCTTCCTATTTGCCTTAAGGTGCAGCCAGGTACTCTGTTTGACTGTATGAACTGCTCGCGTATTATAGCCTGTAGATATTTGTATATATAGCTCACAATAAATATACTGCACTGAAGAACCTGGAACTCTGAACATTTCTGCTAAAGCGCCGTGAAGAATTCGCGACAGGGTTACAGGCCCAGCACCCTTCTGCTGTGCAAGAGTACAGGTATCAGTTATCTAGCCATGGGTGCTGGAGGTCAGCTACAGGGATGGAGCAGTCCAGAGCTGGCATGTTGCTGGAGAAGCTGACGGCCACGAACTACAGCATCTGGTCGGTCCGCATGCAACACTTCCTCAAGCCTGTGGTAAGTGGTGGAAGTGGTGGAAGATCCACCGCAGCCCCCTGAGGAGGATGAGGATGACGACGAAAAGCTGGCACAAGCAGAGGCCCAGCTAGAAAAGGATAAGAAAGCCTTGGCTACGATCATCCTTGGAGTGGACGACAGCCAGCTAGTTTACATAGCAGATAAGGTGACGGCAAGTGAGGCGAGGAATGCGCTCAGGGCTGTCCATGTGCGAGAGACAGCTGGCTCGCTGATAACACTGACCAGGAGACTGTACCGGTGTCTGATAAAACTGGGTGACTCAATGGTAAACCACCTAAAGTTTCTAACAGGCTGTTTCCAGGAGCTAGCCTTAAGAGGGAGGCCTGTGGGGGAAGAGGACAAAGTCTTTATAGTCCTGAGTTCCCTTGATGACAGCTATGATATGATGGTCAATTCCCTCGAGTCGGTAGAGACTGATAAGCTGACTCTGGAATACGTTACCAGACGGTTGTATGCAGAGGAGGACAGGCGTTCAGAGTGAAAGATGACCTCAGCCCAGCTGTTGGAGCATCCCAGAGGGAACAGCCGGGAAGAGCAGAGGTGTTGGGAGCCGGAGAAACAGCCAGGAGGAGCTGATGCAGACCATCCGGTGGTCAACAAAGTAAAAAGGTGTTTTTGCAATAGACTGCAATATTTGCAAGGAGGTTAAAAGAAGGGCTTGCCCAGTAGCAAGAGCTAACCAAAAACCACTGGAGTTGATTCATGCTGATGTAACTGGTCCTTTTCCACCAAGCGTCTCCCGTAACAAGTATTGTTTAATCCTAGTGGATGACTATTCTAGATTTGGCTGGGTCTATCCACTAAAGCAAAATCTGAGGTTGCCCAAACTTTGAAGTTCTGGGTAAGAAGGGTAGAAAGGCAGCTTGGCCAAAAGGTGTGCTCTATTCAGACAGACAGGGGAGGAGAGTTTATGGCAAGCTCCCTAAGAAACTGGTTGTGATCCCAAGGGTTTAAACATAGGCTTACCAACATGGCAACTCTTCAGGAGAACGGAGTAGCAGAGCGTAGGGGAGGTGCCTTGTAAACACAAATGAAAGCATTGTTAGCAGATGCAAATCGTCCAATTAACTATTGGGCTGAGAGTATTAAGACAGCGAATTATATTGGAAATTGTTTGTGGCCAAGGGTATTAGACGACATACCCTACAAGATTCTCTATAGCAAAAGTCCCAGTTTGCAACATTTGAGAATCTTTGGGACAAAGGCATGGGTTGACATACCTGTAAAGAACCGAAGAAAGGGTGGGAAAAGGGCACAGCAGTTGCTATTTCTTGGGTATGAAAGTGGAACGAAAGCCTACAGCTTTGAAGATGATAAAAATATTTTGAGTTATAGTTGGTCAGCCAGCTTTAATGAGCAAAGAAATTGGCCCAAGATACATGCAAACCTGCTGCCAGAAAAAGGTTTTACTGCCAAGCGTACCTGATAAGGCAGTTGAAACAAAGCTAAGAATTGGCAGCACCCCCAAGGAAATTGAAAGGGAGGGGGTAAAGACTGAGCAATTTTCTCCAGCTGCTCGCATGGAGCAGGGGGAAAAAGAAAGTGCAACCGGGACAGGAGGAGGTAAATCTCCAGAGTCAATCCACCCCAAAAGCAGTCCTGAAGGTAGCCCAGGAGGCCTGCAAGAAGTAATAAAGGTCAACTTCCAGTCCGTTTTGGGTTCCCAGTCACCATAGACCAGGTTTGTGTAAGTGAGCCAGAAAACTTTGAAGAGGTGCAAGAGTTACCTACTCTAGAGAAAGAGGCATGGTTAAAGGCAATGCAGGCAGAGTATAACTCTCTGCTAAACAACAATGTGTTTGTACCTACAGAATTGCCTGAAGGTAAAAAGCCAATTAGCTGTAAGTGGGTTTTTTAAGTGAAAAAGCTGGCTGATGGTAGTTGTCAAAGGAAAGCCAGGTTGGTTGCTAGGGGCTTTACACAAAGGAAAATGATACATTATGATGAAGTGTTTGCCCCAACAGCAAAGGCTGAAACAGTAAAATCAGTTTTAGCAAAGGCAAGTCTGAGGGGATTAAAAGTTAATCATTTTGATGTTGCCTCAGCGTATTTAAATGCTCCTATTGATGCCGAGGTGTATTTACAGCAAATACCAGGTTATGAGCTGGAAAAAGACAGCATGGTGTTAAAGCTGCAAAGGGCACTATACGGTTTACACCAAAGTGCACGTCTGTGGCATGAATGCATAGACACAACTTTGAAAAAGATGGGATTCAAACAAAGCCTGGCTGATTCCTGTTTATATTCAGCAATGGTGCAAGGAAGCGTTTGTTATTTACTTTTATATGTTGATGACATCTGTCTAATAACAACTGCACAAAAGCAAGTTTCTTGGTTTATAAACAACCTAGGTAACAAATACAAGCTGAAGTATTTGGGAAAGATTCAAAATTACTTAGGAGTAGAGGTTCAGAGAAATGAAGAGGGCGTCTACTCTCTGAGTCAGAAGGAAAAGATTGAAAAGTTACTGAAGACATATGGAATGGAGAGGGCAAATGAGGTTGACACTCCCATAACGAAACAGTACAAAAATGAACCAGAAGAACAAAAATGTGAGAATGCAACAGCGTTTCATTCTTTGTTAAGTTGTCTGTTATATTGAAGTTGCTGGACAAGACCCAACATAACATTGGCAGTGCACATGTTAAGCCAAAGAAGTGCAGACCCAGCTTGGAGAGATTGGGTAGCACTTAAAAGAATCCTAAGGTATCTGAAAGGCACAAAAGATTACAAACTGGTGCTGAATACAGGATATAATCAGCAAGTGTATGCATACACTGATGCCAGCTGGGGAGACAGAGAAAATGGAAAGTCTACCACTGGCTATGCCATATATATTGGAAATACCCTGGTTCAGTGGAAATCCCAGAAACAAACATTTGTTGCCACAAGTACTTGTGAAGCAGAGTACTTGGCCATAAGTGAATGTGTGTCACAAATAGAGTGGTTTGCTTGCCTAACAAAAGAACTTGGAATACCTTCTGAAATGCCAATCACTGTGCTCAGTGACAACATGGCAGCACATCTTGCCAACCAACAGCAAAACCTGTCCAGCAGTAAAGGTGGTGGTGTAGTAGAGTGTGGTCAGAGAGAGTCTTCCTATTTGCCTTAAGGTGCAACCAGGTACTCTGTTTGAATGTATGATCTGCTTGTGTATTATAGCCTGTAGATATTTGTATATATAGCTCACAATATACTGCACTGAAGAACCTGGAACTCTGAGCATTTCTGCTAAAGTACCGTGAAGAATTTGCGACAAACTGTTCAGTTTTACTGAGTGTAATACAAGCTTGATTGTCAACATATACATGAACTGGAGAATTGCTTTGTATGCCCAAATCTCTCAGCAGCTGCTTGTAATACACTAACTCACTGCAGAGCTTACTAAGTGCAGCATATTCAGCTTCAGTGGATGATATGCTGACTATACTTTGCTTCCTGGACTTCCATCCAATTAGTGACCCACCAAACAAAACCACTAGCCCAGTCACTGATTTTCGGTCAGCTAAATTTGCCCAGTCTCTGTCTGAGTAGCACTTTAGCATTTCATCACCTGCTGAGCTTAATTTTAAAACACTATCAGCAATTTGCTTCAGGTACCTCAGAACACGTTTTACTGCCTTCCAGGGTTTAGACACTTGCCTGCTCAAAATCGCTACTGCGTAGCTGATATCAGACCTACTCCACTGCGATATGTACAGAAGACTCCCAATAGCTGATTGATATAAATCAGGTCGCTCAAACACCGAGCTTTCATCAGCTTGCAAAGACTTAACAAAACCTAAATCCATGGGAGTATTTGCCCCTTTGCAGTCCTGCATTGTGTATGCTGTTAGCAGTTGTTTAATTTTCTTTTCCTGGCTAAGCAACAAACTGCCATCATCCGCCCAGCACACTCCCAGACCCAGATAATTTTTCGCAAAACCAAGGTCTTTTACTTTAAATCTTTTGGCTAACTGCGTGGAAAGCGCTTTGATTTGTTTATCAGCCTTAGCAACATGGAGCAAATCGTCCACAAAAACCAAACAGAACTCTCTTTTCCACAAATTTTAAACACACACACACACACACACACACACACACACAAACAAACATAAATCCTAACCTTATTAAAACCAATCTTATTAACATTGTTAAGCGACTTCCTCGTATCCCCTTGGTTGAATTTCAGTGTATATCATTTTACCGGTTTTCCAAATCCTATATTCTCATAAAATTAACTTGGTCACATAACATCTTTCTTTCTTTCCTAATCTCTATTTCATAGACTCATAGAATCATAGAGTTGGAAGAGACCACAAGGGCCATCGAGTCCAACCCCCTGCCAAGCAGGAAACACCATCAGAGCACTCCTGACATATGGTTGTCAAGCCTCTGCTTAAAGACCTCCAAAGAAGGAGACTCCACCACACTCCTTGGCAGCAAATTCCACTGTCGAACAGCTCTTACTGTCAGGAAGTTCTTCCTAATATTTAGGTGGAATCTTCTTTCTTGTAGTTTGGATCCATTGCTCCGTGTCCGCTTCTCTGGAGCAGCAGAAAACAACCTTTCTCCCTCCTCTATGTGACATCCTTTTATATATTTGAACATGGCTATCATATCACCCCTTAACCTCCTCTTCTCCAGGCTAAACATGCCCAGCTCCCTTAGCCGTTCCTCATAAGGCATTGTTTCCAGGCCTTTGACCATTTTGGTTGCCCTCCTCTGGACACGTTCCAGTTTGTCAGTGTCCTCCTTGAACTGTGGTGCCCAGAACTGGACACAGTACTCCAGGTGAGGTCTGACCAGAGCAGAATACAGTGGCACTATTACTTCCCTTGATCTAGATGCTATACTCCTATTGATGCAGCCCAGAATTGCATTGGCTTTTTTAGCTGCCGCGTCACACTGTTGGCTCATGTCAAGTTTGTGGTCAACCAAGACTCCTAGATCCTTTTCACATGTACTGCTCTCAAGCCAGGTGTCACCCATCTTGTATTTGTGCCTCTCATTTTTTTTGCCCAAGTGCAATACTTTACATTTCTCCCTGTTAAAATTCATCTTGTTTGTTTTGGCCCAGTTCTCTAATCTGTCAAGGTCGTTTTGAAGTGTGATCCTGTCCTCTGGGGTGTTAGCCACCCCTCCCAGTTTGGTGTCATCTGCAAATTTGATCAGGATGCCCTTGAGTCCATCATCCAAGTCGTTGATAAAGATGTTGAATAAGACCGGGCCCAAGACAGAACCCTGTGGCACCCCACTAGTCACTCTTCTCCAGGATGAAGAGGAACCATTGATGAGCACTTTTTGGGTTCGGTCAGTCAGCCAGTTACAAATCCACTGAGTGGTAGCATAGTCAAGACCGCATTTTACCAGCTTCTTTACAAGAATATCATGGGGCACCTTGTCAAATGCCTTGCTGAAATCAAGGTAGGCTACATCCACTGCGTTCCCTTCATCTACCAGGCTTGTAATTCTGTCAAAAAACGAGATCAGGTTAGTCTGACATGACTTATTTTTCAGAAATCCATGCTGACTATTGGTGATCACAGCATTCCTTTCTAGGTGCTCACAGACTGTTTGCTTAATGATCTGCTCCAGAATCTTCCCTGGTATTGATGTCAGACTGACTGGGCGGTAATTATTTGGGTCCTCTCTTTTCCCCTTTTTGAAAATAGGGACAACATTTGCCCTCCTCCAGTCTGCCGGGACTTCGCCTGTTCTCCAGGAATTCTCAAAGATGACTGCCAGTGGTTCTGAGATCACATCTGCCAGTTCTTTTAATACTCTTGGATGCAGTTCATCTGGCCCTGGAGACTTGAATACATCTAGACTAGCCAAGTATTCTTGTACTATCTCCTTAGTTATTCTGGGCTGTGTTTCCTCTGCTGAATCATTTGCTCCAAATTCTTCAGGTCGGGCATTGTTTTCTTTATCGGAGAAGACTGAGGCAAAGAAGGCATTGAGAAGTTCAGCCCTTTCTGTGTCCCCTGTTTGCATTTGACCATCTTCTCCTCTGAGTGACCCCACTGTTTCTTTGTTCGTCCTTTTGCTACAAACATACCCATAAAAGCCTTTTTTGTTGGTTTTAACCTCTCTAGCAAGCCTGAGTTCATTCTGTGCTTTAGCTTTTCTGACTTTGTGTCTACACGTGCTGGCTATTTGTTTGAATTCCTCTTTGGTGGTTTCCCCCCTTTTCCATTTTTTGTACACATCCTTTTTTAATCTTAACTCAGTTAAAAGTTCTTTAGATAGCCACCCTGGCTTCTTTAGGCACCTTCCATGTTTCCGTCTCATTGGTATTGCCTGAAGTTGTGCTTTTACTATCTCCCTCTTAACAAACTCCCAGCCATCATGAACTCCCTTTCCTTTTAGTATTACTGTCCATGGGATCTCACCAAGCACTTCCCTAAGTTTTATGAAATCGGCTTTCTTAAAGTCAAGAAATTGAGTCCTAGTATGCTTGGCTGCTCCTTTCCGCTGTATAGTAAACTTCAGAAGAGCATGATCACTCGCGCCTAATGATCCTTCCACTTCTACCCCACTAACCAGGTCATCAACATTGGTTAGGACCAGATCTAAAATGGCTGTTCCTCTTGATGCTTCTCCCACTTTCTGGACAATGAAGTTGTCTGCAAGGCCAGTGAGGAATCTGTTTGACCTTATGCTCTTGGCTGAGTTTGACATCCAACAAATATCTGGGTAATTGAAGTCCCCCATTACTACTATCTTCCTTCCTTTTGCATGCTTGGCCATCTGTTCCAGGAAGGCATCATCTATGTCCTCCGTTTGGCTTGGGGATCTATAGTAAACTCCCACAATGAGGTCACTGTTATTCTTCTCTCCCTTAATTTTGACCCAAATGCTTTCACTTTGGCTTTGAGGTTCTAAATCTTGGATCTCTTCACAGGTATACACTGTTGGGATACTGCCAGGGAGACAAAGGCCATCACTGCCTCCACGTCGTCTCCGGACGATCTGTTGATGTCCCGTAGTCACACAGTATCAGCAATTAGCAGCACCAAGCCTCAGAAATAGAATGCCACATTCCTGGGCTGGTGCACACTCTTTCAGCAGAGTTCACACAGCAAAAGTTGCACTCAGGAGAGTATCATTTAGAATGTTTATTCAGCGTTGGTCAGAACAAAGAAAACATGACCGACTGCTATCGTGTTCTGGCGCAGAGAGAGAAAACGAAAGCAATAGCAAACTTAAACATCCTGAGAAACAGGACATGCGCAGACTCTGTGACTCACAAGCCTGCTCTCTCTTAAGGTGGAACGGAAATATCCTAACATCCTCCCCCTTTCCGTGTAACCTGTAGTACCTGTGGTTCACCCAATTGCAACTTCTGTACGTAAACCTTAAGTTGTTCTCTGTTAACAATCTTAGACAACAGATCAGCAGGAATTTCATTTCCTGGCATGTAGGACACCTGAATCAGTCCTTTCTGAATACACTCTCTTGCACGATGTAGCTTAATCTGCAAGTACTTGGTTCTTTGCTTGCAACTCTCTGAGTTCAGCAAAGCCAAACAGGATCTATTGTCTTGATATACCTGTATAGGACATTTCACAGAAACCCCAATGTCCTTAAACAGTTGCATCAACCATTCACAATCCATGAGTGAAAATGACAGAGCATTGAGTTCTGCTTCACAGGAACTTAGGCTCACTGTTGTCTGCTTTTTGCACAACCAGTCAAACAGACAGTGGTTGTACATGTAGCACACTCCAGAAGTGCTTGTACCATCCGTGGTGTCACTTCCAAAACTTGCATCTGCAAAGATTTCAAGACCTCCAGTCTTCTGACTGGTGAACCTCAGCCTGTAGTGCATAGTCCCTTTCAGATAGCGGGCTATGCGCTTCAGAGCTTTCCAATCCTGAACAGTAGGATTGTTAGCATGTCTGCTAAGCAGGTTAGTGCTTACAGCAATGTCAGGTCTTGAGCATCTAGCAATGAAATTCAACTTGCCTAGAATGCATCTGTACAGCGCAGTGTCAGAGAACGCTTCAGCAGTACTATCTACCTGGTAGCCTGTCACCATCGGTGTGTCTGCTGGGTTTGCATCAACCAAATTCAACCTGGTTAATACATCAGCAATTTTCTGTGTTTGGTGTACCAGAAAATTACCTGCTTGGTCCCTCTCCACCTGCAGAAAAAGATAGTTGGATACCTCACCAAGATCCTTCATGTCAAAGTGCTCCTTCAGCTGAGCTAGGGTGCTTTGGTAAAAAGCCTGATTCTTCCAAAACATCAGAAGATCATCAACAAAACATAAACAATACAGTTTGTTTTGCCCCTCCTCTTTGACAAACACACATGGATGAGCTTTGCCCTGGTGAAAACCTAGAGAAAGCAACGTCTCAGTGAGCTTTGTGTTCCAACACCTGGCACTCTGCTTGAGACCATATAAGGATTTCCGCAGTTTACAGACCATTCCCTTCTGTATCTGCATTCCATCAGGTGGAAGCATATACAGCTCCTCCCCCAGAATCCCGTACAAAAAAGCTGTATTAATGTCATGGTGAGAAACATGCAGTTTCTCCTCTGCAGCTATCTTGAGCATTAGCCGAATGCTCTCATATTTGACGGTGGGCGAGTAGGCCTCATGGTAATCCTGTCCTGGTACCTGTGAAAAACCTCTGGCAACCAACCTGGCTTTGTGTCTGACAACCTTGCCATTCTGGTCTGTCTTGGCCTTGAAGACCCATTTGCTGCCAACCAGTCTCATTCCTGGGACTACCGGTACCAATTCCCAAGTTTGGTTCCTGTTCAAGGAATCAACTTCAGCCTTCATGGCATTAAGCCAAGGCTCAGCATCTTTAGAGGTTAACTCCTGAACCTCTTTGAAGCTTGAAGGTTCCCACACCTTCTCTGAGCTACTAAGAACAGCAGTTGCCATCTTAGCAAACTCATCAGCAAATCTCTTTGGAGGTCTGCCTTTGGTGGCCCTCTCAGATCTGCGAACCAGACGTAAGTCTTCTGGACTCATCTCCTCCTTCTTAGGAGAAAAGTGACCAATGGTGAACAGTGGTTCTTCCAGTTCATTGTCAGACGCATCAGATGGTCTGACTGAGGCCTTTGCGCTCTTGTAGTCTGCTGTGTCATCACTGTCACTGACAGCAGCAGCAGCGCCACCAACTGAACTGGAATCCGAACTCTGATCATCATCATCATCCTCATCCTCAGCTTTCTCAACATCATCTGTCTTTTCCCCATCACCTTCATCCTCCTCTGGGTAACTCTGGAAAATTCCCACATTTTCCCCCCACTTAGGATTGTACTCAACACTCTTGGTGAACTTAATGGACTTAGAGTTAGTCATCCACACCCTGTATGCACCTTTCTCGTACCCCATGAACAAACCATGTGCCCCACGCTTCCCAAGCTTGTTGTTTTGTGGGGAGTGTACCCACATGTCAGAACCGAAGATTCTCATGTGCTTGACGTTCGGTTTCTTACCAAACATCTTTTCGTACGGAGTGCAACCTATGGGTGATGACAGTCTGCGATTAACGGTATAAACTACCGTCGACAGAGCTTCCCCCCAAAACTTCTCAGGGAGGTTGGCATCATGCAACAAGGTTTTTAGGCCTTGAAGCAACGTTTGATTTGCTCGCTCCGCAAGTCCATTCATCCATGGCGATCTAGGCGTTGACAAATCATGCTGGATTCCCTTCTCAGTCAGGAAAGCTTCAAACTGCTGAGAAGTGAACTCCCCGCCCCGATCGGTAAAAAGACAACCGATACTTTCACCACGAACATTCTGCAACCAAGCACAGAATGCCTTGAACTTAGGGAATGCTTGCGATTTCTGCTCAAGCATAAACACATGAATGTACCTAGAAAAAGAATCAATTAGAACCATGAAGTACCTTGCTCCTCCCAAAGAGGGCGCAAGTGGCCCTACCAGGTCTGCATGCACTAGCTGGTAGGGTTTGGAAGCCTGCCTGCTAGACTCCTTGCCTTTTGGAGCAACCTTCACCTTGTTCTCTGCACAAGATATACATTTCATGTGGTACTTACAAGGTTTGATGCTCAAACCTTCAACCAACCCTGGCATCTTGGCTAGCGCTTGCCAAGACATGTGACAAAATCTTCGATGTGCTTCATGAATACAACCTGCATGAAGAACCTTGTTAGTTTGTGCAACACAACAAGAATCAGCATTAGACACAACAGCATTGTCATCATAAGTTATACAGAATAAACCATCCATAAATTTTGCATGCAAAATGTCCTCTTTGCCTTTCCTGATGACACAGACGCTCCTCTTGAAGGAAATCTCAAAACCACGCCCAGTCAGCTGTGGAACGCTCAGCAGATTGTCCTTAGCTCCAGGTACATAAAGCACATTACTTATGGTTGTATGCAAACTTGCAAGTTTAACAGTCCCTTCTCCTGCAATTTGCAACGTCCTTCCATCAGCCAGGTGGATCTCTCCTTCTTGAGGTGTAAAGGAGATAAACAGGTGCCTATCCTTTGTTAAATGGCGCGTGCACCCTGAGTCCACAACAAACTTGGCTTTAGCCCTTGGAGTAGTCTTTGCAGCAAACAAAACCTTGTTTTCCACCAGCGTGGGCTTTTGCAGCTTGCCCCCCTGCTCCTGGCCATGAGGCTTGCCTTTAGCCTTTGGTGAAGCTGTGCCAGCTAACAAAGCTTTGTTTTCCACTGGCGTGGGCTCTTCACTCCCCCTCTGCTTCGGGCCATCTGCAGGCATCTGTCTTTGTTTACCTCTGGCCTTCCGGCCTCTGCAAAGACGATGACCTTGGCTCCCACGAGAAACAGAGCTCTCAGCTGCCGACTCCTTGGCTCCCCCTGGAGGCTGGAATGCTGCCTGGGCTGACATCACAGTCTGCTCCCCCTGCAGCTTGCAATCGGTGCCCTCAGCATCCCTGCATTCATTCGCATTCTGGGAAACAGCCAGGACTTCCGATGCAGTCAAACTCTGGGCATTCAGACTCTCAGCTGGGACGACTTTCAGATGAGCTCTCTTTAAAGCATTCCACATCTTACGTGCCGTCACGTTGCCAGCAAGCGTTTTTATTTCCTCCAGAGAGACGGACAAGACGATTATGTCAATGGCCCTTGAATTCTGGGCCTCCCATTTCTCTGTCAGAGGAACTGGGGGGGCTTGAGACACGGTTTGCCACACCCCGTACTGACGCAGCAAACTCTCACACCATTTTGCCCAGGTCTGATAATTTCCCCCATTTAACTTAGGGCATTCAGCAGCTTCAGACACTTGGAAAAACTCCATTCCAGGTCTTTACGTGAGCCCGAGTCTCTTTCTTTACTTCAAAGACTCCTTATCTTGGCTCCCATTAATCACGAAGCCTCTTTGGCTTGGCTCCCAGGCTAATTAAGCCTTGCCGCGCGGCCCAACAGAAAAGCCTCCTCATTTTGCTTTTCACATACCTCAGCAGCAGTCTGTTGCATTTTCATTCTTACTCTCCTTTAAGTGCCGTGAATCTGGGCCCGAAACCTGTTGTTGGGATACTGCCAGGGAGACAAAGGCCATCACTGCCTCCACGTCGTCTCCGGACGATCTGTTGATGTCCCGTAGTCACACAGTATCAGCAATTAGCAGCACCAAGCCTCAGAAATAGAATGCCACATTCCTGGGCTGGTGCACACTCTTTCAGCAGAGTTCACACAGCAAAAGTTGCACTCAGGAGAGTATCATTTAGAATGTTTATTCAGCGTTGGTCAGAACAAAGAAAACATGACCGACTGCTATCGTGTTCTGGCGCAGAGAGAGAAAACGAAAGCAATAGCAAACTTAAACATCCTGAGAAACAGGACATGCGCAGACTCTGTGACTCACAAGCCTGCTCTCTCTTAAGGTGGAACGGAAATATCCTAACATACACATCCCTGACATATAACGCCACTCCTCCTTTCTTGTCTGGTCTGTTTCTCTGAAATAGATTGTATCCCTCCATTATTACATTCCAATCGTGGGACTTATCCCACCAGGTTTCAGTGATGCCTATTATGTCATATTTAGTTTGCTGTACCAAGAACTCAAGCTCATCTTGTTTATTTCCCATGCTTTGCGCATTAGTGTACAGACATTGAAGTCCATTAATCATTCCCCCGTGTCTCTTATTTAAGGATTTTTTCCTCCCACCACTAGGTCTGCGTGCTGTTTGCTCCATTCGGTCTATGACATTTGGATGATCATCTTCATCAATTGATAGACTCCTACCTTCAGGAGCACTGTCTCCCTCCCCCACATTAGTCAGTTTAAAGCCCTCCTGATGAGGTTTCTGAGATTTTTGGCAAAAACATTCCTCCCAACCGTTGTGAGGTGCAGCCCATCGCTTGCCAGAAGTCCATCTTCAAGAAACTGCAGTCCGTGATCTAAGAATCCAAACCGTTCCTGTTTACACCATTTGCGAAGCCAGTTGTTCACTTCCACTATTTTTCCCTCTCTCCCTGGGCCACGTCGTTCAACTGGGAGGACAGATGAGATGACAATTTGTGCATTTAATTGCTTCAATTTCCTGCCCAGAGCCTCGTAATCTCTTTTGATCTTCTGGAGGCTATTGCTTGCAGTGTCATTGGTTCCCACATGAACCAAGAGGAAGGGGTATTTGTCAGTGGGTTTTATGATTCCTTGCAGTTGTTCAGTTACATCTTGGATCTTAGCCCCGGTTAGACAGCACACTTCCCGAGACATCTTGTCAGGCCCACAGATCACTGCTTCTGTTCCCCTCAGTAGGGAATCTCCTATCACCACTACACGCCTCCTCTTATGTCTGGTCGGGGTTCTTCCGTGAGCTGTCCGTTCCAAGGTCGCCTGCACATTCCCTGAGGACTGACTTTGCTGCTCGTCTTCATATACCTGATCATCATATAATTTATCACATTACATATTTAAATCCTAAGCCTATCTGATATTTGCAAGCTTTTCCAATTAATTTATCTTAACATATTTAACTAAATAATCATTAAATTTCATCCATTCTTCCTGGTAGTCCTCCTCCTTCTGATCACGGACTCTTCCAGTCAGGTCGGCTAGCTCCGAAAGTCCATCATCTTCATCTGCCAGACTTCCACTGTTGGTATTTCTTGTGTTTTCCAATTCTTAGCTAGTAAAATTTGAGCAGCAGTTGTGGCATACAAAAATAATTTAACATCTTTCTTGGGCAGTTCTAAACCTGTTATTCCAAGAAGAAAGGCCTCTGGTTTCTTAATAAATGTATATTTCAACATTTTTTTCAATTCATTATAAATCTTCTCCCAGAAGTCTTTCACCTTGGGGCATGTCCACCACATATGATAGAAGGTACCTTCTTTTTCTTTACATTTCCTACATAGATTATCACCAGTATGGTAAATGTTAGCTAATTTAACAGGGGTCAGGTACCATCTATACATCATTTTCATTATATTTTCCTTTAACACTGTACATGCAGTGAACTTGACCCCTCTCTTCCACAATCTTTCCCAATCCTCAAACATTATGTTATGTCCTATATCTCTTGCCCAATCTATCACCACTGATTTAACTTGTTCATCCTTTGTATGCCACTCCAACAATAAATTATACATTTTAGACAAAAACCAAACAGAACTCTTGTTTGTCATTAGCGCCACGCACATACAGACACCTGTCTGCAACACTGTGTTGGAAACCTAGAGAAACCAGTTTCATCTAAACACTTGTTCCAATTTCTCGCAGATTGCCGTAAACCATACAGTGCCTTGTGTAGCTTTTACACATTGCCCGACCCAGACTCAAAACCAGAGGGTTCTGCTAAATAGAGTTCCTCACTCAAACTAGCATGTAAATAGGCTGTCTGGGTGTCAAAATGATTTACTTTCAGCTTGCGTTTTGCTGCAATTGCCAGCAGCAGACACAAACTCTCACTTCTAGCTGTAGAAGCAAACACTTCATCAAAATCAAGCCCCAGTCTCTGGGAAAAACCCTGCACCACTAAGCGTGCCTTGTACTTAAAATTACCAGTGGCAAAAGGCTTGAGCTTATCTTGAGCCCAAGCAGAGCGTCGTCACACAGCAGAAGGATAAGCAGGTAATGTGCCACATGCTGACTTTATTTACAAGCTATGCTGAGAGCATACAAACATGCACCCTGCCTCTGTAAGAGCAGAGAAGCAACAACTCCCTCTCGACACAAAGAAAGCCGAGAGAACAGTGAAAAACAGGAAACCAGTGTATGTCACATCCAGTCTCCCATTCCCGTGGGAACCCAACAGTAACTTGGACTGTGGAATGCAAAACAATGTCTTGTGACATGCATTCGCTGCTCAGTGAGGAAGCAGAAACCAACATGCTCCCCCTTTCTGTGAACATCACTGGGCAGCGTGTTCGTACAGTATCAGTACAAACCCAACTTCTGCACATAGGTACAGTGTTGATCCCTTGGTACAACCTTGGACAATACATCAGCAGGAATTTCATTACCTGGCATATAGGACACCGTTATGAGTCCCTTCTGAACACATTCCCTAGCATGTTGCAGTTTCAATTGCAAATGCTTCGTGCTTTGCTTACAACCTTCAGAATTCAGCAAAGCCAAACATGCTTTGTTGTCTTGATAAACCTGGATTGGACATTTGACAGGAAATTCTCATGTCTTTGCACAATTGTAACAACCATTCGCAATCTTGAAGTGAATAAGACAGTGCATTCAGTTCAGCTTCACAAGTACTTAAGCTAACTGTTGTTTGCTTCTTGCATGACCAATCAAATAGACCCTGATTGTACATGTAGCAAACCCCAGACGTGCTTTTCCTGTCTGTAGTGTCACTACCAAAACTTGCATCTGCAAATATATCAAGACCACCAGACTTCTGATTGTTAAATCTCAGTCTGTAATGCATAGTGCCTTTCAAATAGTGAGCTATGCGTTTCAGAGCTTTCCAATCCTTAACAGTAGGGTTGTTGACTTGTCTGCTTAGCAAATTACAGCTAACAGCAATGTCAGGTCTTGAACATCTGGCAATGAAGTTTAGTTTGCCTAGCACACTTCTGTACAGTGTAGTGTCAGAAAATGCTCCTTCAGTGTCATCTACCTGATAACCTGTTGTCATCGGTGTGTCTACAGGGTTAGCATCCATCAGGTTTAGTTTGCTTAACACATCAGCAATTTTCCGTGACTGGTGTACTAGAATGTTACCATCTTGATCTCTCTCTATTTCCAGAGATAGGTAGTTGTTTACCTCATCAAGATCTTTCATGTCAAAGTGCTCTTTCAGTTGAGCTAGGGCGTTATTGTACATTGTGACATCTTTCCAAAAGAACAAAGTATCATCAACATAAAACAAGCAATACAGCTTCTTTTGCCCCTCCTCTTTGACAAATACACATGGATCAGCTTTCCCTTGCTGAAAACCTAGAGAAAACAATACTTCAGTGAGTTTAGTGTGCCAGCACCGTGCACTCTGTTTGAGACCATAAAGGGACTTCTTCAGAGCACAAACAAATCCCTGTTTTACCTGTACGCCATCAGGTGGAAGCATATAAAGAGATTCACCTAGAGATCCGTACAAAAACGCTGTATTCACATCGTGGTGCCTAACGTGAAGATTCTCTTCTGCAGCAAGCTTGAGCATAAGCCTAATGCTCTCATACCTCACGGTGGGTGAGTAGGTCTCGTGATAGTCTTCACCTGGTACCTGTGAAAAACCTCTGGCTACCAATCTGGCTTTGTGTCTGACTATCTTGCCATTCTGATCTGTCTTCACTTTGAAGACCTATTTGCTTCCAAGCAGTTTCATTCCTGGAACTACTGGAACTAGCTCCCATGTTTTGTTCCTCTCTAAGGAATCAAGCTCAGCCTTCATGGCATTTAACCATGGGTCAGCATTCTTTGAATCCAAATCCTGGATTTCTTGGAAGCTTGAAGGTTCGAATACCTTCTTGGAGCTTTTAACAGCTGCTACTGCTGTCTTAGCAAATTCATCAGCAAATCTCTTTGGAGGTCTACCCTTTGTGGCTCTCTGAGACCTGCGAATTAGTCGTAAGTCTTCAACACCCTCCTCTTCCTTCTTAGGAGAAAAGTGACCTATTGTGAACAAAGGTTCTTCCAATTCTTGATCAGAGCATTCAGAGGGTCGCATAGAGGCTTTCACACTCTTGAAATCCTCTGAATCATATGATTCAGTCTCTGATTCAGAATCAGGACCTTCATCAGCGGGTGTGGGTTGTTGCGGCAGCTGTGGCTGTTGCTGCTGCTGTTGCCTATCCTCAGTTTCATCACTGTCATCAGGATAACATTGGAAAATTCCCACATTCTCCCCTCACTTGGCATTGTGCTCAACACTTCTTGTGAGCCTAATTGTCTTAGAGTCGGCCATCATTACTCTGTAAGAACCTTTCTGATAACCTAGAAATATACCATGCAATCCACGCTTGCCTAACTTGGAGCTTTGTGGTGTGTGAACCCACATGTCAGAACCAAAAATTCTCATGTGTTTGATGTATGGCTTCTTGCCAAACATCTTTTCATAGGGGGTAGAACCAATCGATGAAGATAACCTGCGATTATAACTGTAAACAAAACAGGCCAAAGATTCCGCCCAATAACTCTCTGGAAGATTGGCATCATGCAGCAAGGTTTTCAACCCTTGAAGCAATGTTTGATTTGCTCTTTCGCAAAGTCCGTTCTGCCATGGCGAACGAGGACTAGACAAATCGTGCTGAATTCCTTTCTCAGTCAGAAAAGCTTCAAACTGCTGAGATGTGAATCCCCCCCCCCCCACGATCAGTGAAAAGAGTCTTTATCTTCTTACCATGCACATTTTCCAACCAAGCACAGAATTCTTTGAACCTTTGAAATGTCTCTGATTTCTGCTCGAGATTGTACACATAAATATACCTGGAAATGCATCAATGAGGACCATGAAGTACCTGTTTCCACCCAAAGAGGGCGATAGTGGATCAACCAAATCAGCATGCACTATCTGGTATGGTTCTGTAGCTTGTCTGCTAGACACCTTACCTTTCGCAGCCATTTTCACCTTGTTTGCTGTGCATGCCTTGCACTTCATGTGGTACCTGCAGGGTTTAATAGTCATACCTTCAACCAAGGCAGGCATTTTAGATACTGCCTGAAAATGCAAATGACCAAATTTTCTGTGAAAATCATGAATACATCCTGCATGCAAAACCTTGTTAGAACCTGCAATGCAACAAGTTTCATCCTGCACAACATCATCAAAATACAAAACAAACAAACGATCAACATATTCAGCATACAATACATAATCGTTTTTCTTTGTGATGGTGCACTTCTTGTTCTTGAAGGAAACGTCGATGTTCCGTTCATTCAGCTGCGCAACGCTGAGTAGATTGTGTGCAGCATCTGGAACGTAGAGAACATTGTGTATTGACAAGTCCAAACTGTGAAGAACAACAGTTCCGTAGCCTTGACTGGGGATCGTGTGGTCATCTGTCTGGTGAATCGCACCTTCCTGCGGTGTAAAAGACACGAACAGTCGCTTGTCGTTGTATATGTGGCGCGTTGCACCCGAATCCACAACGAAGAAAGATCTAGACGTCTTCTGGACCTTTGCAACCTTTGGAGTGAAGCGTGAGACCATTGCCTTGTGCTGCGTTGTCCTGTACACTGGACCTTTGCCTTTGCCTTTACCACGCAATGAGCCTTCGCTGCGTTGCTCTGTCTTGGCCCTGGGATATCTGCATTCCCTCTTCATATGGCCTAGATGTCCACACGAGTAGCATTTCACTGCCTTCAAAGCTTTGGCGCCATCTGGTGGTTCCACTGCATTCTGGGATGACGTCTGTGAAGACTCCCCCTTACCCATGCAGCTAGCACCTCGCCTGTCCGCTTCATTCAGAACAACGGCAGTAACATGGGCTACTGTGAGCTGAGCAGTTGGCAGAACAGCAATCTGAGTGGCAATGGATTCCCAACTTGAACCCAAAGAATGTAGTATCATGAAGGAATACACACCCTCTGGAAAGGTGAGTCCTCTCTGTTGCAGCTCATGTCTCAGATTCTGCATCTCCATCAGATGAGCACGCACATCTGCACCTTCAGCAAGTGCCATATCATGCAGCTTGGCATAGTAGAACAAAGAAGCACCAGCTTCTGTTCTCAAATGAGAATCTCTCAAAGTGTCCCAAATCTCTCTGGCTGTGGTCTTATCACGCAATAGGCATAACTCTTCTGGGGATAGTATCAACGTAAGCGTTCCCCTTGCTTTGGAATTGTTAGCTGCCCATTCATCTGTCATCAGAGCTGGGGGGGGGGCCTGTTATGACTTCAAACAGACCCTCTTTTCGTAGCAAAGCTTTTGCATACAACACCCACTTCACATAATTCTTTTTATCAAGCTTTGGAATCCCAAAAGCATCAGCCAGCCTTGCATTAACCATCTCTGCTGCATTAATCAAGCTGCGTCTGTGTACAGCTGCTTCCAAAAGCACTTGTAAAAGCACTTTCGGTTTTCAAGCCTCTGCGTAGCAGGCTTAAAAGTTCTAATCCAGCCTTGAAGCCAGCAATTAGGAACTGGCAGGCTGCCCATTGCAAGAGCACATACCTCTCATCAATCATCTTGACACGCAGAGCAGATAACGTCCGATCCGTCCCTCTGTTCCTCTGCCAGCAGCCATTAGTTCAGTCTGATTCTGTTTTTCTGGGCCCGGAAGCAGAAACCAACATCTGCACCCCACTATTTTAGCTCCTTTCGGTGGTGGTGTGGGTGTAAACACCTCATGCTCACGCAGAGAATCCATTTCCTCCTGCATAGCATTTTTCCAGAGCAAAAATTGGTCCTCTGGTAACCCCAGCACCTCCTTGTAGCTTTGAGGTTCAGCTGCTACATGGAAAACATTCGCAGTACCAGGTTTAAAACGATCTGGGGGTACACCTTTAGTCTTCCTCTGAGACCTTCTGGGAGGGAAACCGGCTTTGCTTTTACTGTTTCCCTCCTCAGATTCTCGCCCCCCTTGAGGAGAGTGGAATTCCTGCTGTGGCGAAAACTGACTACCATTCTCTTTAGCCTCAACAGAAGAATCCTCTTCTGTGTCTGTGTCTGGTTTTCTTTTAGCATTCAAAGATCTCCCCTTTGATATTTGAAACCAAACTTCAGAGTTGGCATGCAGCTTCTCCCAGCCGCTATGCTCACAGAGCCTAACATTCCTTGAAACAACCAGCCCATTTTTACCAACCGCAAACCTGTAACCTTTGCCCAAATCTTGGTAATCTACAAATATAAGCTGTTGTGCTTTGGGATCACCCTTTCTACGCTGTGCTCGAGGCACATGAACCCATGCCTTCACACCAAATGTACGCACATGATCAACTTTGGGCTTCTTGTTGAACAATTTGAAATAGGGTGTTGTTCCAATTGATCTATGAAATAAATGATTCTGCAAATAGCACGTGGACAGAAAAGCTTCTGCCCAAAACACCTTTGATAGACCAGCATCCTCAAGCATTGAGTACAACATCTCCTGTAGAGACCTGTTTTTCCTCTCTGCCAACCCGTTTTCTTCCAGACTATGGGGGCATGTTTTTCTATGACCTGTGTGTTGAATGGTCACTTTAAAATGTGAAGGTTCATTATTGTTTCACAAGTTGTGTATGTCTTTAAGGGTCAGGGCCAGGGCAAATAACGAGAACCAGTCTTACAGCTGTGAAACATAGCAGTTGCTGCTGAGTTGTGTTAATCAAGCTGTGTCAGCAATTGAGTATAGTATATAAGGGGCAGCACCTAGCTCTCTCATTACCCTGGGGGATGGGTTGGTGGTTGGGTCTGGTTTGTTGTTGATGTATTTAGTGTATAAGGAGTTTTTGTTTTTGTTATTAAAACCTTGTTTAAGTTATTTTTGTGTCCCTTTTTAATGCATGGTCTCCCCAGCAAGCTCTCTGCAGCACTAAAGGTAAAAGGTAAAGGTACCCCTGCCCGTATGGGCCAGTCTTGACAGACTCTGGGGTTGTGCGCCCATCTCACTTAAGAGGCCAGGGGCCAGCGCTGTCCGGAGACACTTCCGGGTCACGTGGCCAGCGTGACATCGCTGCTCTGGCGAGCAAGAGCCGCACACGGAAACGCCGTTTACCTTCCCGCTGGAGCGGTCCCTATTTATCTACTTGCACCCAGAGGTGCTTTCGAACTGCTAGGTTGGCAGGCGCTGGGACCGAGCAGCGGGAGCGCACCCCGCCGCAGGGATTCGAACCGCCGACCTTTCGATCGGCAAGTCCTAGGCGCTGAGGCTTTAACCCACAGCGCCACCTGCGTCCCGTATCTGCAAATAGCCAACACTGTGCCCTTTGTCTGTAACCAAGACTGAAAAGGTCCAGACATAAATTTGCCTCCACGATCAACGTGGAGGCAGTCTGTAGTAGCTGAAGCTGGGTGCAGGGCAGGAAGTCGGGTGAAGTCAGGAACAGGCTTGCAAGCAGGGAGCCAGGGTGGGTCAGGAGCTCGGGCAGGAAAGCTGGACAAGGTTCAGGCAGGAACTAACAATGTTGCTCCCACAACTTGGAACTGGGGCTAGCCGGCTTTTATCTGCCCCGAGGCATAGGGCGGCCCCGATCCTCTGGTGACTTGCCTCTCCTTGCCTGGAGGTGAGCACTCCTCCTGCGGAAACTTAGTTCTCTCCGCCTCTCTGCCCTGAGCCTCTGCAGCTCAGGAGAGGCTGGAGGGTTACTGGACCCAGAGGCAACCTTGGCTTCCCCTGATGGGGCTGAGAGTGGAGCACCTACAGGCAACGTGTCCTCCATCACCTCAGAAGCCAGAGCAGACTGATCTGATGCCTGCACCTGAGGATCCAGCACAGGTGAGGACCATTCAGGCTCATGCCACAGCCCCGGCTCAGCTGGTTCTGGAAGCGGGGAATCCTGTGCAAGCTGGGATCCCTCAGGTTCAGCATCCGAGTCCGAATCCCAGGCCATCACACTCCGCCTTTCTGGATCTCACAGTAACTGTCCCAGAAATGCACTACAAACCCAGCTTTCAGCAGACAGGAGACAGACATCAGGTTGCTCCTCAGCGAAGGAACACACAGAACATTGTCCAGATGCGTGCGAAGACAGGAGACAAAAACAGAACCACCCGACTCCACGTCAGATTTCCTTCCGTCAGCAAATGCCACCTGGCTCCGTGGTGTAGAAACCTTCTTGGCAAAAACCGCCTCTGAAACCACAATGTGCCAGGAACTCCCTGAATCGATAATCCAGGTGTTTCACTGCTCATCAGGACACTCGACCACGGCCGTCACAAGTTGTGCCATCTGCTTCTTCTTTCCAAACTTTGCTGTTTCCGCTGCTTTTGACCCTCAGATATGGTCTCCTCCAGACACTGCTTCCTCAGATGCCGAGTAGAACCGCACCTGTAACAACAACAAACAGCAAACGCAGATTCCTCACCAGCCGTAACTCGGGTATGTTGTTTTGGCTGGTTCTCCTCAGAAATGCCGTCTGCATTCTTCACAAGCCGATCGCTTGTCGAAGCACTCGGAGCAGACAACTGCTTGCTGTCACACCTCTGCCATTCCTCCAGCAGCCGGTCAGTAACATAATCCAGAGTCAGATCATCTTCATGCATAGCTTCCAGCGTGAGAGCGAGATTGTCCAGCTATTGTGTGTATATAGGGAAATATACATAATGGCTAACAAAAAGGGCCAACAGCTGATTACAGTGGTATCTCGGGTTACAGACGCTTCAGGTTACAGACTCTGCTAACCCAGAAATAGTATCTCGGGTTAAGAACTTTGTTTCAGGATGATAACAGAATTTGCGCGGCGGCAGCAGGAGGCCCCATTAGCTAAAGTGGTACCTCAGGTTAAGAACAGTTTCAGGTTAAGAACGGACCTCCGGAACAAATTAAGTTCTTAACCAGAGGTACCACTGTACAACCTCAATAGCGTCAGCAAGATGCCAGTCTATAGTAGAAGTAGATACCAAAAGACGCCAATCTGTACGAGAAGCAGGTTTTTTTAAATCATTGTTGGCAAAAACACTTGCAGAATATTTACTACTTAGCATCATTAAAAAAAATTCCGTGCCACACAATACCACTCAAAAATGGTATATAGATAAAATCAACAGGAATATCCCAAAGGTTGGGAACATGGATGAAACTAGGCCTGGGTGATACCTGATTTCAACACTGCAATATTGTCACCAGCTAAACATCACAATAAGGACGCAGGTGGCGCTGTGGGTTAAAGCCTCAGCGCCTAGGACTTGCCGATCGAAAGGTCGGTGGTTCGAATCCCTGCGGTGGGGTGCGCTCCCGCTGCTCGGTCCCAGCGCCTGCCAACCTAGCAGTTCGAAAGCACCTCTGGGTGCAAGTAGATAAATAGGGACCGCTTACCAGCGGGAAGGTAAACGGCGTTTCCGTGTGCAGCTCTGGCTCGCCAGAGCAGCGATGTCACGCTGGCCACGTGACCCGGAAGTGTCTCCGGACAGCGCTGGCCCCTGGCCTCTTGAGTGAGATGGGCGCACAACCCCAGAGTCTGTCAAGACTGGCCCGTACGGGCAGGGGTACCTTTACCTTTAAACATCACAATATATCACTATGTCTGAAGTAAGGATGGAGCTATAAAGAAGCATTAGCTGGCTTCACAGCTTTTCCTGCATCATGATTTTCAAATATCGCCCCGCTCTAGATAAAACCCCAAATGTTTTGTCACTTACCAGGTAATGATGTATTGCATGTGCTCGTTGCATAACGTCACCCTCGTCTGGACTCCAAAGGGCCCCCCCCTGGAACTGTGCTTTCTGTGGTTGCAAGAGAGAAACAGCAGGGAGTCAGAACCATATGCAATATGAGCCTTTAGAAAAGAAATTCAAACACCAGGGGCAGCTTACTTTTATGTAAAAAGTGAAAACCTATGTAGGTAGTCCTATGTAGGTAAACTTATGTAATCTCTACTCCCACTCCCATCTCACTCTCCCTGCCAATGATACAGCTCTCCCATGCTCAGATTTTCTGTGTAACTCCCTGTCCTACTTCACCCCCTGTATAGCATAGCAAACCAACCAAATGGCTGCTCTACCCAATCCACACCTGGCTCTGACATAAAGGTAAAGGTAAAGGGACATCTGACCATTAGGTCCAGTTGCGGACGACTCTGGGGTTGTGGCTCTCATCTCGCTTTATTGGCCAAGGGAGCCGGCGTACAGCGTCCGGGTCATATGGCCAGCATGACTAAGCCGCTTTCTGGCGAACCAGAGCAGCGCATGGAAACACCGTTTACCTTCCCGCCAGAGTGGTACCTATTTATCTACTTGCACTTTGTTGTGCTTTCGAACTGCTAGGTGGGCAGGAGCAGGGACTGAGTTCCCCCCTCCGCGGGGATTCGAACTGTCGACCTTCTGATTGGCAAGCCCTAAGCTCTGTGGTTTAGGCTCTGTGGTTTCTGACAT
This sequence comes from Podarcis melisellensis, assembly GCF_964234715.1. Taxonomy (NCBI): domain Eukaryota; kingdom Metazoa; phylum Chordata; class Lepidosauria; order Squamata; family Lacertidae; genus Podarcis; species Podarcis melisellensis. Next base: position 16,843,648 of record NC_138535.1, read on the forward strand.
AAGTGGTATTAAACTAAGTGGAACTCCATTCATTCAGATCCTGCCCCCTCCACAGCAGGAAAAAACATGCTGCTTCCATCTTCCATGTGACACTCCATAAGATACGTGAAGGTGGCTACCCTATCTCCTCTCAGTCTTCTCTTCCAGGCTAAACATACCCAGTTCCCTCAACCGTTCCTCATAAGGCTAGTGTCAGAGCTGCCCAAGGTCCCAGCTCACAGAGGACCAACGCCAGTTCTTGTTATATACAAAAGTCTTTATTAAGGTTCAGTTTCGATTCCAAAGCCGCGGCGCGCAGCTCTACGTCTCAACCCTAGACCGCTGAAGCTCCGTCTGAATCTCCTCCCCCCAGACACCAGTTCAAGACCCTAGCCTTGCTCCACCTCCTCCTTTGCTCCTTTCTCCTCTGGGTCCTTCTGCCCGCTGGGGTGTTGCCCTTTCTGGACTCTTCTGATGCTGAGTCCCCGGATTCTTCCCCCTGCCTCCGGCGTGCTTTAGGACCTGGCTCCCAGTCTGCGCTCCCGGCTGTCCCGCGCGCCTGTGCATTTGAACTTGGCGCGCGCGCCCAGCCGGCAACCTTCCTCCTGACCGTTACACTGCTCCTTTCACTGCTTCCCCCTTCGGGGGGGCTACCTAGCTCTGACTTCCCCTCTGTTCCCTCACTCAGCGATAGGGGCGTGGTCAGCCCTGACTCATCTTCTCTTTCCCCTGGAGGGGAAACCGGCCCTGACACGTGGGACCCTTCCCCCCCGCTACGCTCCGGTGGGGAAGCTGGTCCCGATCTCCAGCTGCTGCTTTGGGAGTCACCGCTGGTCCCTTGCTTCTGGTGCGTCCCCCCCGGGAACCCCCTTGCTCTGGCTACCGGTGCCCCCTTCTGGGAATCTTCCGAATCACTGGACAGACTCATGGAATCTCTTGCCCCACTGTCATCCTCACCTACACTGCTTTCGGATTGTTCCCCTTCACTCTCCGCTTCCTCCTTCCCCTGTGCCTCTGCTCCTGAACCCCTGACAGCTAGGTTTCCAGATCCTTGATCATTTTGGTTGCCCTCCTTTCCACATGTTCCAGCTTGTTAATATTCTTAAATTGTGGCACCCAGAACTGAACACAGTACTCCAGGTGTGGTCTGACAAAGGCAGAAGAGAGCGGGACTATGACACTATATTTCTGTTGATGCAGCCTAGAATAGCTTTAGCTTTTTTGCTGCTGCATCACACAGTTGACTCATGTTGAGGTTGTGGTCTAATAAGACTCCTAGATCCTTTTCACATATACTGCTGGCAAGCCAGGTGTCCCCCATCTTTTATTTGTGCAGCTGGTTTTTCCTGCCTAAGTGTAGAACCTCGCATTTGTCCCCACTGAAATTCATTCTTGTGTGTATGTAGCTCTGCATGTGTGTAGCTCTACTCAATACTACTCTATAATTTAGTGTAGATATATTTCTTATATATTTTAAATGTGTAAAAAAAATCCTACGGTTAAAAATATTCTAATATTGAACCAAACCAATAAAAGAGATGTCAAATTATGTGTTACTTACTAAATCTGTAGTGTTTATCCTCCAAAAAAACTCAAAATAATGTACATGGATTCCACCCCACTGCCTCTCATATTATATTATTTATTATGTAATATATTTATATCCTGTCAAGTTGGAATTCAAGGTGGCTTACAACATTTAAAAACATCAGTCATAGAATAAAGAATAATAAAAACAAACTGGTTAAAACAATACTTAAAATACATCACAATATATCTAAAACCAGCAATTAAAATTTGAACTGACAGCAGCCCAGTCATCAGCATTGTCTGCATCTTAGTTTCCAAATGCATAAAGCCCTTTACTGCAAAAGTAAATTGATGCCTCCTTGCCTGAATAGAAGCAGGAGCCAAGTCACAAAGAAGAAACTTTGTTTGCTGATTGGAATCTCCTTCCCACAGCACTGCTGAGAAACGAAGTTTCCAATAAGCAAACAAATTTTCTTTTTCTCCCAATAAGATCCATGGGGCTTTAAGGCACATACCATGCCTCTTGTTAGGCAGAGTAGAGACCCCAAGACCGTGCTAAGCTTGATACCGTGCTGGGTTTCTATTCTGCCTAGCAAGAGGCACGCAAGTGGATCTTATGGGGGGAAACAGATTGGGCAGGCAGAAAATGGCCATTAACTTTGCAGTAAACTTGGCTTTACCTTGCAGTAAAGTTCTGCTTCCTGCCTGATGTTGGTTTCTATTTCCCTCACTGAGCAGCAAATGCATGTCACAAGACATTGTTTACATTCCACAGTCCAAGTTACTGTTGGCTTCCCACGGGAATGGGAGACTGGATGTGACATACACTGGTTTCCTGTTTTTCAGTATTCTGTCATTTCTTTGTTGGAGAGGGAGTTGCTCTGTGCTCTCACAGAGGCAAGATGTACGTTTGTGTGTTCTCGATGTAGATGAGAAATAAAATTAGCATGTAGCACGATACCTGCTTATCCTTTCATCTGCGAGATTACACTCTGCTGTATCAGCTCCAGATGGGCAAGAGCTGATCGAAATCTCACATTTTAGGTTCCGGGCCCAGAAGTCGGAATCGGAATGACGAATGGCGGCCAGCAGAGAAACAGAACAGAGTTATCTGCTCAGCGTGTCAAGAAGATTGATGAGAGGTATGTGCTGTTGCTACGGGAAGCCTGCCACTTACTAATTAGTGGCTTTAAGGCTGGACTTTGAACTTTTAAGCCAAAGCAACCGTTTGCTGCGACAGAGGCTTGAGAGGCTTGAAATCGAAAGTGCCTTTGGAATGCAGCTGCTGTAAACAGACACAGCTTGCTTTAAAGCAACAGAGATGGCTAATGCAAGACTAGCTGATGCTTTTGGGATTCCTAAGCTCAATAAAAAGAATTACGTGGAATGGGTGTTGTATGGAGAAGCACTGCTACGAAAAGAGGGTCTGTTCAATGTCATTACAGACACACACCCAGCTCCGGTGACGGATGAATGGAAGGCTAGGGATTCCAAAGCAAGGGGAACTCTTACGCTGATTGTATCCCCAGAAGAGCTATGTCTTTTGCGTGATAAGACCTCAGGCAAAGAAATCTGGGACACTTTAAGAGACACTCATTTGAGAACAGAGGCTGGTGCTTCTTTGTTCTACTATGCCAAGTTGCAAGATATGGCACTTGTTGAAGGTGCAGATGTGCGTGCTCATCTGATGGAGATGCAGAATCTCAGGCATGAGCTGCAACAGAGAGGAATCACCTTTCCAGAGGCTGTGTATTCCTTCATGATACTACATTCTTTGGGTTCAAGTTGGGAATCCATTGCCACTCAGATTGCTGTTCTGCCAACTGCTCAGCTCACGGTAGTGCATGTTACTGCTGTGATTCAGAATGAAGCTGACAGGCAGAGTGCTAGCTGCATCGGTAAGGGGGAGTCTTCACAGACGTCATCCCAGAATGCAGTGGAACCACTAGATGGCGCCAAAGCTTTGAAAGCAGTGAAATGCTACTCATGTGGACGTCTAGGCCACATGAAGAGGGAATGCAGATATCCCAAGGCCAAGACAGAGCAGCGCAGTGAAAGCTCAACGTGTGTAAAAGGCAAAGGCAAAGGTCTGGTGTCCAGGACAACGCAGCACAAGGTGATGGTCTCACGCTTCACTCCAAAGATTGCAAAGGTCCAGAAGACGTCTAGATCGTTCTTTGTGGTTGATTCAGGAGCGACGAGACACATTTGCAACGTGAAAGGACTGTTCGTGTCTTTTACACCGCAGGAAGGTGCGATTCACCAGGCGGATGACCACACGATCCCCAGTCAAGGCTACGGAACTGTTGTTCTTCACAGTTTGGACTTGTCGATACACGACGTTCTTGACGTTCCAGATGCTGCACACAATCTACTCAGCGTTGCGCAGCTGAATGAACGGAACATTGACGTTTCCTTCAAGAACAAGAAGTGCACCATCACAAAGAAAAACGATTATGAATTGCATGCTGAATATGTGGATTGTTTGTTTGTTTTGTATTATGATGATGTTGTGCAGGATGAAACTTGTTGCATTGCAGGTTCTAACAAGGTGAAAATGGCTGTGAAAGGTAAGGTGTCTAGTAGACAAGCTACAGAACCTTACCAGGTAATGCATGCTGATTTAGTTGGTCCACTATCGCCCTCTTTGGGTGGAAACAGGTACTTCATGGTCCTCATTCATTCATTTTCCAGGTATATTTATGTGTTCAATCTCAAACAGAAATCAGAGGCATTTCAAAGGTTCAAGGAATTCTGTGCTTGGTTGGAAAATGTGCATGGTAAAAAGGTAAAGACTCTTTTCACTGATCACAGGGGGAATTCACTTCTCAGCAGTTTGAAGCTTTTCTGACTGAGAAAGGAATTCAGCACGATTTGTCTAGTCCTCGTTCGCCATGGCAGAATGGACTTTGTGAGAGAGCAATTCAAACATTGCTTCAAGGGTTGAAAACCTTGCTGCATGATGCCAATCTTCCAGAGAGTTATTGGGCGGAATCTTTGGCGTGTTTTGTTTACAGTTATAATCGCAGGTTATCTTCAGCGATTGGTTGTACCCCCATGAAAAGATGTTTGGCAAGAAGCCATACATCAAACACATGAGAATTTTTGGTTCTGACATGTGGGTTCACACACCGCAAAGCTCCAAGTTAGGCAAGCATGGATTGCATGGTATCTTTCTAGGGTATCAGAAAGGTTCTTACAGAGTAATGATGACTGACTCTAAGACAATTAGGCTCACAAGAAGTGTTGAGCACAATGCCAAGTGGGGGGAGAATGTGGGAATTTTCCAATGTTATCCTGATGACAGTGATGAGACTGAGGATAAGCAACAGCCACAGCAACAACCACACCCTACACCCACTGATAAAGGTCCTGATTCTGAATCTGAGACTGAATCGGATGATTCGGAGGATTTCAAGAGTGCGAAAGCCTCTATGCGACCCTCTGAAGGCTCTGATCGAGAATTGGAGGAACCATTGTTCACTATAGGCCACTATTCTCCTAAGAAGGAAGAGGAGAGTGTTGAAGACTTACGACTAATTCGCAGGTCTGAAAGAGCCACTAAAGGTAGACCTCCAAAGAGATTTGCTGATGAATTTGCTAAAACAGCAGTTGCAGCTGTTAATAGCTCCAAGAAGGTATTCGAACCTTCAAGCTTCCAAGAAATCCAGGATTTGGATTCAAAGGATGCTGACCCATGCTTAAATGCCATGAAGGCTGAGCTTTAGTCCTTAGAGAGGAACAAAACATGGGAGCTAGTTCCAGTAGTTCCAGGAATGAAACCGCTAGGAAGCAAATGGGTCTTCAAAGCGAAGACAGATCAAAATGGCAAGATAGTCAGACACAAAACCAGATTGGTAGCCAGAGGTTTTTCACAGGTACCAGGTGAAGACTATCGCGAGACCTACTCACCCACAGTAAGGTATGAGAGCATTAGGCTTATGCTCAAGCTTGCTGCAGAAGAGAATCTACACATTTCCCACAATGATGTGAATACAGCATTTTTGTACGGATCTCTAGGTGAATCTCTTTATATGCTTCCACCTGATGGTGTACAGGTAAAACAGGGATTTGTTTGTTCTCTGAAGAAGTCCCTTTATGGTCTCAAACAAAGTGCACGGTGTTGGCACTCTAAACTCACTGAAGTATTGTTTTCTCTAGGTTTTCAGCAAGGGAAAGCTGATCCATGTGTGTTTGTCAAAGAGGAAGGGCAAAAGAAGCTGTATTGCTTATTTTATGTTGATGATATTTTGTTCTTTTGGAAGGATGTCACAATGTACAATAACGCCCTAGCTCAACTGAAAGAACACTTTGACATGAAAGATCTTGATGAGGTAAACAACTACCTATCTCTGGAAATAGAGAGAGATCAAGATGGCAATATTCTAGTACACCAGTCACGGAAAATTGCTGATGTGTTAAGCAAACTAAACCTGATGGATGCTAACCCTGTAGACACACCGATGACAACAGGTTATCAGGTAGATGACACTGAAGGAGCATTTTCTGACACTACACTGTACAGAAGTGTGCTAGGCAAACTAAACTTCATTGCCAGATGTTCAAGACCTGACATTGCTGTTAGCTGTAATTTGCTAAGCAGAAAAGTCAACAACCCTACTGTTAAGGATTGGAAAGCTCTGAAATGCATAGCTCACTATTTGAAAGGCACTATGCATTACAGACTGAGATTTAACAATCAGAAGTCTGGTGGTCTTGAAATATTTGCAAATGCAAGTTTTGGAAGTGACACTACAGACAGGAAAAGCACGTCTGGAGTTTGCTACATGTACAATCAGGGTCTATTTGATTGGTCATGCAAGAAGCAAACAACAGTTAGCTTAAGTACTTGTGAAGCTGAACTGAATGCTGTGTATTACTTCAAGATTGCGAATGGTTGTTACAATTGTGCAAAGACATGAGAATTTCTGTCAAATGTCCAATCCAGGTTTATCAGGACAACAAAGCATGCTTGGCTTTGCTGAATTCTGAAGGTTGTAAGCAAAGCACAAAGCACTTGCAATTGAAACTGCAACATGCTAGAGAATGTGTTCAGAAGGGACTCGTAACGGTGTCCTATATGCCAGGTAATGAAATTCCTGCTGATGTATTGTCCAAGGTTGTACCAAGAGATCAACACTGTACCTATGTACGGAAGTTGGGTTTGTACTGATATTGTATGAACACGCTGCCCAGTGATGTTCACAGAAAGGGGGAGGATGTTGGTTTCTATTTCCCTCACTGAGCAGCAGATGCATGTCACAATACATCTTTTACATTCTACAGTCCAAGTTACTGGAAGGAGTTGCTCTGTGATCTCACAGAGGCAAGATGTACGTTTGTGTGTTCTCGATGTAGATGAGAAATAAAATTAGCATGTAGCACGATACCTGCTTATCCTTTCGTCTGCGAGATTACACTCTGCTCAATCAGCTCCAGATGGGCCGGAGCTGATCAAACTAACACCTGCTGGGTCTGCAAGCCCAGCTAGGCAGTGCATTCTCAATATATTACAGGGTGAAGAAATATGAAACCTTGATCGTGGTCTGGAGTTCATAATGGTAAGGAACAAAGTATCAATATATCACCCATCCCTACTTACCTACACAGAGCTATGATTCAGAGTTCCCTTGGAAGAGGGATTGACTATTAAACCACTAGTAACTGTAGCTCTGGGAGAGGAATTGGGGGGTGGGGGCTCCTAACAACTCTCAGCACTGTTAACAAACCACAGTTCCCAGAATTCTTTGAGGGAAGGCATGACCATGTCAAGTGGTATGATACGGTTTTAAATGCAGATGGGGCCCAAAGTCAGGAGCCTGTTGCAGTCCACTCCTATCAAAAGCTAAGACTACACAGCCAGGTCCTTGGGGAACTCACAGAAGTCTGCATCAAGGAAGATGGGGTCAGCTCTTGTCACTCTCGCCATGGCATCCAGGTCCCGGTAATGCCAATGATTCCTTTCAATGTCGTTCTTTGGAACAAATGGCTTGCTGGTTTCTGACAGCCTCACCACTCCTGTGAGCTCAATCTCCTCTTGGATCTACAAGGAAGAGTCAAATAGCAGTTTCTGTCCTTTAAAAAAAAGAAAGCAGTGTCTTATGATACATAATGTGGCAGTTTCCATCCCTTGCTACCTACCTGTCCTCGCAACCTGGTCTCTGGCTTAAGTTTCTTTCTGGAGACAAACTCTCTGTTGACAAGGATTGTGATCCTGCAGGGTCAGGGGGAAAGGGAGTGAGAGAAGATAATAAACTCTGTAAGCATGGAAGCATCCCAGCCCCCTAAAAGCAGGAGTGGAAAATGTTTGGCGTGCCAGATCTTGGCTGACCTACAACTCCAGGTACCCCTGGCTGTTTGGTATGTTGGCTGGAGCCGATGGCAGTTGTAGTTCAGCAACATCTGGAGGGTCCACTTCTGCTGTAAGGCACCTAACATTGTAATTCTATGCCAGTCTACTCAGAAGCAAGTATCATTTATTCAATTTGGCTTACTCACAAAGTCCATTTTTATAAAACTTATTTTTGCTAGCCAGCTGGGAAGAGTTAAGAACACAGCCATCAACATTGCATTGTCGCAATTTGTTTGGATTCTATTATGAGTGCCCTACATTGTACTGTTAACATACTAACAGTTCTCTTTCATGTAACTTGGCTTTTGACTCCACAGCAATGGTTTTTCTCTCTCCTCTCTGTGCTCAGAGTAGATCCACTCACTTAGCTAACCAGCCCATGCACCTTAGAGTAGATTCTAGGGCAGAAGACATCTGTTGGCCTTGAAGATGCAGAATTCTCTCTTGTTTTCTGCAACAGACTAACATGGTCACATGCCTAGAAAATTGACACTTTACGTTATGACAGTTCAGACATTGTTACCAACGTGAAAGAAACCTATGATAGAGGCAAAATTCAGACATATTAGTGAAATTAAAGGTAAAGGTAAAGGTACCCCTGCCCGTACGGGCCAGTCTTGACAGACTCTGGGGTTGTGCGCCCATCTCACTTAAGAGGCCAGGGGCCAGCGCTGTCCGGAGACACTTCCGGGTCACGTGGCCAGCGTGACAAAGCTGCATCTGGCGAGCCAGAGCCGCACACGGAAACGCCGTTTACCTTCCTGCTGGTAAGCGGTCCCTATTTGTCTACTTGCACCCGGAGGTGCTTTCGAACTGCTAGGTTGGCAGGCGCTGGGACCGAGCAGCGGGAGCGCACCCCGCCGCAGGGATTCGAACCGCCGACCTTTCGATCGGCAAGTCCTAGGCACTGAGGCTTTAACCCACAGCGCCACCTGCGTCCCATTAGTGAAATTACATACATTTAATTATAGGACATATGCCTATCTTCTATAATCAAATTCATGTAATTTCATTTATACTTTTGGAAAAGTTAAGAAACAAAAAACAAAAACAAATCATCACAGGTATAAGTACATTCTGAAACAAGCTCTCACTCCTTTTACAGAATCCAGAGAATGGCTTAAATTAAAACAGTGCAGAACATTTCAGGTCCTCATGGTTTTGAGGCAGAATCTGAATATATACAGACTGTATTTACTGAAGGGACACGAGCCTCAGATACGTTTAGAGACCCATGCACACTCTGTCAACAGAGTGTGTAAATCTCCACAATGGAAGAGGCGGACAGAGAGAGATGTGTAAGCATATTTACAGCATTTATTCAGCATACTTCAGGAACAAAGGAAAACATGACTGCTTGCCTTCGTGTCCAGCAAAAACAGCAGTATAAAAACCAAATCTATTGTCATAACCTTCCAAATCCAACAAATCTGTATTTCTTAACAGTATCCATTCCCTTAACCAACAGAAGCAAACCGCTTCATAATACAACTTCAAGTCTGGCAGGGTGAAGCCCCCTCTTTCTTTAACATCTGTTAACAATTTATATTGTATTCTCAGTTTCTTCCTCTGCCAGACATATCTTGAAATTGCTTTTTGCCATTCTTTAAAAATTGCTGCCCCCTTGATTATAGGAATTGATTGAAACAAAAATAACATTTTTGGTAGCACATTCATTTTTATAGTTGAAATCCTTCCCCAAAATGATAATTTCATTCTTCCCTATATTTCCATGTCTCTCTTAATTCCATTCCACACCGGTGTATAGTTATTTTGAAATAAATCTATATTCATTGTGGTGAACCAGATTCCTAAATACTTAACTTTTTTAACTACTTCTATACCAATTTCCTGCTGCAACATATCAACCAAGTCTTGTTTCATATTTTTAGCTAATATTTTAGTCTTGCTTTTGTTTAATTTAAAACCTGCTACTTGTCCAAATTGTTCTATTTCTTTAATAACTTCTTTGGCATTATTTAATGGTTCTTCTATAGTTAGTACCAAGTCATCTGCAAAGGCTTTCACTTTATGTTCTTTCCAGCCTACTGAAATTCCTTTTATTTTCTCATTTTCTCTTATTGTCCTTAGAAAGACTTCCAGTACCGATATGAATAATAACGGTGAAAGCGGACACCCTTGTCTTGTACCTTTCATAATTTCAATATTTTCAGTTATTATATTAAGGTAAAGGTAAAGGTACCCCTGCCCGTACGGGCCAGTCTTGCCAGACTCTAGGGTTGTGCGCTCATCTCACTCTATAGGCTGGGAGCCAGCACTGTCCGCAGACACTTCCGGGTCACGTGGCCAGCGTGACAAGCTGCATCTGGCGAGCCAGCGCAGCACACGGAACGCCGTTTACCTTCCCGCTGGTAAGTGGTCCCTATTTATCTACTTGCACCCGGAGGTGCTTTCGAACTGCTAGGTTGGCAGGCGCTGGGACTGAACTATGGGAACGCACCCCGCCGCGGGGATTCGAACCGCCGACCATGCGATCGGCAAGTCCTAGGAGCTGAGGTTTTACCCACAGTGCCACCCGCGTCCCACCTTATTATATTATATATAATATTATTATATTATTTACTATCAATTTTGCTTTTTGATCAGAGTATATAGCTTTTATACCTTTTATAAACAATTGTCCAATGCCCATTAATTCAATATTCTTTATCATAAATTCCCAAGATATATTATCAAAGGCCTTTTCCGCATCTACAAACATTAACTTCGCTTGTTTATCATTCCTGGCCGTCAAATATTCAATTATGTTCACAATATTCCTTATGTTATCTTTCATCTGGCGACCAATACTAGCAAATAGCTTATAGTCATTATTCAACAGCGAAATTGGCCTATAATTTTTCACTTGTAGTAAGTCAGAATCTGGTTTTGGTATTAATGTAATATATGCTTCTTTCCATGTTTCTGGTATTTCTCCATTGTTTCATATATTATTCATCACTTCTTTCAATGGTACAAGTAGGGTGTGCTTTAATTCCTTGTAGTATTTTGCTGTAAATCCATCTGGCCCTGGTGCCTTTCCACTTTTCAATTGCTTTATTGCTTCTTGAATTTCTTCTTCCTCTATTCTTTCATTTAGTCCTTCTTTCTTCTCTGTCAGGATTTGTTGCACTCCTTTCTGTTTCAGGAATTCCTCTATCTTTTTTACGTCTTCCTTTCCAGGTTTTTTATACAGTTGTTTATAAAAGTTAATAACTCCTTTTCTAATTTCTTTCAGATTTTCTACTTCTTTCCCATCCAATATTATTTTGTTTATTGTACTTAGAGCTTTCCAGTTTTTAATTTGCCACGCCAACCATTTACCTGATTTGTTGGCATGTTCAAAGTTCTTCTGTCTAATTCTTTTAACATTCCATTCCACTTCTTGATTGATTTGCAAATTGGCTTTGTAGCATCTTAATATTTTGATTTATTCTTAAATCTCTCGGATTTTTTATTAGCTTTTTCTCATTTTCCATAATCTGATTTAAGATCTCCTTTTTACCTTTCTCTCTAAATTTATTCCCGATGCTATTTTGTTGTATAAAGAAGCCTCGCATAACCGCTTTACTAACGTCCCAAACAACACTTATTTTAGTTCCTTTATTACAATTATTAACAAAATATTCTGTTAGCATCTTTTGAGCCTTCTCATTAGTTTTTTCATCTTCTAACAAATTTTCATTCAGTCTCCATCGAAAGGTCTTTACATCCAATTCTTTTATTTCGCATCTAATTGCATTATGATCCGAAAATATCTTTGGTTGTATTTCTATTTTTGTTACTCTGGGTGTTAATTCACTGGAAAGCCATACGTAGTCAATTGTAGAAGCTGATTGATTTGGTTTTGAGAAATATGTAAATTGTTTGTCTAATGGGTGTCTCAGTCTTCAAACATCTATTAAATTACAATTCTCTATCATAGAGAAAAAGGTCTTTGGTAACTTCCCTTCTTTCCTATTCTCTTTTTTCCTTGTTCTATCCATTTCCAATGAGACTACTCCATTCATGTCTCCCATAATTATAATTTTTTGATCCATAAATTCAAACAGTTTTTCTTCCAAATCTTTGTAAAATTCCATCTTACTACCATTAGGTGCATAGGTTCCGACAATTATCAATTTTTCACCTTGCCAGGTGACTTGTACTGCTATTACTCTGCCTTCTTAGTCCTTAAAGATTTGTTGAGCCTCTATTTTATTTTTTATATACATCACCACTCCTCTCTTCTTACTTTTATCAGATGAGATAAACACATTTCCTAATTTTTTGTTGATCAGTACTCTTCTATGTTTTCTAGCTACATGCGACTCTTGTAAGCAGATAATATCCAAATTCTTTTTTAACGAAAAATGTCCAATTCTGCTCCTTTTATTTCTATTGTTAATGCCATTTACATTCCATGTCCATAATTTCAATGTCATTTTGGCCTCCTTTGTAGTAAAGTTCTTAAGGTTCTTAAACCTGTCCCTCTTCAGTGTGGTGTAGTGGTTAAGAGCGGTAGTCCCGTAATCTGGGGGACCGGGTTCGAGTCTCCACTCCTCCACATGCAGCTGCTGGGTGACCTTGGGCCAGTCACACTTCTTTGAAGTCTCTCAGCCCCACTCACCTCACAGAGTGTTTGTTGTGGGGGAGGAAGGGAAAGGAGAATGTTAGCCGCTTTGAGACTCCTTAAAGGGAGTGAAAGGCGGGATATCAAATCCAAACTCTTCTTCTCTTCTTCTTCTTCTTCTTCTTCCTCTTCCTCTTCTTCTGATTTATTAATGTTTTCTTCCTCTGGTTCTGCTGCTGCTGTCTCTTCTCCTTTTCCCAACTCTTTATATCTTCTCAGAAATTTGTGTGTCTCATCCACATTCTTAAATTTAATTTTTTCTCTCCTTATAGTAGAATGAGACTCCTTCTGGAAATTCTCATTTAAATTCAATACTATTTTCCCTCAAAATCTGTGTTAATGTCCTATATTGGTCGTGTTTTTTCAACAACCGAAGTGGGACGTATTTAAATATGATTATAAACACTCCATCATCCATCAATACACCATTTCTAAGAAGGTGTCGTAAGTTGTTAGAGGTATCGGTTTGTTGCTCGAGAGCAATCAAACAATATGCTTCAATAGTCTGTTTTAAAGGTTTCTTATTGGTGAATAAAACCGTTAGAATGCAGAGCGCCTCTATTCCATGTCTTGCTCATTCACTGGCAGAATCTGAGAGTGGGCGGTCCTTAAACCTTCCCCAGCAGTTTCTTGACGCCCAGTCTGTGCCTTCCCTCTCTGCACGGAAGCCTACTGCACAAGGAAGGCGTGGGTAACAGGGGACCTCTCTCCTCCCTGCTTTGCTCAGGCAAGGTGTCCTGGCACCGCCTTGCCTCCTCCGAGCCCTGCATCTCCTCTCCACTAGAGGCGTGGCTACCTTCCTCCGCTGAGGAAGTGCTGCTTCCCACGATCTTTGGGAGCTCTCTGTAATCCATCCTGCTTTTCCCCTCTTGCCCCTGAGCCGATGGCAGTTCCCTGACATCCACCCCCTCCTCAAGACCCCCCTCCCCGTTGGTGAGTTCTTTAACCATCTCCTCTTCTTGAACGTCAGCAGGCGATGGAGGAAAACCCCGGAAAGACCCGTCATCATCCTCCGTGGATTCAAAAGCTGCTTCCCATCCTCTCAGGTCCCTCCCCACTGGTTGGACTTCCCAGTCTGATTCTTCTCCCTCGGATACTTCCCCGACCTCGTCCCCGTGGCCTTCCTCCTCCTCTGAGGCAGGGAAACCTACAAAGTCCCCTTCGTCGTCCATGGGTCCAAACACCTCCTCGCAGAACCGTGCTGGGGGTTTAGGCTTATGTGGGAACAAACCATGGAACTCTTCCACCAGATAATCCTTTGTGATGGATCCTGTGGGAACCCACGTGTTTTCGGAGCTGGGTCCCCCCTCCCAGGCCACCAAGGCCCTGGTGCCCTCCCCACCTGGAATCGAGTATTTCCGTTGCTTCATTACAGTGTTCCCTCTCCTCTGCGTGTGGATGGGTGGACCCCCATTCCTCCCTTCCAGGGAAGCTGTGCCCCTCCCTGTAATGCGAAAGCAGGGACCTATGAAACACCGGATGTATCCTCATGCTGTCCGGCAATTTCAGCCTGAAGGTCGCTGGGTTAACCTGCTGTATTATCTCAAAGGGCCCCAGCCGTCTAGGCTGCAATTTTTTGCAACCCCCCCTTTAAGGGCAAACCCTGGGACGACAACCACACCCTGTCCCCCACCCGTATGACCTCCCCTGGCCTGCGGTGCCTGTCTGCCTGCCTTTTGTAGACTTCCTTAGCCCTTTCCAAATTTAGCCGGAGTTGTTGGTGTGAAGCCTCCATCTCTTCTGCAAATTGCTCCGCCACTGGCACACTCCATTCCTCCTCTCCACGCCATGGGGTGGCACCCGTAGTTGGCCATGAAGGGGCTCATTCCCGTGGACACGTGTTCAGCGTTGTTATACGCAAACTCAGCTAGCACCAATTTCTCTACCCAATTGTTCTGCCTCTCACTGACGTAACAGCGTAAGTACTGCTGCAATATTCCGTTTGCTCTTTCGGCCTAGCCGTTGGTTTCTGGGTGCCTTGCCATCGAGAAGCTCACCTCTACCTGCAGCAGGCTCATGAGTTTACGCCAGAACTTTGAGGTAAATTGTCTTCCTCGATCGGATACAACCCTCAATGGCGTCCCATGCAGCCTAAAAATGTGGTCCACAAACAGCCTGGCTGTCTCCTCTGCTGACACCGCATGGGAGCAGGCCACAAAGTGACACATTTTGGTCAGTAGATCGACCACCACCATCACTGCTGTCTTTCCCCTTGACTTGGGCAGATCTGTCATAAAATCAATGGACACCACCTCCCAGGGCCTCTCCGGTGTAGGTAAGGGTTCCAGTAACCCCGCTGGTAGGGTTCTTTCCCCTTTGGCCCTCTGGCACCTGTCTCACCCTCGGACATATTCCCGTGCATCCTCCCTTACCTTGGGCCACCAGAACTGTCTGGTGACTAGTAGCATGGTCTTATGCTGCCCAAAATGCCCGGCTGTGGGGTTGTCATGGAGCTGCCTAAGTATTTTCGTCCTCAATGTCTCTCCCGGAGCATACAGTGCCCCTTTGTAGTACAAGAGCCCTCCTTTTCCCTCAAAACCCCCATCTCCCCCTTTTCCATCTCTGAGCTCCCTGATTTTAGTCTGAGCAAACTCATTGTGTCTGGTGAGCCCAACCAGTTCTTGCTCCCCTACCAGTGCTCCCCCACACGACCATTGGTCTTCTGGAAACATGTGCCTGGCCACAGGTCGTCCTTCCCCTTCCATGTACTCAGGTTTCCTGGAAAGTGCATCCACCCTCACATTTTCCCTCCCAGGAACGTATTGTATCTGAAAGTGATACTGAGAGAACGTCTGCGACCACCGGACCTGTCTCTGCTTGAGCACGAGCGCTGTTCGCCAGTATTCCAGGTTCTTGTGGTCTGTCCGGACCTGAATCTGGTGCTGCGCCCCAATCAAAAAGTGCCTCCACTGCCTAAAGGCCACATAAATGGCCAGCAATTCTTTGTCATAAACAGTATAATTTTGCTCTGTGTGCTGGTCCCGGGGGGTTACCGTGCAGCGTGGTCTGAGTCCAGTCCAAGGTCAAGGGTGTGGTATGGAGGCTGTCCATCAAGGCTGAAGCGGGGTCCAAGGCAAGGAGTCAGGTGTGGTCAGGAACTCTGGCAGAAGAGCAGGACAAGGTCTGGCAGGATCAGGTTACCAACAATGTTGCTCCTGAAACTTGGGACTGGGACTGGCCGGCTTTTATCTGCCCCAAGGCATAGGGCGGTCCCAGTCCACAGGTGTCTCGCCTCTCCTGGCCTGGAGGCGAACACTCCTCCTGCAAGAACTCAGTTCCCTCCACCTCTCTGCCCTGAGCCTCTGCAGCTCAGGAGAGGCTGGAGGGTTACTGGACCCAGAGGTAACCTCACCTTCTCCTGACAGGGCTGAGAGTGGAGCACCTGCAGGCAATGGGTCCTCGATCACCTCTGGAGCCAGAGCAAATTCAGCTGGTGTCTGCTCCTGAGGATCCGGCACAGGTGAGGGCCCTTCAGGTTCAAGCCCTAGCCCCGGCTCAACTGGTGCTAGAGACAGGGACTCCTGTGCAGGCTGGGATTCCTCCGGTTCAGCCTCTGAATCCAATTCCCAGGCCATCACACTCTGACTTGCTCAGTTTCCTGGAGAAAAACGCACAAGGCCTCCAGTCCTCCCCTGGTCCTTGTTGCAACAGTACTGCTCCGGTGGCACAGTCTGAAGCGTCAGTCTCCACTCTCAGTGGCTTCCCAGGATCCACGTGCAGGAGCTGCTCCACAGAGGCAAAGGCCTTTCTAAACCTTTCTCTTTTTTTTAGATAATTTTTATTAAATTTCCATTTAACAAACCAATCATATCACATTAATTCCAAATTATATCAATACACAATAAATTCCAAATATTTAGCCGAGTTTTAATTTTTTGTTGGGGGTACCCATGTTTTGAGTTCAGAAAGGGTCCAATCATCTCATATTTCTGCTGCTTTGATGTTCACAAGTCCCATCTTCCCATCTCTTTGTTGTTATCCTTTTTCTTCTTAACAACCTCCAAGTATTTCCACAGGCAAGTTGAATCAAACATTATTTATGTTTCTGTGTGAACTTTGTAATGCTCTGCCGTAATTCGTCTCACGCTGATCCAAAAGTCTTATTCCAGCCGCCGGCGCCATTTTCGACAATTCCAATGAAATACAGTCTTAGCTTCTGCTCCTTAATTTTTCCAGACCAGTTGCACCATAAATCAATCTTTCCAGGGGAGTTTTGCCCATTCAGATCTATAATCCACACATGAAAGCAAAACGATGGCTCTACTCCCCCTTTGACTGTAAATCTCGCAACAAAGTCTGTCTCATAATGGCGGATCCCTGTAGTAACTGCGCAACTGCCTTTCTCTTTCCAGATCGTCCACAAAACAAAGCCTTTAGTTAATATTTTGTTTCCACATAGTTTATTTTCCAGTCTCACTTGCTATCAATCAATCATGTTCTTCTAGGGGAGGAATTGTTAGGTAAACATATTGAAAAAGAAAGAATTCCCCCCCTTCCGTTCCGTTTCAACATACTGACATAGCTGTGATTCTTTGCTGTAATCTTCTGTTCAATCCATCCCATCACTCTTGACTTCTCAGCGGTAGATTTAATTAGCAGATAAAACATCCTTCCTTCGCTCGAAACATGTGCATTTACTTTTAATCCAATTATTTTATCTTAAGCAATGCAACTAGGTTGCACTCAGAAGCAGCATCAGGGAGATCCAGAATCTCACTCGAGGGCTTTCCGTCCAGTGCCCTCACCCCCTCCTTCTTTCGAACTCAGGGGTGATTTATTGGCAACTGTGAATGAGGCAGTGTCTCTCCATCCCCTGGGGAGATCCCGGGAGGCTGATTTACTCCCATCGTCAGCTTCTTAATTACCCCGTGTGAGCTGGAGAGATGGTATTGTCGGCCATCTTCCAAGGCACCCCTAGCGCCCCCCCCCCCGGCCTTTTTTAACCTTTCAAAGGACTGCTGCATTTCCTTGGTCCACGCAAACTTCTTCTTGCCGCTGAGACAATCCGTTATGGGTGCTGTCAAGTGTGCAAAGTTCTTGATGAACTTCTGGTAGAAGTTGCTGAAACCCAGGAACCTCTGCACATCCTTCTTTGTTTTGGGGCTCTTCCATTCCAGCACTGCTTTCACCTTCTCTGGGTCCATGGCCAGCCCCTTGTCCGACAGTCGGTACTCCAGGAACTCCACCTGCCGAGCATGGAATTGGCATTTCTCGGAAAACTCAAGATTTTCCCACACTGGAAGACTGGCAGATGCAACTGATAGACTATATGGAACTGGCCGAGATGACTGGCAGAATCCGAGATCTGGGAGAGGAGAGGACGGAAGAAGACTGGAAGAAATTCAAGATTTATTTACAAAAACATTGTAATTTGGCTGAATGTTAAGCAGGTTGCTAAATCATAAATAATTGAGCACCACTAAACTAGATAGAATTAGGAAGACAAGTGAGACTGAGAAAATATGAACCATTTGGAGAACTATTAGATTATAAATTAAGTTTGTGGGATATAAAATGCAAATAAGATGACAAATTGCTGGTAAAAAAAATTTTAATGATGAAAATGGGAGCGGGAGATGTGAGGAAGTCCAAAGAAGTGGTGAAAATATGTTATGACATATGTTGTATTGTGAGTTATCTATGTATCCATATTGAAAACCTTAATAAATATTTTATATAAAAAAAAGGAATTGGCATTTCTCCAGCTTGACCCACAACTGATGCTTCTTCAATCTCTCTAGCACGTCTTTAACGTGCTGTGCTTCATTTTCAGAGAAGATCAAAACATCATCCAAAAAGGCCACACAATTCTTGTACAGCAGGGGGCCCAACACGTGGTGCATAAAGGCCTGAATGCAGGCGGATCCCGATCGCAGTCCAAATGGCGTGACGAGATACTCAAACGCCCCCGGGGGGTGAACATGTTCGTCTTCCATTCTCCTCCCTCTCTCACTCTAATCAGATTGTACGCTCCCCTGAGGTCCAGCTTGGTAAAAATTTTTCCCTGCCTCACATGTGTCAAAACATCGTCAATTCTGGGCATGGGGAAGGCTAAGGGTTCAGTTACCTTGTTTAGGAGGCGATAATCAAGTACCAAACGATCTTGATTCTTTGCTTTCTTTTCCACAAAGAATACTGGGCTGCCCCTTACGGCCTTCGATTCCCTTATAAAACTCCTCTTTAAGTTCTTGTCAATAAACTGCCTCAATTCTTGCATCTCCTGGTCGGACATGGAATACAGCTTACGCACCGGCAACTGGGCCCCCGGGACCAGGTTGATTTGGCAGTCGTAGGGCCTGGGGGTGGGGTGCAACTTGTCAGCCTCTCTCTCGCTGAACACCTCCTTCAAATCCGCATATTGCGGTGGAACACCCCCCTTCTCCTCCAGGGTCATCCCCGCAACAGTGGCCATAGTCATTCTTGGTTCCTTCCCTCCCAGGCAATTTTCCAAGCAGTGAGCCGACCCAAAGGTGAGGGATAATTGATGCCACGACACCACTGGGTCATGCTGTGCCAACCAGCTCATCCCCAATATAACGGGGGTGCTGCCAGTATGGCTACATGAAAGGCAATTGTTTCCACGTGCCTGGACACCTTCATCCTCATCGGGGGTGTCTGGTGCGTTATCCCCCCCCCCCCCAGTAGCTCTTGCCCATCAATGGTGGTAACTTGCAAAGGGAAGTCTAGTGGCAACAGGTGTAGCTTGTGGGCTAGAGCGAAGTCTCTGCTTAAAAAATCGCAAGAAGACCCAGAGTCCAACAAGGCTTGGATTTCGATTGGGTCCCATTAGGAAGCTCCAGCACCACTTCAACAGCTATGCCCGCCTTTGGAGTCTCTGGTAGGGGCTCTTCTTTTTTTTTCTTTTTTCTTTTTAATACATTTTTATTAATTTTAACATACAAATTATAAAACGTACCACACAAATTATTACAAATACACCTTTTTTTGGACTTCCATCAGCACCTCTGATGATCTTCCATCTTAACCTCTTTTTATGCATTACTTAATTTTATATTTTCTTTACCTCTCTTAACTTATCATCTCCCCTTTTCCATTTTTACAATATTTCCAACAATACTCCTCACAGAACTTCTTGCAACCCTACAAATGTCGTCTGATCATCACAAATACTTTTCATATAGTTCGTAAATTTACTCCAGTCTTCGGTAAATTTCTGGTCCCGCAGGTTTCGAATCCTTCCTGTTAATTTGTCTGATTCTGCATAGTCCATCAACTTCATCCTCCATTCTTCAATCATTGGCAATTCTTCTTGCTTCCATTTCTGGGCTAATAGTATTCTAGCTGCTGTTACTGCATATAAAAAAAGCTTACATTCTTTTCTATTTATATCACTTCCCACCATTCCCAATAGAAATGCTTCTGGTTTCTTTGTAAATGTATATTTCAACATTTTTTTCAACTCGTTATATATCATTTCCCAAAAACATTTCACCTTTTTACATTCCCACCACATATGATAAAATGTTCCTTCTTTTTCTTTACATTTCCAACATTTATTGCTAGTTTTATACATTTCCACTAGCTTAACAGGAGTGATATACCATCTATACATCATTTTCATCACATTTTCTTTTAATGCATTACATGCAGCAAACTTTAAACCTTCTTTCCATAATTTCACCCAGTCGCTCAATTGTATGTTATATCCAAGATCTTTAGCCTAATGAATCATAACAGACTTAACCTCCTCATCTTTCAAATGCCATTCCAGCAGCAATTTATACATTTTTGACAGAATTTTAAAATCATTCTTTAATATTTCTTGTTCAAATTTTGATTCTATTTCCTCAAATCCTCTTTCTTTAAAATCTTGTTTAAACCTTTCATTGACCTGGTAATAATGTAACCAATCATAAACATAATCTTTAATTTCTCCATATGGTTTCATTTTCCATTTACCATCTTCCTTACTTATTAGTTTCCCATATGTTATCCATTTCCCACTCATATTGACCTTTTTCACATTCATCGCTTCTAATGGAGATAGCCAATGCGGTGTTTTTTGTTTCAATAGGTTTTTATACCTATCCCAAACCTCTATTAGAGATCTTCGAAAAATATGGTTTCCAAATCCTTTATGGACTTTCGTCTTATTATACCACAAATAAACGTGCCAACCAAATCTATTGTCATAACTTTCCAAGTCCAGCAATTCCATATTTTCTAGTTTCATCCATTCCTTTAACCAACAGAGGCAAGATGCTTCATAATACAATTTCAAGTCTGGCAGGGTGAAGCCTCCTCTTTCTTTAGCATCTGTTAATAACTTAAATTGAATTCTTGGCTTTTTACCCTGCCAGATATATCTTGAAATTGTCTTTTGCCAATCTTTAAATATTGCAGCCCCTTTAATTACAGGAATTGTCTGAAACAGAAATAACATCTTTGGTAGCACATTCATCTTAATAGCTGAAATCCTACCCCAAAATGATAACTTCAACCTCTCCCATGTCTCTAGATCTCTTTTGACACTATTCCACATTGGCGTATAATTATTTTGAAATAGATCAATATTTTTAGGAGTTAACCAAATTCCTAAATATTTCACTTTTTTAACAACTTCTATACCTATTTGTTGCTGCAATGTATCAACCAGGTCCTGTTTCATATTCTTAACAATTATCTTAGTTTTACTTTTGTTCAATTTAAAACCTGCCACTTGCCCAAACTGTTCTATCTCCTCTAATACTTCTTTAACACTTGTAGATGGTTCTTCAATTGTTAATACCAAGTCATCAGCAAAGGCTTTCACCTTATACTCATTTCGACCGACTGCCACACCCTTTATTAACTCATTTCTCCTTAATGATCTTAAGAAGACTTCCAGTACCAATATGAATAATGGTGAAAGGGGACACCCTAGTCTTGTGCCTTTAGTAATCTCAATATTTTCTGTTACTATATTATTCACAATCAATTTTGCTTTTTGTTCCGAATATATTGCTTTAATTCCATTAAGGAAGAATTGACCTATATCCATAAATTCCATTTTTTTAACCATAAATTCCCAAAATATATTATCAAAAGCTTTTTCAGCATCCACAAAAATTAACATTGCTTGTTTTTCGTTCCTGGCTGTCAGATAGTCAAGTATATTAATTATATTTCTTATATAATATTTCATCTGTCTGCCAGGAAGAAAACCTGCTTGATCTTTATGTATAATTTGCTTCAATATTTTTTTCAACCTATTTGCCAATATACTTGCAAATAATTTATAATCGTTATTTAACAAAGAGATCGGCCAATAATTTTTTACTTGTGTTAAATCCGAATCTTGCTTTGGAATAAGTGTAATGTAGGCTTCTTTCCATGTTTCTGGCAATTCTCCCTTTTTTTGTATATTATTCTTTACTTCTTTCATTGGCACAAGTAGGGTGTGCTTCATTTCTTTATAATATCTTGCAGTGAATCCATCCGGTCCCGGTGTCTTTCCACTTTTCAATTCCTTTATGGCATCTTTAACTTCTTCTACATCAGTTGGGTCATTCAGCCTGTCTTTTCTGTCCGTCGGGATTTTTTGCACCTCTTTCTGTCTCAGAAAATCTTCTATTTTCTTAACATCGCTTTTCCCAGTTTTTTTATATAAATGTCTGTAAAAGTCCACAAATCCTTTTCTGATTTCTTTCGGATTGTCTATTTCCTTTCCTTCTGACATAAACTTATTAATTGTATTCTGTTCCTTTCTCTTTCTAATCTGCCATGCCAGCCACTTTCCCGATTTATTTGCATGTTCAAAAATTTTTGGTCTCATTCTTTTAATATTCCATTCTACTTCTTTATTTATTATCATTGCGAATTGAGTTTGTAATATCTTGATAGTCTGTTTTATTTTCAAATTATTAGGGTTTTTAAATAAATTCTTCTCATTTTCCTTTTTTTTAAAAAAATATTTTTTATTAGTTTTCAATACAGTCATACAACTTTATCCACATTTTACCTAATTTTAACAAAGTTCAAATTTTGGTCTTCCTTCAGCTTCTCTGGTAATCATCCATTTTTACCATTTAATACACATTTCTTTAATTGTATTGCCATTTATCATCCCTCCTTTTTTCTATTTTCTTTGAACAATACCTCTTAAAGTTTTACAGTGCTTCTTGGAACCCCACTAGCGTTGTTTTGCACCTCACATATATTTTTCAGATATTCTACAAATTTTCCCCAATCCTCGATGAACTTTTGGTTTCGAGCATATCTTATTTTCCCGGTCAGTTTGTCAAGTTCCGAATAGTCTGTTAGTTTCATTCTCCATTCTTGAATCGTCGGTATTTCCTCTTGTTTCCATTTTTGGGCCATTAAAATTCTTGCTGCTGTAACTGCGTACTGGAAAAGTTTACAGTCTTTTCTTCTTATTTCTTTTCCTGTAATCCCTAAAAGAAAAGCTTCTGGTTTCTTAACAAAGGTATATTTTAACATCTTTTTCAATTCATTATATACTGCTTCCCAGAAACTCTTTACTTTTTTACACTCCCACCACATATGGTAGAATGTACCCTCCTTTTCTTTACATTTCCAGCACTTATTACATGTTTTATACATTTTTGCCAGTTTTACCAGTGTGATATACCATCTATAAAACATTTTCATTACATTTTCCTTCAACCCCACACAAGCAGTAAATTTTAGGTTTTCTTTCCAAAGTTTTTCCCAATCTTCAAATTGAATGTTATATCCAAAATCTTTGGCCCACTGTATCATTACCGATTTCACCTCTTCATCTTTCGTATACCATTCTAGCAATATCTTATACATTTTTGACAGAACTTTATATTCATTATTTATTATCTCTGTTTGGAACTTTGAACCTTTTTCTGCAAATCCACTTTCCTTTCTATCCTTTTTAAACATTTCGTTTACTTGGAAATAATGCAACCAGTCATACACATAGTCTTTTACAAACTCGTATGGTTTTAGTTTCCATTTTCCTCCTTCTTTAGTTATTAACTCTCCGTATGTGGCCCATTTCCCTCTCATGTTTATTTTCTTAACACTTATAACCTCTAACGGAGATAACCAATGTGGAACTCTTGGCTCCAGAAGGTTTTTGTACCTGTCCCATACTTCTATTAATGAACTCCTGAAAATGTGGTTCCCAAATCCTTTGTGAACTTTCTTCTTATCACACCATAGGTAAGCGTGCCACCCAAATCTGTTATCAAAACCTTCCAAGTCCAGTAATTCCGTATTATCTAATTTGATCCATTCCTTTAACCAGAAAAGACAAGCTGCTTCATATTATAATTTCATATCTGGCAGGGCGAAGCCTCCTCTTTCCTTCACATCTGCTAGTAATTTATATTTTATTCTTGGCTTCTTGCCCTGCCAGATATGCCTTGAAATCATTCTTTGCCAATCATTAAATATCCCTACCCCTTTAATAACAGGGATAGTCTGAAATAAAAATAACATCCTTGGAAGCACATTCATTTTTATCGTAGATATTCTGCCCCAAAAGGACAGTTTCATTCTACCCCATACCTCCAGATCATTCTTAATTCCTTTCCACATCTGAACATAATTGTTTTGGAACAGGTCAATGTTTTTAGGAGTTAACCAAATTCCTCAATATTTTACTTTCTTTACCACTTCTATCTCTGTCTGTTGTTGCATTATTTCTATCTTGTTAAGCTCCATATTTTTCACCATTATTTTGGTTTTTTTCTTATTTAGCCTAAAACCGGCCACTTTCCCAAATTGTTCAATCTCTTCTAACACTTTTTTGACACTCTCCCCTGGTTCTTCCATCGTTATAACCAGATCGTCGGCAAAGGGTTTTACTTTATATTTGTTCCGACCTACTGTCACCCCTTTAATTAAAATATTTTGTCTAATTGTATTTAACAGAACCTCCAGGACCATTATAAATAACAGTGGCGAGAGCGGACAGCCCTGCCTTGTTCCTTTAGATATTTTTATATCTTCTGTAACCACATTATTAACTATCAATTTAGCTTTCTGTTCTGTGTATATTGCCTTGATTCCATTAAAAAAATCTTTTCCCACTTCCATATTCTCTAAATTTTTCAGCATAAAATCCCATATAATGTTATCAAAGGCTTTTTCAGCGTCCACAAACATCAGTATCACTTGTTTCTCATTTTTGGCAGTCAAATATTCTAAAATATTAATTATATTCCTTACATTATCTTTCATTTGTCTGCCTGGCAAAAACCCTGCTTGATCTTTGTGGATAATATTTATCAAAATCTTTTTCAATCTCTTCGCCAAAATTCCTGCAAATATTTTGTAGTCCGTATTCAATAAAGAGATAGGCCTATAGTTTTTAACTTGTGTCAGATCTGCATCTTGTTTTGGAATCAAAGTAATAAATGCTTCCTTCCACGTTTCTGGGATTTCTCTTGCTTTTAAGATGTTATTCATAACTTCTTTCATTGGAAATAACAAGGCATCTCTCATCTCTTTATAATATCCTGATGTAAATCCATCTGGACCCGGGGCTTTGCCTCTCTTCAATTCTTTTATCGTCTCTCTGATCTCTTCCACTTCTATTGGGATATTCAGCTGGTCTTTTTGTTCTGTCGGGATCTTTTGCACCTTTTTGTCTTTTAATTTTTTTTCTATTTTCTTTGAGTTATTTCTCTCTTTATTTTTATATAATTGCCTATAAAAGTCCAAGAATCCTTTCCTAATTTCTTTCGGGTTAACAATCTCTTCGCCATCTACAATAATTTTATTAATCGTGTTCTGCTCTTTTCTCTTTTTAATTTGCCAAGGAAGTAGTTTTCCTGATTTGTTGGCGAACTCAAAGTTTTTCTGTCGAAGTCTCTTTATATTCCATTCAACTTCTTGATTTATCATCATTGCAAATTGGGTTTGTAGAGTCTTAATTTCTTGTTTAATTTTTGCATTATTTGGTTTTTTGATTAGTTTCTGCTCATTGTCCATAATCTGCTTTAAGATTTCCTTTCCCCCTTTTTCCCTGTATTTGTTCTTCAATGAATTCTGTTGTATAAAAAATCCTCTCATAACTGCTTTACTTGCGTCCGACACAATATTCATCTTTGTTCCTTTATTGATGTTATCTATAAAATATTCCGATAGTTTCTTTTGTGCTTTGTCTATGATATTCTGATCCTCCAACAGATAATCGTTGATTCTCCATCTAAAAGATCTTTCTTCGAAACCCTTTATTTCTAATTTTATTGGGTTATGGTCTGAGGTTACTTTAGGTTGTATTTCTACTTGCTGGATTCTTGGAGTCAGTTCATTTGAGACCCAAATTTGATCGATTCTTGACATTGACTGATTCGGCTCTGAGTAGTAAGTAAATTGCTTCTCTAATGGGTGTCTAAGTCTCCAGATATCAACCAAGTTGCAGTTCTTAGTCATTGGGAAAAAAGTCTTAGGTAGTTTTCCTTCTTTATTTAATCCTTGTCTTAGTCTGTCCATTTCCAATGATACCACCCCATTCATGTCTACCATTATTATAGTTTTCTGATCCATGTATTCAAATAGTTTTTCTTCCAAAGCTTTGTAGAAATCAGTCTTATTTCCATTAGGTGCGTAGATCCCGACAATTATTGTTTTCGCCTTGCCATTTGATCTGAGTAGCTATAATTCTTCCTTCTTCATCTTTGAAAATTTGTTTGGCTTCAATTTTGCTTTTGATATATAACACAACCCCCCTTTTTTTCTCCTTGTCCGAAGATATAAATTCATTCCCTAGTCTTTTATTGATCAAAAAATTTTTGTGTCTCCTTGCCACATGTGTTTCTTGTAGACAAATAATGTCCAAATTTTTCTTTCTTAAAAATTGTTCAATTTTATTTCGTTTTCTTTTATCGTTCATCCCATTTGTATTCCAATTCCATAGTTTTAGAGCCATGTTGAAATCAAATTAAATAAATTTAATTTAAATTTAGTTATAACCTATCTTCTTTTCCTTCTTCTTCTACTACTTCTTCTTCTTCAGATCTTTTCCCTTGATCTTCTTCTTCTTCCGCCGATCCTGACTCATCTTTAGGTCCTGCTCCTCCTCCTGCTCCCTTTGCCTCCTCATCCTCCACTTGCAGTTCCTTATATCTTCTCGTAAACTTCCCAATTTCTTCTGGGCTTGTCAGCCTACGTTTCTTAGATTTATAGAAGAAGGAGATTCCTTCTGGATACTCCCATCTGAAGTCAATCTTGTTTCTCTTCAGGATCTGAACCAGCGGCTTGTAGGGGTCTCTTCGTTTCAACAACCTTATTGGTATGTCTTTAAAGATAATTATGTAATTTCCGTCGATATATAGTCTTTTCTCTCTGTTATTTTGCAAAATCAAATTTCGCATCTCTCTGTCCTTAAACGTAATTAAACAATCACCTGGAAATTTCTTTGCCTTCGTTGTTCTTACTCTCATCCTAAATGCATTTTGTACAGTTTTCCCCACTTCCTCTACTGGCAGCTCCAGCCACTGTGCAATTTCTGTTGTCAGTCTCTCCTTGATATTTTCGTTCTGTGTTTCCGGTACTGATCTCAGCCTCAGATTGACTTCCCTCTGTCTCAATTCATTCATTGCAATTGTGTCCTTAATCTCTTCCTGAGATTTGTTTATTTCAATCATCTCCACCTTCATCTTTTCTTCCTCTCGCTTCACTTCCCTCATCTCCAATTTTGTCTTTTTCAATCCCTCTTCGACTGATTGTGTTCTTTTGGACACCTCTTTAATTTGTCCTCTCAATTCATTAACTGTTTCATCTATTTTTTTATCCATTTTCCCAACTTTGTTATCAACTTGTTCCATTTTATTATCCACTTGTTCCAACTTTGATTCCAAATTCTTTTGACTTTGTTTAATTTCTGCAAACATTTTCAATATTTCTGTTCTAAAGTCCGATTCTTGCTTGGATGCTCTCCTATCTATTGGTGTCCCCCCTTCCGCCCCCTTTTTTTATCTATTTTATCCATTTCTAAGTCCCTGAACACTCCCTCCAAATCCAATCTCAAATATATCTAATTTACAATTCAATTCAAAAACAAGAAGAGAGAAAAAGTACCGAGATTATATAGACCAAAAAAATAACAAACGTTCGCAATTGATAGCTTTTGTAATATAAAGGTACTTAATCCTTCAATAATTTAGGAGGACACACCACCACCAACAAAAACAAAAGCAATCTTCTTGCCCCCAATTGGGCTAATCCTTATTTAGGTTCTTCCTTTTAATCTTTGACTTGTAATCCAAATGGGTTGAATTTCATAAAAATTCAGCAAAAAATTAATCCAGAAGAAACACCCAACCAGAAATTAAATCCAAGTGATGTTGCATACCCAAAAAAAGTAAATAGATAGGAACTTGATGTCAAATTCAAATTCTTCCTTTGTACGTCCCAAAAAATAATAATATAGTATTAATAAATATCAGCCGTTGCAGTCCTGAAATATCCAAGAGGGAGAGATCCACAAAGAGGATAGCAAAACAAGAGCAGGAAGGGAACCAAGTTCACTTTATAAAAAATTTTCCACTGGCTTAAGTTGAATCAGAGAAAACAAGTTGTAATAGCTCAGTCCCAGCACTAGGGAGTTTGTTGCCAAATTTAAAAGGACACGGAGAGAAAAAAGGGGGTCTAATAAATCCATATACCCAAATTCTATCTATTATTTTAATATCCAATTTTAAGTCGGACTTCCGGTGGAGCGCGAGCTTGCTGCAAGCGAGGGATTTCTTGGAGCGAGGAATCCCAGCTATTTTTGGTGGAAAGGCGGGCTACAGGGCGCAGTAGCTCCCCAGAAAACCTCTGGAGGGTGTCCAGAGGGTCAGGTTCTCGGCAGTGCCCTAAAACTGCCCGTCCGGCCGTCAGGTAGCCCCTAAAAGGGTGTAGAGTACGACGGAATGGGCTATCGGGCTATCGGGAAGCCATTGCTGCACTCAAATATTGAAGCCCTGAGCTTGCAAAGAACAGCGCTTCGCTCTCAAAACTAAGGAAATTTGTTTTTTTTTATATAATAATATTTATTAAAATTTTGTTTAAACAGTAAGCAAACATACAAAATAACATATAATTTTTCAATATCCACATTTCATTTACCTCGTTGGACTTCCTCACAGCTCTCGTTCCTGCATTCCAAAATCTCAAACTTTGCCAGCAATTTATTGCCTTGTTTCAATTCTTATAATATAATTTTCCAATATTATGTCCCTAATTTTAGATAATTTAGATCCCGGTTTTAAAAACTTAATTTTAACATAGTATTTATCCAAAATTTATCTTTTCTTTTCATTACATTTATCTTCATATTCCTTTTAACTAACTTATTGGTGCCGTATTGTTGCTAATCTTACATCTTTCTTAACATTCATACAATTTACAGTGTTTTTGTAAATAGTCCTTAAATTTCTTCCAATCCTCCTCCACAACTTCTTCTCCCAGGTCTCGGATTCTGCCAGTCATTTCCGCCAGTTCCATATAGTCCATCAGTTGCATCTGCCATTCTTCCAGTGTGGGCAAATCTTGGGTTTTCCAGTATTTAGCGATGAGTATCCTTGCTGCTGTTGTTGCATACATAAAAAAAGTTCGGTCTTTCTTTAACACCCTCTGGCCGACAATGCCTAAAAGAAAGGCCTCTGGTTTCTTAGGGAAGGTATACTTAAATACCTTTTTCAGCTCATTATATATCATTTCCCAGAAAGCCTTGACTCTAGGGCAGGTCCACCAGAGGTGAAAGAACGTTCCTTCAGTTTCTTTACATTTCCAACATTTATTATCTGACAAATGGTATATCTTTGCAAGCTTGACTGGGGTCATGTACCACCTATATATCAATTTCATAATATTTTCCTTCAAGGCATTACATGCTGTGAATCTCAGGCCGGTGGTCCATAACCTTTCCCAGTCAGCAAACATAATATTGTACCCTATGTCCTGTGCCCATTTTATCATAGCTGATTTGACCGTTTCATTTTGTGTGTTCCATTTTAGCAGCAAGTTATACATTCTTGAAAGTATCTTAGAACTGGGTTCTAACAGTTCTGTTTCTAACTTTGATTTTTCCACCTGGAATCCTATCTTTTTGTCCAACTTAAAAACTTCTTTAATCTGAGCATAATGTAACCAATCTCGCACTTTATCTTTCAGTTTCTCCAAACTCTGCAACCTCCAGTTATCTCCATCTTTTTCTATTATTTCCCAATATTTCAGCCATTTGGCCTCCATATTGAGTCTTTTCGGGGGCCTTAGCTTCCATTGGTGACAACCACCTTGGGGTCTCATTTTCCAGTAAGTCTTTATATTTTATCCAGACATTAAACACTGCTTTTCTGACAATATGGTTCTTGAAAGCCTTATGGATTTTAACCTTGTCATACCACAAGTATGCATGCCATCCAAAAGCATTGTTAAATCCTTCCAAATCTAAAACATCAGTGTTTTCAAGAAGCAGCCAGTCCTTCAACCAGCAGAAAGCTGCTGATTCATAGTACAGCATTAAGTCTGGCAGGGCAAAGCCCCCTCTTTCTTTAGCATCAGTTAATATCTTGAACTTAATTCTGGGCTTTTTGCCCTGCCAGACAAATTTAGAGATATCTCTCTGCCACCTCCCAAAACACTCCATTTTATCCACAATCTGTAGTGTCTGAAACAAAAACAGCATTTTTGGCAATACATTCATCTTTATAGCAGCGATACGTCCTGACAAGGAAAGTTTCAATCTTGACCAAACTTCAAGGTCCCTTTTAATTTCAGACCAACATTTTTCATAGTTATCCTTAAATAAACTCATGTTCTTCGCTGTTATGTTTACCCCTAGGTATTTTACTTTTTTAACCACGTTTAGCTCTGTCTCTTTCTGAAACCTTTCTGATTCTAAAGAAGTCAATTTTTTTCCCCAAAACCTTAGTTTTCTGCTTGTTAAGTTTAAATCCCGCCACCCGACCAAACTCATAAATCAGTTGCAATACCCTTTTGGTACTTGACTCTGGCTCCTGTAGGGTCAATACTAGGTCATCTGCAAATGCTTTAAGTTTATACTGTTTCGCTCCGACCTGAATTCCTTCCACCAACCGGTCTCCTCTAATCATATTCAAGAGCACTTCCAGGACCGAAATAAATAGCAAAGGGGAAATAGGGCAACCTTGTCGTGTTCCTTTTTCAATTTTGAACTCTTCCGTCACCACATTGTTCACTATCAATTTAGCCTTTTGCTCCAAATAGATTGCCTCTATGCCATTCTCAAACCCCCGCCCCACTCCCATCCCTTCCAAGTTTTTCTTCATAAACCTCCATGAGATATTATCAAAGGCCTTCTCCGCATCTATAAATATCAACACAGCTTTTGTATTGATATTTGTTTGCAAAAGTTCCAAAATGTCAATAATATTCCTTGTATTAGCAAACAAATGTCTACCTGGGAGAAAGCCTGCTTGGTCCTTGTGAATTACTTCATTTAACACTTTTTTAAATCTACTTGCTAAAATGTCTGCAAATATTTTGGGAGGGAGATGGGGTGGTAGTTCTTAAGTTGTGTCTTTTCAGTTTCTAGTTTAGGTATCAATGTGATGAAAGCTTCTTTCCACGACTCCGGTGCCTTCTTCCCCTCCATAATTTCATTGCAAACCTCCATTAATGGATGTATCAAATAGTCTTTCAATGTCTTGTAATATTTGGAGGTGAGCCCATCTGGCCCTGGAGATTTGCCCAGTTGCATGTTCTGAATGGCTTCTTCAATCTCTTGTGTTATTTTATGGTTCAGGATTGTTCTATTTCGCTGAGACAACCTTGGTAAACCATTCTTCCTTAAAAATTGTTCTATCTCCAATTCATTTTGCGGCCCTTGTGTATATAGTTGTTTAAAGTATCTCTGGAAACACTTTCTAATCTCCGCTGGGTTCTGGATGTTTCTTCCTTCAATCTCTAAATTTGTGACCGTGTTCAATTTTTGTCTCTTTTTCAGCTGCCATGCTAGCAGCTTTCCACATTTGTTTGCCGATTCAAAGGATCTTTGTTTCATTAGCTTAACTTTCCATTCCACTTCCTGGTTTATCAATTTTGAATATTGTGCTTGGTAAAGTTTAATTTCTCTTAGGATCTCCTTTGACTTCGGTCTCGTTCTTAACTTCTTCACGCCTTCTTTAATTTTCTCCAGAATCTTATCTTTTTTCTCATTCTGTGCTTTTTTCTTTATAGTGTTCTGTTGTATCAGAAACCCCCTCATAACCGCCTTACTTGCGTCCCAGACAGTTCTTTTTTCCACCGTGGTGTTCAAATTTATCTCAAAATAGTCCTTCAAAGCTTTTTGGGCCTTTTTAATAATCTCCTGATCTCTAAACAGATTGTCATTCATCCTCCATCTGAAGGAGCCGGTTGGAGTTAGTCTCATATCCATCTTTACAGCGTTATGGTCGGAGCAGGTCTTTGGGCAGATTTCCACTTTTTTTATCATGGGTGCCAGGCCTCTAGTTGTCCATATTTGGTCGATTCTTGTCCATGTCAGTTGGGCTTCAGAAAAGAATGTTCCTTCTCTTCCTAGAGGGTTCTTTGTTCTCCAAATGTCAATCAAGTCCATGTTGTCAGTCAGTTCAAAAACATTTTTTTGAACATTTTTCATTTTTTTCCCCAAAACTAAGGAAATTTGGACTCAATTTAAATGGTAATTTTTAGATGTGGAACTAAGGAAGGCTCCGGATTAATAAGATCATTTTTTCCGAGTTCGGCTGTCATCTGGAATCAGCTTTGACACAGCAACGTATGCAGAGCTTGAAAATGAAAGTAAGTCGCCATTAGCGACTATTGTTTTCCGTTTCCCCTGCAACTCTTAGAAAGCAGATTAAGAAATATAGACAACTTTTTGAGAACTGGGAAGAACGGAAAGAAGGAACTGGTTTATATGGGAACAGAATGCAACTATGGGACTATATAAAGATCTTTGATGGAACGGAGGATAATTAAAAGAAGGTGTCTCTGGCTGCACCACTTTCACTTTTAAAGACTAAGCGCAATCTGCTAAGGTTATAGTTGCAATGATTTGGCATACCCTCTGTTTTCCTTACTCTCTAAATTTTTATTCTTCAGTTCCTTTTTTAAAAAAATAATTTTTATTCATTTTCCAAACAGATTTTATACAATCAACAAATTATTTTGCACCCATTCTTCAATTTTTGACTTCCCTCAGTTTCTCTGTCAATCTTTCGTAAAATTTCTATTTATTGACACATTTCTAAACATGATATTGCCTTTCCCAACTCCTTTTCCTCTTACTCTCTTTTTTGCAATATTTCTTACTCTCACAGAGTCTATTCAAAACCAACAAGCGTTGTCTGTACATCACATATATTTTTCAGATATTCTGTAAATTTCCCCCAGTACTCGATAAACTTTTGGTCTTTCTGATATCGAATCTTCCCAGTCAATTTGTCCAATTCTGCATATTCAGTCAATTTCCTTCTCCATTCTTCCACTGTCGGGATTTCTTCCTGTTTCCATCTTTGGGCCAGAAGTATCCTTGCGGCAGTCACTGCATATTGAAACAGTTTACAGTCACTCTTATTAATTTCGTTTCCTACCATTCCTAATAGAAAGGCCTCTGGTTTTTTAACGAACGTATATTTCAACATCTTTTTCAATTCATTGTATATCATTTCCCAGAAGTCTTTCACCCTTTTACACTCCCACCGCATATGATAGAAAGTACCTTCTTTTTCTTTACATTTCCAACACTTATTGCATGTTTTATACATTTTGGCCAGTTTAACTGGCGTTATATACCATCTGTAGAACATTTTCATTACATTTTCTTTCAACGCAGTACATGCCGTAAATTTTAACCTTTCATTCCATAATTTCATCCAATCATCATACTGTATATTATAACCAAAGTCTCTTGCCCAGTGTATCATTACTGCTTTTACCTCTTCATCTTTTCTATGCCACTCCAGCAACATTTTATACATTTTAGACAGATTTTTATACTCATTATTCAATACCACCACTTGGAATTTTGATTCTTTACCTTCATACCCACACATTTTACAATCTTTTAAAAACATTTCATTAATCTGAAAGTAATGTAACCAATCGTAAACAAATTCTTTCACCTCTTCATAAGTTTTCATTTTCCATTTCCCCCCCTCTCTTGTTACCAATTCTCCATATGTTATCCACCTCCCCCTCATATTAATTTTTTTCACACTCATCACTTTTAATGGTGAAACCCAATGGGGGAGTCTAGGTTCCAACAAGTTTTTATACCTCTCCCACTCCTCTATCAATGATCTTCGGAAGATGTGGTTTTCGAAACCTTTGTGAATTTTTTTCTTCTCATACCATAGATAAGCATGCCAACCAAATCTGTTATCAAATCCTTCTAAATCTAACAGCTCTCCATTCTCTAATTTAATCCATTCCTTTATCCAACAGAGGCATGATGCTTCATAATATAATTTCAAATCTGGCAGGGCGAAGCCACCTCTTTCTTTTGCGTCTGTTAAGAACTTAAACTGAATCCTTGGCTTCTTACCCTGCCAGATATTATCTTGAAATTATTTTTTGCCTTTCTTTAAAAATTGATGCCCCCTTGATTATCGGCAGTGATTGGAAAAGGAATAACATCTTTGGTAGCACACTCATTTTTATCGTAGATATTCTCCCTCAAAAGGACAATTTCAGTCTTCCCCACACCTCCAAATCCCTTTTTATTTGATTCCACATGGGTAAATAATTGTTTTGAAACAAATCAATGTTCTTGGGGGTTAACCATATTCCTAAATACTTCACTTTGTTCACCACTTCTATCTCTGTCCTTTGTTGTATTTCCTCAATTAATTCTTGATTCATGTTTTTAGCCATAATTTTTGTCTTTTTTTTGTTGAGATAGAATCCTGCAACTCGTCCAAATTGTTCTATTTCTTCTAAGATTCTTTCAATACTTTCCACTGGTTCTTCTACTGTCATTACCAAGTCATCCGCGAATGCTTTAACTTTGTATTCATTTTTCCCTATAGACACCCCTTTTATATCTTCATTTTTTCTTATTGATTTCAGCAAAACTTCCAGCACCGTAATGAATAATAATGGCGACAGTGGGCATCCTTGCCTTCTACCCTTGGTTATTTTAATATCTTCTGCAGTATAGTTATTTACTATCAACTTCGCTTTCTGTCTGTATATATTGCCTTTATCCCATTATAAAATTCCTTACCCACTTCCATGTACTCTAGATTTTTTAACATAAAGTTCCATGATATATTATCGAAGGCCTTTTCCGCATCCACAAAAATTAAAATAGCTTGTTTTTCGTTCCTGGCATTCAGATATTCCAATATATTTATTATGTTTCTTATATTATCTTTCATCTGTCTCCAAGGAAGAAAACCCGCTTGATCCTTATGTATAAATTCTTGCAATACTTTTTTCATTCTCTTTGCTAATATACTCGCAAAAATTTTAGTCAGTGTTCAACAGCGAAATAGGCCTATAATTTTTGACCTGTGTCAAATCCAAATCTTGTTTTGGAATAAGTGTGATAAAGGCTTCTTTCCATGTTTCCGGAATTTCACAGTTCTTTAATATGTTGTTTATGACTTCTTTCAATGGTACAAGTAGGGTGCTTCTCATTTCCTTATAATATCTGGCTGGAAATCCATCTGGTCCTGGAGCTTTCCCTTTTTTCATTTCCTTTATTACCTCTTTTATTTCTTCTGTTTCAATTGGGGAGTTCAAAAAATCTTTTTTCTCTGTCAGGATCTTCTGCACTTCCTTTTCCTTTAAAAATCTTTCTATCTTTCTCATATTATTCTTTTCCTTGCTTTTATATAATTGTCTATAGAAGTCCAAGAATCCTTTTCTAATTTGTTTCGGGTTTTCTATTTCTGTACCGTCAATAATGGTTTTATTTACTGTATTCTGTTCCTTTCTTTTCTTAATCTGCCACGCCAGCCATTTTCCTGATTTTTTCGCGATTTCAAAATTTCTTTGTCTCATTCTTTTTATATTCCCTTCTACTTCCTTATTTATCATTATTGCAAATTGTGTTTGTAGGGTCTTTATACTCTGTCTTATCTTCTCATTATTAGGTTTCTTTATCAATTTTTGTTCATTCTCCATTATCTGTTTTAATATTTCCTTCTTATTCTTCTCTCTGTTCTTGTTTTTCAAAGCATTCTGCTGGATAAAGAAACCTCTCATCACTGCTTTGCTGGCATCCCATACCATGTTCATTCTTGTTCCCTTATTGCAATTATTCAAAAAGTTCTCTGATAAATACTTTTGAGCATTTTCAACTACCTTCTGGTCGTGCAAAAGGTTCGTTCATTCTCCATCTAAACGTTCTTTCTTCAAAACCCTTTAATTCGAATTTTATTGCACTATGATCCGAAATCACTCTTGGTTGAATTTCAACTTCTGAGATTCTTGGAGTTAGTTCATTTGAGACCCAAATTTGATCTATTCTTGACAGAGATTGATTTGAATCAGAATAAAACGTAAATTGTTTCTCAAGTGGGTGTCTCAGTCTCCAAATATCAATCAGATTGCAATTCTTTATCATTGAAAAGAAAGTCTTAGGTAATTTTCCATCTTTACCCACCCCCGTTGTTCTCGATCTGTCCATTTCCATTGACACCACTCCATTCAGGTCTCCCATTATTATAATTTTCTGATCCATATATTCGAACAATTTTTCTTCTAGATTTTTGTAAAAGTCAGTCTTGTTTCCATTTGGTGCGTAGATTCCGACAATTATTATTTTTTCTCCTTGCCACTTTATTTGAACTGCCATAACTCTGCCTTCTTCATCTTTAAAGATTTGTTGAGCTTCAATATTTTTCCTAATATACAAAACTACCCCTCTCTTTTTACTCTTATCTGAAGATACAAATTCATTTCCCAGTCTTTTGTTGATTAAAATTTTTTTATGCCTTCTCGCCACATGAGTTTCTTGTAGACAGATGATATCCAAATTTTTCTTTTTTAAATGTTGTTCAACTTTATTTCGTTTTTTTATCGTTAATCCCATTAATGTTCCAAGTCCATAAATTCAACACCGTTTTAGCCATTTTGAGTTCTTTGTTATAAATTGTATAATTCGTCTACCTCTTCTTCTTTCTCTTCTTCCTCTTCTTCTTCCTTCCTTTTTTCTTTTTCTAACTCCTCCGGGTCCACTCCTCCAGCATCCTCCATTCCTAATCCAGCTCCTCTTGTTTCTTCGTCCTCGCTTCGTAGCTCTTTGTATTTTCTCAAAAAATTTCCTAATATTTCCAAGCTCGTAAGTCTGTGTCTTTTACTTTTGTAAACAAAGGAGATCCCTTCTGGGTATTCCCATCTGAATTCTATATTATTCTTTTTTAGAATCTGCACTGTTGGTTTATATGGGTCTCTCCGTTTAAGAAGTCTGATCGGGATGTCTTTAAAAATAATTATATAATTTCCTTCTATATTCAGTCTCTTCTCTCTGTTCTTTTGGAGAATCTGGTTTCTCATCTCCCTGTCCTTAAAGGTAATCAGGCAGTCTCCTGGAAACTTTCTTGCCTTGGCTGATCTTGTCTTCAGTCGAAATGCACTTTGCACAGATTTTGTCACTTCTTCTATATCCATCTCCATCCATTGTGCAATTTTTAAAATTAATTTCTCTTTAATATTTTCTCCTTGCTGCTCTGGGACAAGTCTCAATCTTAAATTCACTTCTCTCTGCCTGAGTTCATTCATAGAAATCGCATCCCAGACCTCCTCTTGAGTTTTGTTGATTTCTGACATCCCCACCCATATTCTCTCTTCTTCCTTCCTCATCTCCCTCATTTCCACTCTTGTCTTTTTCATTCCCTCTTCCAGATTCTGTGTCCTCTTATTCACATCCTTCACTTGCCCTTTTAACTCATTAACTGTAACATCAATGTTTTTGTCCATTTGGCCCATTCTCTTATCCATTTGTTCCAGTTTCGCTTCTATATTCTTTTCACTCTGCTTGATGTTGGAGTTAACCTCTGCAAACATTTTCATAATTTCCCCTTTAAGATCTGATTCTTGTTTTCTGATTCTTCTCATTTTCCATTATTTGTTTTAATATTTCTTTTTTCCCTTTTTCTCTAAATTTGTTTCTAATAGTGTTCTGCTGTATAAAGAAGCCTCACATTACTGCTTTGCTGGTGTCCCATGCTATACTCATTTTTGTACCTTTATTGCAGTTATTTACAAAAAAATCTGTCAAATTCTTCTGTGCCTTTTCTATTATTTTCTGGTCATCAAATAAACTCTCATTTACTCTCCATCGAAAGGATTTTTCCTCTATTCCTTTTATTATACATTTTATTGCATTATGATCCAAAAGTATCTTTGGTTGTATTTCTATTTTTGAAACTCTTGGGGTTAATTCACTAGAGATCCAAACTTGATCGATTCTTGACATTGATTGATTCGGATCTGAACGGTAAGTGAATTGTTTTTCTAATGGGTGTCTTAGTCTCCATATGTCTATCAAATTACAGTTTTCACTGGTAGGGGCTCTTCTACTGGTCGCCTGCCTGGCTGCTGCCCCTGTTGGTCTGCAGCCAGGCTCTTTCGTTTCCCTGCACCTGAGCCTTCTCTCCCTCCTCCTCTTTGCCTGCTGCCCCCATCATGCCTTGCCAGGTTTTCTTCTGGGGCAGGCCTTCGCAAAATGACCCGGACACTGACAGATGAAACACTTTTTGGCCGCCTTCCAGTCCCTCCCCTCTTTCTTCCTGAGCTCACCGGCGTTTGAAAACTCGCACGTGCGGGCTCCATCAATTTCCATCGGCTTGGCTGCTGGCAGACTGTGGGAAGTTCCTGTTGGCATCTCAGGAATGCGGTTGCCTTGGAAACACTCGCCTCTGGCTTCCCGCCTCTCCTGAGCCCGCACCTCCTGTTGCACCCCAATGACTAATGCCGTCTTAGTTAGCTCATCCGTGGACCGTGGGCGGGGGGCTCTGGATAATTCATCCTTTACTTCGGGATTCAAACCTGCCTCAAACAGAGCTTGCAGGGGTTCAGAGTCTAAGTCCCAGCCTAGCTTGTGCACTAGCATTGCAAAACGTGACCAGTAGCTCCTGACGGTCAGAGACCCCTGTTTGAGACTCAGCAGCTCCCTTCGGGTCACACTCCCTTCCGCGCCTCGCTGGAGAACATAGCGTCCATCGCCTGATAATTTTTTTCAGGTCTTTCAAGACATCGTTCCCTGCTGCTATGAGCGGCCTAATATATTCTCGAGCCCCACCCCCAGGTGTCCAATTACAAAAGCAACTTTCTCTCGGTTGCTAGCAAACTCCCCTTCTTGTAATTCCAACGCGTATTGTATCTCCGTTCGGAACGCATTGTAATCTTGGGGCTTTCCTCCAAACTTATTCACTAGCCCTGGCACCTTTCTTCCGATCGGGGTGGCTCTGACCTGACCATCCTGCGCTCGCCTTTCCTCCAGCCGGGCTGACAGCGTAGCAACTTGCGCCTCGAGGTCTCGGTTCCGTTCCATTAACCCTCGCACCATCGCTTCCGTCTCCACGGCTGCTCCGGTCTGGCTCATCGTGCTGCCTTCATGCGGCTACCCTCGAGCAATGTCAGGGACTCTCAGATTGCTGTTAGAGGTATTGGTTTGTTGCTTGAGAGCAATCAGGCAATATGCTTCAATAGTCTGTTTTAAAGGTTTTTATTGGTGAATAAAACCGTTAGAATGCAGAGTGCCTCTATTCCGTGTCTTGCTCATTCACTGTCAGAATCTGAGAGTGGGCGGTCCTTAAACCTTCCCCAGCAGAGTAGTTTCTTGATGCCCAGTCTGCGCCTTTCCTCTCTGCGTGGAAGCCTACTGCGCAAGGAAGGCGTGGGTAACAGGGGACCTCTCTCCTCCCCGCTTTGCTCAGGCAAGGTGCCCTGGCACTGCCTCCCCTCCTCCAAGCCCTGCATCTCCTCTCCACTAGAGGCTTGGCTACCTTCCTCCGCTGTGGAAGTGCTGCTTCCCATGATCTTTGGGCTCTCTGTAACCCATCCTGCTTTTCCCCTCTCGCCCCTGAGCCGATGGCAGTTCCCTGACATAAGTCTTCATAGAATCGATCAATTTCAGTTTCTTCAGCACTAGTAGTTGGTGTATAAACTTGGATTACTATGATGCGAAAAGGTCTGGCCTTGGATTCGTATCAAGATCATTCTATCATTTTTGAGATTGCATCCCAGTACAGCTTTCACCACTCTTTTGTTGACTATGAGGGCCACTCCATTTCTTTTACGGGATTCTTGCCCACAGTAGTAGATATGATGGTCATCTGAACTGAATTCGCCCATTCCCATCCATTTTAGTTCACTGATGCCCAGGATGTCAAT
Source organism: Podarcis melisellensis (assembly GCF_964234715.1). NCBI lineage: Eukaryota > Metazoa > Chordata > Lepidosauria > Squamata > Lacertidae > Podarcis > Podarcis melisellensis. The sequence goes on from NC_138535.1 coordinate 16,883,397, forward strand.
ATTTATTCTTACCATCTCATTTTTGACCACATCCAACTTACCCAGGTTCATGGTTCTTACATTCCAGGTTCCTATGCAATATTTTTCTTTACAGCATTGGACTTTCCTTTCGCTTCCAGGCATATCCGCAACTGAGTGACTTTTCGGCTTTGGCCTAGCCGCTTCATCAGCTCTGAATCTACTTGTACTTGTCCTCTGCTCTTCCTCAGTAGCATGTTGGACGCATTCTGACCTGAGGGGCTCATCTTCCAGCATCATAACTTTTATATGCCTGTAGTCTTTGTCCATGGAGTTTTCTTGGCAGGGATACTGGAGTGGCTTGCCGGTTCCTGCTCCAGGTAGATCACATTTGGTCAAAACTCTCCACTATGACCTGTCCATCTTGGGTGGCCCTGCACAGCATAGCTCATAGCTTATTTATTTCATAGCATAGTTATTCAACCCCCTTCGCCACAGCAAGGCAGTGATCCATGACACAAACATATTCTGAAAGCCAGTCATGAAGATATCCTCATACCTCGTAAAGGTCAGCACGTGTGAATCAAGTTGCCACTAAAGTCTGTTCAACACCTGAATGAATGGCATCAAGTTAATGGTGAGATAATTTTAAGGCAGCAGGTAGAAAAAAAGGATGGCCAAGTTTAGTCAATTGCTCACTTGGAACATATTTTTTCAACCTTTTGTTTTAAGCAAAACACAGAGTGGGAAGCAGGCAAGAAACTGAGATAAAATCAATAGCTTCAATTTCAAGCTATAGACGTGAAATTGTACTATGAAGCTTCTTGCCTTTGTTGGTTAAAGGAATTGATGTTGTTAGAAAATACAGATTTGTTGGATTTGGAGGGTTATGAAAATAGATTTGGTTGGCACACATATTTATGGTATAATAAGACAAAAGTCCATAAAGGATTTGGTAACCATATATTCCGAAGATCTCTATTAGAAGGTAAAACACCGCGATGGGTGTCCCAATTAGAAGCGATGAGTGTGAAAAAGATAAATATGAGTAAAAATTGGTCCACATATGAAAAATTAATACAAAAGGATGGAAGTAAATGGAAAATGAAACCTTATGAAGAGGTAAAAGGATATGTGAATGATTGGTTGCACTATCACCAAGTCAATGAGATGTTTAAACAGGAGTTGAAGGAAAAGGGATTTGATGATAATAAATCAAAATTTGAATTAGAAGTACTGAACAATGATTATAAAATTTTGTCTAAAATGTATAAATTGCTGCTTGAATGGCATTTGAAAGATGAAGAGGTAAAGTCGGTTATGATACATTGGCCAAAGATTTTGGATATAATATACAGCTAAAAGATTGGGAAAAGCTGTGGAAAGAAGGATTAAAATTTGCTGCATGCAATGCTTTGAAAGAAAATGTGATGAAAATGATGTATAGGTGGTATATTACCCCCGTGAAATTAGCTAAAATGTATAAAACAAGTAATAAATGTTGGAAATGTAAACAAAAGGAAGGAACTTTTTATCACATGTGGTGGTGTCAGAGCTGCCCAAGGTCCCAGCTCACAGAGGACCAACGCCAGTTCTTGTTATATACAAAAGTCTTTATTAAGGTTTAGTTTCGATTCCAAAGCCGCGGCGTGCAGCTCTACGTCTCAACCCTAGACCGCTGAAGTTCCATCTGAATCTCCTCCCCCCAGACACCAGTTCAAGACCCTAGCCTTGCTCCACCTCCTCCTTTGCTCCTTTCTCCTCTGGGTCCGTCTGCCCGCCGGGGTGTTGCCCTTTCTGGACTTTTCTGATGCTGAAGAGTCCCCAGATTCTTCCCCCTGCCTCCGGCGTGCTTTAGGACCTGGCTCCCAATCCGCGCTCCCGGCTGTCCCGCGCGCCTGTGCATTTGAACTTGGCGCGCACGCCCAGCCGGCAAACTTCCTCCTGACCGTTACACTGCTCCTGTCGCTGCTTCCCCCTTCGGGGGGGCTAGCTGGATCTGACTTCCCCTCTGTTCCCTCACTCAGCGATAGGGGCGTGGTCAGCCCTGACTCATCTTCTCTTTCCCCTGGAGGGGAAGCCGGTCCTGACACATGGGACTCTTCCCCCCCCCCCCCGCTACGCTCTGGTGGGGAAGCTGGTCCCGATCTCCAGCTGCTGCTTTGGGAGTCACCGCTGGTCCCTTGCTTCTGGTGCGTCCCTCCCGGGAACCCCCTTGCTTTGGCTATCGGTGCCCCCTTCTGGGAATCTTCCGAATCACTGGACAGGCTCATGGAATCTCTTGCCCCACTGTCATCCTCACCTACGCTGCCCTCGGATTGTTCCCCTTCGCTCTCCGCTTCCTCTTTCCCCTGTGCCTCTGCTCCTGAACCCCTGACAGGTGGGAATGTAAAAAAGTGAAAAACTTCTGGGAATTGATATATAATGAGATGAAAAAGATGTTGAAATATACATTTATTTAAAAAACCAGTAGCTTTTTTACTTGGCATTGTAGGGGAGGATATTAATAGACAGGATTGTAAGTTGTTTTTGTTGGACTCCTGCCTGTCCAGTACGCTTCCCTGCCCCAAAAAACACTGCTTTCCCTCTCAGTGCAATCTTCTTCTCTCAGTGCTGAGGCAGAAGTAGTAGCAGAAAGAAAAACACGTGATAAGGCTACATAGGAAAATATTGGTAAATAAAAGATTGGGACAGGAATTTATTTCATCAGACAAAGTAAAAAAAAGAGGAGTAGTACTTTACGCAAAGGAGAGCCTATCACCGAAATTTCTTTTTAAAGATGATCAAGGAAGATTTGTAGCAATTGAAATCCAAACGCAAGGAGAGAAGTTTTTTATTCTAGGTATCTATGCACCAAATGAGGGAAAATCGGAATTTTTTAAGAAGCTACATGAGACTCTGATGGACTATATGGACTACAATATGATTTTGATGGGGGATATGAATGGAGTGGTGTCTACAAATATGGATAAAGCACAGAGACAGGTAGTCACAAAGGATGGTAGATTGCCAAAGACTTTTTTTGATATGACTGACAATATGGACTTAGTTGATATTTGGAGAATTAAAAACCCTATGGGAAGAGAGGGAACCTTCTTCTCTGAGGCCAAAATGACATGGACAAGAATTGACCAAATTTGGGTAACTAGAGGGCTGGTTCCAAAGACTAGAAAGGCGGAAATATGCCCTAAAATGTGCTCTGACCATAATGCTGTAAAGATGGAATTGAAATTAACACCAACTGGCTCCTTCAGATGGAGGATGAATGACACATTGTTTAGGAGCGAAGAAGTGACTAAGAAGGCCCAAAAAACTTTGAGAGACTATTTCCAAGATAAATATGAAAACCCTGTGGAAAAAAGAGTAATTTGGGACGCTAGTAAAGCGGTCATGAGAGGATTTTTGATACAACAGAATGCGATCCAAAAGAGAGCCCAAAATGAGAAAAAAGATAAGATCCTGGAGAAAACAAAGGAAGGAGAGAAGAAACTGAGAGCGAAGCCAAAATCGCAGGAGATTCTGAAAGAGATAAAGCTATACCAAGTACAATATATGAAAATGATAAATCAGGAAATAGAATGGAAAATTAAACAGATGAGACAAAAGACATTTGAATCGGCAAACAAATGTGGGAAACTGTTGGCTTGGCAAATAAAAAAAGACAAAAACTTAACACTATTACAAATTTGGAAGTAGAAGGGAAAAATATACAGAATCCAGTGGAGATTAGAAAATGTTTTCAGAGGTATTTCAAAGAACTATATACGCAGGAAACTCATAAACAAATGGATATAGACAGCTTTTTGAAAATAAATGGACTACAAAAAATCTCTGAAGAAAACAAGTTAATGTTGAATTACAAAATAACGGAGCAAGAGATAGAAGGGGCCATCCAGAATATGCAATTGGGTAAATCCCCAGGACCGGACGGTTTGACTTCAAGATACTACAGAACTTTGAAAGAATGGATAATACAGCCCTTAAAGGAAGTGTGTAATGGAATATTGGAAGGGAAAGGGGCACCAGAGTCGTGGAAGGAAGCTTATATTACACTTATACCGAAAATAGAGTCTGAGAAGACACAGCTTAAGAATTACCGCCCCATATCTTTGCTTAATGTGGATTATAAAATTTTTGCAGACATTTTGGCTAAGAGACTAAAAAAGGTATTAGTAGAAGAAATTCATAAAGACCAAGCTGGCTTTCTCCCGGGTAGAAACTTATCTGACAACACGAGGAACATAATTAACATCTTAGAAAAGTTACAAGTGAATATTAATACTAAAACCGTTTTGATATTTGTGGATGCGGAGAAAGCCTTTGACAATATTTCCTGGAGTTTTATGAAGAAAAACTTACAGGGGATGGGGGTTGGTCAAGGGTTTGAAAACGGTATCGGGGCAATTTATTCAGAACAAAGGGCTAAATTAATTGTGAACAATGTAGTGACGGAAGAATTTAAGATAGAGAAAGGAACACAACAAGGTTGCCCAATCTCTCCATTGCTTTTTATATCGGTCCTGGAGGTTCTTTTAAATATGATTAGACGGGACCAAACAGTTACAACAACAACAACAACAACAATATTTATTACGGCCGTAGGCCCATACAGGTAAAAACAACACATAAATAACAGCTTGTGCACGTGGGGGGGAAAAAAACAGCCGCTAAAACACCACTATAACAATAAAATACTATAAAGTAGAATGGCATACTACGCCTTAGTTAGCTTGTAATGCTCCTTGGCGTCGCTTTTGGGTAAGGACAGCGACCAGGAACCTGGCCACTTTCAGGGTCGTATGAGTATCCTTATCCTGCAAGATTTGAGCAAGGTGGAATTTTGGTGGGGTACCCTCTAGTTTCTGTATGATTGATCCCAACAAATTTGCCCGTGGCACATTGAACAGGGGGCAAGTGAATATGATGTGCTGGAGCGACTCCGGCGTCTCCTTATCACATTCGCACGTGGCGGGGGCTTGGCCCTTTGAGAATCTATGTCTCAGGACGTTGGAGGGAAAAACGTTGAACCTCGCTTTGGTGAAGGCCAGTCTATGGGCAACAGTCGAAAGGGAGGAGAGGTATGATGGAACGCAGTAAGTTAAAGTGATACCAATGTTCTGGGGCGAACAAACACCTCCCCCCAGCATATAATTTCGCTGTAGATCGATGTCATCCAGTCTTTGGCGGATCAGTCTTTGAGCAGTAATTTGGTCTAGTTTTAGGGAATCTGAAGGAGAGATTCCATAGCTCAGGAGTTTGGCATGAATTCTACTAGTCCAAAGGCTAGAGAATTCATCTTGCCATAAGCATTGGACAAGGTAGTGGTTTGGTAATCTATGCCACAATGATAACCAATAATTGAAGACTTGCTTCCACAGGCAAGTTTCTAAGGATGCGATCTTCAGTTCTAGTCGCATGGCTGCGTTGCTTACGCACAGGGGAAGCATTAGGAGCCGACGTAGGAATTGATTTTGCAGTGTCTCAAGAGGAGCAAGATCTGTCATCACAGCCCAAAGCGGGGCAGCATAAGCAAGCACGGCAACCACTTTTGCCTTGAACACCTTTAGGGCCGAGGGAACATGCAAAGCTCCATCCGAAAAAAAGAATCGGAGGAGCGCATATGACAGAGTTTTGGCCTTGTTAAGTAGGTTTGAATTTGAGCTTTCCACCCCAAATTGTGTTGAAAAATAACTCCTAGGTATTGAAATTTTAGGACTTGCTCTATTTTTCTCCACCAAGCTTCCATTCGTATAATCTCCGGCTTCTGGAGAAAATCAGAATCTTGGATTTAGCATGGTTGATGGTTAATTGGTTGAGTTGACAATACGTGGCAAAGATCTTCAAAGCTCTGGTTAGTCCAACACGTGTATAAGATAGAATTACCGCGTCGTCCGCATATAAAAGGAGTGGGCAGCGGTAATCCGCAAGTCTAGGCGCGTGTGTACTTGGAGATGAGTTAACTAGGGGTGCTCGCATGTCGCTGATGAATAGGTTGAATAGACAGGGAGCCAATATACATCCTTGGCGCACTCCCTTGTTTATTGGTATCGAATTAGTGAGGTCGCCCGCAGGAGTAAGTCTCACTCTAGCAAGGGTACCTTCGTGGAGCTGACTTATAAGCCATAGGAGTCTTCTATCAATGCCCTGTTTCGCAAGTTTCTCCCATAGAATATTTCTAGGAACGCTGTCAAAGGCTGCCTTTAGGTCTAAGAAGGCAGCACAGAGGTAGCCCTGGGGAGGAGAGGAGTACTTTCGAGCCAGATGGTAAAGAACTATCGCATGATCGGTTGTAGAGCGTTTAATTCTGAACCCTGCTTGTTCGTGGCCAATCTGATTAGTCTCATCTACCCATCGCAATAGTTTAGTCAGCAAAAAACTGGCATAAATTTTCCCTATGATCGAAAGGAGGCTGATGTTACGGTAGTTTTCCGGCTCCATTGGAGAACCTTTTTTATGAATTGGTACTATAATGGCCTCCTTCCATATTTTGGGGATGAGGCCGGAAGCGTTGATTGCATCGAAGGTTTTGGCCAAGATGCCAGCCCACCATTTTGGGTGTAGTTTAATGGCTTCAGCAGGGATCAGATCGGGCCCTGGGGCTTTACCCGGTTTCAGCTGAGCTATTAGCTTGGCTATTTCGTCAGGATCGGTGGGAGGCCAAATAGGTAGGTGGGTAAACAGATGCGTCAGGTGGTCGGAGGGAGCATCTGCCTGTGAGAAGCATTTCTTCAGGAACAATTCCCATGTCGGTGCAGGGATGACTGCCCTTGGGTATTTCCTCACCCTTCTGTTGATCAAAGACCAGAATTCCCTGGATCTGTGTGATTTTGAAGCAGTAATCAAAGCCTGCCAGCGATTGTGTTGCCACTCACGTTTGGCAATTTTCTGCGTGCGTTTGTAAACTAGCTTGGCTTGTGCATAACTAGCTGGCAGAGTAGCTGCATTGGAGGTCTTATATACATTATATATAGCACGGAGGCGCTGTCTTGCTTGTTTACACTGAGAGTTATACCAGGGGGCACCGTAAGTATATTCATTTCGATTTAATATTTTGGGTGGTAGCCTGAAGAAGGACGTAAGATCAGTCGTATGATGGTGGAAGCATTTCAACACTATGCTATGCTCGTCTGAGGCAGAGCCTATGTTGGGATGGGGCCCGAGGATTACTTTTTGAAAGAATTCCTGATACCTTTGAGCCTGGGTCTCCGACCATTTGATTCCTCTTACTTGGAGAGATCCGTTGGTTACCATCTGGGTCGCATGTCTATGAGCCTCCGACTGCCAGTTCAGGGAGAGCTTGGCTACAAGGGGAAGATGATCACTAGATTGTATATTCTCGATCTTAAAGGTGGAAATACACTTAAGTAGATCCCTGGAGACCAACAGGTAATCGAGGACGCTGTTTGATTTAACGCTCAGGTGGGTAAAATCCCCAGGAATGTCAGGGAGGCATGTGCCATTTAAGGGGACCAGATTTAAGGGGATCTGCCAAGCATCGATGGGTTTTGCCCTCAAGTGGGGGAGGCATGGGTTTAGGAACTGGACTAAGGTAAGGAAGACTTCCTGCTTCCTTAAAACATGGCTCCGAAGAGCTGGCAGGATTATCCTGAGAAGTGAGCAGGACTTTTCCGTTCTTCTGGACATGTATGAGCTGATGATTAAGTAGTTCTAGTCTATCAATTATTTCTTGTTGTTCCCTCGGTGGGAGGTCGCCAAAGGTGGCTAAAAGCTCTCTTTCCTCCGGTGGGGTCAGCGGATTACTTACGCCAGTGGGTTTCTTTAGAGCTCGTGGGGGCGTAGAGTAAGTCCAGTTTCGGTGCGGATGGATATCCTCCGGGAGAGGAGGCTCGATGTCCCGAGGTGCTCCCGACCTCTCCGACAGAGTCCGCTCCTTGCCGTGACCGGCGAGTAGAAGGGGGTGGATCTTACTATCCATAAAAACTCTTGTTGGGGTGATATCGTACCTAGCCAAGAGTGATTTCTGCCTGATGATAACTGAAGGGATCCTTGGAGAGTAAAACGCAAGCATCACTTTCTGTGGCCTGAAGTGCTGGTTCAAAGGTAATACTGCAATGAGGTCACATTGTGTGGTTTCTATGTTTAGGAGATTGCTTAGATGCTTTTTGACCCCATCCAGAGTGAGCCACCTTGCTGACCCTGCCCCGATGTTTAGGCAGATTTTCTTAGGTTGCAGGGACAATGCTTGGTGTTTCAGTGCAGGATTTGGTCCATATTTAGGAATCACACTTCCTTTTTTGGTTGAGGGTAAGGTTCTCCGGAACTTCAATTCCCCCGTATCTACAGATGGCTTAGACTTTAACCAGAGGTTATCAATTTTCTGTTCGAGGTTACATAGCTGGGAGGATAGCACATCAATCTTCTTGAATATGCAATTAAGGGTTCTGACCACAAGATGGAGATGTTCATGTTGTTCTTGTCTTGCGCAGTCCTCAGTTCCGGTGTCCTGTACCACCTTCAGTGGGACACTCCTTCCTCCTCCAAGCTTGCCGTTTGCAGTTTTAATCTGAGGTGAAAATAATTCCTCTGGTGTTGACATTGTTTGTGGGGACATTAGAGGGTAGAAACGGTTCTGAGTTTTCACCCTATAGCAGTGTTCCGTGGGGTCACTCCATTTGCCAGACACGGGGGGGTCGGTTTTTGATTGTTTGGCTCTTGGGGAGGGCAATGCCTCGTCACAGTCCCTTAGGCGTTTGCCTTGACCCATCGTTATGAGTCGTTTAAAATAGCAGTGATTAAAAGGTAATAAAAGGTAATAGAAATAGCAATACAACTGAATGTGAGCTGGCGGGAAACTAGTGAGTCGAAGGCTGCTTCCAAGGCTGCCGGAGAATACAATTATCTGCTCATTAAAGCTGATTTACGATGCAGGCTTTACAGTTATCGGCAATGTGAACTCCTAGCGTGGACTCCAACACCCTGGTACAATCTTCAGCAAGAACTTGAAAGGCTGGGAGCCACAACACCAATTTAGGGAGGATTCAAGCTGAGCTCCGGCAAAAGCGTCTTACCTCATCGCCGTCTTGGAAACGCCCCCCGACCAAACAGTTAAAGGTATACAAGTTGGAGCTAAACAGTACAAACTGAAAGCATTTGCTGATGATTTGGTATTGACACTACAGGAGCCAGAATCTAGTACCAAAAGAGTACTGGAATTGTTTCAAGAATTTGGACAAGTAGCGGGATTTAAGTTGAATAAGATGAAAGCCAAAGTCCTAGAGAAAAATTTAACAGTGATGGAGAGAGAAAGGTTTCAGAAGGAGACAGGGCTAACACTGGTTAAGAAAGTGAAATATCTAGGGGTTAACATGACTGCCAAGAATCTGAATCTGTTTAAGGATAACTATGAAAAATGTTGGATGGAAGTGAAAAAGGATTTAGAAATATGGTCAAATCTGAAGTTATCATTGTGTCAGGGAACTGCCATCGGAGCCAAGAGTGGAGGTAAGGCTCCCTAGCGATGCAGGAGAAGGACCCAGCAGGGAGAGAGGGAACACTTCCTCTGAGGAAGGAAATCAGCATGACACCAGGAAGAAAGGGGAGCAGGGAAGGACTTCGGAGAGATGGCTCCAAGACTCTTCCACAGAGACCAGTGGGGAGAGCCCAGAACCTCCGCTGGCCACGCCCACTCTGCGCAGAAAACTTCCGCGCAGGGAGGCTAGGCGGAGACTTGGCGCCAAAGAGCTTTTATGCTGGAAGAAGTTCAGGAAACGCCCACTGACGGATTCTGCCAGTGACTGACACAGCCACGGAGAAAGGGCTGTCCAGCCAGGGAAAGGTTTAGCCAGACAACGTTGCCTAGAGCAGCGGCCACTTACGCACGAGCAACCCCAATTCCCTTTACAGCAATCCGTCAGTCATTGATGTTGCTTGTGCACAAGGACAGGGGCAGGCAGCACCATGAGTCTAACCGGAGGAGCAGGTGACGGAGAGGGAGCAGCGGCAGTGCCAAATCTGGAGGAGAGAAACCGAGATTTGGAACAGCAGGTGGCTCTGTTAGCAGCGCGGCTAGATGAAAGGCAGACTCAGGATGCCCAGGGGAAGCCCACCCCCATCGCAAGGAAGGTACCGGGACTGGTGCACAAGTTTGGGGGAAACCCCAGAGATTATAATGCATTCAGGACGGAGGTACAGTACGCGTTGGAACTGCAGTATGATGACTTTGCTGACGATGGGGAGAGGGTGGCTTATGTTGTCGGGCATCTTCAGGACGCGGCCAGAGAATGGATCTGGCCATTAATGGCAACGCAGAATACTGCCCTAAAGAACCTTAGGAAATTTTTTGGCGCCATGGATACCATGTTCTTAAGTGAAGTGGAGCAGAGTGTGACTCGCAGGGAACTGATGGTGTGCAAGCAGGGGGGCCAGTCAGTTAGAGAGTACTGGTCGCGTTTTGCGATGCTGATCCACAGACTTGGGTGGGAACTGGGTTCGGAACCCGTGCAGATGCTGTTTGAGGAAGGCTTATCCCCCTCGGTGAAGGACGAACTTTCCCGCGCGCCTCGCCCTCAATCGCCCGATCAGCTGACTAAGGCTGTACTTGCGATTGGAGTACGCCAAGAGGCGCGCGCTCTAGAGAAGCGGGAGGGGAGAAGAGAGCGTTGGCATGACTACCGCATTCCTGAAATACTGGAGCAATCTTCCCAGCCAGTGGAACCAATGGAGATCGGGGGAGCGCGCGCGGGGGGTTTCAAACTCCAGCGAAGTTCGAAAGAAGGAGGGAAAGGAGGGGGGAAAAGCCAAGAAGTGTTTTCTCTGCCAACAGCCAGGACATTTTGCCAGGGTCTGCCCTCAAAGGAAGGCATGGCAAGGAATGGTGGGGGCTGCTGGCTGTGAGGAGGAGGGGCAAAAGGAGCAGGGAAACGCCAACGCTTGGCTGCCGATCAGCGGGCACAGCAGCCAGGCCAGCAACCAGTAAAAGTGCCCAAGCCAGACCCCCCCCAAGCAGCCATAGCCATAGAGGTGGTACTAGAACTCCGTAATGGGCACCCAATCAAGGTGAAGGCACTGCTGGATTCAGGCAGTTCCTGCAATTTTTTCAGCAAGGATTTCGCGCTAGAGCACCAGCTCCACCTCCTGCCTCTAGAGTGTCCCTTACAAGTAACGACCATTGATGGCAGAGAACTCCTGGGAGGGGAAGTGACGCACCAGACTCCCCCCATGAGAATGAGGGTTTCCAGACACACAGAAACCATTGCCTTTCACGTAGCCACACTGGCAGGACCACCAATCATACTGGGGATGAGCTGGCTGGCACTACATGATCCAGTAGTGGCATGGCACCAGCGGACAGTTACTTTTGGGTCAACTCACTGCTTGGAACACTGTCACGGGGGGGGGGGGAACCCCGAGGATGGCCGTAGCCAGGGTGGCAGGGATGGCGGTGGGGGGGGGAGGGAAGGTACCACCACAATACGCTGACCTGCAGGACGTCTTCAGTGAGAAGGAAGCGGATAGACTACCCCCACATAGGCCCTTTGACTGTCAAATCAACCTACTCCCAGGAGCTCAGCTGGCAGTGGGTAAACTGTATGCCATGTCGGACAGGGAGATGCAGGAGTTGCGGGAGTTTATTGACAAGAACCTGAAAAGAGGTTTCATAAGAGAATCAAGGGCGGTGGGAGGCAGTCCGGTGTTCTTTGTGGACAAAAAAGACACTAAACAGCCCAGATTGGGGGACTTCCGGAGGCGGCGCGAAACAGCAATGGCGGTCCTCTTCGCGCTGTGAAGAGGGGCTCCGCGGAAAAGGGTCGTCCGCTACGGCAAAGCGGAGACCCGCTAAGAAAAACCACAGGTAGAGTGAGCCTGTGGTCGTGGGACTCGGCGGGCACCAAGAGCGACCTCGGAAACGAAGAAGGGACCCCGTAAGGGGCTCCGGAACGTGGAGGGGGTAGCGGTGCTGTGAGTTCATCGCTCTTTCCGCGGAAGTGAAGCCGCGCGGCTGCTGCTGATGAGCGCTGACCTTTCTTCCTTGAACATTCGATTGGAATCAACTTACTCGTGAGTAAGATCTTTGAGATTTGGGACCCTAAATTTCTGAAATTTGGCTGAAAGCGGGAGACGTTAAAAAGGAAGTCCGTCTTCCGGCTCTGTTTAAACACCAAGCAAAGAGCTATAAATCTGAAGCGCTGAGAGGGACTTTTAAGAAGTTGGAGTATATCTTGCAAATTCGGATTAAAGTGTATGAAAAGTTAAGAAAAGTTAAGAACTTTCTTTTTACAAGAGGATATAGACAGCAACCTCTTCCTTTCCCTTTTTTGTGGATTACAAAGTTTCAAAACCCAGCTCTCGGGCTGTCTGGATACAAAAATCATCAGACTGCGGTAACTGTATATAAAACTTTAAAGATACATTGGGGCTACTTTTGTGGCTACAAATAAGGAACTGTTGCATGCACCACTGTAAAGAACATCTATCCTCTGCTAGTTAAAGTGAACTTTTGAAGGTTCTACCCCTTGGTTTTTGGTTCTTTTTTTTAACTTTTGGAACTTCTTGGAACTTTTAAAGTGGAGAATTTAATGGTGGAAACTTTTCACTTTTTCTTTCTTAACTCTTGGGGAGCTCCCCCTACTGGATTGTGGAATATCTAGTCTCTGGGAACTGCAGGTTGTTTTTGTAAAGCTTCTGCCTGGATGTTTTCCTTTCGGTTTGTCTTTCCCATGGGATTTACAATTTGACCTTGCCACATGGACAGCTGTGGAATGAGTGGTGCCGCAAAAACAAGAGCTGCCAAAAAAGCAAAACAATCTGAACTAGTACAAACAACTTTGCCTGTGCAGCCTCGTAGATCATCAGTTCCAATTGTTACAGGTCTGCAAGAAGGAGAATCTAAACAGCCAGCTTTTCGGGACATGGCTGCAGGAGGGCTAGATCCTGTATCTAAGGAAATTTTGGAACAGCTGGCTGCGTTGAATAAAAAAGCAGATGAGCAGGCCTCTAAGTTTGATCAGGTGACAGCCACAATTAACAAACTGACTGACCAAGTTTCTAAAAATTTAGAGGCTATTGGAAATTTGCAATCAATAACAGCAGAAAATCGTAAATTAGCTGAAGAAGCAAATTTAAAAGCAGACCAAAACAAAAAGAGGATAGAAGAAGTAAGAGGAGAAGTAAGACCACTGAGCAGACAGCTTAATGAACAGCAAGCCTACCTGTCCATGGCAGAATTGAAAAATCGGGAAAGCAACCTTAGGATCAGGAATATACCAGAACTTGAGAAAGAAGATTTGATCAGCTACTTGACGGCAGAAATATCAAAGTTCTGGGGCATTGCAGAAGACAAGGACTTTAAAATTGTCACCGCTTTCAGGCTGGGAAGAGTAGCAAAGAAGGACAAACCAAGAGATTGCTTGGTCATTTTGAGATCTAAGCAAGAAAAAGATAATATACTCGGCCTTCATTTTAAAAATACACTGGTGATTCAGGGAAGGACTGCAGAAATCTTCAGAGACATACCGAAACAGCTGTTGGATTTAAGAATTGTATATAAAGACCTCGCAAGCCTATTGAGAAACAACACAATCCCTTATAGGTGGGAATTCCCTCAAGGACTATCTTTCAGCATCAAAGGGAAAAAAGTGAGAATTAGATCAGCAGAAGACCAAGAAAAATTTTTGAACGACTACGGGGAGGACCTTCGGAAAGGAGTAGCAGGTGCCTGGCCACCACCTCCGCCTGGTGCAATACCTCCAGATCTTGACGGCAAGAAAGACACTCCTACTGGCTAACAATTTGATTCAAGATGTCTCTGCAGCTATTTAGTTGGAACATTCATGGTGCAAATTCCCCTGAGAAAAGGAAAAAGATTTTTCATATATTGAGAAATGTGATGGGACGATGAGCTGCTTGTGCGTAAAATGCAAGTCCCTCAGAGTTTGATCAGGTTTTCAAACCTCTGCCTGTGACGGAGCCCCTCCAGCATGGCTGCGTCAATCACTAGTAGAATCCGAAAGTGGCTGCTTTCGGAAACGTTTCCAACATAAAAGCTCCTTAACGGAAACACGTCGTCTGGCCTCTCGGCGTGACAGTTTCCGTCGAGGTGTGGGTGTCCCTATAGGAGGTCCTGAGACCTCCCCACTGGTTTCGCTTGAAGCGTCTCTGAGCCATCCCTCCGACTCACTTTCCCTTGGAGTTCTTGCTCGCCCTCTACTGGTTCCCTCTTCCGCTGCTACTGCTCTCTCAACCTCAGGGAGCCTTTGCACCTGCGGCGCTTTAGATGTCAGTTCCCTGACATCCACCTCCCCTCCAGGGCCCCCTTCACCCCCTCCCGTCTCCTCTCCTACTGGCGGTGAGGAGGTAAAACCCCTGAAAGAACCTCCCTCATCTTCCGACGTCGCGAACACTTCCTTCCACTTGTTGCTGTTCCTACTCTCTAGGTACTCTTCGTCATCAGAGTCCACCCCATCTTCCAACTCCGACTCCGTGAACCCTTCCATTTCCTCTTCCTCATCGGTGGTGCCGAAATACTCCCTCCTAAACCTTGCTATAGGCTGAGGTTTCCTCGGGAACCTTTGGTGGAACGTTTCTGTTAAAACCTCGTCATTGACTTCCTCTGCACTTACCCAGGTGTTTTCTGACTCCGGTTCCCCTTCCCACGCCACCAAATACTCCACCTGATTACCCTTCCACCTGGAATCGAGGATTTCCGCTACATGGTTGCGGCGTTCCCTCTCTTCCAAGGCTGGTCCCCTGACGTGCTCCCCTTCACGTCCCCCCCTGTATGGTGACAGTAACGACCTGTGGAACACTGGGTGCAATTTCATGTGGTTGGGTAATCGGAGTTTGAAAGCTACCGGGTTGACCTGCTGAATCACCTCAAAGGGTCCCAATCTTCTGGGCCTCAGTTTCTTACAACCCCCTTTGAACGGCAACCCTTGGGTTGACAACCACACTTGATCCCCCACCCTTATGGTTTCACCTTCCCTTCTGTTCTTGTCTGCCTGCTTCTTATATTGTGCCTTGGCCCTTTCTAAGTTGAGCTGGAGCTGCTGATGGATGGCTTCCATCTCTTCTACAAAATGTTCAGCCGCTGGAACGCTCCATCTCTCCCCTCCTTCCCCTGGAAATGCCCTGGGGTGACACCCGTAATTAGCCAAAAAGGGACTCATCCCTGTGGACACATTCTCCGCATTATTGTAGGCAAATTCTGCCAACGCCAACTTTTCGACCCAATCGTTCTCTCTGTCATTGACATAACACCTAAGATATTGTTGAAGAATGCCATTTGCCCTTTCCGCCTGCCCGTTGGTTTCAGGGTGCCGGGCAGTTGAAAAATTAACTTCCACGTGTAGCAAGCTCATGAGCTTCCTCCAGAACCTGGAAGTAAATTGTTTGCCTCGATCTGAGATCACCCTCGAGGGAGCCCCGTGCAACCTAAAGATATGTTCCACAAACAACTTCGCCGTTTCTTCCGCTGTGACTGCATGTGAGCATGCTACAAAATGGCACATCTTAGTTAACAGGTCTACTACTACCATGATGGCTGTTTTCCCCTTGGACCTTGGCAGATCCGTCATAAAATCTATTGATATCGCTTCCCAAGGCCGTTCTGGTGTGGGTAAAGGTTTTAATAACCCTGCCGGCGCCCTTCTTTCCCCTTTGGCTCGCTGACATTGGTCACACCCTCTTACATACTCCCTTACATCTTCCCTCACCTTAGGCCACCAAAATTCCCTGGTAACCAACCACATGGTTTTGTGTTGCCCAAAATGTCCCGCCGTGGGGCTATCATGCAACTGCTTGAGTACTCTCCCCCTCAATTCACCTTCGGGTATATACAGTGCCCCTTTGTAATACAATGCCCCATTTCTTTCCTCAAAACCTCCGGGGCTCTCGCCCTCCCCCCTGAGACCTCTGAGCTTATCCTGGGCATATTCATCATTTTCCGTTTCCTCCACCAGTTCCCGTTGCCCCACCAGCGCCGCCCCACACACCCAGCGGTCCTCCGGGATGACATGTCTCTCTTCGATCACCTCCTCCCCTTCCCAATATTCTGGTTTGCGTGAGAGCGCATCCGCCCTGACGTTTTCTGGGCCTGGCACATAACAAATCTCAAAGTTAAATTTGGAGAATTCCTGTGCCCATCTCACTTGTCGTTGGTTGAGCACTCGAGCTGTTCTCCAATACTCTAAATTTTTGTGGTCGGTGCACACTTGCACCTTGTGTTGTGCCCCAATTAATAAATGTCTCCACCTCCGGAATGCTTCGTGAATGGCAAGTAGTTCCCTGTCATACACCGTGTAATTCCTCTCGGACTTATTCAGTTTCCGCGAGAAGAATGCACACGGTCTCCACTCCGACGCACTCCTCCCCGGTTGAAGAAGGACCGCCCCTATAGCCCGGTCGGATGCATCTGTTTCCACTCTCATGGGTTTTTGTAAATCCACATGCAGAAGTTGTTCTTCCGAGGCGAAAGCCCTTTTCAGTTCTTCAAAGGCTCGATCCGCCTCCACCGTCCAAACAAATTTCTTCTTGCTGCTGAGGCAGTCGGTGATGGGCGCCGTCAAGTGGGCAAAGTTCTTGATGAACTTCCGATAAAAGTTCCCAAACCCCAAGAATCTTTGCACGTCCTTCTTGGTCTTCGGTGTCTTCCATTCCAGTACCGCTTGAACCTTGCCTGGATCCATGGCCAATCCCTTGTCTGACAAGCGGTACCCCAGGAATTCCACCTCCTTGGTATGAAACTGGCACTTCTCCAGTTTCACCCACAGCTGGTTGGCTTGCAGCCTGCCCAACACTTCTCGAACGTCCCTCACATGCTGTTCCTCATCTTCCGAATACACCAACACGTCGTCTAAAAAGGCCACACAATTCTTGTAGAGCAAAGGTCCCAGAACGTGGTTTATAAAAGCTTGAAAACAGGCGGAGCCCCCTTGTAGACCGAAGGGCATAACGAGGTATTCAAAGGCTCCCAAAGGGGTAAACATGGTGGTCTTCCATTCATCTCCCTTCCTTATGCGTATCAGATTGTACGCCCCCCGCAGGTCCAGTTTTGTAAAAATCTTTCCCTTCCTTACTCTGGTCAAAATGTCGTCAATTCGGGGCATAGGGAAAGCCAGGGGCTCCGACACTGCATTGAGGCCCCTAAAGTCACACACCAGTCTCGGTTTGTCTGTGTTCTTTTTGTCCACAAAAAACACTGGGCTGCCCCCCACCGCTCGGGACTCTCTGATGAAACCTCGCTTCAAGTTTTTGTCAATGAACTCCCTCAGCTCCTGCATCTCCCTGTCTGACATGGCGTACAGCTTGCCTACTGGGAGTTGGGCCCCTGGGAGTAGGTTGATTTGACAGTCAAAGGGTCTATGCGGTGGCAGTTTGTCTGCTTCCCTTTCGCTGAATACGTTGCTCAGATCTGCGTATTGCGGGGGCACCTTCCCTTTGCCCATCACTTCCATCCCCGCTAGGGTGACTCTGTCTCCTCCCGAGACCTTCCCCTCCTTGCAGTGTTCTAGGCAATGCGCTGACCCAAAGGAGACCACCCTCTGATGCCAGCCCACTAGCGGATCGTGTAGCGCCAGCCAGCTCATCCCCAAAATGATGGGCGCTCCTCCCAGGATGGCCACATTAAACGCTATCTGTTCGGTGTGCCTTGCCACTCTCATTATCATCGGGACAGTCTGTTGGCTAACTTCTCCCCCCAACAGCTCTCTGCCGTCAATCGTAGTCACCTGCAAGGGGTTACTTAAAGGGATGGTCTGTATCTGGTGCTCAGCTGCAAACTCCTTACTCATGAAATTACAGGAGCTGCCTGAATCCAAAAGCGCCTTGACCTTTAGTGGGTGTCCGTTTGGCAGTTCTAGTAACACCTCTATCACTAAAGCAGGTCTGGGAGGTTCTGGCATGGGCACTTTCATTGCTCTTTGGCCTGGCTGCTGTGCCCCGACGGTGGCAGCCAGGCGTTGGCTTTTACTTGCTCCTTGCTTTCCTCTTCCTTTCCCCCAACAGCTCCTGCCATCCCTTGCCATTCCTTTCTTTGTGGGCAGACTCTGGCAAAGTGCCCTGGCTGTTGGCAGAGATAACATCTCTTGGCGCTCTTTCCCTCCTTCTTCCGCCCTTCACTGGGATTTGAAACTGCGCGCGCCCGCGCTGTTCCAACTTCCATCGGCTCTGCCGGCGGGAAAGATGGCTCTGGAATGTCTGGAATGCGGAACTCCCTCCAACGGTCTCCTTTCCCTTCCCGCCTTTCCAAAGCCCTCGCCTCCTGGCGCGCTCCTATGGCCAGCGCAGATTTGGTTAATTGGTCCATAGACTCCGCCCTGGGCCCCCGGGAAAGCTCATCTTTGACGGTTGAAGAAAGCCCCTCTTCGAAAAGCATTTGGATGGGCTCCGCCGATAGGTCCCACCCCAATTTATGAATCAGCATAGTAAATTCAGTCCAGTACTCACGGACAGATCTGCTTCCTTGCTGGCAAGCCATTAACTGCCTTCGCACCACCCCCTGCTCAATATCGCTGGAAAACATCAGGTCCATGGCACGAAAAAACTTCCTCGTGTCCTTTAAGATCTCATTATTCGCTGCCATCAGGGGTCTAACCCAATCTTTCGCCCCGGATTCGAGATGGCCAATCACATACGCCACTCGCGATTCCTCGTCGGGGAAGTCATCAAACTGCAAGTTTAGAGCGTATTGCATCTCTGTTCTAAAGGCATGATAGTTCCTGGGATCCCCCCCGAATTTCTGCACCAATCCTGGTACCTTTCTGGCGAGCGGGGTGGTTTTCTCCTTTCCCTTTTCTACATCCTGAGCCCTCCTCTCCTCAAGCCTCGCCGTTTGCAGCGCCAACTGGATCTCCAACGCTCTGTACCTTTCTTCCAGGCTTGGACCCCCTCCAGCTGCTCCTGCACCCCCGGTTCCGGCTGGGTTGCTCATGATGCTTCTCTCTGCACAAGCTGGCTTTCGGTGACTTTCGGATTGCTGTGATGGGACGATGAGCTGCTTGTGCGTAAAATGCAAGTCCCTCAGAGTTTGATCAGGTTTTCAAACCTCTGCCTGTGACGGAGCCCCTCCAGCATGGCTGCGTCAATCACTAGTAGAATCCGAAAGTGGCTGCTTTCGGAAACGTTTCCAACATAAAAGCTCCTTAACGGAAACACGTCGTCTGGCCTCTCGGCGTGACAGTTTCCGTCGAGGTGTGGGTGTCCCTATAGGAGGTCCTGAGACCTCCCCACTGGTTTCGCTTGAAGCGTCTCTGAGCCATCCCTCCGACTCACTTTCCCTTGGAGTTCTTGCTCGCCCTCTACTGGTTCCCTCTTCCGCTGCTACTGCTCTCTCAACCTCAGGGAGCCTTTGCACCTGCGGCGCTTTAGATGTCAGTTCCCTGACAAGAAAGGAACAACTGGACATTATATGCCTACAAGAAACACATGTGACTAGGCTCCATAGGAGAGTTTTAATTAACAAAAGATTAGGCCAAGAATTTGTTTCCTCAGACAAAGTCAAGAAAAGAGGAGTAGTGATTTATGCAAAAGAGAACCTAGCACCAAAGTTGATATTTAAAGATGAACAAGGAAGAATTTTGGCAATTGAAATCCAAACACAAGGAGAAAAATTTCTGATAGTAGGAGTATATGCACCAAATGAGGGGAAATCGGAATTTTATAAAAAGCTGCATGAGATAATGTTGGATCATATAGACTACACCAACATCATTTTGATGGGAGATATGAATGGAGTCGTCTCTACACATATGGATAAGTCACAAAACCAAAATCTGACTAAAGATGGCAGACTACCTAAATCTTTTTTTGAACTGACAGACAATATGGACTTGATTGACATTTGGAGGACCAAAAACCCACTAGGTAAAGAAGGGACTTTCTTTTCTGAGGCTCACCTATCATGGACAAGAATTGACCAAATTTGGATAACTAGAGGGCTGGCCCCTAAGACTAAAAAAATAGAGATCTGCCCTAAAACTTGCTCCGACCATAACGCATTGAAAATGGATCTGAGACTTGTGCCAGCTGGATCCTTCAGATGGAGAATGAATGACACTTTGTTTAGAGATCAGGAGATTGTGAAGAAGGCCCAAAAAACGTTGAAGGATTATTTTGAAATTAATATGAATACCCCGGTGGACAAGAGAACAATCTGGGACGCAAGCAAAGCTGTAATGAGGGGGTTTCTGATTCAACAAAATTCTATTAAGAAAAAACTCTGGAATGGGAAAAGAGATAAGATTCTAGAGAAGATACGAGAGGGTGAAAAAAGGCTTAGACTTAACCCAAAGTCAAAAGAAGTGTTAAGAGAAATTAAGTTCCATCAAGCACAATATGCCAAATTGATAAATCAAGAAGTGGAATGGAAAATTAAACAAATGAAACAAAGATCTTTTGAATCAGCAAACAAATGTGGAAAATTATTAGCATGGCAGCTGAAAAAGAGACACAAACTGAATTCTATTACCAATTTGGAGGTTGATGGAGAAAGTATTCAGAAACCAGAAGAAATTAGAAAGTGCTTCCAGAGATATTTCAAAAAACTGTTTACTCAAGGTCCACAGGCGGAGGAGGAGATTTTTCAATTTTTAAAAAGTAATGGATTGAAAAAATTATCCCAAGATAAACAAACAACCCTGAATTACAGAATAACACAGCAGGAAATAGAAAGTGCCATTCAGAACATGCAATTGGGGAAATCCCCAGGCCCGGATGGACTCACCTCCAAATATTATAAGGTTTTAAAAGATTATTTGACTCAGCCATTAGTGGAGGTGTGTAACCAAATTATGGAGGGGAAGGGGGCTCCGGAATCGTGGAAAGAAGCATTCATCACTTTGATACCAAAACTGGAATCTGAAAAGACTCAACTCAAGAATTATCGTCCTATTTCACTCCTGAATGTGGATTACAAAATTTTTGCTGACATTTTGGCAAGTAGATTTAAAAAAGTTCTGAATGAAGTAATTCATAAAGACCAAGCAGGCTTTCTCCCTGGTAGACATTTGTCTGACAACACTAGGAATATTATTGATGTTTTGGAGCTATTGCAGACAAATATGAACACAAGAGCTGTATTAATTTTTATAGATGCAGAGAAGGCCTTTGACAATATATCTTGGAAATTTATGAAGAGAAATTTGGAAGGGATGGGAGTGGGAGGGGCGTTTCAAAATGGTATAGAAGCAATCTATTCAGAGCAAAAAGCTAAATTGATAGTGAATAATGTGGTGACAGAAGAGTTCAGAATTGAAAAAGGAACACGACAGGGGTGCCCCCTATCACCCCTGCTATTTATTTCGGTCCTGGAGGTATTGCTGAATTTGATTAGGAAGGATCGGGTGGTACAAGGAATACAGGTCGGAGGTAAACAATACAAGTTGAAGGCCTTCGCAGATGATTTGGTTTTAACACTACAGGAGCCAGAGTCTAGTACCAAAAGAGCTTTAGAATTAATTTATGAGTTTGGTCAGGTGGCAGGATTCAAGTTGAACAAACAAAAAACAAAGGTTTTGGCGAAAAATCTGACTTCTTTAGAAATAGATGAGTTCCAGAAGGAAACGGAGTTAACGGTAGTTAAAAAAGTGAAATACCTGGGGGTTAACTTGACTGGGAAAAATTTGAACTTATTCAAAGATAATTATGAAAAATGTTGGAGCGAAATTAAAAAGGATTTAGAAATCTGGTCAAGATTAAAACTTTCCTTGTTGGGAAGAATCGCAGCTGTAAAGATGAATGTATTGCCAAAGATGCTATTTTTGTTCCAAACCCTGCAGATCGTGGATAGAGTGGAGTGTTTTGGAAAGTGGCAGAAGGACATTATGAAATTTGTCTGGCAGGGCAAAAGGCCCCGGATAAAATTTAAAATATTAACAGATGCCAAAGAAAGAGGGGGGTTTGCCCTGCCGGACTTAAGGTTATACTATGAGGCAGCATCCTTCTGCTGGCTGAAGGATTGGTTTCTACTAGAAAACACTGATGTCCTAGATCTGGAAGGGTTTAACAACGCTTTTGGATGGCATGCATATTTGTGGTACGACAAGGTAAAGGTACATAAATTATTTAAGAGCCATATTGTCAGGAAAGCTTTGTTTAATGTCTGGACTAAATATAAGGACTTACTTGAAAATAAGACGCCGAGGTGGTTATCACCAACGGAGGCCAAGGCCACCAAAGGACTTAACATGGAGAGTGGTTGGGCTAAATATTGTGAGATAATAGAAAAAGTTGGAGATAATTGGAGGCTGCAGAGCTTAGAAAAAATAAAGGACAAGGTGCGAGATTGGTTTCTCTATGCCCAAATTCAAGAGATGTTTAAAAAAGATAAAAAGATTGGTTTCCAGGTGGAAAAATCAAAATTAGAGACAGAACTACTTGAACCTAAGACGAAAGTGCTCTCAAGAATGTATAACTTGCTGCTTAAATGGAACACACAAGACGAGCTAGTTAAATCAGCTATGATTAAATGGGCTCAAGACATTGGTTACAACATCATGTTTGAAGACTGGGAAAGGTTATGGAACACCGGTATGAAATTCACGGCATGTAGTGCCTTGAAAGAAAACATTATGAAAATGATATATAGGTGGTATATGACCCCAGTCAAACTTGCAAAGATTTATCATTTGTCTGATAAAAGGTGTTGGAAATGTAAGGAAGCTGAAGGAACATTCTTTCACCTCTGGTGGACATGCCCGAAGGTGAAGGCATTCTGGGAAATGGTTTATAACGAGTTGAAAAAGGTATTTAAGTATACCTTTACTAAGAAACCAGAGGCCTTCCTCCTGGGCATTGTGGGCCAGAGAGTGACAAAGAAGGATAGAACTTTCTTTTTATATGCAACTACAGCAGCAAGAATCCTTTTAGCTAAATATTGGAAGGTACAGGAGCTACCCACGCTGGAAGAGTGGCACACGCAGCTGATGGACTATATGGAACTGGCCGAAATGACTGGCAGAATTCGAGACCTGGGAGAAGAGGCAGTGGAAGAGGACTGGAAAAAATTTAAGGACTATTTACAAAAACATTATAAGTTATGTGAATGTTGAGAATTTGTTAAGTTTTTAGACAACAAGCTTCAGATATCAAATTTTGATTTTGCTGGAATTTAAGTTTTGATTGTGAAATGACTAAAGTCTAGGGTAAAGTTTCTATTCTGAGGACCGTTGGAATCGTGAACTAATAATATTTCCCCTAAACCTAATATACAATTGAGGAAAGTACAAAAACACAGGAAACAAGGTATTAATTTGCTGTAAACTTTATTTTATTGAAAAAGATGCAGGGGATGGAAGATGTGGGGAAGTCCAGTAGATCATGAAAAATTGTTTGCAAAGTATGATTTCTTTCTTGTTTATAACTTTTTTTCTTTCTTTTCTGTAAAATCGCTTTTGTTGAATAACTGATGTTGTATTTGGCCTTGGGAAAAAGCAAATAAAAATATTATTAAAAAAAAATAAATAAACAGCCCAGATTGGTCGTAGATTTCAGGGCATTGAACCTTGTATCAGAACCCGTGACCTTCCCAATGCCCAGGATTGACGATATTTTAATCAGGGTGAGGAAGGGGAAAAATTTTGCCAAGCTGGACCTTAGGGGAGCGTACAATTTGATTAAGATGAGGGAGGGGATGAATGGAAAACCACCATGTTCACCCCTCTGGGGGCCTTTGAGTACCTAGTTATGCCTTTTGGATTACAATCAGGCTCCGCCTGTTTTCAATCTGTCATGCACCACGTGTTGGGATCCCTGCTGTACAAGAATTGCGTGGCCTTCTTAGATGACGTGTTAATCTATTCGGAGAACGAGGAGCAGCATGTCAGAGACGTCCAGGAAGTGCTAAAGAGGCTACAGGAGCACCAGTTGTGGGTCAAACTGGAGAAGTGCCAATTCCACGCCCGAGAGGTCGAGTTCCTGGGATACAGGTTGTCGGACAAGGGCCTAGCTATAGACCCAGGCAAGGTGCAGGCGGTTCTGGAATGGAAGACCCCCAAGACCCGAAAGGACGTGCAGAGGTTCCTGGGGTTTAGGAACTTCTATCGGAAGTTCATCAAGAACTTCGCCCACTTAACCGCACCCATCACAGATTGTCTCAGTAGCAAAAGGAAGTTCGTCTGGACAGAAGAGGCACAACAATCTTTTGAAAGGCTAAAGGTTTGCTTCAGAAGAGCAGCTCTTGCACGTGGATCTGCAGAAGCCAATGAGGCTGGAGACAGACGCGTCAGACCGAGCTGTAGGGGCGGTGCTGCTACAGCCGGGAGACCAGTCCAGCTGGAGGCCGTGCGCCTTTTTCTCGAGGAAGCTGAGCAAGTCGGAGCAAAACTACACGGTGTATGACCGGGAACTGCTTGCAATTTATGAAGCTTTTCGACGCTGGAGACATTTGTTAATCGGGGCGCAGCACAAGATCCAGGTGTGCACGGACCATAAGAACTTGGAATACTGGAGGACTGCACGGGTACTCAACCAGCGACAGGTGCGATGGGCTCAGGAGTTCTCCAAGTTTTTCTTTGAGATTCGGTACGTGCCGGGAGAGGAAAACGTCAGAGCAGACGCCCTCTCCCAGAAGCTGGAGTACATGGAAGGAGAGGGACCACCAGAAGCCCGACATGTGATCCCCGAGAACCGATGGGTGTGTGGGGGAGTGTTGGTAGGGAGACGAGAACTAGCCGGGATGACGAGGGACGACGAGTTCGCCCAAACCAAAATCAGGGAACTCAGGGACGCCGGGGAAAACCACGGGGGTTTTGAGGAGAAGGAAGGGGTACCTCACAGAGTGTTTGTTGTGGGGGAGGAAGGGAAAGGAGAATGTTAGCCGCTTTGAGACTCCTTAAAGGGAGTGAAAGGCGGGATATCAAATCCAAACTCTTCTTCTTCTTCTTCTTACTGTATCACAGGGGACCACTGTACGTACCAGGGGATGACTTGAGGAGAAGGGTACTCAAACAACTCCATGATAACCCGACGGCGGGGCATTTCGGTCAACACAAAACCATGTTGCTTGTCACCAGGCAGTTCTGGTGGCCAAGAGTGAGGGAAGATGTACGGGAGTACGTACGGGGGTGCGACCGCTGCCAGCGAGCGAAGGGGGAGAGGGCGGCGCCCGCGGGGTTACTGGAACCCTTACCCACACTGGGAAGACCATGGGAGGTGGTATCCATAGATTTTATAACCAATTTGCCCAAGTCAAGGGGCAAAACAGCTGTCCTGGTGGTTGTCGACCTGTTAACAAAAATGTGCCATTTTATCGCTTGCTCGCATGCAGTGACGGCAGCGGAAACAGCCAGGCTGTTTGTGGATCACATCTTCAGGCTGCATGGCGCCCCCTTGAGGGTTTTGTCCGACCAAGGAAAGCAATTTACTTCCAGGTTCTGGAGGAAGCTCATGAGCTTGCTGCAAGTCGAGGTGAGCTTCTCGACGGCCAGACACCCGGAGACCAACGGGCAAGCGGAAAGAGCGAACAGTATACTCCAACAATACCTACGCTGCTATGTCAGCAAGAGGCAGAACGATTGGGTGGAGAAACTAGCGCTGGCCGAATTTCCGTACAATAATGCTGAACATGTGTCCACGGGAATGAGCCTGTTCATGGCCAATTATGGGTGTCACTCCAGGGCCTTCCCAGGGGAAGGGGAGGAGAGGTGGAGTGTACCGGCGGCAGAGCAGTTTGTGGAAGAAATGGAGGCCTTACACCAACAACTTAAGATAAACTTGGAACGGGCCAAGGAAGTGTACAAGAGGCAGGCAGACAAGCACCGTAGGGAAGGGGAAACCATACGGGTTGGGGACCGGGTGTGGTTGTCAACTCAAGGGTTACCGTTCAAGGGAGGTTGCAAGAAGTTGCGGCCAAGGCGGCTGGGACCTTTCGAGGTAACACAGCAGGTTAATCCCGTGGCCTTTAGGCTCAAGTTGCTGACCAGCATGAAACTACACCCGGTGTTCCATAGGTCTTTACTCTCACGATACAGGGAGGGACGGGAATTTCCAGGGCGAGAGAGAGAGGTCCCTACACACCCACAGGTAGAGGAGAGGGAACTTAGTAGTCAAGCCACGGAAATACTCGATTCAAGATGGCGAGGGAGACAGGTGGAGTATTTGGTGGCTTGGGAGGGGGAGCCCGAGTCGGAAAACACGTGGGTTCCTGCGGAAACCATCAGGGATGAGGGTCTCCGGGGGGGAGTTTCACAGCAGGTTCCCAAGGAAGCTCAAACCACTAGCAAGGTTCTGGGAGGAGCAATTTGGCACCACAGATGATGAAGAAGAGTTTATGGGGTTTCCGGCCTCCGAAGAGGAGGGAGGAGAGGTATCAGAGGGAGAGGATTCGGACTGGGAGAAGAGATAACAGCAGGTGGAGAGCAATGTTTGAATCATCAGAGGATGGGGATAGCTCCTTCCGGGGATTCCCCGCATCACCGTCAGAGGAAAGGGAGGAATGTGGGCCAAAGGAACGGGGCGGCAGTGAGGGGGGTCCTGGGGGGGAGGTGGATGTCAGGGAACTGCCATCGGAGCCAAGAGTGGAGGTAAGGCTCCCTAGCGATGCAGGAGAAGGACCCAGCAGGGAGAGAGGGAACACTTCCTCTGAGGAAGGAAATCAGCGTTACACCAGGAAGAAAGGGGAGCAGGGAAGGACTTCAGAGAGATGGCTCCAAGACTCTTCCACAGAGACCAGTGGGGAGAGCCCAGGACCTCCGCTGGCCACGCCCACTCTGCGCAGAAAACTTCCGCGCAAGGAGGCTAGGCGGAGACTTGGCGTCAAAGAGCTTTTATGCTGGAAGAAGTTCAGGAAACGCCCACTGACGGATTCTGCCAGTGACTGACACAGCCACGGAGAAAGGGCTGTCCAGCCAGGGAAAGGTTTAGCCAGACAACGTTGCCTAGAGCAGCGGCCACTTACGCACGAGCAACCCCAATTCCCTTTACACATTGCTAGGCCGAATTGCTGCGATAAAGATGAATGTATTGCCAAGGATGTTGTTTTTGTTTCAAACACTGCAAATATTAGATAAAATGGAGTGTTTCAAGAAGTGGCAGAGAGATATCTCTAGATTTGTCTGGCAGGGCAAGAAACCTCGAATAAAATTTAAGATATTAACTGATGCTAAGGAAAGAGGTGGATTTGCCCTGCCAGATTTAAAACTTTATTATGAATCAGCCGCTTTTTGCTGGCTGAGAGAATGGATGCTTCTTGAGAACACTGATGTGTTGGATTTAGAAGGTTTTAATAATGTTTTTGGGTGGCATGCATATCTGTGGTATGATAAGGTCAAAGCACATAAAGCGTTTAAAAACCATATTGTCAGAAAAGCACTGTTTAATGTTTGGATAAGATATAAGGATTTGCTTGAGAATAAAACCCCAAGGTGGTTGTCACCAATGGAAGCGAAGGCACAGAAAAAGCTTAATATGGAGGCTAAATGGCCGAAATAGTAGGAAATTTTGGAACAAGATGGAGACAGAGTAAAACTGCAGAGTTTTGAAAAATTAAAAAATAGAGTGCGAGATTGGCTTCACTATTATCAAATAATGGAGTCATATAATTTGGATAAAAAAAATGGCTTCCAGGTGGAAAAATCAAAATTGGAAACAAAACTGTTAGACTCCAAAACCAAGAATTTGTCAAGAATGTATAACTTGCTGTTGAAATGGAATACTCAGGATGAAACGGTGAAATCCGTTATGATTAAATGGGCACAAGATGTTGGATGACAACATTATGATGGCTGACTGGGAACAGTTATGGACCACAGGTATGAAATTCACAGCATGTAATGCCTTAAGAGAGAATATAATGAAAATGATATACAGTGGTGCCCCGCAAGACGAATGCCTCGCAAGACGGAAAACCCGCTAGACGAAAGGGTTTTCCGTTTTTCGATGTGCTTCACAAGACGAATTTCCCTATGGGCTTGCTTCGCAAGACGAAAACGTCTTGCAAGTCTTGCAATTTTTTTCGCTTCCCCCCCCCTTTTTCTAAGCCGCTAATAACCTTTTAGCTGCTAAGCCGCTAAGCCTTTAATAGCTGCTAAGCCGCTAAGCCGCTAATAGCGCTAATCCGCTAAGCCGCTTATAGGGTTGCTTCGCAAGACGAAAAAACCGCTAGACGAAGAGACTCGCGGAACGGATTATTTTCGTCTTGCGAGGCACCACCGGTGGGTACATGACCCCAGTCAAGCTTGCAAAAATATATCACTTGCCCGATAATAAATGTTGGAAATGTAAAGAGACTGAGGGTACCTTCTTTCACCTTTGGTGGACATGCCCAAGGATTAAGGCTTTCTGGGAAATGATCTATAATGAAATGAAAAAGGTATTTAAATATACCTTTCTGAAGAAACCAGAGGCCTTTCTCCTGGGCCTGGTCGGCCAATTGGTGCCAAAGAAGGACAGAACTTTCTTTATATACGCTACAACAGCAGCAAGAATACTTATTGCAAAGCATTGAAAGACACAAGATCTACCCACTCTGGAAGAATGGCAGATGAAGGTGATGGACTATATGGAACTGGCGGAAATGACTGGCAGAATCCGAGACCAGGGAGAAGAGTCGGTGGAGGAAGATTGGAAGAAATTTAAAGATTATTTACAGAAGTATTGTAAGATTAATGAATGTTAGAATGATGTTGGAATGAATTTATGTGATTTTAGCAGAAATGTAACAAAGATTTAAGAAAAATAGACTGTTAATTGTTGAAAGGAGGGAAAGCAAACTTACCGTATTTTTTGCTCTATAAGACTCACTTTTTCCCTCCTAAAAAGTAAGGGGAAATGTGTGTGCGTCTTATGGAGCGAATGCAGGCTGCGCAGCTATCCCAGAAGCCAGAACAGCAAGAGGGATTGCTGCTTTCACTGCGCAGCAAGCTCCCAGCTTGTCTTCAGCTTGTTCCAGCCTGCTCCCTCCCTTATCAGCTGCCCAGTCAAGGTTGCCAGAGAGGAGAGAACGCTGCTGCCTGAACTTAGAGCAGAGAGAGAAGAGGTCTAAAGACAGAACTGTGAACTGCTTACCTGACCAACGGTGCCTGGAGAAGGAGGGTAAGGAGAGACACGACTGTGAGCCCTGCTTTGAGACTGGCCCATAGACACCCAGCTCTGTTGAACACAGAGAAAGATAAAGCTTGGAGATTCCGGGGTTAACTGAACTGACTGACCCCCGCCCAGCTGGGGGGGCTGTGTGAACTAGCTGGGGACAGCATTCCTGCTTCGCAGCTGAAGAGGAAGTGCAGTAGCTGGAAAGACTCTTCATTTTAACAAACTGTTCTGAGGAGACCAGCATTTATACTCTCAGAGTCTCCTGGTGAAGGCATCCTGAGTTTTTTACAGGAAGTTTTTAATCTACACAATAACTCTACAACAGTGTGTTGGATAGGACCCTTTGGAGGTTTGGAAAAACAGCTTCAGCAAGATATCGTTCTGTGCCCTGCCTTATGTGGTAGGCCTCTGAAAGACTGCTTAGAAGGAATCAGTGAATCAGCCCACAGAAAGTTTCCCTTCTGGGGCTCTTGGATATCCTTCGTTCTGTATAGGGCGGTGGGAGATGGCCTCTAAAGACTAACCTAGGGCCCGAAATACAAGGTTATCATAGCTGTACATGCGCTATAGCCAAACCCCAGTATTATCCTTTTCCAGCTGCACATAAATTGCCTAAATAAGGCAATTTTAATTTTAATGTAATTTTTAGCCGTTTTATTACTGCTGCCCCTTTGGCAGCATTGTTTTATTATTATATTCTGATTAGGTTGCTGCTTACCTATGAAGGCAATAAAACACTTAGCAAATCGAACAGCGGGGAAGAGGAAGCGCTTAGTAGAGATGATACCCCCCTTCAGACCTGGCAAGCCTCCAGACAGGAAAGAGATTGGAATTTGATCCTAAATCCCCAGAAATTGGTACTCACGAACTTCCCGAAGCCTAAGGGCTTCCTTACAGGGAGACAGCGAATAATGAACTTTGTATCTAGCCTAAATGACATACTGCCAGGAATGGTTAATTTTAATGATATCACCTCGGTGGAATATCTACATTATGATGGTCACTCAGTGAGAGCACTGACCACTTTTAGGGATCAGAACCTGGCCAAGTTTATTTTTAGGTCAAGACCTGCCTTCTTAAAAGCACGGATAACAATACTTAGGCTCTTTGAAAATAAGGCTCCTTTGAGCCCCCTTTTGAAAACTAAGCAGGCAAATCTTAGAAAGGGGAAACAACTCTCAAAATTCTGGCCTGACAAACAGAATCCGCAATGCCTTGTGAGCAAAGGTGAGGATTTCTTTACTATGGAAGAAAATACCCTAATTGACCAATTCTGGATGTTCCCACCATTAATACAAACTGACATCTTGGGAAGACTAGACAAGCTAAGAGATAAGCTGGCCGAGAGAGCTTCAGGCAACGAGGTTATTAAGGGGGACCAAAAAAAGACCATAACACGTAACCTTCAGATTAAAGCGGAGATTAACTTTTCACCAAGAGAGAATGTGCCACCCTTCAAGGAGAGCACTCCATCACCCCCCCCCCCGAAGGAGAAATATCCCTAAGGTGACCCCACCAGACGTATGGGACAAAATGAGATACCTAGATGAAACAGAACTGGGCCAAAATCAGGCCGCAACAGAATATCCACAGAAGGAATTTATGCATAATAAAGATCCGGTGTTCACAAACGTGAGCACTTTGCATCCACCTATTGAAATCATAGAGCGGCTGGATAGCCCGCCATACAAAGACGATAGGCGACCGATACATAAAGCGACAAACCCTAAAAGTACGTTAGCTAATAATTGACAAAGACTTGACTGTGATAAAGCCAATCTTAAATTTTTATCATGGAACATTGCTGGTTGGCTCAACAAGGCGACTGACCAATCATTTGTCAATTTTATTCAAGATCATGATATAGTCTTCCTGCAAGAGACATGGCTAACAGGGGACTTAGATGTAAATGGTTTTGCCTCATTTCCGCTCGCAGGTTCACCAAGCAACAAAGGGGGACGAGTTAAGGGAGGGCTAGGCATTCAAATATCCACAAGGTTGAGAGCATCTTTCGTCGAGCTGGAGCCTCTGAGCAGTGTGGCCATGGCATTATTAATGAAATGCAGATATTGCACACTTCTATTGATTAATATATATGCCCCTCCCCAAAGAGGCAAGCAGCTTATCAAAAATATCTGGCATAGGCTAGAATCATATGTCGATGAGCTAATGAATCAAACTCCTGCAGCGGCAGTGCTGCTGGCTGGGGATTTAAATGCCAGAATTGGCCAATCAGACGAAGCGTTATATGCTCATTTCCATGACATACCTCCCATTTCTGAAGAAACCCATTCTATTCCCCCAAGGCTCTCAAAAGACAAGGGCTGCAACTATGCAGGCCTATGCCTTCTACGTTTTTCCAACAATCTGGATCTGACTGTATTAAATGGTCGTGTCGACAGAGAACCCAGTGGGGAATTTACATTTATATCCAACATGGGAGCCTCCACTATCGATTACGTCCTGGTGTCATCTAACCTTTTGAGCAGAGCACGGGAATGTAAAGTGGTGGAGAGGGTTGACAACGACCATCTACCGCTCTGTTTAATACTGGATGTAAGAAAAGATTCATTTTGCTCTGATAAACTTGTAGCCCCATGTTTCGAAAACATGGAGCTAAGACACTCACGTATTAAATGGTCCAGCAAATTGAGTGATGAAATATCGGAAAGACTTCACTCAGATACTTTTCTTGCTAGAAAGGAGAACCTCGTTAATTCCCCAACTCCTGTGGCTAGATTAGACATGTTCCGGGAACTGATTTCGTCCCTACAACCTTATCTGACCAACAAAAAAACGCCACGGCAATCTCTACACTCTAATAAATCCAAACCTTGGTTTGACCAAGAATGCATGGCTATGAAACGCCTCCTGCTGGATAAGTACAGGAAGTATAGATCAGCGAACTTACCTTCGCTTCCATTAGACTGGTTTGAGTTAAAACGCAGTTATAAAGCTTTGATTAACAAGAAAAAGCTCCAGGCACAAAGGGAGGAATGGCAGTGCCTAGTGGAGGCTTCCCAAAGGAAAGATTCTGCCACGTTTTGGAAAACAATTGCAAAAAGCTGGAGAGACTCCCCGATTGAAATCGAATACTCTATACCCGCTGGAGCATGGGAGGCCTATTTCCTCTCATTATATTCATCAAATCAACTGGTCCCAGTTCTGCTTCCTGCTTCAAGTGAATTTGGCAAGGAATGGCCCCCTGTAACCACAGAAGAAATTACTGGCCTTATTCAATCTCTTAAATCAGGGAAAGCCCCGGGTGCTGATAATATCCCACCAGAAATTCTTAAGGCAAATGTTGAATGGTGGGCCCCTGTGCTAGCCGCCTTGTTCACTAGTATAAATCAAGCGGCTATTATCCCCGAGGACTGGGGTTTAGCCATCATCATTCCAATATTCAAGAAAGGAAACAGAACTGAGCCAGCTAACTACAGACCAATCAGTCTATTAAGTATTATTAGCAAACTGTGCGCTGCTCATTTATGTGATAAATTAGTGGAGTGGATGGAAAGAGAGCATATTCTGTCAGAAGCTCAAGCTGGCTTTAGAGCAAAGCGTTCAACTATAGACCAGGCCCTTATCCTTCAACACCTGGCAGATAAATACTCTAGAAAAGGGGGGTCTTTATATGCAGCTTTTGTGGATTTTAAATCTGCTTTTGATCTAATACCAAGGGATAGACTCTGGGAAAAGCTTGGCGCTACAAACATAGATAAACGCTTATTACGCCTTATCCGTGGTCTATACGAAAACACCAGGGTGAGGGTAAGATGCGACCGGTCAGGCCATCTAACTAAAGAAATTCAAACACATTATGGGGTTAAACAAGGATGTGTCCTCGTGCCAACGCTATTTAATTTCTACATCAACTCTCTAGCAGTAAATATGGCGAAAGAAAATGCCCACCCTCCCAAACTGGCAGATTTGCGCCTTCTGTATGCGGACGACGCTGAAGCTCGCAGAGCCAACAGGAATTATAAAAGTGCTCAGAGTCTTTAAAATGTTTTCCGTTTGTTAGAAATTGGCATCCGGAGGGCAATTAAGATAAGGTTTTAAAAGAATAAAAGTGAGCGCCGGAGAGCGTGACTTGCCTCGGCGCCATCTTGGCTTCCCCTCCCGCGGAGCCAAAGAATTATGACCCTGCCCTCTCATCCAAGTTAGCCCAATTCGAGTCCACCCAACAGGTCAGCTTTACCTCACCCTGAACTGACAAGGCAAAAATATTTGGTATCCTGGAGATACCGTACCACCCTCTTGATGCCATTCCAGGCCTACACACTAGGACTTGAAGCTTCTCTGCTGAGCAGATTAATAGCAAAGGCTATATCTGGTCTGCTCCACTGGGACAAATAAAGCAAACTTCCTAGAGCTGATTGAAAGTTTTCAGCGTTTTTGAACACAGAGCGTTCTACTTGCTGGCTGTCTTTCACGTAACCAGCCTCCATAGGGGTCCTGACACCTGCACAATCACTCATCCTGAACTTTTGAAGCAGTTGCTCAATTTTACCTCTCTGGCTGAGCATAAAACTTCCATCTTGTTTTCTAAAAACATTCACACCGAGATAAGTCCGAACAGCTCCAAGCTGCTTGAGCTTGAACCTTTTGCCAAGCTCCTTAGCAAACTTCTCTACCTGTGCACCTGTCTGTCCTAGAAACAAAAGATCGTCAACAAAGACCTGCACAGCCTCCTGTGTCGCACCTGACCCCTTCAGGTAAAGGCAACTATCAGCAACACTTCTCCTAAAACCTAGCTCTTCCAAGGCTTCATTTAGACACATATTCCAGTTTCTGGCAGATTGACGTAACCCATAGATGGATTTGTGCAACCGCCACACGATGCCTTGCCCATTGATCTCAAAACCTGGAGGAGGAAGCATGTACAACTCCTCCTGAAGATCTGAGTTCAGGTAGGCAACATCCACATCAAAGTGGTTTACCTTCCAACCTCTCTGTGCTGCAACAGCTAAGAGCACGTGCAGAGTTTCACTCCGAGAAGTAGGTGAATACACTTCCGTGAAATGAATCCCTTTTCTCTGTGTGAAACCTCTGGTAACTAATCTTGCTTTATACTGTGGTTCTCCAGCTTCTGTGGGTTTAAGGCGATAAACCCATCTGCAACTCACAGCTTGCTTGCCAGCCAGCAATTTTGTCATCTCTTTCTGCATTGCCTCATGCCATTTGCTGGCTTCTTCCTGAGGCAACTTTTGAACATCCTCGAAGGATTCAGGTTCACATCTAGCCACACCTACCCACACACTTGTGACCTCAAACCTATCAGGTGGCTTGCCCTTGGTTGACCTCGCTGATCTTCTCAGCATGAACCCTGGTGCCTCCTCTGACCCACTAGGGCCAGCAAGACCATCCTCAGTGTCAGAGACTTCCCCCTCTGACCTGCTGCACCTTTTGAACCTGACAGCCGGTCCAGCAGGTGAGGAAGGCTCACTCTTTGGCTCAGACTTGACAGTGGTTTGAGGAGGTGTCTTGGGACTCCCCCTCTGAGGGATCCTGAACTGCCCCTGTTGTGGACTCCGTCCCTGTGGCGGACTCTGCTGCTCTGGACTTTGGTCCTCAACAACAAGTTCCTCTTCCTCCTCCTCACCATCTGAGTCAAAGAACTGCTGTGAAAGCACGTCTGGATTGCCATGAAGATGCACCCACCCAGCCTGTTCGCAGAACTCAGCACTGTTGCTGATCACCAGTCTGGACTGGTTCCCACTCGGGTATGCAAACCTCCAAGCCTTTGAGCCAGGCTCATACCCCACAAAGATCATTTTCTTAGACCTTGGCTCACCCTTCCTGCACAGAGCCTTTGGAATGAGGACCCAGGCCTCACAACCAAACACACGGAGGTACTGCACCTTGGGCTTCCTACCGTGCAGCAGGAAATAGGGTGTGCTCCCTACACTTGAATTGTTCTGTGTAAAAACAGCAAATCTCCAGGCTTCGGCCCAAAAGCGTTGGGGTAGCCCTGCTTCAAACAGAATGGCGGACACTGCTTCCTGTAAAGTCCTATTTTTCCTTTCTGCAATCCCATTCTGCTGTGGACTATGGGGCGCGGTCAACCTATGGCGTATTCCCTTCTGTCGGAAGAAATTCTGCAACGCAGACCCAGTGAACTCCGCCCCCCTGTCACTTTGAAAACTTTTCACCTTGGTGGAGAAGGTTACCTCTACTGCTGTGATCCAATCTTTGATCAACCCAGCAGCCTCTCCCTTGATTTTTAAAGAAAAAACCCAAGCCGATCTCAAGAAGTCATCAACGAGAAGAACGAACTTTGAACCCCCCAGGGACTCTACAGACATTGGACCACACAAATCTGCATGAACCAATTCAAAAGGACTAGTGGTCTTCCTTTCTGACTTGGGATAAGAGCATGTGACAACCTTCGATTGTTTTCAGGCTCTACAATCCAGGAATTTATCACAAGCCTTAAATTTACATCCTTCTGTTAATTCAAGGGCCTTTTTAACATACAGTGGTGCCTCGCAAGACGAAATTAATTCGTTCCACAAGTTTTTTCGTCTTGCGAGTTTTTCGTCTTGCGAAGCACGGTTTCCCATAGGAATGCATTGAAAATCAATCAATGCGTTCCTATGGAAACCGCCTTCAGACCAGGTCCGGGGACAGTCTGTCCCCTGACCTCTTCTGAAGGCTGGGGGGGGGGGGAACAAGGGCTTTTTTCCCACCGCCAGCCTTCAGAACAGCCTTCAGAACAGCCTTCACTGCCCCCCGCCAGCATTTTAAGATCGCCCCAGGACAGCGGAGAAGTCTCCGCTGTCCCGGGGGCTTTTAAAATGCTGGCGGGCGGCAGCGAAAGCTTCGCTGCTGCCCGCCAGCTTTTTAAGATCTCCGCTGTCCCGGGAAGGCAGGCGGGGGGGGAGCAAAGACTTTCGCCCCCCGCCAGCCTTTAGAAGAGGTCCAGGAGGTCTAGTGGTTGGATTGAGACAGTAGGTCCTCAACAACACAGAGGTCTAGTGGTTGGATTGAGACAGTACAATTTGTTTTTCTCTTTTTGGGGGGACTTGTTTTTCACTTCCTCTTTGATGGTTGCTGAAAGTTGGATATAATATTGGATACAAACCTGACATTTAAAGTATTTTGGATTTATAGCTGTGTTATCTTCTGCTACCTGTGAAAGTGGAATTTGAATTATCCTCTCTTCTTTTTTTCTGTTTGGACGTTTATCATATATATTACTCCCGAACTTGGGGAACTGGATATTAATTTGACATTCAAATATTCTATCTTCCTCTCTTTTTGGTTGAATCCCATCAGGAAAATAACACTATAAAGAGGATTAGCCTGAGTGGAGGCAAGAAGACGACATTGTGTGGACCCTGTACTGACATTTGGTGATATACATAACTTAATGACTATTAATATTGAGAGGGTAAAAACTTGAAATTGAAGATTGAATAACTGTAAAATTGAAATTGAATAACTGTAAAAGTGTAAAATTGATAAATTCTGAGGGATTGGAAAAAGGTTGTTATTGTATTGGTGGGACTAATTAGAGTAAAATGTCAAACCCATAAAAGAAAGGGACTGATGGGGGGACGCCTGCTGAAAGGAAAGGGTCCAAACAAGAAACAGACTTTAAGGCAGATATTTTAAGAATGTTTGCGGAAATTAAGCAGAGTGAAAAGAATTTAGAGTCTAAATTAGAGCAGGTGGATAATAAGATTGGAAAAATGGATTTAAAAATTGATGAAACAGTTAATGAATTGAAAGGGCAAATAAAAGAAGCGTTCAGGAGAACGCAATCTGTAGAGGAGGGATTGAAGAAGACAAGATTGGAAATGAAAGATGTCAAACGGGAGGAAAAAAAGATAAAAGTAGAGATGATGGAATTAAGTAAAGCACAAGAGGAAATGAAGGATGTAATAGCTATGAACGAACTGTGGCAGAGGGAGGTGAATTTGAGACTTAGAGCTGTGCCAGAGATACAAGGAGAAAATATTAAAGAGAAACTGATAGCAGAATTAGCGCAATGGATGGAACTACCAGTAGAAGAAATGGCAAAAACAGTCCAAAATGCATTCAGAATGCCAGTGAAAACAACAAAAGCAAAAAGATTTACAGGGGACTATTTGATTACATTTAAAGATAGAGAAATGAGAAATATCATTTTACAGAAGAATAGAGAAAAGAGACTGAGTATAGACGGCAATTTCATAATTATTTTCAAAGACATACCAATCAGACTACTCAAACGAAGAGATCCTTATAAATCATTGGTACAGACGTTGAAGAAAAATAACATCAAATTCAGATGGGAGTTCCCGGAAGGAATCTCATTCTTGTATAGAAGTAAGAGGCACAGATTGACAAACCCAGAGGAAACTGGGAAATTCTTGAGAAAATATAAGGACTTAAGATCAGATGTGGATGAAACTAAAGGAGCAGAGGGAAGAACACCAGGAGAATTAAAACCAGAGGAAGAAGAGGTAGAGAATGGAAAGGAAACAGACGAAGAAGAAGAGGAGGAAGAAGAAGAGACAGCCAAATTATAGAAATATAAATAAAATTTATTTTAAATCAGGACATCATGGCGTTAAAAATTTGGAATTGGAACATTAATGGGATGAATGAAAAAAAGAAGAGGAACAAAATTGAACAATTTTTTAAAAAGAAAAATTTAGACATCATTTGCTTACAAGAAACACACGTGGCAAGAAGACACAAAAAATATTAATAAAAGATTGGGAAATGAATTTGTATCTTCAGACAAGGAGAAAAAAAGAGGAGTGGTTATGTATATTAAAAATAAAATTGAAGCCCAACAAATTTTCAAAGATGAAGAGGGAAGGATAATTGCGGTTCGAATCAAATGGCAAGGAGAAAATTTGATTATAGTCGGGATCTATGCACCAAATGGCAATAAGACTGAATTCTATAAAATTCTAGAAGAAAAATTATTTGAATATATGGATCAGAAAATTATATTAATGGGTGATATGAACGGAGTGGTCTCATTGGAAATGGACAGACTCAGAGAAGGAACAAGTAAAGAAGGGAAACTACTTAAATCTTTTTTTTCAATGATAAAAAACTGTAATTTGATAGACATTTGGCGTCTTAGACACCCATTGGATAAACAATTCACTTATTACTCCGAACCGAATCAGTCAATGTCAAGGATAGACCAGATTTGGATCTCAAGCGAGCTGACTCCAAGAACCCAACAAATAGAAATTCAATCGAAAGTGATCTCCGATCATAGTCCAATAGAATTTGAATTGAAAGGCTTCGAGGAAAGAACTTTCAGATGGAGAATGAAAGATTATCTCTTGGACGACCAGAAAATTGTTGGAAAAGCGCAAAAGAGGCTAGCAGAATATTTTGTTGACAACTGTAATAAAGGTACAAAGACAAAAGTGGTATGGGATGCAAGCAAGGCAGTAATGAGAGTGTAATGGGAATTGGGGTTGCTCGTGCGTAAGTTGCCTCTACTCTTGGCTGGTTAAACCTTTCCCTGGCTGCACAGCCCTTACTCCGCGGCTGTGTCAGTCACTGGCAGCATCCGTCAGTGGGCGTTTCCTGAACTTCTTCCAGCATAAAAGTTCTTTGACGCCAAGTCTCTGTTGGGATTCAGAACTTAACTGGTTAAGTGTTCTGAAGAGTGCGTCACCTTCTGACGTCAGCTGTAGAAGCTGGGAGGAGCAAACTCTTCCCTCTTTGTCTTTGAGGGAGACGGACGCAGTTTGTAATGGCTGCCATGGCTGAAAGAAGCCCAGGACTGTTTACCTGAGAAATGTCGCAATAAAGAACTGTTTAATTGGACTCACAAACTGCTTGATGTGTTTGTGTTTGCCCGGAGCACGGAAGCGGCAGTAGCGGCAGTCTTTCACCGCTGTGTTTACTCTGCTACGGCGTGACTGAAGAGACAGCAGGGTTGCGCAGAAGGAAGTGTGCTGGACGCTGTTAATGATTGATTGTGATCGTAAACCAATCAGCGAGGTCACGCCTAATCAATTATCGCATATTTGAGAGTGTAATGGGAATTGGGGTTGCTCGTGCGTAAGTTGCCTCTACTCTTGGCTGGTTAAACCTTTCCCTGGCTGCACAGCCCTTACTCCGCGGCTGTGTCAGTCACTGGCAGCATCCGTCAGTGGGCGTTTCCTGAACTTCTTCCAGCATAAAAGTGTTCAGAACTTAAATGGTTAAGGGTTCTGAGTGTGCGTCACATTCCGACGTCAGACGTAAGCCGGGAGGAGACAGAAGCTTTTAGAAGCTAAGGAGGAGGAGCTTTTTCCCTGTACTTTCACTTCTCTCTGTGTATCTGAGAGAGAAAGACGTGCCTTTGGATATGGCCGCAAGCAGTGATGGTTTCTGTTGATGAAATGTTTCAATAAAGAGCTGTAAATAGACGAACCTGTCTGTGTATGCTTGCATGGAGAAAAGGACTGCTTTACACCGCTGTTCTACTCTGCTAAGCCGTGACCTGAAGGGAGCAACAGTGGCGCAGCTTTGAAGAAGTGTGCCGGACCCGTTATAAACTGCTGATTGACGATCATAAAGTAATCAGGTGTCACGGCAGATCGATTTCCAAGAGGTTATGGAAGGTCAGCCAACGCTCGTAAAGCAGTCGGTGTGAGCTCCAGGAATGCTTTGAAGTTAGCGTTCTGAGGCTGAGGGGCCGTCGGAGGCCAACGGGAGCTGACTGGATGCCGGAGAGCAGATGAGTATTTGCCTGCTTCAGAGGCAAGGAGCTGCTGATACAGAGAGCTGGCTGGAGCTAAAAGCAGCTGAGAGCTGGAAGCTGAGAAGCAGCTGGAAAAATCGTTACTCCAAGCAAGGGAGAGCCGGAGGAGCTGGTACTGAGCACTGAGCACTGAGTGAGTACAGCTTAATGGGCACCTTGGGAGAACGGGAGAAGATGGCCAAAAGCCAGGATATACCGTTGGAGCCTCTAACTCTAAAGAGTTGGGCAATATGGAGCAGAAGAATAAGGGGATGGTTCTTGGTCAAAGGGCTTTGGGAAGCAAACCAGTGGGAGCCAAAAGAATCACCCCTTAGCTGGCCAGCAGCTGGAACAGGCGTTGCAAGCTGTGGGGCTGCGTGGGCTGAAGATAGCCAGCAGAGAATGCAACTTGAGCTGGATATGCTCAGAGCATGCGTTGATGAATCGCTGAAGCCTCATCTTGAGGGCGTTGAATCGGCCCAGGCCGCCTGGCAGGCGCTGAGGAGTGTGTGTGAAAGCTCAGCGGGAGCCAGGCCAGAGGGGGCTGGATGAAGCCCAGGAGAGGCTGAAGGATGCCCAGAAAGCCCAATGGGGGCTGGGACAGTATTGGGGAGCTGTTGTAATGCTTCTACACGTCTGTGTGATGGACTGGATCCTGGGGAGGCTGGACTGGCAGGCCCTGTGCCCGATGGATTGGCCTCTAGGAGCGCTAGTGAGCAGATCGGGGGGGCGAAGAGTTCCAAAGGCAAGTTTAAAGGACTTTTCACTTGTGCTGAAGCGAAGAGCAGCTTCAGGGGGGGCCAGGCTGGTGGGAGGCGCCGTTCCAGAAGGAGGAAGGCCAAGCCAGCTGGGAGGAGCCCCGGGCAGTGTTTTTCCACTGGAGTTCAACGTCTGCGTGGCAGTAGCCCCCACCGGAGCAGAGAGCCGAGGCAGGATGTTGGCAAGGACACTTCTCATGGGAACCAGACGGGTTTCCATGGCAACAGGCCTGGGAAGGCAGGCAAGCGTGCAGGTGGCCAGGGGAAGCAGCAGGAAGAGTCTTATCACGTTTCTGCAAGCATGGCATTGTTCGAAGACGGCCGAGTGGAAAATTTCGAGCTCAGCCTTGTTATTGACTCTGCAGCTAACCGCAACATGGTTCCAGAGACCCCTGCAGTCGAGATGTGGAATTGCACGGCAGTTTCAAAGGGACAAACTGTAAAGTTCGCAAATGGACAGAGATCTAAAATTGATAAGTGTACTAATGTATATCTTTCTGTTTTGCAGGAAACGGTGGATTTTTGTGTTGTTCCAGGGGTTCATCACTGTTTGTTATCTGTGCCTTATTTGTTAAAAAAGGGTTTTCAGGTTTGTTTCCAGGGGGATTCCTGCACAATCTCCAGAGAAGGAAGACGACTTGTTGAAGTGAAACGGGGACAGAATGATCTTTTCGTTCTTAAAACGTCTCTTGGGGGTGAGGGGAAGGTTGAGAAAGCACAAGCGTCGCGTGCTACAGTTCCCAACCAGCGTACTACAGTTCCCGCTCATGATGCCTCATGTGCATGCGTATGGCATCAGAGAACAATTCATGGGTCGGTAGAGGACTTGCAGACTCTGCCCGAGGTTGCCAAGGGGTGTAGGATTCAAAATTGTGGAAGTGCCATTAATTGTGACACTTGCAAGCAAGCAAAGGTGAGAGGGTGCAGTTACCCAAAGGTGGAACGGGTTACCACCAAACCTTTTGAGCTGGTTCACATAGATCTGTCCAATTCTGTCAGGGAACAGAGTCTAGGGGGGGCCAGGTATCTGCTGACTTTTCTGGATGATTTTTCGCAGAATTCCTGGACTCATGGTCTCAGATCCAAGGAGGATGCAGCACAGCTGATCAAGAGCTGGATTGACGGAATAGAACTAAGGTTCTCCACCAGAGTGCAAGCGATCATCAGTGACAGAAATGCTAGGTACACTGGTTCTGCTTTGCAGAAGTTCTTTCACGAGAAAGGGATACGTCACACAGTTACTTCACCCAATCAGAGGGGGGTGGCAGAGCTGAGGAGTGGAGCTCTGGTTCAGGCAGCACAGGTGATGCTTACAGAGTCTGAGTTACCTCCACAGTTTTGGCTGGAGGCGGCTAGAGCTGCATGCTTCACCTGGAATAGGACCTACAATTCGCTGGTAGGTGACACTCCGTTTTCTCTGTTGAATGGCCGCAAACCCCAGGTTCACTTTCTGCGCAAGTTTGGGTCTCCTGCGATTGTCTCTGTGCCTGAGGCTTTGCGAGGGCCAGATGGAGCCAAATTCCAGAAAATGATCTTCTGTGGGTATGAGCCAGAAGCCCGTGCATGGCGGTTTGCTTACCCTTCAGGTGATCAGAGTAAGGTGCTGATCAGTAAACACGCTGAGTTCTGTGAGGAGGATGTAAAGTCAAAGTCTCCTGTCAGGCGTGATGTTCTCTCAGATTGTCTCTCTGATCCAGAAGACAGTTCTGATGAGGCGGAAGAAGAGGCTGAGGCTGCTGATGACGACCAGGTCACTGACCAGGGTCAAGAGCAGGATGTGGCATCTCCACAAGTTGTTAAGAGAGTGCCCAAGAGTGAGCCTAGTTCTCCTGTGAGTGTGATGGAAAGGATTCGAAGACGCTTTAAGTCAGAAGGAGAATCCCATGATGCAGAGGACACACCTGCTGATCAAAGTGAGTCAGAGGGAACACCTGAGTTTGTGCCTAGGAGGTCCAGTCGCACAACAAAGGGTATTCCACCAGAGAGGTACCAGGCCACAGGTGCGTGGGTAAGTTTCGCACAGTGCGATTCTGAGAGTTGTGAGGTGGTTCCACAGTTGCCTAACAGGGACGCCAAGAGAGGGCGCAAGGCATTGGGGAAGGCATTGATCTCACAGAGTTTTGCTGAGGATGTTCCACAGGTGCAGTCGGAATCCAACGCAAGGGGGGGTGTGAGTGTTCAGAACTTAAATGGTTAAGGGTTCTGAGTGTGCGTCACATTCCGACGTCAGACGTAAGCCGGGAGGAGACAGAAGCTTTTAGAAGCTAAGGAGGAGGAGCTTTTTCCCTGTACTTTCACTTCTCTCTGTGTATCTGAGAGAGAAAGACGTGCCTTTGGATATGGCCGCAAGCAGTGATGGTTTCTGTTGATGAAATGTTTCAATAAAGAGCTGTAAATAGACGAACCTGTCTGTGTATGCTTGCATGGAGAAAAGGACTGCTTTACACCGCTGTTCTACTCTGCTAAGCCGTGACCTGAAGGGAGCAACAGTGGCGCAGCTTTGAAGAAGTGTGCCGGACCCGTTATAAACTGCTGATTGACGATCATAAAGTAATCAGGTGTCACGGCAGATCGATTTCCAAGAGGTTATGGAAGGTCAGCCAACGCTCGTAAAGCAGTCGGTGTGAGCTCCAGGAATGCTTTGAAGTTAGCGTTCTGAGGCTGAGGGGCCGTCGGAGGCCAACGGGAGCTGACTGGATGCCGGAGAGCAGATGAGTATTTGCCTGCTTCAGAGGCAAGGAGCTGCTGATACAGAGAGCTGGCTGGAGCTAAAAGCAGCTGAGAGCTGGAAGCTGAGAAGCAGCTGGAAAAATCGTTACTCCAAGCAAGGGAGAGCCGGAGGAGCTGGTACTGAGCACTGAGCACTGAGTGAGTACAGCTTAATGGGCACCTTGGGAGAACGGGAGAAGATGGCCAAAAGCCAGGATATACCGTTGGAGCCTCTAACTCTAAAGAGTTGGGCAATATGGAGCAGAAGAATAAGGGGATGGTTCTTGGTCAAAGGGCTTTGGGAAGCAAACCAGTGGGAGCCAAAAGAATCACCCCTTAGCTGGCCAGCAGCTGGAACAGGCGTTGCAAGCTGTGGGGCTGCGTGGGCTGAAGATAGCCAGCAGAGAATGCAACTTGAGCTGGATATGCTCAGAGCATGCGTTGATGAATCGCTGAAGCCTCATCTTGAGGGCGTTGAATCGGCCCAGGCCGCCTGGCAGGCGCTGAGGAGTGTGTGTGAAAGCTCAGCGGGAGCCAGGCCAGAGGGGGCTGGATGAAGCCCAGGAGAGGCTGAAGGATGCCCAGAAAGCCCAATGGGGGCTGGGACAGTATTGGGGAGCTGTTGTAATGCTTCTACACGTCTGTGTGATGGACTGGATCCTGGGGAGGCTGGACTGGCAGGCCCTGTGCCCGATGGATTGGCCTCTAGGAGCGCTAGTGAGCAGATCGGGGGGGCGAAGAGTTCCAAAGGCAAGTTTAAAGGACTTTTCACTTGTGCTGAAGCGAAGAGCAGCTTCAGGGGGGGCCAGGCTGGTGGGAGGCGCCGTTCCAGAAGGAGGAAGGCCAAGCCAGCTGGGAGGAGCCCCGGGCAGTGTTTTTCCACTGGAGTTCAACGTCTGCGTGGCAGTAGCCCCCACCGGAGCAGAGAGCCGAGGCAGGATGTTGGCAAGGACACTTCTCATGGGAACCAGACGGGTTTCCATGGCAACAGGCCTGGGAAGGCAGGCAAGCGTGCAGGTGGCCAGGGGAAGCAGCAGGAAGAGTCTTATCACGTTTCTGCAAGCATGGCATTGTTCGAAGACGGCCGAGTGGAAAATTTCGAGCTCAGCCTTGTTATTGACTCTGCAGCTAACCGCAACATGGTTCCAGAGACCCCTGCAGTCGAGATGTGGAATTGCACGGCAGTTTCAAAGGGACAAACTGTAAAGTTCGCAAATGGACAGAGATCTAAAATTGATAAGTGTACTAATGTATATCTTTCTGTTTTGCAGGAAACGGTGGATTTTTGTGTTGTTCCAGGGGTTCATCACTGTTTGTTATCTGTGCCTTATTTGTTAAAAAAGGGTTTTCAGGTTTGTTTCCAGGGGGATTCCTGCACAATCTCCAGAGAAGGAAGACGACTTGTTGAAGTGAAACGGGGACAGAATGATCTTTTCGTTCTTAAAACGTCTCTTGGGGGTGAGGGGAAGGTTGAGAAAGCACAAGCGTCGCGTGCTACAGTTCCCAACCAGCGTACTACAGTTCCCGCTCATGATGCCTCATGTGCATGCGTATGGCATCAGAGAACAATTCATGGGTCGGTAGAGGACTTGCAGACTCTGCCCGAGGTTGCCAAGGGGTGTAGGATTCAAAATTGTGGAAGTGCCATTAATTGTGACACTTGCAAGCAAGCAAAGGTGAGAGGGTGCAGTTACCCAAAGGTGGAACGGGTTACCACCAAACCTTTTGAGCTGGTTCACATAGATCTGTCCAATTCTGTCAGGGAACAGAGTCTAGGGGGGGCCAGGTATCTGCTGACTTTTCTGGATGATTTTTCGCAGAATTCCTGGACTCATGGTCTCAGATCCAAGGAGGATGCAGCACAGCTGATCAAGAGCTGGATTGACGGAATAGAACTAAGGTTC
Organism: Podarcis melisellensis; assembly: GCF_964234715.1. Classification (NCBI taxonomy): domain Eukaryota; kingdom Metazoa; phylum Chordata; class Lepidosauria; order Squamata; family Lacertidae; genus Podarcis; species Podarcis melisellensis. Next base: position 16,928,396 of record NC_138535.1, read on the forward strand.
TCCACCAGAGTGCAAGCGATCATCAGTGACAGAAATGCTAGGTACACTGGTTCTGCTTTGCAGAAGTTCTTTCACGAGAAAGGGATACGTCACACAGTTACTTCACCCAATCAGAGGGGGGTGGCAGAGCTGAGGAGTGGAGCTCTGGTTCAGGCAGCACAGGTGATGCTTACAGAGTCTGAGTTACCTCCACAGTTTTGGCTGGAGGCGGCTAGAGCTGCATGCTTCACCTGGAATAGGACCTACAATTCGCTGGTAGGTGACACTCCGTTTTCTCTGTTGAATGGCCGCAAACCCCAGGTTCACTTTCTGCGCAAGTTTGGGTCTCCTGCGATTGTCTCTGTGCCTGAGGCTTTGCGAGGGCCAGATGGAGCCAAATTCCAGAAAATGATCTTCTGTGGGTATGAGCCAGAAGCCCGTGCATGGCGGTTTGCTTACCCTTCAGGTGATCAGAGTAAGGTGCTGATCAGTAAACACGCTGAGTTCTGTGAGGAGGATGTAAAGTCAAAGTCTCCTGTCAGGCGTGATGTTCTCTCAGATTGTCTCTCTGATCCAGAAGACAGTTCTGATGAGGCGGAAGAAGAGGCTGAGGCTGCTGATGACGACCAGGTCACTGACCAGGGTCAAGAGCAGGATGTGGCATCTCCACAAGTTGTTAAGAGAGTGCCCAAGAGTGAGCCTAGTTCTCCTGTGAGTGTGATGGAAAGGATTCGAAGACGCTTTAAGTCAGAAGGAGAATCCCATGATGCAGAGGACACACCTGCTGATCAAAGTGAGTCAGAGGGAACACCTGAGTTTGTGCCTAGGAGGTCCAGTCGCACAACAAAGGGTATTCCACCAGAGAGGTACCAGGCCACAGGTGCGTGGGTAAGTTTCGCACAGTGCGATTCTGAGAGTTGTGAGGTGGTTCCACAGTTGCCTAACAGGGACGCCAAGAGAGGGCGCAAGGCATTGGGGAAGGCATTGATCTCACAGAGTTTTGCTGAGGATGTTCCACAGGTGCAGTCGGAATCCAACGCAAGGGGGGGTGTGAGTGTTCAGAACTTAAATGGTTAAGGGTTCTGAGTGTGCGTCACATTCCGACGTCAGACGTAAGCCGGGAGGAGACAGAAGCTTTTAGAAGCTAAGGAGGAGGAGCTTTTTCCCTGTACTTTCACTTCTCTCTGTGTATCTGAGAGAGAAAGACGTGCCTTTGGATATGGCCGCAAGCAGTGATGGTTTCTGTTGATGAAATGTTTCAATAAAGAGCTGTAAATAGACGAACCTGTCTGTGTATGCTTGCATGGAGAAAAGGACTGCTTTACACCGCTGTTCTACTCTGCTAAGCCGTAACCTGAAGGGAGCAACAGTGGCGCAGCTTTGAAGAAGTGTGCCGGACCCGTTATAAACTGCTGATTGACGATCATAAAGTAATCAGGTGTCACGGCAGATCGATTTCCAAGAGTCTCCGCCTAGCCTCCCTGCGTGGAAGTCTTCTGCGCAGGGTGGGCGTGGCCAGCGGAGGACCTGTGCTCTCCCCGCTAGTTTCTGTGGAAGAGTCCTGGAGACATCTCTCCGAAGCCCTCCCCTGCTCCCCTTTCTTCCTGGTGTCACGCTGATTTCCTTCCTCAGTGGATGAGTTCCCTCTCTCCCTGCTGGGCCCTTCTCCGGCATCGCTGGAGAGCCTTACCTCCACTCCTGGCTCCGATGGCAGTTCCCTGACAGAGAGGATTCTTCATTCAGCAGAACACAATCAAAAATAAAAATAGAGAAAAAGGTAAAATAGAAATCTTGAAGCAGATAATGGACAACGAACAAAAATTAATCAAGAAACCAAATAGTTCACAAATAAAAGAAAATATTAAAGCTTTACAAGCTCAGTTTGCAATTATAATAAACAGAGAAGTGGAATGGAATATTAAAAAACTGAGACAAAGAAACTTCGAATTTGTGAACAAATCAGGAAAATGGCTTGCATGGCAAATCAAAAAAAGAAAGGAACAGAACACAATAAATAAAATTACAGTGGAAGGAGAAGAGATAACCAATCCGAAGGAAATTAGAAAGGGATTCTTGGACTACTACAGAAGATTATATAAAAATAGAGAAAGAAATAATTTGAGGAAAATAGAGAGATTTTTGAAAGATAAAAAGGTGCAGAAGATCCCGACAGATAAAAAAGAACAATTGAATACCCCAATTGAAACAGACGAGATAAAAGAAGCAATAAAAGATTTAAAAAGGGGAATGGCTCCAGGGCCAGATGGATTCACCGCGTGCTACTACAAAGAAATGAAACCTATTTTGATGACGCCATTGAAGGAAGTGATGAACAATATCTTAAGAGAAGGAGAAATTCCGGAAACATGGAAAGAGGCATATATTACATTTATTCCAAAACAGGACTCAGATTTAACCCAAGTCAAAAATTATAGGCCGATCTCACTGTTAAATACGGACTATAAAATATTTGCAGGAATCCTTGCGAAGAGGATGAAAAATATATTATTAGAAATTATTCATAAGGATCAGGCGGGTTTTCTTCCAGGCAGGCAGATGAAAGACAATATAAGAAATATAATTAATATGATGGAATATCTGTCTGCCAGGAATGATAAACAAGCCATAATGATGTTTGTGGATGCGGAGAAGGCTTTCGACAATATAACATGGGATTTTATGTTGAGAAATTTGGAATATATGGAGGTTGGCAAAGAGTTCTTTAATGGAATAAGGGCAATTTATACAGAACAAAAAGCCAAACTGATTATAAATAATGTAGTCACAGAAGAAATAAAGATACAAAAAGGAACAAGACAGGGATGCCCACTTTCACCACTACTATTTATAACGGTGTTAGAAGTCCTTCTGAACTCGATTAGACAAAGTAAGAAAATAAAAGGAGTGACAATCGGCCAAAATGAATATAAGATTAAAGTGTTTGCAGATGACTTGGTAATAACGATTGAAGAGCCAATAACTACAGTAAAAGAAGTATTGGAGGAAATTGAACAGTTTGGAGGAGTGGCAGGTTTCAAACTAAATAAGAAGAAAACGAAAATGATTGTGAAGAATATGGATCAAAGTGCAATAGAAATAATGCAACAGCAAACACAGATAGAGGTGGTTAAAAAGGTGAAATACCTAGGAATATGGGTAACTCCTAAAAATATACATCTATACAAGAACAATTATGAGCCAGTATGGAATGAAATAAGAAAGGACCTGGAGGTGTGGGGAAGAATGAAATTGTCATTTTGGGGAAGGATTTCTACAATTAAGATGAATGTGCTACCAAAAATGTTATTTTTATTTCAGACTATCCCCATAATTAAGGGGAACAGAATTTTCAAAGAGTGGCAAAGAGCGATTTCAAGATATATTTGGCAGGGCAAAAAGCCAAGAATTCAATTTAAGTTGTTAACAGATATAAGAGAAAGGGGAGGCTTTGCCCTGCCGGATCTGAAATTGTATTATGAGGCATCATGCCTTTGCTGGTTGAAAGATTGGATTAAACTAGAAAATAAGGAACTGCTTGACTTTGAGGGGTTTGATAATAGATTTGGATGGCATGCGTATTTATGGTACGAGAAAAAGAAAGTCCATAAAGGTTTTGAGAACCACATCTTCCGAGGTCCTTTAATTGAAGTATGGGATAGGTATAAAAACCTATTAGAACCTAGAGTGCCACACTGGCTATCCCTTTTAGAAGTTATGAGTGTAAAGAAAATTAATATGAGAAGCAAGTGGATCACATATGGTCAACTGCTATTTAAAGAAGGAGGAAAATGGAAAACGAAGCCATATGAGCCGGTTAAAGAATATGTATATGACTGGTTGCATTATTTCCAAATAAATGAAATGTTTAGGAAAGATAGTAAAGAACGTGGCTATGCGGACAAGGATTCTAAATTTCAGATTGAAATTATAGATAATGACGGTAAAATTTTATCCAAAATGTACAAGTTGTTGTTAGAATGGAATTTAAAGGATGAAGAAGTTAAGTCGGTAATGATTCACTGGGCCAGAGATGTGGGCTATAACATACAATTTGAGGACTGGGAAAAACTATGGAAGGAAGGTTTAAAATTTACTGCATGTATGACGTTAAAAGAAAATGTTATGAAAATGTTTTATAGATGGTATATGACACCGGTAAAATTAGCAAAAATGTATAAGACATGTAATAAGTGTTGGAAATGTAAAGATAAAGAAGGTACTTTTTATCATATGTGGTGGGAATGTAAGAAAGTGAAAGACTTCTGGGAAAAGATATATAATGAATTGAAGAAGATTTTAAAATATACATTTATAAAGAAACCAGAAGTCTTTCTGTTAGGAATATTAGGAAATGAGATAAAAAGAAAGGACTGTAAATTCTTTCAATATGCAGTAACAGCAGCAAGAGTGTTACTGGCCCAGAAATGGAAACAACAGGAAGTACCGACTGTGGAAGAATGGAGAATGAAGCTGTTAGACTATGCGGAGCTGGACAAATTGACAGGGAAGATTAGATATTTAAGGGACCAAAATTTCATCGAGGACTGGGGAAAATTTGTGGAATATCTGGAACATATAAGTGAGGGACAGATAACGCTAAAGGGATTTAAAGAAGCACTGTGAAAAATTAAGAAGTATTGTCTAAAGGGAATAGAAAGAAAGATATAAATAATGTCAATATAAATTTAAGAAATGCGTAATTTAAATAATAACTATGGATGATTTACGGAAAAGCTGAAGGAAGTCCTGAAAAGGAATAAGTTGTGAAAAATCTGATGTGAAACTAATATGTTTTTGTTTTTGATGTAAACTAATAAAAATTTATTCAAAAAAAAAAACAGAAGGGAAAAAAGATGGAAGAAGAATAGTGGCGGAAACAGTAACTGCAACAAAGAGAGGCTAGAGGAACAAAACAAGAAGGACCACCTCACAAGTAAATTGGAAAAGTGCGCCATCTAGTGGCAGAAAATAAAATTACTCCCACAATTTAAAAAAAACTGCAGTGCATTCAGACTTGGAAAAGGAGGGAGGAAGGTCAAGTCTAGAGACTGTCTGATCTCCCTCAGAACGAAGGAAGAAAGAGATAAGATACTGAATGCACATTTTCAAAAGACCTTGGAAATTCAGGATTGTAAAGTGGAAATCTACAAGGACATCCCAAAACACTTACTGGAGCTAAGATCTAATTACAGAGACTTGGTGACACTATTGAGAGGCAACAGAATCGTCTTTAGATGGGAGTTCCCCCAGGGACTATCTTTTACGTTTAGGGGGAAGAAAGTCAAAATCAAAACAGCTGAAGACAAGGAAAAAAATTTGAGCGACTACGGAGAAGACCTTCAGAAAGGGACTGAAGGTGAATTAGGAGCCTTAGGACCTGGACCATTAAGTTCGGTACCTACACCTTTGGGTTCTGAGGACCTTAAGAAAGCAATACCACCGCCAAAGGGAGAATAGAAATACTTCAACATGTCTCTGCAACTACTAAGTTGGAACATTCATGGCTGTAACTCCCTGGAGAAAAGGAAGAAGATATTTCATTTATTAAAAAAGGAACAATTAGATTTAATTTGTCTACAGGAAACACATGTGACTAGGCTTCATAGGAAAGTTTTAATTAATAAGAGGCTGGGCCAAGAATTTATTTCATCTGACAGAGTGAAGAAGAGAGGAGTTGTTATCTACGCAAGAGAAAGCCTATCACCAAAATTTCTTTTTAAAGATGAACATGAAAGAATTTTGGCAATTGAAATCCAAGTACAAGGAGAAAAAAAATTGATCTTGGGAATTTATGCACCAAACGAGGGGAAGTCGGAATTTTACAAGAAGTTGCATGAGACAATGCTGGAGCATATTGACTACAATAACATTATTATGATGGGAGATATGAATGGGGTGGTATCTACGAACATGGACAAAGCGCAAAGCCAAAGTATAACAAAAGAGGGCAGACTACCAAAGACTTTCTTTGAACTAACTGACAATATGGATCTGATTGATATTTGGAGAACAAAGAACCCCCTAGGAAGAGAAGGGACCTTCTTTTCTGAAGCTAAAATGACATGGACAAGAATTGACCAAATATGGATAACTAGAGGACTGGCACCGAAGACTAGAAAAGTGGAAATCTGCCCAAAAACCTGCTCCGACCATAATGCAGTAAAGATGGAAATGAGACTAACTACGACTGGTTCCTTCAGATGGAAGATGAATGACACCTTATTAAGAGATCAAGAGATTGTTAAGAAGGCCCAAAAAAATTTGAAGGACTACTTTGAAGTAAACTTGAAAACCACAGTGGAAAAAAGAGTAATCTGGGACGCAAGCAAAGCGGTTATGAGGGGGTTTAAAATATTGACTGATGCTAAGGAAAGAGGGGGGTTTGCCCTGCCGGACATGAAGCTATATTATGAATCAGCAGCATTCTGCTGGATGAAAGACTGGCTACTTCTTGAAAACACTGACATTCTAGATTTGGAAGGGTTTAACAATGCATTTGAGTGGCATGCATATTTGTGGTATGACAAGGTTAGAGCTCATAAAGCATTCAAGAACCATATTGTCAGGAAAGCAGTTTTTAATGTCTGGATAAGATACAAAAATTTGTTGGAAAATAAGACCCCAAGGTGGTTGTCACCTATGGAAGCTAAGGCTCTGAAAAGACTCAATATGGAGGCCAAATGGCCGAAATATTGGGAGATATTAGAACAAAATGGAGACACATGGAGATTGCAGAGTTTTGAGAAATTAAAAGATAAAGTGCAAGATTGGCTACACTATTACCAAATTAGAGAGGTTTTTAATATGGATAAAAAAATAGGTTTCCAGGTGGAAAAATTGAAATTAGAAACGGAATTGTTAGAACCTAAGACCAAGGTACTTTCAAGAATGTACAACTTGCTGTTAAAGTGGAATACTCAGGATGAAACGGTCAAATCAGCTATGATTAAGTGGGCACAAGACATCGGTTATAACATTATGTTTGCTGACTGGGAACGGTTATGGACCACTGGTGTGAAATTCACGGCATGTAATGCCTTGAAAGAAAATATCATGAAAATGATTTATAGGTGGTACATGACACCAGTCAAGCTTGCAAAAATATACCATTTGCCTGACAATAAATGTTGGAAATGTAAGGGAACTGAGGGAACATTCTTTCACCTCTGGTGGATGTGCCCAAGGGTTAAGGCTTTCTGGGAAATGATCTATAATGAACTGAAAAAGGTATTTAAGTATACCTTTCTTAAGAAACCAGAGGCCTTTCTTTTGGGCATTGTCGGCCAGATGGTGTTAAAGAAGGACAGAACTTTTTTTATGTATGCAACAACAGCAGCAAGAATACTCATCGCAAAGTACTGGAAGACAAAAGATTTGCCCACCCTGGAAGAATGGCAGATGCAATTGATTGACTACATGGAATTGGCAGAAATGACAGGCAGAATCCGAGATACGGGAGAAGAACAAACGGAAGAAGACTGGAAGAAATTTAAAGACTATCTGCAAAAACATTGCAAATTATTTGAATGTTAAAGTGATGCAGGATATAAAGATAGTGCGGCATTAGTGACATAGTTGAAAGGAATATGTAAAGATGTTTTATGAGCAATAAGTAAAGAAATATAGCAATATTAACCAATGTTAAAATGATGGGGGATTAGAAGATAAGTGGTCAGTAGCGGAATGGTTAATTTAAAAGAAAATAAGCAATATCAAAATTAATCAAAATAGTGGAAGGATTTGCTGAAAACAAATTAGAAACTGGAATACGGAAAGGGGAGGTGTGAGGAAGTCGGGAAAGTAAGCTACAAGAAATTAAGATTTGAACTTATATACTTTTTTCTGTCTTTGTATGTTTTATATTGTGTTTTGTCTGTTATTGTGTTGTTTTGTGTTGTTATGATAAAAATTTGTTGAAACTTTAATAAAAATATTTTAAAAAAAACAACTGCAAAGACACAGGTTTGAAATACAACCATAAAGAAAACTAGCTACACACGAAATGACATCTGAAATAGCAAACTCAGCTTCTAGAAAAGAAGTTCTTAAGATGGATTTTAAGTACTGCGAAGGAATTTTTTTGATAATTGCCAAAATAAATAAAATAAAATATTCAACTAAATTTATATAAAAATTCTGACTAAAAAATTAAACATTTGAGATGAACTGGTAACGACATAGTGAAAAACCACTGGAATCTTAACTGACTTTCAATCCCAACACATAAAATAAAAGGACGGAAACATAAAATATAAACAGAACATCTTCAAAATTTAGAAATATAATATTCTTTGGCTGAAGTAAAGACATTTAGATCAGAACCAAAAGGAAGAAGACGAATATGGGTTCTAAAAAATACCAAACTACACTGACATCTGGGTCAGGACTACAAGTAAGAAGGCAATCAACAGCTGAAACTGACCCCAACACTGACATAAAAGATCTTATAATGGGGATGGAAAAGAGCTTGAATGATAAGCTGGACATATTAGCTGGCAACATCCTACAAAACAAAACTCAAAGCTAATAATAGACTTAACAACACAAATAAGTGACCTCTCACTTAAAAATAAAGAACTGGATAAATCTGTACAAGAACTCTGTTGGAATTCTGCCTCGGGTCAGAGGAATGTGCCTCAGCGCAGGCACCGGCAGATATTCCTTGGCGACCTCCCCGCTGCTACACTGCTGATAAGCAGCCGAGGTCTCGGCAATTCTTCTCAGATGTGTGAGAGGAACACACCGTTCTTCCTCTCTCCCCTTTGGTGTCCCCCAGGGAGGGGAAAGAAGCAGACAGAAACCTATTTACATCTTTTATTCCTGTCTCTTATATCAGTACAGAGAAACATGTCTGCACTCCACAGCAGTAAGAATAAACTCCACCCATGTACTTCCAGTACGGGTCATATGACACACACACTGAGCTAACATCCGGTGCTCAGTACAGAATGGACTGCCCCTTTGTTCCCATGGCAACAGTCACAAACATCCTGTCTGGCTTTCCAGCCACAAGCAGCTGGCTTGGCTGCTAGAGCCTTTGCTTGCTGCAGCATTGGTGCTTTATGATAACATACTCCCCCTAAAGTATCAATGCGTGCTGCGAGCAAAGCGTCATCCAGAAAAGAAAACAAACAGTTGTTATACTTATAACATTCCCCTGTTGTTTCGGTTCCACCCTTGGAACTACCCGCCACTTGTTTTACCAATGTACCTCTCTGGTTGTGTGACTTCCAAGGAATGAGTGCTTCTGCATTACCTTGGTTAACAGCTCTCTGTGGTGCCTTTGTCTCTGACTCAGACACAGCTTCAATCTGTCCTTGGTCGTTTACAACAGCAACACATGCAATAGCTAGGTTTGCAAACTCTTGTGAATACCTCTTGGGTGGTACACCCTTCGTTGCTCTCTCAGACCTACGTAAGAGTTGCTGCTCTTCTTTGCTTTCTGGTTCAGCCTCTGAACTCTCTGGAGAACCAGTACTAAGCTTAATCAGTGGTTCATCCTCCTCTTCTGAGGGTCTTGTCATTATGTGAGATTTCCTCTCAATGACTGTGACAACTGAGCTGTCTGAGCTATCGCTGTCATCATCAGTACTACTGAATTCAATAAGATCAAACTCATCATCATCATCATCATCATCATCATCATCATCATCTCCAGTGGGAAATGTGTGAACAATCACTCTCTCCTGTTCAGGAGCACTCTCTAGAAATTTTGTGAGAATCACCTGACCAGATTCAGACAAAATCACTCTGTAGAGACCCTTTTCATAACCCACAAAAATGCCTCTGGCATTCTTTACCCCACCTGGAGCTTCTGTCCTCACATGAGACCCAAAAACCTTGAAATGGGCAACTGAAGGTTTTCTATGGAACAGTTTCTCAAAAGGAGAACATCCCAACTCTTTTGAGAACTTTCTCAACCACGTGTAAGTGAATGACATCAGTGATTCAGCCCAGTACTCATGTGGCAGATGTGAACTTAGCAATTGCGCATGCATTCCCTTTTGCAATTCTTTGTTCACCCTAACACAAACACATCTTTTCCAAGCTTCTTCGGAGCTAGCAATTTTGTGTCTTATCCCTTTCTTCTTCAGGAACCTCTGGAAATCCTGTGAAAGAAATAGTGGCATGTCATCTGTACAAAGACAAGCAATATTAGCATCATGCATAGTTTTAACCTTGTCACAAAACTCTTTAAACCTTTCTAAGGCTTCTTTTGGTTTCTGCAAAACATAAATCCAGACATAATTTGTGTAAGAATCCACACACACAAGGTAATATTTTGCATTGCCTCTAGATGGTGCTAGAGGACCAATCACATCAGCATACACCCGCTGAAATGCTCTGTCGACCCTCGAGGTCACCTTCTTGGTGTTCTCCTTGGTCAAACCTGCAAAAGAGATCACGTTAGAATCACAAGAATTACATTCCATGTAATCACTTTGATCAAAAGTCAACAAATACAGTCCATCTTTCTCTTTGGCAGAAAGATATAACTCTCCATCTTTGTAGATCTCGCAGTTCTCATCATCATAGGACAGTTTTAGTCCCTTCTTGGCAATCTGCGAAGCGCTGAGCAGATTGAACTTCAATTCTGGAACCAAATAAACATTGCTTATAGTCAAGTTCAGACTTTCAAGATACACAGTCCCAATCCCGGTGGCTTCCAGCTCTTGACCGTTGGCTTGTTGCACAGCGAAGCTTTGCTTCTTAAACGTAGAAAATAGTCCTCTGTGTCGACACATATGAACCAACGCTCCAGCATCGATGACGAAGAAGTTCCCCGCTTCTAGTGTGGCTTTTAGCCACATCAAAGCCTTTGCAGTCTTTGCCTTTGGGATGGTATGACTTTTGCCTGACGCCTCAGACTTTGGGGAGCTCGCCTTGGCTCCTCTGTTCTGACGCGGCTTCCTACAGTTCCGCTGAAGATGCCCAGTCTGTCCACAATTGTAACACCGGACAACGTTCAAAGCTACAGCATTTTCTCCGGTAGCAACAGCAGTGGGGGTGTCAGAACTCCGTTCTTGTCTCCCCCTGTCCTTGACCTCCAGGGCAGCAAGTCTGTCATGTTCATTCAGAACCACGGCAAAGACCCTCTCCGAAGTTAACTGAGCCGCCGGTAGCGAACCAAGCTGACTGGCAACCGTTTTGTAAGTCCGATTCAGGCTGTTTATCACCATGAAGCAAAACACTTCCTCCTGCAAACGGAAATTACGTCCCACCATCTGTTGACGCAGCTATTTCATTTCCGTCAGGTGCGCTTGAACATCTCCATCAGGCGCAAGCCTCAAATTGGTCAGCTTTTCAAAATACAGCAATGCTGAAGAACCTGCATCTCTCTGATGTGTCCTTCTAAGCGTGTCCGAAACATCTTTCGCGTGCTCTAAATCCTGAATATGGATAAGCTGCGAGTCTGACACACACAGAATTATAGCTGTTCTGGCCTTCACATCCTGTGACTCCCAAGCACGCGTTGGTGCTGCAGGGATGGGGTTCTCAATCACCTGAAACAGTCTCTGATTCTGCAACAGGGCCTTCATCTTAATGGACCAGGATGCATAATTATCATTGGTCAAAAGGGGTGGGTTAGGCAGCGCTCCCCCTTTCTTAGCATCCATTTTGAGTCCTTGCATTAATTCTCAAACACAAGCCTCTAAAATCCAAAAGCTTGTTTGTTTACACTCTTATGCACCTGGCAGCTCTGACACTGGCTGCGATGGAATGTTTCTTTCCAACAGTTCGCGAGAGCCTAGTCACAACATACTTTGTTTTTGCCTCTCTGAGGCATAGCCTGACTGTCCAGCCCTCTCGAGTAATTTTCCACTTCTCCTCTCTGAGGCACAGCCTTCACTGAAGGGTGTTGCATTCCTTTCCTTGGACAGGAAACCACAAGAATGTCTGGAATGCAGGCCTCTTCTCAATTGGAGCTGTTTTCCCATACGCTGCTCCCCGTGAAGCAGAGAATAACTCAATCTGCGTTGACTCTTTTAAGCCCGAAAAACTCATACCTTGGGCTCCTGAGGCTTGGCTGTCAGCTTCTTCTGGTCAGCTTCTGGCTGCAGAAGAATCAGCTTTCTCACTTCAGGCTTCCATGGAGCGATAAAAACAGCAGCTCTGCCACTCTTTTGTTGCAGACTTCAATGGATCGAAGAAACCAGCAACCGGCATCTGCTACCACTGTTGGAATTCTGCCTCGGGTCAGAGGAATGTGCCTCAGCGCAGGCACCGGCAGATATTCCTTGGCGACCTCCCCGCTGCTACACTGCTGATAAGCAGCCGAGGTCTCGGCGATTCTTCTCAGATGTGTGAGAGGAACACACCGTTCTTCCTCTCTCCCCTTTGGTGTCCCCCAGGGAGGGGAAAGAAGCAGACAGAAACCTATTTACATCTTTTATTCCTGTCTCTTATATCAGTACAGAGAAACATGTCTGCACTCCACAGCAGTAAGAATAAACTCCACCCATGTACTTCCAGTACGGGTCATATGACACACACACTGAGCTAACATCCGGTGCTCAGTACAGAATGGACTGCCCCTTTGTTCCCATGGCAACAGTCACAAACATCCTGTCTGGCTTTCCAGCCACAAGCAGCTGGCTTGGCTGCTAGAGCCTTTGCTTGCTGCAGCATTGGTGCTTTATGATAACAAACTCAAGAGTAAAACCACCAAATAAGAGGAAATGACGAAGAAATTGCAAAATGAAAATAAGGACATTAAAAAATCACAAGACTCAATGAAGGAAGAAATAAGCGACTTAAAGAGAGCCCATGAAGAGATACTCGATGACATATCGTTGTTGGAGATGCATCAGAAAGAGATGGTTTTCCACCTTCGAGGCGTCCCACAAACTCACAATGAGCAAATTCAAGAGAAATTATCACAGGAGATTGCAAACTGGTTGGGAGTAGAAGTAGAAGAGATGCTACTGGATATTGATAAAATTTTCAGGATCAAATCAGAAAGATCGGACCACTTATAAAGGGCCAGGAGATTGCTTAATTTTTTTCAACTCAAGACTTTTAAAGGGCAAAATATTACATCAAAAGGGACAAGTGAAGCTAATAATAGATGACAGACCTATCAAAATATTTAAGGAAATCCCAAAAAGAATTTTGAAGAAAAGGCAGAACTATAAGACAGTAACAGAAGCACTCAAGAAGAATTCTTTTTGATTCCGGTGGGAATTTCCTGATGGTATCACCTTTATATACAAGGACAGAAGAAAAACTTTTAGATCAGTGGACGAGTTGGGAAAATTCTGGAGGAAGTAGAAAAAGGAACTAACTGGGGATTCAACGTTGGAGCGAGAAGAAACAACGCAGACACCACAAGAAGTATAGAAAGACAAGCGGGTATTAAGAGGGGGGAGAGACTGGAAAAAACATAATATCAAAATCCACAAACTTCTAAGCTTTTCTTTTCTTTTTCTTTTTTTATTTACTCAATGAAACCATTGTAGATAACAAATAAAGATTAATGAATTTAAAAATTATATCTTGGAATGTTAACGGTTTAAATGATTAGAGAAAGAGAAATAGAATAGAATATGTATTGAGGAAAGGACAATGGGATATCATATGTTTGCAGGAGACCCGTGTGACTAGAAATCATAGAAGTGTTTTAGAAAACAAGAGATTGGGTCAAGAATTTATATCCTCAGATGTAAAAAAGAAAAGGGGAATTGTGATCTATGTAAACCCTAAACTAGACGCAAAAAAAACTTCAAGGATGATGAGGGTAGATTATTAGGGGTAAAAATAACAAAAGGTAAAGAACATTTAATTATAGTAGGAGTTCACCCACTGAATGGTAACAAAACAGAATTTTCAGAAAAGTAGAAGCTAATTTACTGGAATTTATAGAAGAGGAAATTATTTTGATGGGAGACCTAAATGGCGTTACATCAATAGAATTAGATAGGACAGAGAGAGAAAGAAAATAAAAAAGGTAGACTCCCAGACACCTTCTGATTGACACATGGAGATATAAAAACCCAGGAGAAAGGCAGCATACACATTTCTCGGAAGTAAAACAATCAGCCTGTAGAACTGACGGAATATGGCTAATAATTTAACAACTAAAATTTAAAAAGCAGAAATACAGACCAAAATTATTACAGATCATAACCCAGTCACATTAGAATTAAAGGAATATAAGAAAACTAATAAAAGATGGAGACTTAATGAAAGAATATTAAACGATGAAAAGACTGTGAAAAAAGTGCAAGAATTAATGAAAGAATTTTTTGAATTAAATAAAGAACAGGATACAGACATCAGAATATGGAATGCAAGTAAAGCTTTCATAAGAGGCTTTTACATACAACAAAATGCAATAAGGAAAAGAAATAGAGAGCAAAAACTAGAACAAATAAGGAAAGAAATAGGAATACATGAAACATTATTAACAAAACAACCAAAAAATGAATATGACGAAAATTTAAAATACTCCAAACTCAGGCATCAGCAATATTAAATAGTGAAATTGAGGATAATATAAAATGGATGAAACAAAGGTCATTTTAATTTGCAAATAAACCCGGAAAGATGCTAGCCTGGCAATTGAAAAAGAGACAAAAGGAAAAACTAATTGATAAAATAGTGGAAGAAGGGAGAACTTTAGATAATCCTGAGGAAGTGAAAAAGTGCTTTATAAAATATTATAATAAGCTATATAAAGCAGGAACTGAGACAGAGGATGAAATAAAATAGTATTTACATGGAAAGGACATACCGAAAATTAAGAAAGAAAAGATTCAAGACCTAAACTCCCCAATAACCATGACAGAGCTACATCAAGCGATAATTAAGATGAAATTGGGAAAATCCCCAGGTCCAGACGGTCTTACCGCAATACATTACAAAAAATTAGAGGAATCACTTATCACCTATGAAGATACTTTTAAATAGAATACTAGAAGACGGGAAGATTCCCAATACCTGGAAGCAGGCTCATATAGTAGTAATCCCGAAACAAGGACGAAATAAGGGGTTCATAACCAATTATAGACCAATATCATTACTTAATAATGACTACAAGATTTATGCACAAATATTGGCAACAAGATTAAAGACAGTTTTGCAGGATTGTATAAACAAAGAGCAGGCAGGAAAATGAGTGATAATATAAGTGTTGGTTTCTGCTTCCTTCACTGTGCAGCGAAGTGCTTGTCACGAGACAGGTGTTTACATTCCACAGTCAGTTGCTGTTGGGTTTTCCCACGGGAAAGGGAGACTGGATGTGACGTACACTGGTTTCCTGTTTTTCACAGTTCTCTCGGAGTTTCCGAGGAGAGATGAGTTGTCTCTCTGCTCTCGCAGAGGCAAGATGCCTGCTTGTAATCTCTCAGCATTGAAGTGTAAATAAAGGAAAAGTTAAGCATGTGGCATGTACTGCTCATTCTTCCGCTGTGTACGGGACTCTGCAAAAACATTTTTGGTCCTGGGCCCAGAAAAACGCGATCAAGCTGACGGATGGACTCCAAAAGTTGAGTCGGAATGCGGAGGAACAGAGAAACGGATCGGATGTTATGTTCTCTGCGTCAAGTTGATTGATGAGAGGTATGTGCTCATGCTCTGGGCAGCCTGCCAGCTCCTAATTAATGGCTTTGAGGCTGGACTTTGAACTTTTAAAGCCGTTTGCCACGGCACAAGCGTAGAGGCTTGGATGGCTGGGAAACCGAAAGTACCTTTTAAAAGTGCCTCTGGAATGAGGTTTGAAGCAGCTGAGACGCAGCTTGTATAAAGCAGCTTGATTTAAAGCAGCAGAGATGATGCAGAAGGCTAATGCCAGAGTCATGATGGCTAGCTGCAGAAGGCTGGCTGATGCAAGTGGGGAATCTGATGCCAATCAGCCACATGCTCAGCTCAGAGTAGCCTGTGATACTGCCGTGATTCTGAATGAAGCAGACCGCCGGGGTGCTAGCTGCATGGGTAAGGGGGAGTCTTCACAGACGTCATCCCAGAATGCAGTGGAACCACCAGATGGCGCCAAAGCTTTGAAGGCAGTGAAATGCTACTCGTGTGGACGTCTAGGCCATATGAAGAGGGAATGCAGATATCCCAGGGCCAAGACAGAGCAGCGCAGCGGAAGCTCATCGCGTGGAAAAGGCCAAAGCAAAGGCAAAGGTCCGGTGTCCAGGACAACGCAGCACAAGGCAATGGTCTCACGCTTCACTCCAAAGGTTGCAAAGGTCCAGAAGACGTCTAGATCTTTCTTCGTTGTTGATTCAGCAGCGACCCACCACATGTGCAACGATAAGCGACTGTTCGTGTCTTTTACACCGCAGGAAGGTGCGATTCACCAGGCGGATGACCACACGATCCCCAGTCGAGGCTACGGAACTGTTGTTCTTCACAGTTTGGACTTATCGATACAGGATGTGCTTTACGTACCGGATGCCAAGCATAATCTACTCAGTGTTGCGCAGCTGAATGAATGGAACATTGACGTTTCCTTCAAGAACAAGAAGTGCACCATCACAAAGAAAAACGATTATGTATTGCATGCTGAATATGTTGATCGTTTGTTTGTTTTGTATTATGATGATGTTGTGCAGGATGAAACTTGTTGCATTGCAGGTTCTAACAAAAGTTTGCATGCAGAATGTATTCACGATTTTCACCGGAAATTTGGTCATTTGCATTTTGAGGCAGTATCTAAAATGCCTGCCTTGGTTGAAGGTATGACTATTAAACCCTGTAGGTACCACATGAAGTGCAAAGCATGCGCAGCAAACAAGGTGAAAATGGCTGCGAAAGGTAAGGTGTCTAGTAGGCAAGCTACAGAACCATACCAGGTTGTTCATGCTGATTTGGTTGGACCACTATCGCCCTCTTTGGGTGGAAATAGGTACTTCATGGTTCTCATTGATGCATTTTCCAGGTATATTTATGTGTACAATCTCAAGCAGAAATCAGAGGCTTTTCCTAGGTTCAAGGAATTCTGTGCTTGGTTAGAAAATGTGCATGGTAAGAAGATAAAGACTTTTTTCACTGATCGTGGGGGGGAATTCACTTCTCAGCAGTTTGAAGCTTTTCTGACTGAGAAAGGAATTCAACACGATTTGTCTAGTCCTCGCTCGCCATGGCAGAATGGACTTTGCGAGAGGGCAAATCAGACATTGCTTCAAGGGTTAAAAACCTTGCTGCATGATGCAAATCTTCCAGAGAGTTATTGGGCCGAGGCTCTCTCGTGTTTTGTTTACAGTTATAATCGCAGGTTATCTTCAGCGATTGGTTGTACCCCCTATGAGAAGATGTTTGGCAAGAAGCCATACATCAAACACATGAAAATTTTTGGTTCTGACATGTGGGTTCACTCACCACAAAGCTCCAAGTTAGACAAGCGTGGTTTGCATGGTATCTTTCTAGGTTATCAGAAAGGGTCTTACAGAATAATGATGACTGACTCTAAGACAATTAAGCTCACAAGAAGTGTTGAGTACAATGCAAAGTGGGGGGAGAATGTGGGAATTTTCCAATGTTATCCTGATGACAGTGATGAGACTGAGGATAGACAACAGCAAAAGCAGCCGCAACAACCCACACCCACTGATGAAGGTTCTGATTCTGAGTCTGAAACTGAATCGGATGATTCAGAGGATTTCAAGAGTGTGAAAGCCTCTATGCGACCCTCTGAAAGCTCTGATCAAGAATTGGAAGAACCATTGTTCACAATAGGTCACTTTTCTCCTAAGAAGGAAGAGGAAAGTGTTGAGGACTTAAGGCTAATTCGCAGGTCACAAAGGGCCACAAAAGGCAGACCTCCAAAGAGATATGCTGATGAATTTGCTAAGACAGCAGTAGCAGCTGTTAAAAGCTCCAAGAAGGTATTTGAACCTTCAAGTTTCCAAGAAATCCAGGATTTGGATTCAAAGGAAGCTGAGCCATGGTTAAATGCCATGAAGGCTGAGCTTGATTCCTTAGAAAGGAACAAAACATGGGAGCTAGTTCCAGTAGTTCCAGGAATAAAACTGCTTGGAAGCAAATGGGTCTTCAAAGCGAAGACTGATCAAAATGGCAAGATAGTCAGACACAAAGCCAGATTGGTAGCCAGAGGTTTTGCACAGGTACCAGGTGAAGACTATCACGAGACCTACTCACCCACAGTGAGGTATGAGAGCATTAGGCTTATGCTCAAGCTAGCTGCAGAGGAGAATCTACACATTAGTCACCATGATGTGAATACAGCTTTTCTGTACGGATCTCTAGGTGAATCACTTTATATGCTTCCACCTGATGGCGTACAGGTAAAACAGGGATTTGTTTGTGCTCTGAAGAAGTCCCTTTATGGTCTCAAACAAAGTGCACAGTGTTGGCACACAAAACTCACTGAAGTATTGTTTTCTCTAGGTTTTCAGCAAGGGAAAGCTGATCCATGTGTATTTGTCAAAGAGGAGGGGCAAAAGAAACTGTATTGTTTGTTTTATGTTGATGATATATTATTCTTTGGGGAGGATATCACAATGTACAATAACGCCCTAGCTCAGCTGAAAGAGCACTTTGACATGCAAGATCTTGGTGAGGTAAACAACTACCTATCTCTGGAAATAGAGAGAGATCAAGATGGTAACATTCTAGTACACCAGTCAAGGAAAATTGCTGATGTGTTAAGTAAACTAAACCTGATGGATGCTAACCCTGTAGACACACCGATGACAACAGATGACAACAGGTTATCAGGTAGAAGACACTGAAGAAGCATTTTCTGACACTACACTGTACAGAAGTGTGCTAGGCAAGCTAAACTTCATTGCCAGATGTTCAAGACCTGACATTGCTGTTAGCTGTAATTTGCTAAGCAGACAAGTCAACAATCCTAGTGTTAAGGATTGGAAAGCTCTGAAACGCATAGCGCGGTATTTGAAAGGCACTATGCATTACAGACTGAGATTTAACAATCAGAAATCTGGTGGTCTTGAGATATTTGCAGATGCAAGTTTTGGAAGTGACACTACAGACAGGAAAAGTATGTCTGGAGTTTGCTACATGTACAATCAGGGTCTATTTGATTGGTCATGCAAGAAGCAAACAACAGTTAGCTTAAGTACTTGTGAAGCTGAACTGAATGCACTGTCTTGTTCACTTAAGGATTGTGAATGGTTGTTACAATTGTGCAAAGACATGAAAATTCCTGTCAAATGTCCAATCCAGGTTTACCAGGACAACAAAGCATGTTTGGCTTTGCTGAATTCTGAAGGTTGTAAGCAAAGCACGAAGCACTTGCAATTGAAGTTGCAACATGCTAGGGAATGTATTCAGAAGGGACTCGTAACGGTGTCCTATATGCCAGGTAATGAAATTGCTGCTGATGTATTGTCCAAGGTTATATCAAGGGATCAACACTGTACCTATGTGCAGAAGTTGGGTTTGTACTGATATTGTACGAACACGCTGCCCAGTGATGTTCACAGAAAGGGGGAGGATGTTGGTTTCTGCTTCCTTCACTGTGCAGCGAAGTGCTTGTCACGAGACAGGTGTTTACATTCCACAGTCAGTTGCTGTTGGGTTTTCCCACGGGAAAGGGAGACTGGATGTGACGTACACTGGTTTCCTGTTTTTCACAGTTCTCTCGGAGTTTCCGAGGAGAGATGAGTTGTCTCTCTGCTCTCGCAGAGGCAAGATGCCTGCTTGTAATCTCTCAGCATTGAAGTGTAAATAAAGGAAAAGTTAAGCATGTGGCATGTACTGCTCATTCTTCCGCTGTGTACGGGACTCTGCAAAAACAACAATAAGAACAGTGATCAACATGAAACCAAATAAGAAGGTAGCTTTTGCAGAGGAGGACTCTCCTGTGTGAGTGTCTGAGGGCCCTACCCCTTCCTGCCACTCACCATCTGGCCTGGGGCGGGGCCTGAAGCCTCACAGGGACTGCTGTGCTCTGCTGCCCAGGAGGACTCTCCTGTGTGAGTGTCTGAGGGCCCTACTCCTTCCTGCCACACACCATCTGGCCTGGGGCGGGGCCTGAAGCCTCACAGGGACTGCTGCGCTCTGCTGCCCAGGAGGACTCTCCTGTGTGAGTGTCTGAGGGCCCTGCTCCTTCCTGCCACTCACCATCTGGCCTGGGGCGGGGCCTGAAGCCTCACAGGGACTGCTGCGCTCTGCTGCCCAGGAGGACTCTCCTGTGTGAGTGTCTGGGGGCCCTGCTCCTTACTGCCACTTACCACCTGGCCCAGGGCAGGGCCTGACGGGCCTCACTAGGACAGTTGCTGTTACTGCTGGATGGGTGCAGAGTGCTTTTAAAATGTTTTAAAATTTTTATTTTGAAATTTTGTATGTGGGGGTGGGGGTGGGGGTGGGGGTGGGATGGATGTTTATTGGGTCTGGGAATTTGTTTATTTTATGTTTTTGTAATTTTTATTGTTTTTTGCTTGTATTGTTTTATTTTTTTTTTAAGGTGTAATTTTGTTCTTAAGGGGAGGGTTCAGGGCTGCTGGGGAGTAGGTCCCAGCCAACAAAATGGCTGGGGCATGTTCCACAGGGGGGGATGCACTGGGACAACCGATCTCAGTGATCACGGGTAGGAGGAGGAGTTACGCTAAGACCAGACCATGTCATTACAGAGGAGGCAGGTTTAGTCGTTGTCTGAGGACTATCCCTGCCTCCGGGTCTGCTCCTGACCGGATGGATACTAGAATCAGCAAGGGATACCCACATGACCTGAAAGTGTTGCTGTGCAATGCCAGGTCAATGATTCATAAGACCACTGCCATCCATGACCTGATCATGGATGGAGGACTTGACCTGGCATGTGTAACAGAGACTTGGTTGGATGAAGCAGATGGGCCTGTCCTTGCCGCTGCTTGTCCACCAGGTTTCTCTTACGCACAGCAACCCAGGTCATATGGGCGGGGAGGGGGGGTTGCAGTGATTTTTAGGAAGTCATTAGTTTGCACCAGGCGTCCTATTGGGAAGACATGGTTTTCCGAGTGCATGTTCTGGAAGTTGGGCAATAGGGGCAGTACAGGATTCCTTTTGGTGTACCGACCTCCCCGCTGCACCAAGGATTCCCTGCCCAAGCTGCTTCAGGTCGTGGCGGATGTTCTCCTGGAGACACCTAGCTTGGTTGTCCTAGGGGATTTTAACATCCATGCCGACACGGCCTTACAAGGGGCCGCTCAGGACTTCGTGGAAAGCATGGCCTCCATGGGGCTGTCCCTGAATAAGTCTGGCCCAACCCATAGCCGCGGACATGCCTTGGACCTGGTGTTTACCTCTATGGATGTTGGTGATCTGACACTAAGTAAAAGCGAAATGAAAGAAGTGCCATGGTCAGATCACTTCCTGGTGCAACTGGACTTCTCTGCGACCCATCCCCTCTGCAGGGAGGTGGGACCGATTTGGATGGTCCGCCCCCGCCACTTAATGGATCCAAATGGTTTCCAGAGAGTGGTAGGGGATGCTTTATGCCATGTTGATGGCCTTTCAGCCGATTCCCTGGTGGCCCACTGGAATGTGGAGGTAACCAGGGCTATTGACTGTTTGGCTCCGAAGCGCCCTCTCCGATTGCATGGAGCCCAGAGAGCCCCGTGGTTTTCCACGGATCTGAGGGCAATGAAACAATCGTTGAGACGGCTAGAGCGCCGGTGGCGGATAACTCATTCCGAATCTGACCGGACACAGGTTAGAGCTCAACGTCGAGCCTACCAAGTGGCGATAGCGACGGCGAAGAAGACTTTCTTCACTACCTCTATTGCATCTGCAGAAAACAGCAGCAGGAGACTTTTTTTATATAATAATATTTTATTAGGTTTTCTCAAGAAAAAAGACCACAAAGATAACAAAAAGTAAACATCAAAGACAAAAAAAAAGAAAAATTACAACAATCAAAAATTCCACAGAAAAAACAAAAGGATAAGAAAAATAAAAAATAAAAATCTCTCCTTTCAAATTCTCAGCATTCTTTTACTTATTTTCCTGACTTCCTCTCACCTCCCTTCTTGTATTCCATTTTAAAATTAATTCAGCAAATTCATACCACCTGTCTTACCCTTAATTATATGTCCCCATGTAATATTTACCTCATATTTTCGTTTATAATCAAACCATTCTTGCAAATTCTTATTTCCCCTTATTACTCAAACCACTTCATTTTTTCTTACATTAATTTCATTAATTTTATCTTGTCCTCAAATCTTTAAAGTTCTTAGATTTAAACCATTACTAAAGCCAATTACTTCCTTTCCAGCATCTCTTAATATTTCATTAGAATTGCACTAATTCCATAAATAAGAATTTATTACAAAAGCATTTCTCATTTTAAGTTTCTCCAACGTCCCTTTTCCTGGTTCCGGATAATGTCAGTCCTTAAGTCTTTAACCCTTGTCAATCCGGTGTTCTAATATCTGAAGCTCTCAAGTCACTTCCAGGCCCCCTCTGCGAGTTTTCTTGTTTCTATTTGTAGTTACATAAATCCTTGTTCCCTGTTGTATTCTTTCGCATTTTCTTCTCTTTCTCTTTGGGGAGCCAGTCTCTGGAGGACTCTATGTAGTAAAATTCTTCATCTCCTTTTATCCAATTGTCCCATTCCCCAGTGTTGCACTCCCCAATGTTTAGTTTGTAATCCAAAGGGTAGTCATTCCAAAGATAATCTTCCTCTTGTTTCACACTCCCACCCAAGATAATAACTCTCTTAGGTCCACAATTTAACCAGTGTCCTACGAATTCCATCTCCCAATGTTGCAGCTTCTGATCCTGTAAAACTTGGAGACTCTGTGTCTTATGAGATACATTCATAACCTCATGCACTTGCCCTAAGTCAATATCCTGGGTAGATTGTTGTGCAGTTTCTGTAATTGTACATTCCATTGGCACCTCCTTGTTAACTGCAGCTAAAATGTATGCCGTCTCTTGATTCATAAGAGACACTTTCTCATCCATCTGTTGCAGCACATCATATATTTTGTCCAGGGCAGATAAAACTTCCTCTCTCATCATTCTGTCAAGGTCAGAAAGCTGGTCCCACGGTCTGATTTTCTCAGCTGCTATGTTCTCTTTGTAAAATAAAACAAAAGCACTGGTAGACCTCCTCTAGGAGGGGTAGTTACTTTTTGTGATAGTTCAGAACTTAAATGGTTAAGTGTTCTGAGTGAGTGCGTCACCTACTGACGTCAGTTTAGAAGCTGAGGAGGAGCTTGTTTCCTGTACGTTCAGTCCTCTCTGTGTATCTGAGAGAGAGAGACATGTTTGCAATGGCTGCCAGCAGTGATGGCTGAAATGTTTCAATAAAGAGCTGTAAATAGACGGAGCTGTCTGTGTATGCTTGCTTGAAGGAAGTAAGACTGCTTTACACCGCTGTGTGTTCTACTCTGCTAAGCCGTGACCTGAAGGGAGCAACAGTGGCGCAGGTTTTGAAGAAGTGTGCCGGACCCGTTATAAACTGCTGATTGACGATCGTAAAGTAATCAGAGGTCACGGCTCATCGATCAAGCTCGGCAGATCGATATCGAACAGGTTATGGAAGGTCAGCCAACGCTCGTAAAGCAGTCGCTGTGAGCTTCAGGAATGCTTTGAAGTTGGCGTTCTGAGAAACGGAAGCTGGCCGGAGGTCGGAGGCTGCTTTCAGTGAGTCTCGCCTGATGTCGAAAGGCAGATTGAGGTGTTTGCCTGCGTCTGAGAGGCAAGGAAGCTGCTGAGAGAGCTGGAAGCTGAGAAGCAGCTGGAAAATCGTTTCTCCACGGAAGGGAGAGCCAAGCAGCTGGTACGGAGTAAGTACAGCTAAGGGGCCCCTTGGGAGAACGGGAGAAGATGGCAGAAAGCCAGGATATACCGGTGGAAAAGCTCACTCTAAAGAGTTGGGCAACCTGGAGGCAAAGAATAAAGGGGTGGTTCCTGGTCCATGGGCTTTGGGAAGCAAGCCAAAGGGAGCCACTACCACCACCCCCCAGCGCTGAAGCGGCTGGAGACGTTGCAGGCTGTGAAGCTGCGTTGCCTGAAGATAGCCAGCAAAGAGAGCTTGAGATGCTCAGAGCATGCGTTGATGCATCGCTGAGACCCCACTTGGAGGGTGTGAAATTGGCGTGGGCTGCCTGGAATGTGCTGAAAGGTTTGTGTGAAGCTTCAGTGGGAGGCCAGAGCCCTGCAGACGCTGGACTAGTAGCCCCTATTCCTGAATCAGCCTCAAGGAGCGCTGGTACGCAGATCGGGGGGGCGAAGAGTTCCAAAGGCAAGTTTAAAGGACTTTCCACTTGTGCTGAAGCGAAGAGCAGCTTCAGGGGGGGCCAGGCTGGTGGGAGGCGCCGTTCCAGAAGGAGGAAGGCCAGGCCAGCTGGGAGGAGCCCCGGGCAGTGTTTTTCCACTGCAGTCCAACATCTGCGTGGCAGTAGCCCCCACCGGAGCAGGGAGCCGAAGCAGGATGTTGGCAAGGACACTTCTCATGGGAACCAGGCGGGTTTCCATGGCAACAGGCCTGGGAAGACAGGCAGGCGTGGAACTGAACCAGGTGGTCGTGGTAAACAACAGGAAGAGTCTTATCAAGTCTCTGCGAGCATGGCTTTGTTCGAAGACAGCCGTGTGGAAAATTCCGAGCTCTGCTTTGTTATTGACTCTGCAGCTAACCGCAACATGGTTCCAGAGACCCCTGCAGTCGAGATGTGGAATTGCAAGGCAGTTCCAAAAGGACAAACTGTTAAGTTCGCAAATGGACAAAGAACAAAGATTTCTAAGTTTGCTAATGTTTATCTTTCTGTTTTGCAGGAAACGATGGAGTTTTGTATTGTTCCAGAGGTGCATCACTGTTTGTTATCTGTGCCTTATTTGTTAAAAAAGGGTTTCCAGGTTTGTTTCCAGGGGGATTTCTGCACAATTTCCAGAGGAGGGAAACGCCTTGTCGAAGTGAAAAGGGGACAGAATGATCTTTTCGTTCTTAAAACGTCTCTTGGGGGTGAGGGGAAGGCTGAGAAAGCACAAGTGTTGCGTGCTACAGTTCCCAATCAGCATACTACAATTCCCGCTCATGATGTTAAATGTGCATGCGTATGGCATCAGAGAACAATTCATGGGTCGGTAGAGGACTTGCAGACTCTGCCCGAGGTTGCCAAGGGGTGTAGAATTAAAAATTGTGGAAGTGCCATTAATTGTGACACTTGCAGACAGAGAAAGGTAAAAGGGTGCAGTTACCCGAAGGTGGAAAGGGTAACCACTAAACCCTTTGAGCTGGTACACATAGATTTGTTCAGTCCTGTCGAGGAAAAGAGTCTGGGAGGGGCCAGGTTTCTGCTAACGGTTCACGACAGTTTTTCGCAGAATTCCTGGAGTTTTGGTCTCAAATCCAAGGAGGATGCAGCACAGCTGATCAGGAGCTGGATTGAGGGAGTGGAACTAAGGTTCTCCACCAGAGTGCAAGCGATCATCAGTGACAGAAATGCTAGGTACACTGGTTCTGCTTTGCAGAAGTTCTTTCACAAGAAAGGGATACGTCACACAGTTACAGATCCCCAGCAGAGGGGGGTAGCAGAGCTCAGGAGTGAGGCTCTGGTCAAAGCAGCACAGGTAATGCTTACAGAGTCTGGGTTACCTCCTAAGTTTTGGCTGGAGGCAACCAGATGCGTATGCTTCACCTGGAATAGGACCTACAATTCGCTGGTAGGTGACACTCCGTTTTCTTTGTTAAATGGCAGAAAACCCCAGGTTGATTTTCGGTGCAAGTTTGGATCACCTGCAAAGGTGCCGGTGCCCAAGGCTTTGCAAGGGCCAGATGGAGCCAAGTTCCAGAAAATGATCTTCTGTGGGTATGAGCCAGAAGCTCGTGCATGGCGGTTTGCTTATCCGTCAGGTGATCAGAGTAAGGTGCTGATCAGTAAACACGCTGAATTTTTTGAGCAGAGTGAGAAGCCAAAGATTGTTGTCCAGCATGATCTTCTCTCAGATTGTCTCTCTGATCCAGAAGACAGTTCTGATGAGGAGGAAGGAGAGGCTGAGCCTGCTGATGACGACCAGGTCACTGACCAGGGTCAAGAGCAGGATGGAGCATCTCCACAAGTTGTTAAGAGAGAGCTCAAGAGTGAGCCTAGTTCTCCTGTGAGTGTGATGGAAAGGATTCGAAGACGCTTTAAGTCAGAGGGGGAATCCCGTGATGCAGAGGTCACACCTGCTGGTGACGGTGAGCCAGAGGAAACACCCGAGTTTGTGCCTAGGCGATCCAGTCGCACAACCAAGGGTATTCCACCTGAGAGGTACCAGGCCACAGGTGCGTGGGTAAGTTTCGCACAGTGCGATTCTGAGAATTGTGAGGTGGTTCCACAAATGCCAAACAGGTCTGCCAAGGGAGGGCACGAGGCATTGGGGATGGGATCGATCTCACAAGGTGTTACTGAAGATGTTCCACAGGTGTCAGGTAGGGACGCAAGGGGGGGTGTGATAGTTCAGAACTTAAATGGTTAAGTGTTCTGAGTGAGTGCGTCACCTACTGACGTCAGTTTAGAAGCTGAGGAGGAGCTTGTTTCCTGTACGTTCAGTCCTCTCTGTGTATCTGAGAGAGAGAGACATGTTTGCAATGGCTGCCAGCTGTGATGGCTGAAATGTTTCAATAAAGAGCTGTAAATAGACGGAGCTGTCTGTGTATGCTTGCTTGAAGGAAGTAAGACTGCTTTACACCGCTGTGTGTTCTACTCTGCTAAGCCGTGACCTGAAGGGAGCAACAGTGGCGCAGCTTTTGAAGAAGTGTGCCGGACCCGTTATAAACTGCTGATTGACGATCGTAAAGTAATCAGAGGTCACGGCTCATCGATCAAGCTCGGCAGATCGATATCGGACACTTTTTAGCATCCATTTTTAAAGTGTATCCAGCAAGGGAAAATAAAAGTTACTTTCGATTTTCAGATATTTTGTTTCCTTTCAATCTAAAGCAAACAAGCAGAAGGCAGCATAGGACTTATTTTCCTTCCAACTCTATCTGTCAGTTTTCTTATATTCCTATTATAGGCACCACCGACAATTTCTTTCCTTTCATTCCGTCCCCAGGTTAGGAACAGTGAAGACTTATTTTCTTAAATTACTCTCTGCAGGATTTGCAAAGTCATGATTTGTTTTCCCCCTATCCTCCTGCTGTCTAGGGGGGATTTGGTAGTTAAAAGAGCAGGAAATTCCAGGGTGTCAATTTACGGCTTTTAGCTTATAAAGTCTTTGCTTTGATCTTTCTACAAAGAGCAGGAGGCGGACTTCCTATTTTTACACCTTCCCGTCTCGGCTCTAATTCAAAGGTATAATTTTGATCTACAAGTTTCAATTGTCCTACTCACGGGTTGTTGTTTGAAATCCGAATTAGCATAGGAAAAAGGACAGCGCTCTCCGACTTTGGCTGTGCAGCTTCACTCTACAGAAGTAGCGATTGACTCTCAGCTCCATGCCAACCCCCGTCTCACTCCGGAGCCCTTTGTAGAGCTCCTTTGCCAAACAGAGGGGCGCAAACGGTGCCCGCCGAGTCCCACGGTCGCAGGCTTCTTCCGTCTGCGATTTTTGAAAGGGTCCCCGCTTCGCTGCAGCAGTAAGACCCGGTTTCTGTGGAGCTGTCTCCCCCTGAATCAGGGAGAATCCGCCATTGTCGGAGGCGCCGCCTCCGGAAGTCGGCAACAGCAGCAGGAGACTTTTTCAGGTGGTTCACAATTTAGCGGAACCACCTGCAACATCAGGGCCCAGTACGGGCCACATGTTCTCCTGCAATGATTTTGCAGTTTTTTGCAGATAAAATCGCTCAGATTCGGGAAGAAGTAGACTCCACCGTGGGAGCAGGGCCGGAGAGAGTGCTAGAGTCCTGTCTGGTCAAGTTGTGTGGGATCAATTCCAATCTGTTACCTCCGAGGATGTGGACAGGCTGCTTGGACGAGTGAAGCCAACCACCTGTCTCCTGGATCCTTGCCCATCCTGGCTTATAAAAGCTAGCCGGGAAGGACTGGGCGATGGGCTTCGTGGGGTGGTGAATGCTTCTCTCCGTGAGGCAGCCTTCCCAGACCCGCTGAAAGAGGCGGTTATTAAACCGCTTCTTAAAAAACCATCTTTAGATGCGGCCACGATGGCCAATTATCGCCCCGTCTCAAACCTTCCATTCTTGGGCAAGGTGATTGAGCGAGTGGTTGCTGAACAACTCCAGGCACGCCTGGAAGAAGCGGACCATTTGGATCCCTTCCAGTCGGGATTCAGGCCTCATCATGGGACTGAAACTGCCTTGGTTGCACTGGTTGATGATATCCGGCGGGCTAGGGACAAAGGTGAGAGCTGTTTCCTAGTTCTGCTGGATCTCTCAGCGGCGTTTGATACCATCGACCATAACATCCTTCTGGACCGTCTTGAGGGGCTGGGAGCTGGGGGCACTGTCATACAGTGGTTCCGCTCCTTCCTCCTGGGCCGTGTTCAGAAAGTGGTGGGGGGGGATGAGTGTTCAGACCCCTGGGCTCTCACTTGTGGGGTGCCTCAGGGTTCTGTCCTCTCCCCCATGCTTTTCAACATTTACATGCAGCCACTGGGAGAGATCATCAGGAGGTTTGGGCTGGGTGTTCATCAGTATGCAGATGATACCCAGCTCTACCTCTCTTTTAAATCAGAACCAGTGAAGGCGGTAGAAGGCTCTACGTGGGGCTACCTTTGAAGGTGACCCGGAAACTACAACTAATCCAGAATGCGGCAGCTAGACTGGTGACTGGGAGTGGCCGCCGAGACCATATAACACCGGTCTTGAAAGACCTACATTGGTTCCCAGTACGTTTCCGTTGCTGACCTTTAAAGCCCTAAACGGCCTTGGTCCAGTATATCTGAAGGAGCGTCTCCTCCCCCATCGTTCTGCCCGGACACTGAGGTCCAGCTCCGAGGGCCTTCTGGCGGTTCCCTCACTGCGAGAGGCCAAGTTACAGGGAACCAGGCAGGGGGCCTTCTCGGTAGTGGCGCCCGCCCTGTGGAATGCCCTCCCATCAGATGTCAAAGCGATAAACATCTACCTGACATTCAGAAGACATCTGAAGGCAGCCCTGTTCAGGGAAGTTTTTAATATGTGACATTTCAGTGTATCTTTTATCTTTGTTGGAAGCCGCCCAGAGTGGCTGGGGAAACCCAACCAGATGGGCGGGGTACAAATAAATTATTATTATTATTATTATTATTATTATTATTATTATTATTATTATTATTATTATTATTAGTGGATGCGGAAAAGGCGTTTGACAAAGTTTCATGGTAATTTCTAAAAATAATATTAGACCAGATGGACATGGGAGACCAAATTACAAGAGGGTTAAAAGCAATCTATGAACAACAAGAAGCAAATATGACAATAAATAATGACACGACTGATTATTTTAAAATACAGAAGGGCAGCAAACAAGGGTGCCTGCTTTCACCATTATTATTCATTTTGGTTTTGGAAATACTAAATCAAGAAATCAGACTAGACCAAAAAATAAATGTTATATCCTTAGGGGAGAGAGAAAATACATAAAATAAGGGCATTTGCAGATGATTTAGTTTTAATGGTGGAAAACCCAAAGGAAAGCATAGCAAAGGCTCTAGAAAAAAATGGAAAACTTTGGAAAGGTTTCAGGTTTTGCTTTGAATAAAGAAAAAACAAAACTAATGGTAAAAACATGGAAGACCAGGAGAAAAAGGGACTGGTAGAAAAATTTGGATTACAGATTGTAAAAAAAGTGAAATATTTAGGAATTCAAATAACAATGAAAAATATAAATTTGTTTGAAGATAATTATAAAAAAAATTGGGAAGAAATAAAAAGAGAAAAGGAAATTTGGATAAGATTGAATTTAACACTCTGGGGTAGAATTTCATCTATTAAAATGAATATCTTACCAAAACTCCTGTTCCTTTTTCAAATGATCCCCATAATAGGTAAAGATTATTGTTTTAAAAAATGGAAAATGGACCTGAACAAAATTTATATGGCAAGGCAAAAAGCCACAGATCAAACATAAATTATTAACAGACATAAAAGAGCAAGGTAGCTTTGGACTCCTAGACCTGAGAATATACTATGATGCAGCATGCTTTAGTTGGATCAGAGACTGGATTACATTAGATAATAATGACATTTTAGACTTGGAGGGATGGAACAACAGATACAGTTGGCATCCCTATCTAATTTACAACAAAATGGCAGTGCATAAAGAATTTCTAAGTCATGTAATTAGAAATTTGTTATATAAGGTCTGGGTGAGACATAGAAGGTTGTTAGAACCAAAAACCCCATGGTGGATTTCACCGTTAGAAGTAATATTGGTTAAAAAGAAAATTACGATAGGAAGATTGGCGATATACCAGCAGTTCCTAAAGGAGAAACAGTCCCAATTAAAATTAGACCATATGCAGAGGTGACCCAATACTGCACCACATGGTTACAATTTCATCAGATTGCCCAAATATTTAATCAGGATAAAGCAATAGGATTTGAAAAAGAAGAATCAAAATTACAAAAAGTATTATTACAAAACTCGAAAAAGAGTATATCCAAAATGTATAATTTATTATTAGAATGGGAGTTAAAGGATGAAGAAGTAAAAGAAGTTATGACTAAATGGGCATGTGATATAGGTTACGCAATTCGGCTGGACCAATGGGAGAAATTATGGAAATGTGATATTAAATTTACGGCATGTTACACAATCAGAGAAAATTTGATAAAAATGGTGTACCAATGGTACTTAACTACGGTAAAATTGGCTAAAATTTACAAATTAAAATCAAATACCTGTTGGAGATGCAAATAGGAACAATGTTTCACATGTGGTGGGAATGCCGACCTATTAAACAATTTTGGAATGAGATATATGAAGAAATCAAAAAGATGTTTAAAATATATTTCAGTAAAAAACCGGAGGCTTTCCTTTTAGGTATAATCACAAACGATATTCCTGACAATCAAAGGAAAGTATTTCTTTATGCGACGACAGCTGCCAGGATGCTTATAGCAAAAAATTGGAAAGTGAGAAAAATTCCATCAATGAAAGAATGGCAAATTAAATTTTGTGAATATATAAATCCGGCAAGACTCACAGCATTCATAAGGGGACAATCGGAACAAAAATTATTAAAAGAATGTGGATGTGCTAAAGAGTATATGAAAAAACATTGTTCTGGAGTAAGCATATCTGTATGTAATGTAATCTGTATGTAATGAAGGTCCATATAGTTAAAGCTATGGTTTTCCCAGTAGTGATGTATGGAAGTGAGAGCTGGACCATAAAAAAGGCTGATCGCCGAAGAATTGATGCTTTTGAATTATAGTGCTGGAGGAGACTCTTGAGAGTCCCAGGGACTGCAAGAAGATCAAACGTATCCATTCTTAAGGAAATCAGCCCTGAGTGCTCACTGGAAGGACAGATCCTGAAGCTGAGGCTCCAATACTTTGGCCATGTCATGAGAAGAGAAGACTCCCTGGAAAAGACCCTGATGTTGGGAAAGATTGAGGGCACAAGAATAAGGGGACGACAGAAGACAAGATGATTGGACAATGTTCTCGAAGCTACCAGCGTGAGTTTGACCAAACTGCGGGAGGCAGTGGAAGACAGGAGTGCCTGGCGTGCTCTGGTCCATGGGGTCACGAAGAGTCGGACATGACTAAACGACTAAACAACAACAAAAATGTAATGACTGATGCTTTGCAGGGTTAGAGAAAGAGAAAAATGGTGTAAAAAGTATAAAGATAGAAGCAATCTACATTAGACACAACAATTCAGAATGAGTAAAAATTTCGAGATCTAAGAACAAAGGAAAGAAGTCAATATGTATATTTGTATGTAATGACTAGATTAGAATGAAGATATGGTTTTATTTGTAATTGTGTGTTTTTTGTTTTTTTCCTTTTGTGTTCTGTTTTTTTTTCTTATTTGTATAGTTTTATTTTGGATTCAATGTTTGTAATTTTGCATTGGGGAAAAAAATGGAAGCAAGAAGAGTTACCGACGAAAGAAGAATGGCAGATAAAATTAATAGACTATGCAGAATTAGATAAATTAACAGGAAGGATTCGAAACCTGTGGGACCAGAGATTCTTAGAAGACTGGAGCAAATATTTGAACTATTTGAAAAGCAATAGTAATGAACAGATTACGCTAGTAGGATTGCAAGAAGTTCTGTAAGGAGGACTATTGGAAATATTGCGAGAAAGACTTTGATGTGAATTATTAGTTAATGATCATTAAAGGTAATAGTTGAAATTAAGAAATGCAGAACAGAAAGAACAGAAAATCTTCAGAGGTTGTTGATGGAAGTTTAAAATATTGTATAAGATAAATTATGTTAAATGATTGTTGGAAATAATATGTTAAAAAAACCAATAAAAATAAAAAAGAGGTAAAATCAATAGCACAATAACTTTGGAAATTTAGGAATTGTTCATCTCAAGCTCCCCACCCCTTCTCCACTGGAGGGCATTGGGTGAATTTAAAATTCCCTAGATTTTCAAGTTAGATAGAGACTCTCCTCCTGCAAAGAGGGGAGGGGTTGTGGGCGGGATCCGATCTCTGCCTCAAGCAGGGGGTGTTAGCCCCCTGCCGCCCACTCACCTGGCTGGCGCACCACGCCCACGGGCAAGCACCCAACCAGGCAGCTTGAAGGGGGTGTGGACAGCAGCTTAACTTGTTGCTGCGCCAGCCACGCGGTCTCACTTTTCGCCATCCCGTCATGAGTCAACATGATCGCCCTCGTTACTGTCTGCAGGAGCCAGGGAAGTATTTTGGAAGGCTTGGAGTTGGGGGGAAGCGCACGTGTGGCGGTAATTTGCTTCGCTTACCGGCCGGCTGTTTATTCTTATTGTGCTTATTTCGTTCTTATTGGAGTGCTGGCTTCCACTACCTTTGTTGCCTGCATTTGTTTTAAATTTCATCGTCATTGCTAACTTTCTTGACCCCCCTCCCCCTCACTCCTAGCGTCGGTCAATTCTTTTCCATTTTACATTTGCTATCAGTGCGACTTTGGGTTCGCCACTGCGTGTGCGCGGAGGGTGCCTGTTGTTCCCCACGCTCTGCTGCAGCGCTCAGTGGTTGCTATTTGCTCTTTTGCTCTTGTTTGAGCCTCTCCGGGCAGAGTTACTTATTTCTCCCCACTCTCAGCTCCAGGTTAAAATTTTCCGTTACTGATCTGGCCCCATGGGCTTGCTAGCGCGACGGTGAGCGGTGCGATCTAGAGATTGCCACTGTGAGTGTTGAGAGAGTGTGCCCGGTGCCTGAGCGATCATCCGCTTCCCTGTTTGCTCGCGCCCCTGCGACTTTACTATCAATACCCTGTGTGTGCGTGTGTGTGTGTCCCCAGCGCCCCTGCGACCTCACGGCCGATACTCTGTGTGAGTGTGTGTTTTTGGTCTCTGAGTGGTTAATATTGTGGTTTTTCTTTATTTGTCTCAGAGTGTGTTGCTTTGATTAAATTAGTATTAAATTTAGTTGGTAGTAATTTGATCTGTAAAACATATCAATTATAATAAATAAATAAATAAATAAATAAATAAAGGAAAATTGAATAGAATTGTACAACAACATTAACATCAAGAATAAATTGATTAATAAATGGAGTATTAAAAAAATTATTATAAAGAATAAAATAAATAGATAATAAATAAAATTAAAATTAAATATATATAAAATAATAATATTAATAATAATAATAATTAATTAATTAATTTTAAAAGAAGAAGAAAGAAAAAATCAAAGAATAAGACATAAAGTATTGTACACACGTGCACACATATTAAGCATATTGGCTAATAAATATTCATATAATTAATTGGTTTAATATATAAATAAAGTGCAAAGAAAATTTTTAATTGATCAACTACAACCTTTTTTATAATCTATAACACGTTTTGTACAGCTGTTTGATAATTAATAACACGCCCTTGTGGTCAGTAATTTTAGCGCATTACCCATGGCTCCTAAGAGGAAGCGTGCAGTGGCAGAGTCGGCGTGCACTTTGGGCCGCATGGCTGCCAGCAGCAGTAACCCATCACGCGGACGGGATAATAACCCCAAGCCTATATTGCATTTCTTGAATGCTTTCAGGTCTCTCGTTGATGATTACGAGCAACGTTTTTCTAATCAACTCCCCAGCCTCATGCCCTCCCCCGATGCTATCCCTGACACGATACCAGATACACAGGTAGTTCCGGCGAGCCCGCCTCTCACCCAAGTTGATGATCTCCCAGGTACCTCTGCTGCCCTCTTTGATGATTCTCAGTTTGCAGATGCAGGCCCAAGCCCTCAGACGGGAACGCCGACTGTGCAAACTAGGTCTCATGCTTGCTCGGCGACAACTGACTGCGTGGAGGCTGCTGGCCCATATCAATAACCCGGTTGCTTCCAGTTCTTCTAGTTCTTTGCAGAATAAGCAGCCCAGGGTCCAGCTTCCAGAATCGGGCACCGCATCAGCAGGTGATGACGAGTCAGAACGGCTTACGCTCTTTCTGGGGAGGCCGCCGCGATTAGCTATGATAAGAAGTTCCACAGAAAGGCTTCCAGGATCCCTTTAGCACGCTGGGATCAGATTAAAAACGGCATCTGGTCAGTGACGGTTAGCCCATATGTCGAGAAGAAGCCATCAGAGGCGTATCGCACTGGAAAGCAGGACCTTAGAAAGGATTTAAAACGTAAGGTGTGCTAGTAATTCAATAAAGGGCAATGCCAAAGGCAGTCTTGTAAGTACCTGCATGAGTGTGAGAGATGTGCAGGGGCTCACCCAGCCGCAGCGTGTTACCAAGGGAAGCAGCCCTTTTGGGGAGTTCGGGGCTTCCACCACTCTAGTTCCAGAGGAGCCCCCGCAGCAGGGAACCATCGATAACTTTCTGGGTCTGGCATTTTCTCCAATTCAGCTTTCTCCTCTCCGCAACCTCTTGTCTATCCATCCGGATGGAAGCGTAGCATCCTATCTTTGGAAGGGTTTCCCAGAGGGTTTCAGAATCGCAGTAGTCGGCTCCTTAACCGCGAAGGACTCTCCTAATCAGAAGTCAGTAAGGGAAAGGACGCTCTCCTCACCCCACGGGTAGCAATTATTTTTTTGCTGGGGAACCTGCCTTTTCCTCCCAGATCAACTACAAGAGCAAGACCACAGCTTTAACAAAATGACAGCCCAAACAGGAAGACACATGGGAGCAATGGTACTGCTTTGAAGTGTTCCAGATCCATTTCCTGTTAGCCCGATGAGCAGGGCAGCTGTGGGCAAAACTGCAAAGAAGTACAATAATGATTTAGTCCTTAGTCCTAGAATCTAGTAAGCCTTTAAGCCCAACAGTCGGAATTGCATAATTTCAATGCTTTAACCATATTAGGGAACATGTATAGTTAGAAAACAAATTGCTAGTTTTGTGAGAAATAACACTTCACTGAAGTGGATAACGCTTTGGCCAAGAGCTCACTTTTGGCAATCTTCTAGAACATGTTGCATATGTAGCAGTTCTTTCTAGCCAGAGTGAAAATGAAACCTGACATTTACAGTATCAGATAGTGTAATGGTTCTAGGGGTTGCTCGTGCGTAAATCGTCGCCACACCTGGCTGGGCTACCTGGGTGAACCCTTTCTGTCTGGACAGCCACTCACCCGTGGCTGTCTCAATCGCTGGCAGAATCCGTCAGTGGGCGTTTCTTGAACTTCTTCCAGCAAAGAAGTTCTTTGACGCCAAGTCTCCTCCTACTCTCCTTGCGCGGAAGTCTTCTGCACAGGGAGGGTGTGGGCAGCGGAGGACCCGTGCTCTCCCCGCTGGTCTCCGGCGAGGAGTCCTGGAGCCCCCTCGCCGATTCCCCCATCTGCCCCCCTTCTCCACTGGTGCTACGCTGATTTCCTTCCGCAGCATATGGGCTGCCTCTCTCCCTACTGGGACCCTCTCCGGCATCCCTCGGGAGCCTTCCCTCTGCCTCTGGCTCCGATGGCAGTTCCCTGACATCCACCTCCCCCCCAGGACCCCCTCCACCCCCGGCCCGATTTTCCAATTCAACCTCGTTCCTTTCCTCGGCCGACGATGCGGGGAATCCCCTGAAGGAGCTGTCACCATCCTCTGAGGATTCAAAACCCGCTTCCCAGTCGTGGAAAGAAGCTTTCATCACATTGATACCTAAACTAGAAACTGAAAAGACACAACTTAAGAATTACCGCCCCATCTCCCTCCTGAATGTGGATTATCAAATATTTGCAGACATTTTAGCAAGTAGATTTTAAAAAGTTTTAAATGAGGTAATCCACAAGGACCAGGCAGGCTTTCTGCCAGGTAGACATTTGCTAACACAAGGAACATTATTGACATTTTGGAACTTTTGCAAACAAATATCAATACTAAAGCAGTGTTAATTTTTATAGATGCGGAGAAGGCCTTTGATAATATTTCTTGGAAGTTTATGAAGAAAAACTTGGAAGGGATGGGAGTGGGACGGGGATTTGAGAATGGGATAGACGCAATTTATTCAGAACAAAAGGCTAAATTGATAGTGAACAATGTGGTGACGGAAGAGTTCAAAATTGAAAAAGGAACACGACAAGGTTGCCCTATCTCTCCTTTGTTATTTATTTCGGTCCTGGAGGTGCTCTTGAACATGATTAGAGGGGACCGGTTGGTGGAAAGAATTCAGGTCGGAGCGAAACAGTACAAACTCAAAGCCTTTGCAGATGACCTGGTTTTGACCTTACAGGAGCCAGAATCTAGTACGAAAAGGGTATTACAATTGATTCAGGAGTTTGGTCGGGTGGCGGGATTTAAACTTAACAAGCAGAAAACTAAGGTATTGGGGGGGAAATTGACACCTTTAGAATCAGAAAGGTTTCAGAAAGAGACAGAGTTAAACGTGGTTAAAAAAGTAAGATACCTAGGGGTAAACATAACAGCTAAGAACTTGAGCCTATTCAAGGACAACTATGAAAAGTGTTGGTTAGAAATTAAAAGGGATTTAGAAGCTTGGTCAAGACTGAAACTTTCCTTGTCGGGCCGAATTGCTGCTATAAAGATGAATGTATTGCCAAAATGTTGTTTTTGTTCCAGACTTTACAGATTGTGGATAAAATGGAGTGTTTTGGGAGGTGGCAAAGAGACATCTCTAAATTTGTCTGGCAGGGCAAAAAGCCCAGAATTAAGTTTAAGATATTAACTGATGCTAAAGAAAGAGGGGGCTTTGCCCTGCCAGACTTAAAGTTGTACTACGAATCAGCAGCTTTTTGCTGGTTGAAAGATTGGCTGCTTCTTGAAAACACTGATGTTTTGGATTTGGAAGGTTTTAACAATGCTTATGGATGGCATGCATATTTGTGGTACGACAAGGTTAAAAGTCACAAGGCTTTCAAGAACCATATTGTCAGGAAAGCAGTGTTTAATGTCTGGATAAAGTGGTTTATCTTCCCAGGACTACGCAGCACACTCGTTCAGGATCGGCGCCGCCACAACAGCTGCACGCTTGGTCCTGCCGGCAGATAGGATTAAAGAAATGGGCCACTGGAAATCCGTTGCTTATATATATTGTCAGGGAACTGCCATCGGAAGGACAGGAGGTGGAAGGGCTCACGGAGGTTAGGAGAGACTTAGCAGCAGAAGAGGGAACCAGCAGGGGGAGAGAAGGAGCTCCGAGGGAAAGTGAGTCGGAGGGATGGCTCAGAGACACTTCCAGCAAAAACAGTGGGGAGGTTTCAGGACCTCCTATAAGGACACCCACTCCTCGCCGGAAACTGTCGCGCCGAGAGTCCAGAAGACGCGTTTCCGTTAAGGAGCTTTTATGTTGGAAGAGATTCCGTAAACGCCCACTGTCGGATTTTGCCAGCGATTGACAGAGCCATGCTTAAGGGGCTCCGTTATAGACAGAGGTTTGCTAACCTGGCCAAACTCTGAGGGACTAAGCTTTTACGCACAAGCAGCTCATCAACCCATCACAGCAATCCGACAGTCCTTGAAAGCCGCTTGTGCAAGGAGAGGCATCATGAGCAACCCAGCCGGAACTGGAGAAGCAGGAGGAGCTGGAGCGGGTCCAAGCCTGGAAGAAAGGTACAGGGTGTTGGAAGTCCAGCTAGCGCTGCAAACGGCGAGGCTCGAGGAGAGGAGGGCTCAGGATGCAGAAAAGGGAAAAACCACCCCACTCACAAGAAAGGTGCCAGGATTGGTGCAGAAGTTTGGGGGTGATCCCAGGAACTATCAAGCCTTTAGGACAGAGATGCAATATGCCCTCAATCTGCAGTTTGATGACTTTCCCGATGAGGAATCGAGAGTAGCGTTTGTGATTGGCCATCTCGAAGGGGGGGCGAAAGACTGGGTTAGGCCCTTGATGGCAGCTAATAATGACGCCCTAAAGGACTCGAGGAAGTATTTTCACGCCATGGATCTGATGTTTTCCAGCGAGATTGAGCAGGGAGTGGTGCGCAGACAGTTAATGGCGTGTAAACAGGGGAGCCGATCTGTCCGTGAGTACTGGACTGAGTTCACCATGTTGATCCATAAATTGGGATGGGATCTATCGGCGGAACCGATACAAATGCTGTTCGAAGAAGGGCTCTCTTCGGCAGTGAAGGACGAACTTTCCCGGGCGCCCAGGGCGGAGTCTATGGACCAGCTGACTAAATCCGCGCTGGCCATAGGAGCACGCCAGGAGGCGAGAGCTTTGGAGAAGCGGGAAGGGAAGGGGGAACGTTGGAGGGATTTCCGCATTCCAGAGATTCCCCGCCAGTAGAGCCGATGGAAATTGGAACAGCATGCGCGCGCGCAGTTTCAAACCCCAGTGAAGGGCGGAAGAAGGAGGGAAAGAGCGCCAAGAAATGTTATCTCTGCCAACAGCCAGGTCACTTTGCCAGAGTCTGCCCGCAAAGAAAGGAATGGCAAGGGATGGCGGGAGCTGTTGGGGGGAGGAGGAAGGAGTCAAGGAGCAAGTAAAAGCCAACGCCTGGCTGCCACCATCGGGGCACAGCAGCCAGGCCAAAGAGCAGTGAAAGTGCCCACGCCGGAACCCCCAAGACCAGCGCTTGTGATAGAGGTGTTGCTAGAGCTGCCAAACGGACACCCACTAAAGATAAAGGCGCTATTGGACTCAGGCAGCTCCTGTAATTTTATGAGTAAGGAGTTTGCAGCTGAACACCAGATACAGACTATCCCTTTAAGTAACCCTTTGCAGGTGACCACGATTGATGGGAGGGAGCTGTTGGGAGGAGAAGTTAGCCAACAGACTGTCCCAATGATAATGAGGGTGGCAAGACACACCGAACTGATAGCGTTTAACGTGGCCACCTTGGGAGGAGCTCCCATTATTTTGGGGATGAGCTGGCTAGCGCTACATGATCCGCTAGTAGGCTGGCATCAGAGGGTGGTTTCCTTTGGGTCAGCACATTGCCTAGAACACTGCAAAGAGGGGAAGGCTCAGGAAGGGGCCAAGGCCACTCTAGCAGGGACGAAAGTAACGGACAAAGGGAAGGTGCCCCGACAATACGCAGACCTGGGTAACGTCTTCAGCGAAAGAGAAGCAGACAAACTGCCCCCGCATAGACCCTTTGACTGTCAAATCAACCTACTCCCTGGGGCCCAGCTGCCAGTGGGCAAGCTGTACGCCATGTCCGACACGGAAATGCAGGAGTTAAGGGAGTTCATTGACAAAAACCTGAAGCGAGGTTTCATCAGAGAGTCAAGAGCGGTGGGGGGCAGCCCAGTGTTTTTTGTGGACAAAAAAAACACGGATAAACCCAGGCTTGTAGTGGATTACAGGGCCCTGAATGCCGTGTCGGAACCAGTGGCTTTCCCCATGCCCAGAATTGATGACATTTTGACCAGGGTGAGGAAGGGAAAGATTTTTACCAAACTGGACCTGAGGGGAGCGTATAACCTGATACGGATAAGGAAGGGGGATGAATGGAAAACCACCATGTTCACCCCTTTAGGGGCTTTTGAGTATCTCGTTATGCCCTTCGGTCTACAAGCAGGCTCAGCATGTTTTCAATCATTTATGAACCACGTCCTGGGGCCTTTGCTCTACAAGAATTGCGTGGCCTTCTTAGATGACGTGTTGGTATATTCAGAGAATGAGGAGCAGCATGTAAGGGACGTCCAGGAGGTGTTGGGCAAGCTGCAAGCAAACCAGCTGTGGGTGAAACTGGAGAAGTGTCAGTTTCATACCAAGGAGGTGGAATTCCTGGGGTACCGCTTGTCAGACAAGGGATTGGCCATGGATCCAGGCAAGGTTCAGGCGGTACTGGAATGGAAGACACCGAAAACGAAGAAGGATGTGCAAAGGTTCCTAGGGTTTGGAAACTTCTATCGGAAGTTCATCAAGAACTTTGCCCACTTGACGGCTCCCATCACTGACTGTCTCAGCAGCGAGAAGAAATTCGTTTGGACGGCAGAGGCGGAGCGAGCATTCGAAGAGCTGAAAAAAGCGTTCGTGTCTGAAGAACAGCTCCTGCATGTGGATTTACAAAAACCGATGAGAGTAGAAACTGATGCATCGGACCGGGCGGTAGGGGCGGTGCTTCTGCAGCCGGGGAAGAGGAAGTCGGAGTGGAGACCGTGTGCCTTCTTCTCGCGAAAGCTGAATAAATCCGAAAGGAACTACACAGTGTATGACCGAGAACTACTCGCCATTCACGAAGCGTTCCGGAGATGGAGTCACTTACTAATTGGTGCACAACACAAGGTGCAAGTGTGCACTGACCACAAGAATCTAGAGTATTGGAGAACGGCACGAGTACTCAACCAACGACAAGTGAGATGGGCCCAGGAGTTCTCCAAATTCCACTTTGAATTTTGTTACGTGCCAGGCCCAGAAAACGTCAGGGCGGACGCTCTCTCACGTAAACCGGAATATTTGGAGGGGGAGGGAGCGCCCGAAGAAAGACATATCATCCCAGAGGACCGCTGGGTGTGTGGGGCGGCATTGGTGGGGCAAAGAGAACTGGTAGAGGGAACGGAGAATGATGAATACGCCCAGGATAAGCTTAGAGGTCTTAGGAGGGAGGGAGAGAACCCAGGAGGTTTTGAGGAAAGAAACGGGGCATTGTATTACAAAGGGGCACTGTATATACCCGAAGGAGAATTGAGGGGGAGAGTACTCAAGCAGTTGCACGACAGCCCCACAGCGGGGCACTTCGGGCAATACAAAACCATGTGGTTGGTTACCAGGGAATTTTGGTGGCCCAAGGTGCGGGAAGATGTACGGGAATATGTAAGAGGGTGTGACCGATGCCAGCGAGCTAAAGGGGAGAGGCGGGCGCCGGCGGGATTATTAGAACCACTACCCATACCAGAACGACCATGGGAGGCAGTATCCATAGATTTTATGACTGATCTGCCGAAGTCCAAGGGGAAAACAGCCATCATGGTTGTAGTAGACCTATTAACAAAGATGTGCCACTTTGTAGCATGCTCACATGCAGTCACGGCAGAAGAGACAGCTAAATTGTTTGTAGAACACATTTTTAGGTTGCATGGTGCCCCCTTGAGGGTGGTCTCAGATAGAGGGAAACAATTTATGTCCAGGTTCTGGAGGAAGCTCATGAGCTTACTGCACATAGAGGTTAATTTTTCGACTGCCCGACACCCTGAAACCAACGGGCAGGCGGAAAGAGCAAACGGTATCCTCCAACAATACCTGAGGTGTTATGTCAATGACAGAGAGAATGATTGGGTAGAAAAGTTGGCTCTGGCAGAATTTGCCTACAATAATGCGGAGAATGTGTCCACAGGGATGAGCCCCTTTTTGGCTAACTATGGGTGTCATCCCAGGGCATTTCCAGGGGAAGGAGGGGAGAGATGGAGCGTCCCGGCAGCAGAACATTTTGTAGAAGAGATGGAAGCGATCCATCGTCAGCTCCAACTCAACTTAGAAAGGGCCAAAGAAGAATACAAGAAGCAGGCAGACAAGAACAGAAGGGAAGGTGAAACCATAAGGGTGGGGGATCAGGTGTGGCTGTCAACCCAGGGGTTGCCGTTCAAAGGGGGTTGTAAGAAATTGAGACCCAAAAGATTGGGACCGTTTGAGGTCATTCAACAGGTCAATCCAGTGGCGTTCAAACTCAGGTTACCGAACCACATGAAACTACACCCAGTATTCCACAGGTCATTACTGTCACCGTACGGGGGGGGACGTGAAGGGGTGTCCACACATGGACCAGTCATAGAAGAAAGGGAACGCAGCAGCCATGTGGCGGAAATCATTGACTCCAGGTGGAAGGGTAATCAGGTGGAGTAT
Organism: Podarcis melisellensis; assembly: GCF_964234715.1. Taxonomy (NCBI): domain Eukaryota; kingdom Metazoa; phylum Chordata; class Lepidosauria; order Squamata; family Lacertidae; genus Podarcis; species Podarcis melisellensis. The sequence continues at coordinate 16,970,493 of NC_138535.1, forward strand.
TTGGTAGCGTGGGAAGGGGAACCAGAGTCAGAAAACACCTGGGTAACTGCAGAGGAAGTCAATGACGAGGTTTTAATAGAAACGTTTCATCAAAGGTTCCCAAGGAAACCTCAGTCTGTAGCGAGGTTCCGGAGGGAACATTTTGGCACCACCGACGAGGAAGAGGAGTTTGAAGGATTCCCTGAATCGGAGTTGGAAGAAGGAGTAGACTCTGATGAGGAGGAGTACTCGGAGACAAGGGACAACAACCGGTGGAGGGAAATGTTCGAGATTTCGGAAGATGAGGGAGGTTCTTTCAGGGGTTTTGCATCCTCACCGCCCATAGAGGAAGGGACGGGAGGGGGTGAAGGGGGCCCTGGAGGGGAGGTGGATGTCAGGGAACTGCCATCGGAAGGACAGGAGGTGGAAGGGCTCACGGAGGTTAGGAGAGACTTAGCAGCAGAAGAGGGAACCAGCAGGGGGAGAGAAGGAGCTCCGAGGGAAAGTGAGTCGGAGGGATGGCTCAGAGACACTTCCAGCGAAAACAGTGGGGAGGTTTCAGGACCTCCTATAGGGACACCCACTCCTCGCCGGAAACTGTCGCGCCGAGAGTCCAGAAGACGCGTTTCCGTTAAGGAGCTTTTATGTTGGAAGAGATTCCGTAAACGCCCACTGTCGGATTCTGCCAGCGATTGACAGAGCCATGCTTAAGGGGCTCCGTTATAGACAGAGGTTTGCTAACCTGGCCAAACTCTGAGGGACTAAGCTTTTACGCACAAGCAGCTCATCGTCCCATCACACACATATATATATATATATATATATATATATATATATATATATATATATATATATATATATATATATTACATTATATTTATTAGTTTTCCAACATTTTAAACACTACAAAAACAAAAACAAAAAAGTGAACAATACAATACAATACAAAAACACGACATAACACTAACACATTAAACTAACAAAACAGAACAAAAACAGTTTAAAACACATCAATTTCAATATCTTATCTTTCATTCACTTATTTCAACAACCTCCTCACACCTCCATTTTTGTATTCCACTTCTGTTAATTGTTTCAGCAATTCCTTTCCATCTTCCTCTGTTTTCTAGCCTATAATTATCTTAACATATTCTAACCTTGTTTTTTCCTTTAATACTCTAATAATCTATTTATACTTAATTCCTTATAACATTTCTACTAAAGCCATATAACTTCATTACCACATTTTTCTAACATTCATTAATTTTACAGTATTTCTGTAAATAGTCTATAAACTTTTTCCAGTCTTCTTCTACCGACTCTTCTCCCTGGTCTCGGATTCTGCCAGTCATTTCCGCCAGTTCCATATAGTCCATCAACTTCATCTGCCATTCTTCCCAGGTGGGTAAATCTTGTGTCTTCCAATACTTCGCGATGAGTATTATTGCTGCTGTTGTTGCATACATAAAAAAAGTCCTATCCTTCTTTGGCACCAATTGGCCGACCATGCCCAGGAGAAAGGCCTCTGGTTTCTTCAGGAAGGTTTATTTAAATACCTTTTTCATTTCGGTATAAATCATCTCCCAGAATGTCTTAATCCTTGGGCATGTCCACCAAAGGTGAAAGAATGTACCTTCAGTCTCACTACATTTCCAACATTTATTATCGGGCAAATAGTAAATTTTTGCAAGCTTGACTGGTGTCATGTACCACCTATAAATCATTTTCATTAAACTTTCTCTTAGGGCATTACATGCCTTGAATTTCTTTTTTTTTTAATCATATTTTATTAGATTTTACAAAAATTAACAACCTGTCAGGGAACTGCCATCAGAGCGAGAAACGGAGGCAGGGCTACCCAGCGATGCCGGAGAGGGGACGAGCAGGGGGGAAGGATTTCAGCGTAACACCCATAGAGAAGAGAGGGAGATGGAGGAATTGGTGACAGGGCTCCAAGACCCTTCCCCCGACACTAGTGGAGAGAGCGCTGGGACGCCCCTGTCTTCCCCTTACTTGCGCAGACGCGTTCCGCGCAGAGAACATAGGAGGAGACTCAGGGTCAAACAGCTTTTATGCTGGAAGAGGTTCAAGAGACGCCCACTCTCGGATTCTGCAAGTGACTAACAGGTCACGGAGGGCGAGCTCCGACCCTAAGCATGGTTGGGGCAAGCAAACTAACTGAACTGAAGTAAGGTTACGCACAAGTAACCCCTCACAACCATTACACAACCAATCACAAAAACAACAAACAACACAAAATACACACAGAAAAACAGAAAAAGAAAAACACAAAAAAGAAATTTTAACATAAAAAACACTCTCTTTCAAATTAATACCCATCCAAATCTTATTTTCCTTACTTCCACCCGCCTTCCTTTCTTGTATTCCACTTTATAAATTAATTCAGCAAAATCATTTAATATTCAAATTCATCCTTTGTCCTTCCCTTTATACTCTTATTTATCTTAATCACCAGAACCCCTTCATTTCATTTACAATGCCCTTAGCATTCATAAATTTTACAATATTTTTGTAGGTAAACTTTAAACTTCTTCCAATTCTCTTCCACCTGTTCTTCTCCTTGATCTTGGATTCTGCCGGTCATTTCTGCCAGTTCCATATAGTCTATTACTTGCACCTGCCATTCTTCCAAGGTGGGTAAGTCTTGTGTCTTCCAGTGCTTTGCGATGAGTATTCTTGCTGCTGCTGTGGCATACATAAAAAAGGTTCTATCCTTCTTTGGCACCAATTGACCGACCATGCCCAGGAGAAAGGCCTCTGGTTTCTTTAGAAAAGTATACTTAAATACTTTTTTCAGTTCATTATAGATCATTTCCCAGAAAGCCTTAATCCTTGGGCAGGCCCACCAAAGGTGAAAGAATGTTCCTTCAGTTTCTTTACATTTCCAACATTTATTATCGGGCAAATGATAGATTTTTGCTAGCTTGACTGGGGTCATGTACCACCTGTAAATCATTTTCATAATATTCTCTCTTAAGGCATTACATGCCGTAAATTTCATACCGGTGGTCCACAACCGTTCCCAGTCAGCAAACATAATATTATGACCAATATCTTGTGCCCATTTTATCATAGCAGATTTAACCGTTTCGTCCTCAGTATTCCATTTCAACAGCAAATTATACGTTCTCGACAATACCTTAACACTGGGTTCTAACAATTCTGTTTCCAACTTCGATTTTTCCACCTGGAAACCATTTTTCCTGTCCGAATTATAGGCCTCTCTTACTTGGAAATAATGTAACCAGTCATGCACCTTATCTTTAAGTTTCTCATAACTCTGCAATTTCAGTTTGTCTCCCTCCTGTTCCAAAATTTCCCAATATTTTGGCCAATTCGATCCCATATTAGATTTTTTCAAGGCCTTAGCCTCCATAGGTGAGAGCCACCTTGGGGTTTTATTCTCCAAAAAATCTTTATATCTGACCCAGACATTGAACAATGCTTTCCTGACAATATGATTTTTAAACGCCTTATGTGCTTTGTCCTTACCGTACCACAAGTATGCATGCCATCCAAAAACATTATCATATCCTTCCAAATCAAGAACGTCTGTATTCTCAAGAAGTAGCCATTCCTTCAGCCAGCAAAAAGCTGCTGCCTCATAATATAGTTTAAAGTCCAGCAGGGCAAACCCCCCTCTATCCTTTGCATCAGTAAGAATTTTATATTTTATTCTGGGCTTTTTGCCCTGCCAGACAAATCTAGAAATTTCTTTTTGCCACTTCTTGAAACAGTCCATCTTGTCAATTATCTGTAACGTTTGAAACAAAAACAACAATCTTGGCAATACATTCATTTTAATAACTGCAATTCTACCCAATAAAGAAAGCTTTAAGTTTGTCCAAATTTCAAAATCTTTTTTCACTTCAGACCAGCACTTTTCATAGTTGTCTTTAAATAAATTAACATTCTTCGAAGTCATATTCACCCCTAGGTATTTTACTTTTTTCACCAATGTTAAGCCTGTTTCTCCCTGAAACCTTTCCTTCTCAATTGGTGTTAGATTCTTCTCTAAAACCATAGTTTTTGATTTGTTCAATTTAAACCCTGCCACCTGACCAAATTCTTGTATTATTTCCAAAGCTCTTCTAGTGCTAGGGATTGGCTCCTGTAATGTCAAAACTAGGTCATCTGCATAAGCTTTCAGTTTGTAATGTTTAGCTCCGACCTGTATACCCTGAATCTGTTGGTCCCTTCTAATCATGTTCAGCAAGACCTCCAGGACTGAAATAAAAAGCAAAGGGGAAATTGGGCAGCCTTGTCGTGTCCCTTTCTCTATCTTAACTTCTTCTGTAGCTGCATTATTCACTATTAATTTTGCCTTTTGTTCCGAGTAAATCGCCCCTATACCGTTTCCAAACCTTTCTCCCACCCCCATCCCTTGCAAATTTTTCTTCATAAAACTCCAAGAAATATTATCAAAGGCTTTCTCTGCATCAATGAATATCAGAACAGCTTTTGTATTGATGTTAACTTGTAGTTTTTCCAAAATGTCAATTAAGTTCCTCGTATTATTTAACATATATCTGCCTGGGAGAAAGCCTGCTTGGTCTTTATGTATAATTCCTGCTAGAACTTTTTTCAATCTTTTGGCTAAAATATCCGCAAAAATTTTGTAATCCACGTTAAGTAGGGATATGGGGCGGTAGTTCTTAAGTTGTGTCTTTTCTGATTCATTTTTCGGTATAAGCGTGATATAAGCATCTTTCCACGACTCCAGCATTCTTTTCCCCTCCATAATTTCGTTGCAAACCTCCATTAATGGTTGAATTAAATAGTCTTTCATTACTTTGTAATATTTGGAGGAAAGCCCATCCGGGCCTGGAGACTTGCCTAATTGCAAGTTCTTAATGGCACCTTCAACCTCCTGTTCAGAAATTCTGTCATTCAATATTAATTTGTTCTCTTGGGATATATTTTGTAGTCCATTTGTTTCTAAAAATTTCTCAATCTTGGTCTCATTCTGTGGCCCTTGTGCATACAGTTGTTTGAAGTATCTCTGGAAACAATCTTTAATCTCCTGTGGGTTTTGTATATTCCTTCCATTTACTTCAAGATTGGTCACAGTGTTTAATTTTTGTCTTTTCTTCAGCTGCCAAGCACTTATTAGCCGATTCAAAAGTTTTTTGTCTCATTTGTTTAATCTTCCATTCTATGTCCTGATTGACCAATTTCAAATATTGTGCCTGATATAATTTAATTTCTCGCAGGATCTCCTGTGACTTTGGTTTAATCCTTAATCTCTTCTCTCCTTCTCCAATTTTCTCTAAAATCTTTTCTTTTCTTTCCTCTTGAAGTCTCCTCTTTATAGCATTTTGCTGAATCAAAAAACATCTCATAACGGCTTTACTCGCGTCCCAGATTACTCTTTTTTCCACAGTTGTCTTCAAATTTATTTCAAAATAATCTTTCATAATTTTTTGGGCCTTCTTAATAATTTCAGGGTCCCTAAACAAGGTGTCATTCATTCTCCATCTAAAGGAACCAATCGGTGTTAATTTCATGTCCATTCTCACGGGGTTATGGTCGGAGCAGATTTTTGGGCAGATTTCCACCTTCCGGATCTTGGGTGCCATCCCTCTTGTAATCCAAATTTGGTCAATTCTTGTCCAAGTCATGTTAGCTTCAGAGAAGAAAGTCCCCTCTCTACCTAGGGGGTTTTTAGTTCTCCAAATGTCAATCAAGTCCATATTGTCTGTCATTTCAAAAAAAGTCTTTGGTAGTCTTCCATCTTTTGTGACTACCTGTCTTTCAGATTTATCCATGTTTGTTGACACAACGCCATTCATATCTCCCATCAAGATAATGTTCTGGTCCATGTGATCCAACAACGTCTCATGCAATTTCTTATAAAACTCTGATTTCCCCTCATTAGGTGCATAGACTCCAATTATTAATACTTTCTCTCCTTGTACTTGTATTTCAATTGCTACGAATCGTCCGTGTTCATCTTTAAAAAGAAATTTTGGTGACAATTTCTCCTTTACGTATATCACAACTCCTCTTTTTTTGACTTTATCCGATGAGATAAATTCTTGGCCTAGTCTCTTGTTTATCAATAATTTCCTGTGGAGTCTTGTTATAAGTGTTTCTTGTAGACAAATCAGGTCCAATTGTTCCTTTTTCAACATGTGGAAAATTCTCTTCCTCTTGCTAGGGGAATTCAGACCCCGAATGTTCCAAGTTAACATCTGCAGAGACATGTTGTAGTTATTGTAAGGTTCCTCCGACCGCTCCCAAAAGTTGTTCTTCTTCTGATGGTTGTGTCTCTTTCTCTATTTGGTCCAACCCCAAGGGGTGTCTTTCTAGATCAGGTGGTCCCAGTCCTAGTATCTCCAGTTCTTTTGTTCTGGCCTCCCTTCGTAGTTCTTCACCAAAGTCTTTCAGGAAACTCACTTTACCTTCCTTTGATCTTATCTTTATTTTCTTACCTTTGAATGTAAATGAGAGGCCTTGTGGGAATTCCCACCTGAACGGAATGTTGTTCTTCCTTAGTAGGCCTACCAAATCTGCGTAGTTAGTTCTAAGATCTAGTAGGTATTTTGGGATATCTTTAAAAATTTCAATTCTCTCACTTCCGATCTCCAGTGCTTTCTGGTAATGTAAATTCAGTATTTTATCTCTTTCTTCTTTAGATCTTAACGAAATCAAGCAGTCCCTCGCTCTGTTCTTCCTTTTGACCCTTCCCAGTCGAAAAGCACTCACTATCTTAAATTCTTCTGAATCCAGGCCCCAGAAGGTCTCAAATTCCAATGTAAGAAACTCTATCAGTTCTCCTTCCTCTGTTTCTGGGACCGCTCTTATTCTCAAATTGGCCTGCTTTTCCTTAAGTTCGATCAAAGAAAATTGTGCCTTATAATCATCCAATTTTCTATTTATTGGCGGTATTTTTTCCTCTACCGCCACAATCCTCTCTTTCGCTTCCTCTGCTGTCTGTTTTGTCTCCTTGGATTCCTGCAGTAACCTGTCAATTGCCTGTGTATTAGAGTTCACTTTCTGTCCTACGTCATTCACTTTTTGTCCAAGGTCTTTAATAGTTGAAGTATTTAAATCTATCTTAGCTGTCAAATTTTGTAAGGCTGAAAGAATCTTGTCTAATGTTGTAGATTCTGGTCCTGCTCCTTTTGGTTCTTCTCTTTCTGTAACTTGTGGAGCAGAAAGGCCTGTTACAGATGCTCTTCTGTAGTGTTGTTGCTGCTGTGCAAGCAATTGCTGCTGTTGTCTGGTTTTATATTTTGTTGCTTTCTCTTGCGGCTTCTCCTGAGACTTATCTTGTTGTTTGTCTTGATCCATTCCTGTGCCTCAGAGAGTCAAGGTCACTCACACAGCTCTCACAACTCCCAGGTTTGTTTCTCAGCAGTAAAAAGAAAAGGACAGCTGCAGTGGAAAATCCCCAGTTATAACACAAAGTTCCTCTAGGGGAGCAGAGTAGCAAAATGTTTCATAAATGATGGTTGTAAAACAGTAACTTCATAGGTATGCCAATGTTACACAGATAGCAACAGTTACAAGCTCAGATATTCCCTTTAAAAAGTTGCCATTCTCTTGCAGAGATCTGCAGTAATGATTACAATGTCTATAAAACGGTGCATTCAGAGTGACCTTTCAATTATTTAAGGCAGTCCGATATCAAAGATTGAATGGTGGGTTCTATTCCCCCCCTTTCCCAACTTATGGGGGGGTTCGTCTGTCAGGCAGTGAGATTTAGCTCTTTATAATAAGTCAATTTCTTTGGTTCAAAGCTCCTTTATCCCTTGCTTTTGTTCTGTCTACAGATCGGCAAAGCGGGCTTCCTGTTTAAACTTTGCCGATTTCAGGTTCAAATTCAAGATCAAAGTCCAGGATCAAAGTGTCAAAGTCAAAATCAAATTCCAAGTTCACTTGTCTTAAGTCCTATTCTTTGATCCTTTCAAGTTTCCCCAGTTCTTACTCACGAGTAGATGTTTCAGTTCGATGTTCACAGGAAAAAGGACAGCGCTCTCCGGCAACTGCTATGCAGCTTCACTCCACAGAAGTAGCGATCGACTCCCAGCACAGCGCCAAACCCCCGCTCCGCTCCGGAGCTCTTTACAGAGCTCCTTTGACAGTTCGGGGGGGCGCTCAACGTGCCCACTGAGTCCCACTGCCCCAGGGTTCTCCCGCCTGCGGGTTTTTTTAGGGTCCTCCGCTTCGCTGCAGCGGTGGACCCGATTTCCGCAGAGCTTCTCCCTCCAGTTAGAGGGAATCCGCCATTGCCAATAGGCGCCGCCTCCGGAAGCCTTACATGCCTTGAACTTCATACCTGTGGTCCATAACTGTTCCCAGTCAGCCATCATTATATTATGTCCAACGTCTTGTGCCCATTTAATCGTAGCTGATTTCACCATTTCATCCTGAGTGTTCCATTTCAACAGCAAGTTATACATTCTTGACAAATTCTTGATTTTTGAATCTAACAATTCTGAGGAGGACTCTCCTGTGTGAGTGTCTGAGGGCCCTGCTTTTGCCGCTTACCATCTACCTGGCCCAGGGCGGGGCCTGAAGCCTCACAGGGACTGCTGCACTCTGCTGCCCAGGAGGACTCTCCTGTGTGAGTGTCTGAGGGCCCTACTCCTTCCTGCCACTCACCATCTGGCCCAGGGTGGGGCCTGAAGCCTCATAAGGACTGCTGCACTCTGCTGCCCAGGAGGACTCTCCTGTGTGAGTGTCTGAGGGCCCTGCTCCTTCCTGCCACTCACCATCTGGCCTGGGGCGGGGCCTGAAGCCTCACAGGGACTGCTGCGCTCTGCTGCCCAGGAGGACTCTCCTGTGTAAGTGTCTGAGGGCCCTACTCCTTCCTGCCACTCACCATCTGGCCTGGGGCGGGGCCTGAAGCCTCACAGGGACTGCTGCGCTCTGCTGCCCAGGAGGACTCTCCTGTGTGAGTGTCTGAGGGCCCTGCTCTTGCCGCTTACCATCTACCTGGCCCAGGGTGGGGCCTGAAGCCTCACAGGGACTGCTGCGCTCTGCTGCCCAGGAGGACTCTCCTGTGTAAGTGTCTGGGGGCCCTGCTCCTTCCTGCCACTCACCATCTGACCTGGGCGGGGCCTGAAGCCTCACAGGGACTGCTGCGCTCTGCTGCCCAGGAGGACTCTGCTGTGTGAGTGTCTGAGGGCCCTGCTCCTTACTGCCACTTAACACCTGGCCCAGGGCAGGGCCTGACGGGCCTCACTAGGACAGTTGCTGTTACTGCTGGAGGAGTGCAGAGTGCTTTTAAAATGTTTTAAAATTTTTATTTTGAATTTTTTGTATGTGGGGGTGGGATGGATGTTTATTGGGCCTGGGAATTTGTTTGATTTTATGTTTTTGTAATTTTTATTGTTTTTTGTTTGTATTGTTTTATTTTTATTTTTTAAGGTGTTATTTTGTTCTTAAGGGGAGGGGTCAGGGCTGCTGTGGAGTAGGTCCCAGCCAACAAAATGGCTGGGACATGTTCCACAGGGGAGAATGCACTGGGACAACCGATCTCAGTGATCACGGGTAGGAGGAGGAGTTACGCTAAGACCAGACCATGTCATTACAGAGGAGGCAGGTTTAGTCGTTGTCTGAGGACTATCCCTGCCTCCGGGTCTGCTCCTGACTGGATGGATACTAGAATCAGCAAGGGATACCCACATGACCTGAAAGTGTTGCTCTGCAATGCCTGGTCAATGATTCATAACACCACTGCCATCCATGACTTGATCATGGATGGAGGACTTGACCTGGCATGTGTAACAGAGACTTGGTTGGATGAAGCAGATGGGCCTGTCCTTGCCGCTGCTTGTCCACCAGGTTTTTCTTACGCACAGCAACCCAGGTCATGTGGGCAGGGAGGGGGGTTGCAGTGATTTTTAGGAAGTCATTAGTTTGCACCGGGCGTCCTATTGGGAAGACCCAATTTTCCGAGTGCATGTTCTGGAAGTTGGGCAATAGGGGCAGTACAGGATTCCTTTTGGTGTACCGACCTCCCCGCTGCACCAAGGATTCCCTGCCCGAGCTGCTTCAGGTCGTGGCGGATGTTCTCCTGGAGACACCTAGCTTGGTTGTCCTAGGGGATTTTAATATCCATGCCGACATGGCCTTACAAGGGGCCGCTTGGGACTTCGTGGAAAGCATGGCCTCCATGGGGCTGTCCCTGAATAAGTCTGGCCCAACTCATAGCCGCGGACATGCCTTGGACCTGGTGTTTACCTCTATGGATGTGCCATCGTCAGATCACTTCCTGGTGCAACTGGACTTCTCTGCGACCCATCCCCTCTGCAGGGAGGTGGGACCGATTCGGATGGTCCGCCCCCGCCACTTAATGGATCCAAATGGTTTCCAGAGAGTGGTAGGCGATGCTTTATCCCATGTTGATGGCCTTTCAGCTGATTCCCTGGTGGCCCGCTGGAATGTGGAGTTAACCAGGGCTATTGACTGTTTGGTTTTCCACGGATCTGAGGGCAATGAAACAATCGTTGAGACAGCTAGAGCGCCGGTGGCGGATAACTCATTCCGAATCTGACCGGACACAGGTTAGAGCTCAACGTCGAGCATACCAAGTGGCGATAGCGACGGCGAAGAAGACTTTCTTCACCGCCTCTATTGCATCTGCAGAAAACAGCAGCAGGAGACTTTTTCAGGTGGTTCACAATTTAGCGGAACCACCTGCAACATCGGGGCCCAGTACAGGCCACATGTTCTCCTGCAATGATTTTGCAAAATTTTTTGCAGATAAAATCGCTCAGATTCGGGAAGAAGTAGACTCCACCGTGGGAGCAGGGCCAGGGCGGGAGACTGCTAGAGTTCTGTCTAGTCTTGTTAAAGGTAAAGGTAAAGGTACCCCTGCCCATACGGGCCAGTCTTGACAGACTCTGGGGTTGTGCGCCCATCTCACTTAAGAGGCCAGGGGCCAGCGCTGTCCGGAGACACTTCCGGGTCACGTGGCCAGCGTGACATCGCTGCTCTGGCGAGCCAGAGCTGCACACGGAAACGCCGTTTACCTTCCCGCTGGTAAGCGGTCCCTATTTATCTACTTGCACCCGGAGGTGCTTTCGAACTGCTAGGTTGGCAGGCGCTGGGACCGAGCAGCGGGAGCGCACCCCGCAGTAGGGATTCGAACCGCCGACCTTTCGATCAGCAAGTCCTAGGCGCTGAGGCTTTAACCCACAGCGCCACCTGTGTCCCAGTCTTGTTACATGGGATCAATTCCAAATTGTTACATGGGATCAATTCTAGTCTTGTTACATGGGATCAATTCCAAACTGTTACCTCCAAGGATGTGCTTGGATGAGTGAAGCCAACCACCTGTCTCCTGGATGCTTGCCCATCCTGGCTTATAAAAGCTAGCCGGGAAGGACTGGGTGATGGGCTTCGTGGGGTGGTGAATGCTTCCCTCCGTGAGGGAGCCTCCCCAGACCCACTGAAAGAGGCGGTTATTAAAAAACCATCTTTAGATGCGGCCATGATGGCCAATTATCGCCCAGTCTCAAACCTTCCATTCTTGGGCAAGGTGATTGAGCGAGTGGTTGCTGAACAACTCCAGGCACGCCTGGAAGAAGCGGACCATTTGGATCCCTTCCAGTCGGGATTCAGGCCTCATCATGGGACTGAAACTGCCTTGGTCGCACTGGTTGATGATCTCCGGCAGGCTAGGGACAAAGGTGAGAGCTGTTTCCTAGTTCTGTTGGATCTCTCAGCGGCGTTTGATACCATCGACCATAACATCCTTCTGGACCGTCTTGAGGGGCTGGGAGCTGGGGGCACTGTCATACAGTGGTTCCGCTCCTTCCTCCTGGGCCGTGTTCATAAAATGGTGGTGGGTGATGAGTGTTCAGACCCCTGGGCTCTCACTTGTGGGGTGCCTCAGGGTTCTGTCCTCTCCCTCATGCTTTTCAACATTTACATGCAGCCACTGGGAGAGATCATCAGGAGGTTTGGGCTGGGTGTTCATCAGTATGCAGATGATACCCAGCTCTACCTCTCTTTTAAATCAGAACCAGTGAAGGCGGTGAAGGTCCTGTGTGAGTGTCTGGAAGCGGTTGGAGGATGGATGGCGGCTAACAGATTGAGGTTGAATCCTGACAAGACTGAAGTACTGTTTTGGGGGGACAGGAGGCGGGCAGGTGTGGAGGATTCCCTGGTCCTGAATGGGGTAACTGTGCCCCTGAAGGACCAGGTGCGCAGCCTGGGAGTCATTTTGGACTCACAGCTGTCCATGGAGGCACAGGTCAAATCTGTATCCAGGGCAGCTGTTTACCAGCTCCATCTGGTACGTAGGCTGAGACCCTATCTGCCTGCAGACTGTCTCGCCAGAGTGGTACATGCTCTGGTTATCTCCCGCTTGGACTACTGCAATGCGCTCTACGTGGGGCTACCTTTGAAGGTGACCCGGAAACTACAACTAATCCAGAATGCGGCAGCTAGACTGGTGACTGGGAGCGGCCGCCGAGACCATATAACACCGGTCTTGAAAGACCTACATTGGCTCCCAGTACGTTTCCGAGCACAATTCAAAGTGTTGGTGCTGACCTTTAAAGCCCTAAACGGCCTCGGTCCAGTATATCTGAAGGAGCGTCTCCTCCCCCATCGTTCTGCCCGGACACTGAGGTCCAGCTCCGAGGGCCTTCTAGTGGTTCCCTCACTGCGAGAGGCCAAGTTACAGGGAACCAGGCAGAGGGCCTTCTCGGTAGTGGCGCCCGCCCTGTGGAACGCCCTCCCATCAGATGTCAAAGCGATAAACATCTACCTGACATTCAGAAGACATCTGAAGGCAGCCCTGTTCAGGGAGGTTTTTAATATGTGACATTTTAGTGTATCTTTCATCTTTGTTGGAAGCCGCCCAGCAAATTATTATTATTATTATTATTATTATTATTATTATTATTATTATTATTATTATTTATTATTTTTTCCAATTTTGATTTTTCCACCTGGAAACCAACTTTTTTGTCCAAATTGTATGCCTCCATTATTTGGTAATAATGGAGCCAATCTCGCACTTTGTTTTTCAATTTTTCAAAGCTCTGCAATTTTATTCTGTCTCCATCTTGTTCCAGGATTTCCCAATATTTCGGCCATTTGGCCTCCATATTGAGTTTTTTCTGTGCCTTTACTTCCATTGGTGACAACCATCTTGGGGTTTTCTTTTCTAACAAATCCTTATATCTTATCCAAACATTAAACAATGCTTTTCTAACAATATGATTTTTAAACGCCTTATGTGCTTTTACCTTATCGTACCACAAATATGCATGCCAGCCAAATGCATTATTGAAGCCTTCTAAATGCAACACGTCAGTGTTTTCAAGAAGCAGCCATTCTCTCAGCCAGCAAAAAGCAGCTGATTCATAATAAAGTTTAAGGTCTGGCAGGGCAAATCCACCTCTTTCTTTGGCATCAGTTAACATCTTAAATTTTATTCGAGGCTTCTTGCCCTGCCAAACAAATCTGGAAATATCTTTCTGCCACTGCTTGAAACAATCCATCTTATCCAAAATTTGCAATGTTTGAAACAAAAACAACATCCTTGGCAACACATTCATTTTTATCACAGCAATTCGGCCTAACAATGATAACTTCAAATTTGTCCATATTTCTAAATCCTTTTTCACTTCAATCCAACATTTTTCATAATTATCCTTAAATAAATTCACATTTTTGGCAGTCATGTTAACCCCTAAATATTTCACTTTCTTAACCAATGTTAGTCCTGTCTCCTCCCCAAACTTCTCTCTCTCATTCACGGTTAAGTTTTTCTCTAAAACCTTAGTTTTCATCTTGTTCAACTTAAAACCTGCTACCTGTCCAAATTCTTGAATCAGTTCCAATACCCTTTTAGTACTAGATTCTGGCTCCTGTAAAGTCAATACTAAATCATCAGCAAATGCTTTCAGTTTGTACTGTTTAGCTCCCACTTGTATACCTTTAACCTCTTGGTCCTTTCTAATCATATTTAACAAAACCTCAAGAACCAATATAAAGAGCAATGGAGAAATTGGGCAACCTTGTCGTGTCCCTTTCTCAATCTTAAACTCTTCTGTCACTACATTGTTCACAATTAATTTTGCCTTTTGTTCTGAATAAATTGCACCTATACCATTTTCAAAACCTTGACCTACCCCCATCCCCTGTAGATTCTTCTTCATAAAACTCCAAGAAATGTTGTCAAAGGCTTTCTCTGCATCCACAAATATCAAGACTGCCTTAGTATTGATATTCACTTGTAGTTTTTCTAGAATATTAATTATATTCCTCATGTTGTCAGACAAATGTCTGCCCGGGAGAAAGCCCGCTTGGTCTTTATGAATTTCTTCTACTAACACCTTTTTTAATCTTTTAGCCAAAATGTCTGCAAAAATTTTGTAATCTACATTAAGCAGTGATATGGGGCGGTAATTCTTGAGCTGTGTCTTTTCAGTCTCTGTTTTCAGTATAAGTGTAATATAAGCTTCCTTCCACGACTCTGGTGCCCTTCTCCCTTCCAATATTTCATTACAGACTTCCTTCAATGGTTGTATTAACCATTCTTTCAAAGATCTGTAATATCTTGAAGTCAAACCATCTGGTCCTGGAGATTTACCTAATTGCATGTTCTGGATGGCCCCTTCCACCTCCTGATCCGTTATTTTGTGATTCAACATTAGCTGATTTTCCTGAGAGATTTTGTGTAGTCCATTTATTTTCAAAAATCGATCAATGTCCATTTCTTTCTGCGTCTCCTGTGTATAAAGTTGTATAAAATACCTCTGAAAACACTTCCTGATCTCCACTGGGTTCTGTATATTCTTTCCTTCCACTTCCAAATTCGTAATAGTATTGAGTTTTTGTCTTTTTTTCATTTGCCAGGCCAACAATTTTCCACACTTATTTGCCGATTCAAATGACTTTTGCCTCATCTGTTTAATCTTCCATTCTATTTCCTGATTCATCATTTTCATATATTGTACTTGGTATAACTTTATCTCTTTCCGGATCTCCTGTGACTTTGGTTTTGCTCTCAGTTTCTTCTCTCCTTCCTTTATTTTCCCCAGGATTTTATCCTTTTTTTCGTTCTGAGTTCTCCTCTTAATTGCATTCTGTTGTATTAAGAATCCTCTCATAACCGCTTTACTTGCATCCCAAATTACTCTTTTTTTCCACTGTAGTATTCATATTTATCTCGAAATAGTCTCTTAGAGTTTTTTGGGCCTTCTTGGTCACCTCTTCATTCCTGAACAAAGTATCGTTCATCCTCCATCTAAAGGAACCAATTGGCGTCAATTTCATTTCCATCTTCACAGCATTATGGTCAGAACAAGTTTTGGGGCAAATCTCCACTTTGCTGATCTTCGGAGCCAATCCCCTGGATACCCAGATTTGGTCAATTCTTGTCCATGTCATTTTAGCCTCAGAGAAGAAAGTGCCCTCTCTTCCCAGAGGGTTCTTCATTCTCCAAATGTCAACTAAACCCATATTTTCAGTCATGTCAAAAAAGGTTTTTGGTAGTCTACCATCTTTGGTGACTACCTGTCTCTGTGCCTTGTCCATATTTGTAGACACCACTCCATTCATATCTCCCATCAAGATCATATTATAGTCCATATAATCCATCAGAGTCTTGTGTAGCTTCTTAAAGAACTCCAATTTTCCTTCATTTGGTGCATAAATACCTACAATCAAGAATTTCTCTCCTTGTGATTGAATTTCAATTGCAACAAATCTTCCTTGGTCATCTTTAAATATGAATTTTGGTGATAGGCTCTCCTTTGCATAAAGGACCACTCCTCTTTTTTAAACTTTATCTGATGAGATAAATTATTGGCCCAGACTTTTATTACTCAATATCTTCCTGTGTAGCCTTATCACATGTGTTTCTTGCAAACAAATCAAGTCCAAATGTTCTTTTTTCAATAAATGAAAGACTCTCTGCCTTTTTCTTGGAGAATTTAATCCATTCACATTCCAGTTAGAAAATTGCAACGCCATCGTGTAGTTACGCTGATATTCCTCCAACTGCACCCAATGCTTGCTCTTCTGTTGGTGGTGGTGACACGTTCACTGGGAGATCCAATCCAAAGGATAATGCTGATATATCCAATATTCCCCTATTTGGTGATCTTCTATCCGATGCTCTTTGCTCTAGTCCTCTATCTGTTGATCTTCTATCCGATGCTCTTGGCTCTTTTTCAAGTCCCTTCTGCAGATCTTCTTCGTATTTATACAAAAACTTTACTTTATCTTCTACTGATCTTATTTTTATTTTCCTTCCTTTGAAACTGAAGGATAGACCTTGGGGAAACTCCCACCTAAAGATGATTTTATTCCTTCTCAGCAGGGCAACCACATCTCCATAGTTAGGCCTAAGATCCAAAAGATATTTCGGGACGTCTTTAAAAATTTCCACTCTTGACTGTTGTACTTCTAGGTTCTTCTGGTAGTGCCAATCCAATATTCTATCTCTCTCTTCTTTAGTTCGAAGGGTGATCAAACAGTCTCTTATTCTATTCTTCTCTTTTTTCCCTCCTCTTCCAAGTCTGAAGGCCCTCACAATTCTAAACTCTTCTTGACCCAAATCCAAGTCCCAAAAGTCAGCAAATTCCTGTGTGAGAAAGTCTACCAAGCTTTCCTTCTCCAATTCAGGTAGGGCTCTGATCCTCAGATTCGTCTGTTTTTCTTTAAGTTCAATCACAGCAAGCGTCAACTTATGATCATCAAGTTGCCTCTGTAGGGCTGGGACTCTCTCTCTCTCTCTCCATTTGTGTTACTTTACATTCCGCAACAACGGCTTTCTCCCTAGCTTCCTCCGCAGTCTGCCGTATCAAAGTAGATTCCTGTATCAATTTCTGGATGGTTTCTGTATTGGTATTCACCTTTTGTCCCAGATTATTTATACTTTCTGTATTTAAATCGATTTTAATAGTTGCAGCATCCACTTTCGCATTTGTCACGTCTGCTTTCTTGTGAAGCTGTCCCAGTGAATCATTTATCTTATTTAATGCAACCGCTAAGGCCTCTTCTGTCGAGATTCCTCTTGGTTTTGAGTGTACAGAAGCAGCAGCAGAAGAAGCAGGGAGGTCTGATGTTGAGCCTCTCCTGGGTTGCTGCCAGGTCCTCCCAGACCTTAATGTTTTTTCAGCAGTTGACTGATCTGTTTTTTTCCTTTCCATTTGCCATATCACTTAAAAGATTCAAGGTCAGTCCCAGCGTCTCACAGTTTTTTATCTTGCAGCTGGAAATTCCCCTAGCCCAGCTCTTGTAAAGCAACCAGTTTCAAAGACTTCCACTAGGGGGAAACAGTTTCTATTTAGATTGGTCAGTAATGTCCTCTTTTAAACACAGTTCAAACAATCCAAAGTTAGTTTCAGTTTTCAGTTACTTTTACTCCTTTTTTAAAAGCAGCCGGAGACAGTAGAAACAATGTATTTCTCTTATTAGCTAGCTGTCAATGAACGTTCTAAACGCTGTCAATGAACATTCCAAAAAAGTCAGTCCTGCTAGCAGCCCGTTTCCAGGGTAAGAGCGGCGGTATTTTAGCTCTCTTCACTCTCTCCTGCAGGCATACTCAGTCCACAACTTCCCCCCCTCTTCTCCTGCTTCCAAGGGGGGTTTAATGTTTTTTACCGATGGAAATTTAGTCTTTTACAATAGGCTTTCCAAGACTTCAGCTTGCAGCCTCATTGCTTCAGTCTATTTACAAAAGGGGAAGGCGGACTTCCTGTATTGAACCTCCCCGTTACGATACCAAATTAGACGTTTAAAAATCCAATTCTCCTGCTTCAGCTCTACTCACGGGTAGTTACTTTGAAGTCAAATTGTCCACAGGAAAAAGTCAGCGCTCTCCGGCAACAGCTATGTGGCTTCCCTCCGTGGAAGAAGCAGACGATTCGAAGCACCGCGCCGCTCACCCCACATCGCTCCGGACCCCCGAAACTGGGTTTCCCCGCAAGTAAGGGAGGCGCAAAGGGTGCCCGCCGAATCCCACGCTCACAGGCTTCTCCCGCCTGTGATTTTTTGCGGGTCTCCGCCTTCGCCGTGGCGGCCAGACCCAGATTCCCATGGGGCAAATTCCTCCCGATCAGAGGAATTCCGCCATTACCGGAGGCACCAACAAGGCCTCCGGGACATTGCTGCTGCTGCTCTCGTGAGTGCTGGGAAGACCTTTCCCTTTCCTGCCAACTCCATCTGGCCTAGGGGGCGGGGCCTGCACTCACCCCCACAGCTTAAGCGGGCTGAGAGAAGCCTCCAGGACATTGCTGCTGCTGTTGCTCTTGTGAGTGCTGGGAGGACCGCTCCCTCTCCTGCCAACCCCATCGGGCCTAGGGGGCGGGGCCTGCACTCACCACTACAGTTTAGAGGCCTGAGCAGCTACCTGCAGCAAGGGACAAAAATTGTTTTAAATGTTTTAAGTGCTTTTAATTTGCTGCGCCTTAAATGGTTGTTGTTGTTTTTTATAATATTATTTTATTATTTTATTTCTGCTTGGGGTGGGATAAGTATTTAGTCAGGGTGGAGAGTAGTTTAATTTGAGCACTATTGTTTCTTGCTTTGATTTTATTTTAATTATTCTGTTAAGTTATTATATAGTGTGTATTTTGCTTTTTAAGGGGAAGGGTCAGGGCTGCCTGGGAGTGGGCCTCAGCCAATAGAATGGCTGGGGCAGGTTCCACGGGGGGGGGGATGTATTGGGACACCCGATCTCAGTGATCATGGGCAGAAGGAGGAGTTATACTAAGACCAGACCATGTCATTACCGAGGAGGCAGGTTTAGTCATCGTTTGAGGACTATTCCTGCCTCCGGGTCTGGTCCTGACTGGAAGGATACTGGAATCAGCAAGGGAAACCCACATGACCTGAAAGTGTTGCTGTGCAATGCCAGGTCAAGGATGAATAAAACCACTGCCATCCACAACCTGATTGTGGATGGAGGATTTGACCTGGCATGTGTGACAGAGACCTGGTTGAATAAAGCAGATGGGCCTGTCCTTGTCGCTGCTTGCCCACCAGGTTTCTCTTACACACAGCAACCCAGGTCATGTGGGCGTGGAGGGGGGGGTTGCAATGATTTTAGGAAGTCATTAGTCTGCACCAGGCGTCCTATTGGGAAGACCCAGTTTTCTGAGTGCATGTTCTGGAAGTTGGGCAATAGGGGCAGTACAGGATTCCTTTTGGTTTACCGACCTCCCCGCTGCACCAAGGATTCCCTGCCCGAGCTGCTTCAGGTCGTGGCGGATATGCTCCTGGAGACACCTAGCTTGGTTGTCCTGGTGGATTTTAACATCCATGCTGACACGACCTTGCAAGGGGCCGCTCGGGACTTCGTGGAAAGCATGGCCTCCATGGGGCTGTCCCTGAATAAGTCTGGCCCAACTCATAGTCACGGACATGCCTTAGACCTGGTGTTCACCTCTAGTGACGTGGGTGATCTGACACTAAGTAAAAGTGAAACAAAAGAAGTGCCATGGTCAGATCACTTCCTGGTGCAACTGGACTTCTATGTGACCCTTCCCCTCTGCAGGGAGGTGGGACCGATTCGGATGGTCCGCCCCCACCACTTAATGGATCCAATGGGCTTCCAGAGAGTGGTAGGGGATGTTTTATCCCAAGTTGATGGCCTTTCAGCTGATTCCCTGGCGGCCTGCTGGAATGTGGAGTTAACCAGGGCTATTGACTGTCTGGCTCCGAAGCGCCCTCTCCGATTGCATGGAGCCCGGACAACCCCGTGGTTTTCCCCGGAGCTGAGGGCGATGAAACAATCGTTGAGATGGCTAGAGCGCCGGTGGCGGAAAACTCATTCTGAATCAGACAGGACATGGGCTAGAGCTCAACGTCGAGCCTACCAAGTGGCAATGGCGACGGCGAAGTGGGCCTTCTTCACCGCCTCCATTGCATCTGCAGAAACAGCAGCAGGAGACTTTTTCAGGTGGTTCGCAATCTATCGGAACCACCTGCACCATCGGGGCCTGGTAGGGACCCCAGGATCTCCTGCAGTGCTTTTATAAATTTTTTTGCAGATAAAGTTGCTCAGATTCAGAAGGAGGTAGACTCCACCGTGGGAGCAGGGCCAGGGCGGGAGACTGCTAGAGTTCTGTCTAGTCCTGTTACATGGGATCAATTCCAAACTGTTACCTCCAAGGATGTGGACAGGCTGCTTGGACAAGTGAAACCGACCACCTGTCTCCTTGATCCTTGCCCATCCTGGCTGATAAAAGCGAGCCTGGAAGGGCTGGGCGATGGGCTCTGCGGGGTGGTGAATGCTTCCCTCTGTGAGGGAGCCTTCCCAGACCCGCTGAAAGAGGTAGTCATTAAACTGCTTCTTAAAAAAACATCTTTAGACCCAGCCAATTTGGCCAACTATCGCCCAGTCTCAAATCTTCCATTCTTGGGCAAGGTAATTGAGCGGGTAGTTGCCGAACAACTCCAAGCACGCCTGGAGGATGAGGACCATTTGGATCCCTTCCAATTGGGATTCAGGCCTCACCATGGGACTGAAACTGCCTTGGTCGCGCTGGTTGATGATCTCCGGCGGGCTAGGGACAAAGGTGAGAGCTGTTTCTTAGTTCTGCTGGATCTCTCAGCGGCCTTTGACACCATCGACCATTAACATCCTTCTAGACTGTCTAGAGGGGCTGGGAGCTGGGGGCACTGTTATACGGTGGTTCTGCTCCTTTCTCCTGGGCCGTGTCCAGAAAGTGGTGTTGGGGGGTGAGTGTTCAGACCCCTGGGCTCTCACTTGTGGGGTGCCTCAGGGTTCTGTCCTCTCCCCCATGCTTTTTAATATCTATATGAAGCCGCTGGGAAAGATCAGGGGGTTTGGGCTGGGTGTTCATCAGTATGCAGATGACACCCAGCTCTACCTCTCCTTTAAATCAGAACCATTGAAGGTGGTGAAGGTCCTGTGTGAGTGCCTGGAGGCGGTTAGAGGATGGGTGGCAGCTAACAGATTGAGATTGAATCCTGACAAGACAGAAGTACTGTTCTTGGGGGACAGGGGCGGGCTGGTGTGGAGGACTCCCTGGTCCTGACCAGGTACGCAGCCTGGGAGTAATTTTGGACTCAGCTGTCCATGGAGGCGCAGGGCAGCTGTCTACCAGCTCCACCTGGTACGCAGGCTAAGACCCTACCTGCCTGCAGACTGTCTCGCCAGAGTGGTGCATGCTCTAGTTATCTCCCGCTTGGACTACTGCAACGCGCTCTACGTGGGGCTACCTTTGAAGGTGACCCGGAAACTGCAATTAATCCAGAATGCGGCAGCTAGACTGGTGACTGGGAGTGACCGCTGGGACCACATAACACCGGTTCTGAGAGATCTGCATTGGCTCCCAGTACGTTTCCGAGCACAATTCAAAGTGTTGGTGCTGACCTTTAAAGCCCTAAACGGCCTCGGTCCTGTATACCTGAAGGAGCGTCTTCACCCCCATCGTTCAGCCCGGACACTGAGATCCAGCGCCGAGGGCCTTCTGGCGGTTCCCTCATTGTGAGAAGTGAGGTTACAGGGAACCAGACAGAGGGCCTTCTCGGTAGTGGCACCCACCCAGTGGAACACCCTCCCTTCAGATGTGAAGGAAATAAGCAGCTATCCTATCTTTAAAAGACATCTGAAGGTAGCCCTGTTCAGGGAAGTTTTTAATATTTAACGCTATACTATTTTTAACACTTGATTGGGGGCCGCCCAGAATGGCTGGGGAAAGTCAGCCAGATGGGCGAGGTATAAATAATAAATTATTATTATTATTATGAGGAAGAAGATGATGATGATGATAAGAAAGACGGGGAAGCTGAGGATGATGATCAGAGTTTGGATTCCAGCTCAGTGAGCAGTGCTGCTGCTGTTGTCAGTGACACTGATGACACAGCAGACTACAAGAGCGCAAAGGCCTCAGTCAGACCATCTGATCCGTCTGACACTGAACTGGAAGAACCACTGTTCACCATTGGCCACTTTTCTCCTAAGAAAGAGGAGGTGAGTGAAGAAGAGTTGTGTCTAGTACGCAGATCTGAAAGGGCCACAAAAGGCAAACCTCCAAAGAGATTTGCTGATGTCTTTGCTAAGACAGCAACTGCTGTTCTTAGTAGCTCAGAGAAGGTGTGGGAACCTTCAAGCTTCAAAGAGGTTCAGGAGTTAACCTCTAAAGATGCTGAGCCATGGCTTAATGCTATGAAGGCTGAAGTTGATTCCTTGGATAGGAACCAAACCTGGGAGCTAGTCCCAGTAGTCCCAGGAATGAGACTGGTTGGCAACAAATGGGTCTTCAAGGCCAAGACAGACCAGACCAGGTTTTCAGGCACAAAGCCAGATTGGTTGCCAGAGGTTTTTCACAGGTACCAGGACAGGATTAGTATGAGACCTACTCACCCACCGTCAAGTATGAGAGCATTCGGCTGATGCTCAAGATTGGTGCAGAGAAGCTGCATGTTTCTCATCATGATGTGAACACAGCTTTTTTGTATGGGATTTTGGGGGAGGAGCTGTATATGTTTCCACCTGATGGAATGCAGACACAGAAAGGAATGGTCTGTAAACTACGGAAATCCTTATATGGTCTCAAGCAGAGTGCCAGGTGTTGGAACACAAAACTCACTGAGACATTGCTTTCTCTAGGTTTTCACCAGGGCAAAGCTGATCCATGTGTGTTTGTCAAGGAGGAGGAGCAAAACAAACTGTATTGTTTTATGTTTTGTTGATTATCTTCTTCTGTTTTGTACAGGCTTTGTACCAAAGCACCCTAGCTTAGCTGAAGGAGCACTTTGACATGAAGGATCTTGGTGAGGTATCCAACTATCTTTCTCTGCAGGTGGAGAGGGACCAAGCAGGTAATTTTCTGGTACACCAAACACAGAAAATTGCTGACGTATTAACCAGGTTGAATTTGGTTGATGCAAACCCAGCAGACACACCGATGGTGACAGGTTACCAGGTAGATAGTACTGCTGAAGCGTTTTCTGACACTACACTGTACAGATGCATTCTAGGCAAGCTGAATTTCATTGCTAGATGTTCAAGACCTGACATAGCTGTAAGCACTAATCTGCTTAGCAGACATGCCAACAATCCTACTGTTCAGGATTGTAAAGCTCTGAAGCGCATAGCCTGTTGTTTGAAGGGGACTCTGCACTACAGGCTGAGGTTCACTAGTCAGAAGACTGGAGGTCTTGAAATCTTTGCAGATGCTAGTTTTGGAAGTGACACCACGGATGGTACAAGCACTTCTGGAGTATGCTACATGTACAACCACTGTCTGACTGGCTGTGCAAAAAGCTGACGACAGTAAGCCTAAGTTCCTGTGAAGCAGAACTCAATGCTCTGTCATTTTCACTCATGGATTGTGAATGGTTGATGCAACTGTTTAAGGACATCAGGGTTTCTGTGAAATGTCCTATACAGGTGTATCAAGACAATAGATCCTGTTTGGCTTTGCTGAACTCAGAGAGTTGCAAGCAAAGAACCAAGTACTTGCAGATTAAGTTACATTGTGCAAGAGTGTATTCAGAAAGGACTCATTCAGGTGTCCTACATGCCAGGAAACGAAATTCCTGCAGATCTGTTGTCTAAGGTTGTTAACAGAGAACAACTTAAGGTTTATGTACAGAGGTTGCAATTGGGTTGAACCACAGGTACTACAGGTTACACGGAAAGGGGGAGGATATTAGGATATAGTTCCGTTCCACCTTAAAGGGTCAGGCATGATTGTTGTGTATCACATGCCTGTTTACTCCCAGCACTGTCTGCTGGGAACTTCCATTTTATATATAGCTTTTGTTCCGGCTGTTTTCCTGGACACGGAGGCAAGCAGTCATGTTTTTCCTTTGTTCTGAACTACGTTGAACAAAGCTGTAAATATGCTCTCCTGTCTACATCTTTCGTTGTGGAAACTGCTGAAAGGGTGTGCACGGGCCTTGGAATGTCTCTGAGGCTCGTGTTGCTAATTGACTGATGCTCTTCCACGGGGGACCGGTGATCGTCCGGAGACAACTGGGGGCCTGCCTGATGCCTCCGTCTCCCTGGCAGTATCCCAACAACAGTATCATCTAATTGCCCAAATATTTAATCAGGATAAAGCAATAGGATTTGAAAAAGAAGAATCAAAATTACAAAGTATTATTACAAAACTCGAAAAAGAGTATATCCAAAATATATAATTTATTATTAGTATGGGAGTTAAAGGATGAAGAAGTAAAAGAAGTTATGACTAAATGGGCATGCGATATAGGTTACACAATTCGGCTGGACCAGTGGGAGAAATTATGGAAATGTGATATTAAATTTACGGCATGTTACACAATCAGAGAAAATTTGATGAAAATGGTGTACCAATGGTACTTAACTCCGGTAAAATTGGCAAAAATTTACAAATTAAAATCAAATACCTGTTGGGGATGCAAGAAAGAAATAGGAACAATGTTTCATATGTGGTGGGAATGCCAACCTATTAAACAATTTTGGGATGAAATGTATGAAGAAATCAAAAAGATGTTTAAAATATCTTTCAGTAAAAAACCGGAGGCATTCCCTTTAGGCATAATCACAAACGATATTCCTGACAATCAAAGGAAAGTATTCCTTTATGCAACAACAGCCGCCAGGATGCTTATAGCAAAAAATTGGAAAAGGAGAAAAATTCCGTCAATGAAAGAATGGCAAATAAATTTTTGTGAATATATAAATCTGGCAAGACTCACAGCATTCATAAGGGGACAATAGGACCAGAAATTATTAAAAGTATGGGGATGTGCTAAAGAGTATATGAAAAAGCATTGTTCTAGAGTGTCAGGGAACTGCCATCTAAAGCGCCGGGGGCGCAAAGGCTCACTGAGGTTGAGAGAGGAGTAGCAGCGGAAGAGGGAACCAGTAGAGGGCGAGCAAGAACTCCAAGGGAAAGTGAGTCGGAGGGATGGCTCAGAGACGCTTCCAGCGAAAACAGTGGGGAGGTCTCAGGACCTCCTATAGGGACACCCACACCTCGCCGGAAACTGTCACGCCGAGAGGCCAGACGACGTGTTTCCGTTAAAGAGCTTTTATGTTGGAAACGATTCCGAAAGCAGCCACTTTCGGATTCTACTAGTGATTGACGCAGCCATGCTGGAGGGGCTCCGTCACAGGCAGAGGTTTGAAAACCTGATCAAACTCTGAGGGACTTGCATTTTACGCACAAGCAGCTCATCGTCCCATCACAGCAATCCGAAAGTCTCCGAAAGCCAGCTTGTGCAGGGAGAAGCATCATGAGCAACCCAGCCGGAACCGGAGGAGCAGGAGCAGCTGGAGGGGGTCCAAGCCTGGAAGAAAGGTACAGGGCGTTGGAGATCCAGTTGGCGCTGCAAACGGCGAGGCTTGAGGAGAGGAGGGCTCAGGATGCAGAAAAGGGAAAGGAGAAAACCACCCCGCTCGCCAGAAAGGTGCCAGGATTGGTGCAGAAATTCGGGGGGGATCCCAGGAACTATCATGCCTTTAGAACAGAGATGCAATACGCTCTAAACTTGCAGTTTGATGACTTCCCCGACGAGGAATCGCGAGTGGCTTTTGTGATTGGCCATCTCGAATCCGGGGCGAAGGATTGGGTTAGACCCCTGATGGCAGCGAATAATGAGATCCTAAAGGACACGAGGAAGTTTTTTCGTGCCATGGACCTGATGTTTTCCAGCGATATTGAGCAGGGGGTGGTGCGAAGGCAGTTAATGGCTTGCCAGCAAGGAAGCAGATCTGTCCGTGAGTACTGGACTGAGTTTACTATGCTGATTCATAAATTGGGGTGGGACCTATCGGCGGAGCCCATCCAAATGCTTTTCGAAGAGGGGCTTTCTTCAACCGTCAAAGATGAGCTTTCCCGGGGGCCCAGGGCGGAGTCTATGGATCAGTTAACCAAATCTGCGCTGTGCATAGGAGCGCGCCAGGAGGCGAGGGCTTTGGAAAAGCGGGAAGGGAAAGGAGACCGTTGGAGGGAGTTCCGCATTCCAGACATTCCAGAGCCACCTTTCCCGCCGGCAGAGCCGATGGAAGTTGGAACAGCGCGGGCGCGCGCAGTTTCAAATCCCAGTGAAGGGCGGAAGAAGGAGGGAAGGAGCGCCAAGAGATGTTATCTCTGCCAACAGCCAGGGCACTTTGCCAGAGTCTGCCCACAAAGAAAGGAATGGCAAGGGATGGCAGGAGCTGTTGGGGGAAAGGAAGAGGAAGGCAAGGAGCAAGTAAAAGCCAACGCCTGGCTGCCACCGTCGGGGCACAGCAGCCAGGCCAAAGAGCAGTGAAAGTGCCCATGCCGGAACCTCCCAGACCCGCTTTAGTGATAGAGGTGTTACTAGAACTGCCAAACGGACACCCACTAAAGATCAAGGCGCTTTTGGATTCAGGCAGCTCCTGTAATTTCATGAGTAAGGAGTTTGCAGCTGAGCACCAGATACAGACCATCCCTTTAAGTAACCCCTTGCAGGTGACTACGATTGACGGCAGAGAGCTGTTGGGGGGAGAAGTTAGCCAACAGACTGTCCCGATGATAATGAGGGTGGCAAGGCACACCGAACAGATAGCGTTTAATGTGGCCATCCTGGGAGGAGCGCCCATCATTTTGGGGATGAGCTGGCTGGCGCTACACGATCCGCTAGTGGGCTGGCATCAGAGGGTGGTCTCCTTTGGGTCAGCGCATTGCCTAGAACACTGCAAGGAGGGGAAGGTTTCGGGAGGAGACAGAGTCACCCTAGCCGGGATGGAAGTAATGGACAAAGGGAAGGTGCCCCCGCAATACGCAGATCTGAGCAACGTATTCAGCGAAAGGGAAGCAGACAAACTGCCACCGCATAGACCCTTTGACTGTCAAATCAACCTACTCCCTGGGGCCCAACTCCCAGTAGGCAAGCTGTACGCCATGTCAGACAGGGAGATGCAGGAGCTGAGGGAGTTCATTGACAAAAACCTGAAGCGAGGTTTCATCAGAGAGTCCCGAGCGGTGGGGGGCAGCCCAGTGTTTTTTGTGGACAAAAAGAACACAGACAAACCGAGACTGGTGTGTGACTTTAGGGCCCTCAATGCAGTGTCGGAGCCCCTGGCTTTCCCTATGCCCCGAATTGATGACATTTTGACCAGAGTAAGGAAGGGAAAGATTTTTACAAAGCTGGACCTGCGGGGGGCGTACAATCTGATACGCATAAGGAAGGGAGATGAATGGAAGACCACCATGTTTACCCCTTTGGGAGCCTTTGAATACCTCGTTATGCCCTTCGGTCTACAAGGGGGCTCCGCGTGTTTTCAAGCTTTTATAAACCACGTTCTGGGACCTTTGCTCTACAAGAATTGTGTGGCCTTTTTAGACGACGTGTTGGTGTATTCGGAAGATGAGGAACAGCATGTGAGGGACGTTCGAGAAGTGTTGGGCAGGCTGCAAGCCAATCAGCTGTGGGTGAAACTGGAGAAGTGCCAGTTTCATACCAAGGAGGTGGAATTCCTGGGGTACCGCTTGTCAGACAAGGGATTGGCCATGGATCCAGGCAAGGTCCAAGCGGTACTGGAATGGAAGACACCGAAGACCAAGAAGGACGTGCAAAGATTCTTGGGGTTTGGGAACTTTTATCGGAAGTTCATCAAGAACTTTGCCCACTTGACGGCGCCCATCACCGACTGCCTCAGCAGCAAGAAGAAATTTGTTTGGATGGTAGAGGCGGATCGAGCCTTTGAAGAACTGAAAAGGGCTTTCGCCTCGGAAGAACAACTTCTGCATGTGGATTTACGAAAACCCATGAGAGTGGAAACCGATGCATCCGACCGGGCGGTAGGGGCGGTCCTTCTTCAACCGGGGAGGAGTGCGTCGGAGTGGAGACCGTGTGCCTTCTTCTCGCGGAAGCTGAATAAATCCGAGAGGAATTACACGGTGTATGACAGGGAACTACTTGCCATTCACGAAGCATTCCGGAGGTGGAGACATTTATTAATTGGGGCACAACACAAGGTGCAAGTGTGCACCGACCACAAGAATTTAGAGTATTGGAGAACAGCTCGAGTGCTCAACCAACGACAAGTGAGATGGGCACAGGAATTCTCCAAATTCAACTTTGAAATTTGTTATGTGCCAGGCCCAGAAAACGTCAGGGCGGACGCGCTCTCACGCAAACCAGAGTATTGGGAAGGGGAGGGGGTGATCGAAGAGAGACATGTCATCCCTGAGGACCGCTGGGTGTGTGGGGCGGCGCTGGTGGGGCAACGAGAACTGGTAGAGGAAACGGAAAATGATGAATATGCCCAGGATAAGCTCAGAGGTCTCAGGGGGGAGGGCGAGAGCTCCGGAGGTTTTGAGGAAAGAAATGGGGCATTGTATTACAAAGGGGCACTGTATATACCCGAAGGTGAATTGAGGGGGAGAGTACTCAAGCAGTTGCATGATAGCCCCACGGCGGGACATTTTGGACAACACAAGACCATGTGGTTGGTTACCAGGGAATTTTGGTGGCCTAAGGTGAGGGAAGATGTAAGGGAGTATGTAAGAGGGTGTGACCAATGTCAGCGAGCCAAAGGGGAAAGAAGGGCGCCGGCAGGGTTATTAGAACCATTACCCACACCAGAACGGCCTTGGGAAGCGATATCAATAGATTTTATGACGGATCTGCCAAAGTCCAAGGGGAAAACAGCCATCATGGTAGTAGTAGACCTGTTAACTAAGATGTGCCACTTTGTAGCATGCTCACATGCAGTCACAGCGGAAGAAACAGCGAAGTTGTTTGTAGAACACATCTTTAGGTTGCACGGGGCTCCCTTGAGGGTGATCTCAGATCGCGGCAAACAATTTACTTCCAGGTTCTGGAGGAAGCTCATGAGCTTGCTGCACGTGGAAGTCAATTTTTCAACTGCCCGGCACCCTGAAACCAACGGGCAGGCGGAAAGAGCAAATGGCATTCTTCAACAATATCTGAGGTGTTATGTCAATGACAGAGAGAACGATTGGGTCGAAAAGTTGGCGTTGGCAGAATTTGCCTACAATAATGCGGAGAATGTGTCCACAGGGATGAGTCCCTTTTTGGCTAATTACGGGTGTCACCCCAGGGCATTTCCAGGGGAAGGAGGGGAGAGATGGAGCGTCCCAGCGGCTGAACATTTTGTAGAAGAGATGGAAGCGATCCATCATCAGCTCCAGCTCAACTTAGAAAGGGCTAAGGCACAATATAAGAAGCAGGCAGACAAGAACAGAAGGGAAGGTGAAACCATAAGGGTGGGGGATCAAGTGTGGTTGTCAACCCAAGGGTTGCCGTTCAAAGGGGGTTGTAAGAAATTGAGGCCCAGAAGATTGGGACCCTTTGAGGTCATTCAGCAGGTCAACCCGGTAGCTTTCAAACTCCGATTACCCAACCACATGAAATTGCACCCAGTGTTCCACAGGTCGTTACTGTCACCATACAGGGGGGGACGTGAAGGGGAGTACGTCAGGGGACCAGCCTTGGAAGAGAGGGAACGCCGCAACCATGTAGCGGAAATCCTCGATTCCAGGTGGAAGGGAAATCAGGTGGAGTATTTGGTGGCGTGGGAAGGGGAACCGGAGTCAGAAAACACCTGGGTGAATGCAGAGGAAGTCAATGACGAGGTTTTAACAGAAACGTTCCACCAAAGGTTCCCGAGGAAACCTCAGCCGATAGCAAGGTTTAGGAGGGAGTATTTCGGCACCACCGATGAGGAAGAGGAAATGGAAGGGTTCGCGGAGTCGGAGTTGGAAGAGGGAGTGGACTCCGATGACGAAGATTACCGAGAGAGTAGGAACAGCAACAAGTGGAGGGAAGTGTTCGCGACGTCGGAAGACGAAGGAGGTTCTTTCAGGGGTTTTACCTCCTCACCGCCAGTAGGGGAGGAGACGGGAGGGGGTGAAGGGGGCCCTGGAGGGGAGGTGGATGTCAGGGAACTGCCATCTAAAGCGCCGGGGGCGCAAAGGCTCACTGAGGTTGAGAGAGGAGTAGCAGCGGAAGAGGGAACCAGTAGAGGGCGAGCAAGAACTCCAAGGGAAAGTGAGTCGGAGGGATGGCTCAGAGACGCTTCCAGCGAAAACAGTGGGGAGGTCTCAGGACCTCCTATAGGGACACCCACACCTCGCCGGAAACTGTCACGCCGAGAGGCCAGACGACGTGTTTCCGTTAAAGAGCTTTTATGTTGGAAACGATTCCGAAAGCAGCCACTTTCGGATTCTACTAGTGATTGACGCAGCCATGCTGGAGGGGCTCCGTCACAGGCAGAGGTTTGAAAACCTGATCAAACTCTGAGGGACTTGCATTTTACGCACAAGCAGCTCATCGTCCCATCACATAGAGTAAGCATATATAATGAATGATGCTTTACAGGCTTAAAGAAAAAGAAAAAATGGTGTAAAAATGTATAAAGATAGAAGTAATCTACATTAGACACAACATTTTAGTAAGAGTAAAAATTTTGAGGTCTTAGAACAAAGGAAGGAAGTCAATATGTGTATATGTATGTAATGACTAGATTAGACTGAATATATGGTTTTATTTGTAGATGTGTGCTTTTTCTTTTCTTTTTTCTTTTGTTTTTTGGTGTTCAGTTTTTTTTCCTTGTTTGTATAGTATTAGTTTGGATTCAATGTTTGTAATTTTTGTTATAATTTTGCATTGAAAATAAAAGTTATTTTTAAAAAAATAAGTTTGTCAGGGTGCCAATAAATCAGATTTATTGCAGTGCCGTTGCAGCAAACTCCGTGAGTCAAAGGATTTACGACCCACAAACTTTAACAAAACGTATTTAGCATAGAAAGTGAAGACATGGATTGGAATAATTCATGGGCCAAAAAACCCTTAGCATCAGTCTCAACTCATATGAGTGATTACATTTAAGCTGTTACATAAATGGCATCTGACACCACTAACATGCAGCTATATTAATAAATCATTATCATACTTGTGTTTGTAAGCTTGCAATACAATTGGTACAATGTTCCACATGTGACTTATGTACATCCTTTTTGGCAAAAGTTGTTCACAGGGTTAGGGTGGGGGAAGCAACATCAAGGGGCAACATGCAGAATGCACATCAAGTTTAGGCCTGTTAACCATTTCCAGGGAAGAAAAGCTTAATTTCAATTGCAGCAACAAAACTACTAACACATTTGTAAAGCTGAGCAGGGTCTGATATGGTTTCAAATTGGACAAGGGACAGCGTGTTGAGATTCCTACATTGCAGGGGGTTAGACTAGGTCACCCTCGGAGATCCCTTCAAACTCTACTGTTCCATGATTTTATACAAATAGTTAATTGATTCACTTTCCACTTGGTGGCACAGAAATGGAAGAGACTGGATCATTTACAGAATTCTGTGTGGAAGCAAGATGCACAGACAATTTGCCTTACTGGAAAAACGAACAAGGAGAGTACAAGCACTGAACAGCACAGAAGACATAGATGACTTTACTGAAACTTGTCATCCTTTCATTGGGTTTTCAAAATGATAACCCTGATGACCGGCATCCACCTGATTCACTCAATGGACTCTGGCAGAATTTAATAAACTGATTTGTTCCGTGGGAATAAACGGAGGGAGGGAGGGAGGGAGGGATGGGAAACGAAGACATTTGTTGTATGTGTTTCTGTGTTATATACTGAAAATCAATAAAATTGACTGAAGAAAATAAGAAGACAACAGTGCTAGTTAGCCCAAGGAGTCTGGCCTGTATGGCAGAGCCCCTGTAGGACTTAGCTCCGCTGAGCCTTCCTCTTTGAGGCATGGTGTGGGTGATGATTGTGGGGTGACAATGATAGTGCCAAATCCGGCTCCCTTCCCATGGCTTTTGCCTTTTCCACTTTGCAGAGCAGCTCACTGTCCTCAGCACTGATGGGGCGGATGATGTGGCCAGGCTGGGTGACAATGTGAGGAGCTGTCAGATGCTGAAAAGCACGCTGGGTGTTCCAAGTGGGGCCCATGGGTGCTTGGATGCTGCGTTCAAATTGCTTGCTGTTCTCAAAGGGGAAGGGCAGCTGGTTCACCTGCAGTGTAGCGAAGAAGTAGTTTAATGGCACCCTGAAAGTGGAAGGCTAGGAACAACACACAGCTAAGCAGACAGTTCCTGGGAGTGAGGGGGCACGTGCACAAAGTCTTGGTGAGCTGCTTGCATTTTATTATTTTGTAGTTCCAACCTGCTCTATCAACCTTCAGGCAGATAAAACAATCCTTATAAAAATACCAAAAGAAAAGAATTGGTATCAGGTACACAGTACAGGCAGTGACCATTTTCTGCACATCTGACTGTCATCTGGCCACCAACATGCGTGCTGCTTTTGGCCCCAGAAAAGGGCAGAATGGGCTTATGCGCAACTGCTGACGCGTGCAATAACCCAGAACACAACCCCATGCAAACAGGGTGTTGCCTGTACATACCCAATCAAGTACATAGGAATTTGCCTTATAACAGGTTGGACTATTTATCCATCTGTCCCAGAACTGTCTACTTCTCAGCAATCCACGCACACACCTTTCCCATCACTTCATCCTTTTAAACTGGCGAGGCAGGGGATGGAAGCTGGGACTTTCTGCATGCAGAGCAGATGCTCTCCTGATTGAGCTATGGTCTTTCCTCAGTTAAATCCACAGAGTTTAATTACATTCCTGCATTGCAGGGAGTTAGACTAGACGACCCTTGAGGTCCCTTCCAACTATATAATTAAGAAGAAGTCAATTCTAACATCGTAGAATTCTATGAGTCTAAGAACATTTATACTGTATCTTCCCCCCCCCCCATTGTTTCTGCAGCTGAAAGCATGAACAGCAGCCTCCTAGGCCAGAGTGATAAACTCACCTGATGCACCCCTGCTAAAATATTGCGCTGTTCACTCAGGATAACATTGGGCAGGTGCCTGTTTTTCCTTGGGGACCCAGCTGCTGGTTTGATAAGGAACCTAGAAGGCAAAAAAGAAAAGGAAGAAGGGAGGTGAAGCAGGTAACAGTTGGCAGTGACAGACCATTAAGCTTCCACCCTGAACATACCGTCTCTTCTTCATCTTACTCGGCCGTAGTCCTGCACCTCCCCACTCGCCCCATCCTGGAAGCACCAGATTGAGAACTTTCGGTTTGCTGTTTTGCTCTGCCCGACGCTTTTCTTTCAGAAAGTTGGCAACAACGTTGTCACTTGCAAAGGCCTCCCGGATCACCTGTCGCTGGTCTTTGCCCATCTCTAGCTGCAAGGGAGAAAAAGATCAGCAGGCAGGTGGACAAGGAGTCTCACAGGATTTCCAGACAATAGGTAACTAACACAGGAAGAGTATAATCTAACAGTGATCTTGATGCTCAATTGGAAATGTAGTTGTTTTACGGAAAGTGCTGTTAAGCTTTTTTGAAGGCCCTGCTGGAGCCAAAAGACAGGTGTACAATGAACGAAGAGAACAGACAAATGAGTCTCCTCCCCACTTTGCATCCTTAACCAACAAGGAGCAAGATACTGCTGTGTGGCAAGGAACTGCATCCAATGAAAGCTCATTCGAGGAGATTGCTGAATTGCTTCTGCTCACAGAGTCTGACTCAGTGCAGGGATTTGGAGCAGGAAGGAATTTCTCTGCCCAGAGGACTGTCCAGGAGCTCTGGTGTTTGGATTTTAAAACACCTCCTTCCCTTTCCCAGCAGCATGTGACTCAGCTCGCTTGCAAGAATTCTCTGGAGCAGTTTGGTCCTCAAATACTTTCCTGAAGTACACAAGCTGTCTGCTTGAGACATGCTGACATGATTCAAACTAAATGACAAAGCATGCTTTGTCACATTGCAGCCTACCCCACAATACTGATGGACTCCAAATCCCATCATCCCCCAGTTAGCAAACCCAATGCTTACAGATAATGGGAGCCATAGTCAAACACCACCTGGAAGGCTGATCACATAACAATACTTGCATAACAAGAGACTCTTAATCTCAGGGTTGTGGGTTCGAGCCCCATGTTGGGCAAGAGTCCTGCATTGCAGGGGGTTGGACTAGATTACCCTCACGGTTCCTTCCATGTTTCCTTTCTACGATTCTATTATCGTCAGTGTGCTGCTGCTGTCCCTTCCTCTCTCCCCTTCTTTATGTGAAAGCAGGTTGAAATTACCTGCTTGTAAGCCCTGTTATGTCTGAACTTGTGGAACAGAAATTTGTTTTATCTACTGCTCGTTAAAAAATAAACTAGCATATTGAAGACATCTAACCACAGTTCCTCAAGTTTGGACTTAACAGGGAACTGTGATTAATTCAAAAGTGAAAGCATAATAATGTCCCTTTGGTTATACAGTGGAACCTCTGTTCCCGAACACCTCCATTGTTGTACATTTCGGTTCTTGAACACCGAAAATCCGGAAGTAAATGCTTCTGTTTTCGAACCTGAGCGTACAACATGGCTTCCGCCGAGCGGAAGAAGCTCTTGAATCCAATGGGAAGCCGTGCCTCGGTTTTTGAAAAAGCGAACGGATTTTGTCTGAGAACCGAGGTACCATTGTATTATTAGTTACTCCTATTTTAATGTCTAAGTTTCTCTAGGCATATAATTCGTACTAATGTTAATAGCCTAGTTTTTGATTTTTGTAATTGCTGTTGTTGATGTTTAGGTGCTTTCACCAGGTTATTATTCATTCTTAATACTCTATTAGTATATATGTATGTATATACGTGCACACACACATACACACACACAAAATGTGTGTGCATTCAAATAAAAACATTTTTAAAGGGGTAAAGTAGAAGCTTTCATCCTCCTTTCATACATGTGGAGGAGTGCATGAGCCTCAGGTTTCTTCTTCTAACAACAAACCCTAGTTTGCCATTCATTTCTGAACTGGGCTAGCCTGCTCTGAAAAAGCTAATCTGTGAAGGCAATGATTGGCTTTCTCATACAGTGAGACAGTTGGTCCTTTTAGCTCAGTGCTGGCTCTCCAATAACTCTAGGCAAATACTGCTTCCAACTCTGCTACCCAAAATCAGTTTTTAACGAGAAACAAAACAAGGAATGAACCAAAGCTCTTCTACATGTGATGCAAGGGGAACCTGTGGACCTCCTGATGTTATTAGACTACAACTACCCTTAGCATAGTTGGCTATGCTAACTGGAGCTGATGGGTGTTGACTAATGACATCTGGAGGGCCACAGCCCCGCCCCATCCCTAATGTAAAGCATACTCTCTACCATTGGTCTCTTCCCTGATGCATTGGGATGAGGCTCCCTGCAGCTGAAAAACAAACACGCCAAGGAGATTAAACCTTCTCCCTGACACACTAGCTTTCTCCCATTGGGGAGCTTTCAAAGATGAACACTTCCCATGTTGTTAGCCTGAAGGGACACAGTGCAAGTAAAGCGTTAGCACTTAGCTCTTCCGGATCCATGGAACCCCTGATTAACCCCTCCTAATGGTGCTCACCTCATCCTGTACAGCAGAAGGCAAAAACGGACACTGCATGGGACGAAGTGGTTGAGCCAGCACTGCCTTCAGATCAATCAGAGCCTTGTGCTTGGCTGTCTTATTGGAGGTCTGGGTCTTGCTATCCTTGGGCTGTAGCGATGACTCAGCTTCCAGAGGCTGCTGAAGTTCAGCACCGTTGACTTCCGGCATTCTGTTTTCCCGTGGGACTTCCTCTGGCTCCATGGCCTCCATATCCTCTAAGGTATGAAGCCGTTCCAGCTTCTCACTCAGGAGTGGCCCCTCTGGCACATGACTTGGAGGTGCTGGTAAAAGCACGTCCGTCATCTTGGACATTGCTTCCTCACCGTTAAGACCTGAAGCAAGAACACGACACAAATTATCATAGCATCTGAAGGGCACTGCTGGATCAGACATCACTCTAGCCCAGCATCCTGCAGGGTAGGAAAACCAAGGCTCTCTCTCCGTTGCTGCTCTTCAGCAACTGGTACTCAAGGGTACATTGCCTTGGAATGTGGATGCTCCATATTGCCATCATGGCTAATATCAGCAGACCCAAACATTTCACTAATCAACTTTTTTGAATACACCCCCCCCCCCAGCAAGCCTACCCAGGCATATCATTTTAATACATGCATTTTTTCTAATTATTTTGAGTTTTAAAATAAATGCAAACATTTGTCAACTAGCTAAATAAAATGATTGCTTCTTACAGCAGTCAAAATATGCTTTTTTTCCTTGAAGGAAACACACGTAGCAAACAAACACAAAAGAATTCTGATTAATAAAAGAATTAGGGATGGATTTTATTTCAGCAGACAATGCTAAAAGACGTGGTGTAGTATTTTACATTAAACCTGCACTTGAACCCAAGCTAATCCAAAAAGACGATAAAGGGAGGATTCTAATGGTACAAATCAAAGTCCAAGGAGAAAAGATAGTATTGGTGGGAATATATGCACCAAATGAAAATAAATCAAAATTCTTTCAAAAATTTGAAACAGATCTTTTGGAGATTGCAGATGAGAAGGTAATACTAATGGCAGATCTGAATGGGGTACCATCATTAAAGATGGACAGAACAATTAGGAAAAAAAACACACCAAAGAAGGTAGGCTACCCAAAACTTTTTTTTTATATGACAGAGACATTGAATTTAATAGACATCTGGAGAGTAAAACATGTGCTTGATAAACAGTTAACTTTTTTTCACATGTACATGGCAGTAGTGCCAGACTGGATGCAGTTTGGATTTCAAAAGAATTAGAATCAAAAGTTTTAAAAATTGAAATAGATCCCAGAGCATTGTCAGATCATAGTCCTATAATAATGGAAATTCTGAAAGAAAGTCAATACACCTTTAGATAGAGATAGAATGAAGATCTATTAGATGATAAAATCTTGTTAGAAAAGGCAAAAAAGGTTCTGGGAGATTACTTTGAATTAAATCTTAATAATAGAACCAGGCTGCAAACAGTATGGGACGCTAGCAAAGCAGTCATGAGGGGACTGTTTATACAACAAAACTCAATTAAGAAAAAGGCAAGAGAAAAGAAAAAGAAAGAAATTTTAGGTGAAAATCCAGAGAAAGAAAAATAATTAATAAAAAACCCCAGTAAAGACACAGTTAAACAGGCAATTAAACTATTAGAAATTCAATGCTCAATGTTGATTAATGAGGAAATAAGCTGGAAAATTAAAATGATGAAAAAAAAGTATTTTGAACATGCCAACAAGCCAGGGAAATTACTGGCATGGCAAATGAGGAAAAGTGAGCAAAAAAAATATATAAATAAGATAAAACATAATGGTAAGATCACTGACAAACCAAAGGAAATATGGGAAGCCTTCATTAAGTACTTTACAGAGAAGTGGCAGCCTTTAAGCTGAACATAACAAAAACAAAAATGCTTGTTAAAAATGTAACCACGGAAGAAAAGGACGACTTAGAAAAAATATTGGGCCTGAAAATCTCCTCAAAAGCGAAATACCTGGGTATTGGGATCACCCCCAAGAACATAAACTTATTTCAGGATAATTACAGCAAAACTTGGTTAGAGATTAGAAAAAAACTTGGTAACCTGGAGTAAAATAAAATTAACATTTCTGGGTAGGATTTCCATTATAAAGATGAATGTGCTTCCAAAATTAATCTTTTTATTTCAAATGATTCCAATACTGGGCGAAGCAGCTTGTCTCAAGATATGACAAAGAGAAATTTCCAAATTCCTGTGGGAAGGGAAGAAACCTAGGATTAAACACCTGATCTTAATAGACATAAAAGAGAGAGGAGGCTTTTCTTTACCCGACCTAAAACTTTACTATGAGGCAGCCTGTTTCACCTGGCTAAAAGATTGGTGCACATTGCAGGATCCGGACCTCCTGGACCTGGAAGGTTTTGACAACCGTTGGGGATGGCACGCCTACCTGATATATGGAAAAGTGAAAATTCATTAAAAATTTACCAACCATATAATAAGAAAGTCACTCTTTGCTGTATGGGAAAAATATAAAGACCTGATGGAGCCTAAAGTCCCGTGGTGGACTTCTCCAGTAGAAGCCATAGCAGTAAAACGGAAAAATACCCAGGAAAGCTGGCCAACATATAAAACACTTCTAAAAAATGAAGATAACCAAATAAAATTAAAAAAACTTTGAGGGAATAAGAGAACACATCTCAGACTGGTTCCAATACCATCAGTTATTTGAAAAATTTAAATCTGACAAACAAAAGGGGTTCTCAACAGAAATTTCCCGATTCAAATCTGATGTAAATTCTAAAAGAAAAACTCTTTCCAAAACTGATCGACTCCTTCTTGACTGGACAGTCAAGGAGGAGGAGGTAACAGTGGCAATGGTGAGGTGGTCACAAGATTTTGGCCATTCAATAACCATGACCCAATGGGAAAACTTATGGAAGATCAATTGGAAATTCACAAATTGTTACACAATTAGAAAGTACTTTACAGATTTTTATAAAAAAAAGAATTGTAAAGAAGACACTGATGGAAGAATATATAAAAAGCAGCAATCTCCCAAAAATAAAAGATGAAAAACATTATTAAATGCTGAAATAACATCGCAAGAAATATTAGATGAAATAAATCAAGCAAAGACAGGCAAATCCCCATGACCAGATGGAATTTCAGCAAAGTATTATAAAAAAGAAGATACGATGAATGAGATTTTAAAAAACAGGAGAAGTCCCAGAAACACGGAAAGAGGCCTATATAACATTAATACCAAAACAAGATTCAGATATAACACTAGTAAAATATTATAGGCCCATCTCACTATTAAACAATGGTTACAAACTGTTTGCATATATCCTTGCTAACAGAATGAAAAGTTACTTGGAGGAACATGTACACCAAGACCAAGCAGGATTTTTTCCAGGTAGACAAATGAAAGATATTATCAGAAACGTTTTAAACATAATTGAATACCTGGAAGTGCAAAATGAAAAACAAGCAGCATTTATGTTTCTAGTTATCATCACTTTTGTTCATTCTGGTCCTGGAGGTTCTGGCAAGGAATATTAGAATGGATAAAGAAGTAGCAGGAATAAGAATAAAGAAAAATGAACACAAATTGAAAGCCTTCACGGACAATTTGGTTATTACTGTAGTTCTCTCCCTAGAGTAATAGAAAAAATTCAAAAGTTTGGACAAGTGGCAGGTTTTAAACTTAATAAAAACCAAACCAAACTGTTAGTTAAAAATCTTAAAGAATCAGAAAAGAAAGAACTATCAGAATCTATATAGAAATCCACAAGAAGGTAAAGTATTTAGGAATATGGCTGACGATAAAGAATCTTAATATTTACAAAGACAATTATGAAAAATAATTAGAATGAAATAAAAAGGAATTTGGAAATATGGAATAGTATGAACCTCTCTTTCTTAGGACGAATTGCTGCAATAAAAATGAATGTATTGCCAAAAATGCTATTCCTTTTTCAGACAATACCAATAAGTAATAATGCTTGCTTCAAAAAATGGCAACAAGATATTTCAAAATTTATCTGGAATGGGAAAAGGCCAAGAATAAAGCACAAAATACTTACAGACTTAAAACAGTGAGGAGGCTTTTCTCTTCCAGATTTTAAAATTTACAACAAAGCAGCATGCCTTACTTGGATTTGGGATTGGATTAAATTGGAAAAAAGGAGGCAATAGACTTAGAAGGACACGACAACAGATTCAGTTGGCATTCATACCTGTGGTATGGAAAAGCAAAGGTACACAAAGGATTCCACAATCACATAATTAGAAAGTCCCCGATAAGGGTATGGGAAAAATACAAAGAATTACTGGAATCCAAAACTCAGTGGTGGTTGTCACCTACTGAAGCATTATCACTTAAAACGTTAATAATGAAAGGTATATGGCCAACATATAGAGATTTATCAGTAGAACAAGAAGCAAAGTGGAAATTGAAAGATTACGATGATGTCAGGGAACTGTCATCGGAAAGAGAGTTGGTGCAGAGGCTCCAGCAGACTCGGAGAGATTCTGCAGCGGAGGAGGGAACCAGCAGGGGGAGAGCAGAAGCTCCGGCAAAAGGGGAGTCGGAGGAGGGAGGGCTCTGGGATACTTCTAGTGAGAATAGTGCAGAGGTAACAAGACCCCCGTTGGCAACTCCCACCCTTCGCCGGAAGCTGTCACGTAGAGAGTCACGAAGGCGCATGTCCGTGAAACAACTTTTATGTTGGCGTAAATTTCGTAGACGCCCACTGTCAGATTCTACCAGCGACTAACGGAGTCATGCCTTGGGAGGCTCCGTTAGTGCCTCGGTTTGGCTGAACTGCCAAACACCAGAGGGATCAAGCTTTTACGCACAAGCAGCTCATTATCCCATCACAGCAATCTGACAGTCTTTGTAAGCTGCTTGTGCAAGCAGAGGGCATCATGAGCGAACCAGCCGGAACCGCAGGAGCTGGAGCGGGCGCAGGTCCAAGCCTGGAGGAAAGGTACAGAGCGATGGAGGTCCAGCTCGCGCTGCAAACGGCGAGGCTTGAGGAGAGGAGGGCTCAAGATGCGGATAAGGGGAAAACCGC
Organism: Podarcis melisellensis; assembly: GCF_964234715.1. NCBI lineage: Eukaryota > Metazoa > Chordata > Lepidosauria > Squamata > Lacertidae > Podarcis > Podarcis melisellensis. Next base: position 17,010,854 of record NC_138535.1, read on the forward strand.
CCCACTTGCCAGAAAGGTGCCTGGATTGGTGCAGAGATTTGGGGGGGATCCCAGGAACTATCAAGCCTTTAGAACGGAGATGCAATATGCTCTCAATCTACTGTTTGATGACTTCACCGATGAGAACTCTAGAGTGGCGTACGTAATTAGCCATCTAGAGGGAGGGGCGAGGGACTGGGTTCGACCCCTGATGGCAGCGAATAATGATATCTTAAAGGACACGAGGAAGTTTTTTCGCGCCATGGACTTGATGTTTTCCAGCGAGATTGAGCAGGGGGTGGTGCGGAGGCAGTTGATGGGGTGCAAACAGGGGAGCCGATCTGTACGTGAGTACTGGACTGAGTTCACTATGCTTATTCATAGACTGGGGTGGGATCTAGCAAGTGAACCTATTCAAATGTTATTTGAAGAAGGGCTCTCTCCGACCGTGAAAGATGAACTTTCCCGGGCGCCCAGGGCGGAGTCTATGGACCAGCTGACTAAATCTGCACTGTCCATAGGAGCGCGCCTAGAAGCAAGAGCTTTGGAAAAGCGGGAAGGAAAGGGGGAACGTTGGAAGGACTTCCGCATTCCAGAGATTCCGGAGCAGTCTTTCCCGCCCGCAGAGCCGATGGAACTGGGAACAGCGCGCGCGCGCGCAGTTTCAAACACCAGTGAAGGGCGGAAGAAGGAGGGAAAGAGTGCCAAGAGATGTTATCTCTGCCAACAGCCAGGGCACTTTGCCAGAGTTTGTCCGCAAAGGAAGGAATGGCAGGGCATGGCGGGAACTGTTGGGGGAAAGGAGGAAGGAGAAATAGAGGAGCAAGTAAAAGCCAACGCCTGGTTGCCAACATCAGGGCACAGCAGCCAGGCCAGGGAGTAGTGAATGTGCCCACGCCGGAACCTCCAAGACCAGCGCTTGTGATAGAGGTGTTGCTGGAACTGCCAAACGGACACCCACTAAAGATAAAAGCGCTATTGGATTCAGGCAGCTCCTGTAATTTCATGAGTAAGGAGTTTGCTGCTGAACACCAGATACAAACTCTCCCATTAAGTAAGCCTTTGCAAGTAACCACGATTGATGGGAGGGAACTGTTGGGGGGAGAAGTGAGCCAACAGACTGTACCAATGCTTATGAGGGTGGCAAGACACACAGAACTGATAGCGTTTAATGTAGCCACCTTGGGAGGAGCTCCCATCATTCTGGGAATGAGCTGGCTGGCACTACACGATCCGCTAGTAGGCTGGCATCAGAGGGTTGTTTCCTTTGGTTCAGCACATTGCCTAGAACACTGCAAGGAGGGAGAGGGTCAGGCAGGGGCCAGAGCCACTCTAGCAGGGATGGAAGTGACTGACAAGGGGAAGGTGCCACCACAATACGCTGATTTGGTTGACGTCTTCAGTGAAAAGGAAGCAGATAAACTGCCCCCGCACAGACCCTTTGACTGTCAAATCACCTTACTCCCAGGAGCACAATTGCCAGTGGGCAAGCTGTATGCTATGTCAGACCGTGAGATGCAGGAGTTAAGGGAGTTCATTGACAAGAACCTCAAGCGAGGTTTCATCAGAGAGTCACGAGCGGTGGGGGGCAGCCCAGTGTTCTTTGTGGACAAAAAAAACACGGGCAAACCCAGGCTTGTGTGTGATTTCAGGGCCCTAAATGCTGTGTCAGAACCAGTGACTTTCCCTATGCCCAGAATTGATGACATTCTGACACGGGTGAGAAAAGGGAAGATTTTTACCAAGCTGGACCTTAGGGGGGCATATAACTTGATACGTGTGAGGAAGGGGGATGAGTGGAAAACCACTATGTTCACCCCCTTGGGGGCGTTTGAGTACTTAGTTATGCCTTTTGGATTACAAGCGGGCTCCGCCTGCTTTCAATCATTTATGAATCACGTCCTGGGGCCATTGCTCTACAAGAACTGCGTGGCGTTCTTAGATGACGTCCTGGTGTACTCAGAGAATGAGGAGCAGCATGTGCGAGATGTTAGAGAAGTACTGAGCAAACTGCGAGAAAATCGGCTGTGGGTGAAACTGGAGAAATGCCAGTTTCATAGCAGGGAGGTGGAATTCCTGGGGTACCGGTTGTCTGACAAGGGGTTGGCTATGGATCCCGGCAAGGTTCAAGCGGTACTGGAATGGAAAACACCAAAGACCAAGAAGGACGTGCAAAGGTTCCTGGGCTTCGGAAACTTCTATAGGAAGTTCATCAAGAACTTTGCCCATTTAACAGTGCCCATCACGGATTGTCTTAGCAGCAAGAAAAAATTTGCTTGGACGGAAGAAGCGCAAGGGGCATTCGAACGCTTAAAGGCAGCGTTTGCGTCGGAGGAGCAACTTTTGCACGTGGATCTACGGCAACCAATGCGAGTGGAGACGGACGCGTCAGACCGAGCGGTAGGGGCCGTGCTTCTCCAGCCGGGGAAAGATGCGTCTGAATGGAGACCGTGTGCATTCTTCTCGCGGAAGTTGAACAAATCCGAGAGGAACTACACAGTATACGACCGAGAACTGCTCGCCATTCATGAAGCATTCCGGAGATGGCGGCACTTGCTGATTGGGGCGCAGCACAAGGTTCAAGTCCGGACTGACCACAAAAATCTGGAGTACTGGAGAACAGCCCGAGTGCTGAACCAGAGACAAGTGAGATGGGCCCAGGAGTTCTCCAAATTCAATTTTGAGATTCGTTACGTGCCAGGGTCCGAGAACGTAAGGGCGGACGCTCTTTCCAGAAAGCCTGAGTACTTAGAGGGGGAGGGGGCGCCGGAAGTAAGGCACGTAATCCCTGAAGACTGCTGGGTGTGTGGGGCGGCTTTGGTGGGGCAGAAAGAACTGTTAGAGGGTACGGAGAACGACGAATACGCCCAAGAGAAACTCAGAGAACTCAGGAGGACAGTGGAGAACACAGGGGGGTTTGAAGAAAAGAGTGGGGCGTTGTATTACAAAGGGGCACTGTACATACCCGATGGGGAACTGAGGGGCAGAGTACTCAAGCAGTTGCATGATAGCCCCACAGCGGGGCATTTTGGACAGCACAAAACCATGTGGTTGGTTACCAGGGAATTTTGGTGGCCCAAGGTGCGGGAGGATGTACGGGAATATGTCAGGGGTTGCGACAGGTGCCAGCGAGCGAAAGGGGAGAGGGTGGCGCCAGCGGGGCTCTTACAACCCTTACCCACACCAGAAAGGCCATGGGAGGCAGTCTCCATAGATTTTATGACGGACCTGCCAAAATCCAAGGGCAAAACGGCGGTCATGGTAGTGGTAGATCTATTAACTAAGATGTGTCATTTTATAGCCTGTTCTCATGCGGTCACAGCGGAGGAAACCGCCAAGTTGTTCGTAGAGCATATTTTCCGGTTGCATGGCGCCCCCTTGAGGGTGGTCAGCGACAGAGGGAAACAGTTTACTTCCAGGTTCTGGAGGAAACTTATGAGCTTACTGCACGTGGAAATCAATTTCTCCACTGCCCGGCACCCGGAAACAAATGGGCAAGCGGAAAGGGCAAACGGGATTTTACAACAATACCTGAGGTGTTATGTAAAGGACCGAGAAAATGATTGGGTAGATAAGTTACCTCTGGCAGAATTTGCCTACAACAACGCTGAGAACGTGTCCACAGGGCTGAGTCCCTTTCTGGCAAATTATGGGTGTCATCCCAGGGCATTTCCAGGGGAAGGAGGGGAGAGGTGGAGTGTGCCGGCGGCGGAACATTTTGTTGAAGAGATGGAAGCCATCCACCGTCAGCTACAACTTAACTTAGAGAGAGCCAAGGAAGAATATAAAAAGCAAGCAGACAAAAATAGGAGGGAAGGTGAAACTATAAGGGTGGGAGACCGGGTGTGGCTATCCACCCAGGGACTACCTTTCAAGGGGGGTTGTAAGAAACTGAAACCCAAAAGATTGGGACCCTTTGAGGTCATACAGCAGGTGAACCCAGTAGCATTCAAACTCAGACTGCCCAGTCACATGAAATTGCACCCAGTATTTCACAGGTCATTACTGTCGCCGTACCGAGAGGGACGTGAATGGGGGGGGGGAGCGTGAGAGAGAGGTCTCCCGAACGCCCGTGATAGAAGAGAGAGAACGCGACATGAACGTGGCAGGAATCATTGATTCCAGGTGGAAGGGGGATCAGGTGGAATATCTGGTAGAATGGGAGGGGGAAGTAGAGTCGGAAAACACTTGGGTACCCGCTGAGGTAGTCAATGACGAGGTTTTAATAGAAACATTTCATCGGCGTTTCCCAAAAAAACCGCAACCCGTGGCACGATTTAGAAGGGAACACTTTGGGACCACTGATGAGGAAGGAGAGTTTGGAGGGTTCCCAGAGTCAGGGGTGGGTGAGGAAGCCGACTCCGACGAAGAAGAGGAAGACGGGGAGAGAGATGGTACGCCATGGTTAGAAGTGTTTGAATCCTCGGACGACGAGGAGAGTTCCTTTAGGGGCTTTCCGCCCTCACCGCCAGTGGGAGAGGACGCGGGGGGTGAAGGGGGCCCTGAGGGGGAGGTGGATGTCAGGGAACTGTCATCGGAAAGAGAGTTGGTGCAGAGGCTCCAGCAGACTCGGAGAGATTCTGCAGCGGAGGAGGGAACCAGCAGGGGGAGAGCAGAAGCTCCGGCAAAAGGGGAGTCGGAGGAGGGAGGGCTCTGGGATACTTCTAGTGAGAATAGTGCAGAGGTAACAAGACCCCCGTTGGCAACTCCCACCCTTCGCCGGAAGCTGTCACGTAGAGAGTCACGAAGGCGCATGTCCGTGAAACAACTTTTATGTTGGCGTAAATTTCGTAGACGCCCACTGTCAGATTCTACCAGCGACTAACGGAGTCATGCCTTGGGAGGCTCCGTTAGTGCCTCGGTTTGGCTGAACTGCCAAACACCAGAGGGATCAAGCTTTTACGCACAAGCAGCTCATTATCCCATCACAGATGAGATAAAGGAACACCTTCAGAGTTGGTTGCATTATAGGCAATTAAATGAAATCTTCACGGAAGATAACAAGAGAGGATTCACTTACAGTTTCAAAATTCCAAAAGGATATCATAGATGATCATTCTAAATTGTTAAAGAAGGCGTACAATATTCTGTTGGAATGGGAAACTAAAGCTGAAGAAATTAAAGCAGTAATGATCAAGTGGGCACAGGACATAGGTCATAACATACAATTTGAGGATTGGATAAGGCTTTGGAAAGTGAACTTGAAATTTACGGCTTGTATATTGTTGAGACACAATTATATGAAAATGATGTACAGGTGGTACCATTAAAACTGGCCAAAATGTACAAAACAGAACAAAAGAACTGGTGGAGATGTAAAGAAGGGGAAGGTACATTTTATCAAATGTGGTGGGATTGTAAGATTATTTTTAAAAATTGGGCAATTATATATAATGAATTGAAAAAAATGTTTAAAATAACCTTTGTGGAAAAACCAGAAGCCTTTTCGTTAGGTATTCTAGGACAAGAAATGCCGGAGAAAAATCGGACATTATTCATGTACGCTACCTATGGCAGCAAGAATCCTAATAGCAGAAAACTGGAAGACTGGAGAAATATATTTTAAAAATAACTCCAAAGCTTCAACATCAAGACTGATGGAATGGGAAGGATATCAAGCTTACATCAGAGGGAAGATAATATCCTTCTCTGCCAACAAAGCCAAGCTGCAAAGATTAAAAGAAAATAATCTAAAAATTTCTTTAAAAACACTATGGGGCAATATGGCAAATAACCCATCTAATGTTACATGTGAAAGACTACAACAACTAACATTAGAACTGAATAATATACTAGCTAAAAAAAATGAGTTCAGCCAAAGTCTAAGACAAATATATTGGGAATAGGGAGAAAGACCAACAATAGTTCTAGCTAATTGTCTAAAACAAAAGAAAGCGAACCAAATAATACCCTTAATAAGAAATGAAAATAACATTGCAGCGACCTCATCAATAGATATCAATAATGATTTTTTTTTAATTCTACAAAAAATAATATGAAGGGCCAGAAAATATATCAGAGGATGAGATGGAGAACTTCTTTCAAAATATCAAAATACCAAGCATTGAAGAAGATAAAAAAGATATGCTGTCAGCACCCCTAAATATATTAGATATTGAGAATGTAATAGAAACAATGGAGAATGGGAAATCACCTGGACCAGACTGTTTTCCTATAGAATGGTATAAAATATTCAAAAATATACTAGTCCCCAGACTAGAGGTCTATGAAGAAATAGCTCATAAAAGTATATCTTCTACAACATTCAATAAAGCTTTAATAATAATTATACCAAAACCTAACAAAGACCCTACTAAATGTGCAAATTATAGACCAATATCGTTAATGATTGTTGATGCAAAGATTTTGAATGCAATATTGGCGGCAAAATTGCAAAAAGTTATTCAAGACTCGATACCTAATAATCAAACAGGTTTTATAAAAACAAGACAAGCTACAGATAACATCAGATTAACAATAGATTTGATAAATTTAAACAAAGATGAAGAGGAGTTTATGATATTGTCATTAGATGCAAAAAAGGCTTTTGATAGAATATATAAAGAATTCATATGGTTTGTGTTACGTAAATTTGGTTTCCCTATAGAATACTGTAATTGGATCTAAATGATTTATAAAAACCCAACGTCCCAGATTGTTACAAATGGAAGAATTTCGAATTTGATTAGTTTAAATCGAGGAACGGGACAAGGATGTCCTCTTTCTCCCTTATTATTTAATCTGTGCCTGGAACCATTAACAAGAGCAAGAATTCAGGATGAGCATATCAAGGGTGTAAAACACAACAAAGATAATTACAAAATTGTATAATTTTCGGATGGTATCCTTTTATTTATTACAAAACCAGAAGATACAATTCCAAAAATTATGGAGAAAATAAAAACCTTTGGCAGAATATAGGGATATTCTATAAATTGGACAAAATCAGATATTTTACCAATTGGGCCAAGGGCTACATTGTATAGAAACCATCAATTTAGGATGTGCAAAGACTTTATTAAATAGTTGGGTATAGTGATTTCATCAGATATAGACCAAATTATAAAATTTAATTTGAACCAAATTATAAATGATATTTCTTTTGATATTGAAAGGTGGGGACCTCTAAACCTCTCCCTTTGGGGAAAAGTTAATGTCCTCAAAATGAATGTTGTTGCAAAGCTTTTATACATTCTTAGAGGATTACCAATACATATTCCCAAATTTTACTTCCAAAAAATAAATCAACTATTTAGATTGTGCCTGTGGGGTACAAAGCCACCAAAAATATCACTACATAAAATGCAACTAAGGAAGGTGGCTTTGGTCTCCCAGATCTGGAACTATATCACCAGGCCTACCTGCTGAGTAAGACTAATGATTGGAGAGCTAGCAGGAATCCCAATTGGGCTACTCTCGAACATAGTTTCTTTGAACCTCTTGTAGAGTGGACTAAACTGGGCTCCAATTTTAAGAAATATCCTATTATCCTGGAGACTATTAAAGCACCTATAAAATTTGGATGAATAAAAATAATAAGGATGAACCCAAAATTAAAAATTGGAAATCAAGTAATAATTTGGGAAAATTGGATTTAAAAAGGTATTTTGACATAGAATAAATTAATTGATGAAAATTAAAAATTTGTGGAATATATGACTTTGCAAGTAAAGTATGGATTAACCAGTGAAAGACAATGTAAGTACATCCAATTGAAACATATGTGTCAGGGAACTGCCATCAGAGCAAGAAACGGAGGCAGGGCTCTCAAGCGATGCCGGAGAGGGGACGAGCAGGGGGGAAGGATTTCAGCGTAACACCCATAGAGAAGAGAGGGAGATGGAGGAATTGGTGACAGGGCTCCAAGACCCTTCACCCGAAACTAGTGGAGAGAGCGCTGGGACGCCCCTGCCTTCCCCTTACTTGCGCAGACGCGTTCCGCGCAGGGAACATAGGAGGAGACTCGGGGTCAAACAGCTTTTATGCTGGAAGAGGTTCAAGAGACGCCCACTCTCGGATTCTGCAAGTGACTAACAGGTCACGGAGGGCGAGCTCTGACCCTAAGCATGGTTGGGCAAGCAAACTAACTAAACTGAAGGCAATTTACGCACAAGTAACCCCTCACAACCATTACAATATGTTGGAAAGGTAATTTGGCCCTGACGCTCTAGCAGCATCGGAAACACCCATGCTGCTACAAGATTTAATCTCTGCAACAAAAACAAAAAAACTCTACACTTGCACTATATAAAACCCTACTCAACAGAAAGAAATATGATTTAGAATATTATAGACAAAAATGGAGCGAAGAGTTAGGGGTACAGATAACAAATGATATATGGGAGTCAAGTATAAAATCAACAGAAATAGCCTCTATGGATTTAAGACTAAGACTTATTCAAAAGAAAATAATATTTAGAGTCTACTGGACTCCCGCAAAACTACACCAGAAGAAAATAACAAGTGCAGACAACTGCTGGAGATGTGGAAGTAAAAATTCGAACTTAGTACATATGATGATTAACTGCCCGATGATAAGATCATTTTGGTGTGAGTTGAGGATATTTATAGCAAGAGTAATAAAAAGAAATTGTTATTTAGTGAAATTAAATTTAATTCTAAATTGTATTCCGGAAATGTGGGAAAATACAAGGGGTCAAAAAATGGGTGCACCGTGCTATATTAGAAGCGAAAAAACTTGTTTTGATGAATTGGAAGAGCCGGAAAAAGATTCCATTGAGCACATGGATTGAAAATATGGACAGACTAGCTAGATATGAACAAATTGCATGTCAAAGCAAATTAAAAATGGATAAATATGAAGAAATCTGGAAGGAATATTTAAGCGATAAGGCGGATAGTGGTGGGAAGTAGGGGGAGGAGAGGGAGGTAGGAAATATTGTTAAAAAGGTGTAGTCATAGGTATATCAGTGTACAGTGGTGCCCCGCAAGACGAATGCCTCGCAAGACGAAAAACCCGCAAGACGAAAGGGTTTTTCGGTTTTTGCGACGCTTCGCTAGACGATTTTCCCTATGGGCTTGCATCGCAAGACGAAAGCCCATAGGGAAATCTCGGGGACCTTTTTTTAAATGCTGGCGGTGGGGAGCAAAGCCTTTTCCCCCCCTCCGGACTTCAGAAGAGGTCCAGGAAGGCCGGCGGGGGCGAAAGGCTTTGCTCCCCACCGCCAGCATTTTAAAAGCGGTCCGGGATAGCAGGGAAGCGCTTCCCGCTATCCCGGACGGCTTTTGAAGGCAGGCAGGGGGGGCAAAGACTTTTGCCCCCCGCCCGCCTTGGGAAGAGGTCCTGGACCTCTTCCGAAGGCGGGCGGGGGGCAAAAGTCTTTGCCCCCCCTGCCTGCCTTCAAAAGCGGTCCGGGATAGCAGGGAAGCGCTTCCCCCTATCCCGGACGGCTTTTGAAGGCAGGCAGGGGGGGCAAAGACTTTTGCCCCCCGCCCGCCTTCGGAAGAGGTCCAGGACCTCTTCCCAAGGCGGGCGGGGGGCAAAAGTCTTTGCCCCCCCTGCCTGCCTAACCGGGGGCTTTTAAATCGCCCCGGGACTGTCCGGGGCGATTTAAAAGCCCCCGGACGGCTTTTGAAGCCTCCCTCCGCCGCCCGGCTTCGGGGCATCGTCCCGATGCCGGGCGGCGGGGCGAGAAAGCCTCCCCCCGCCGCCCGGCATCGGAACGATGTCCCGAAGCCCGGCGGCGGGGCGGGAAAGCCTCCCCCCGCCGCCCGGCTTCGAAACGATGTCCCGAAGCCGGGCGGCGGGGCCGCGAAGCCTGGGCGCGCTGGCAACTCTCCGCAAGGAGCGCTCCCGCTGCTTGCGGAGAGGTCCACGAAGCCTGTCCTGGACCTCTTCTGAAGGCAGGCGGGGGGCAAAAGTCTTTGTCCCCCCTGCCTGCCTTCCCAGGGGCTTTTAAATCGCCCCGGACAGCGGAGAAGTCCTCCGCTGTCCCGGGCGATTTTAAAATGCCGCCCGCCAGAAGAGGTCGGGGGAAGGCGGTTTCCATAGGAACGCATTAATTGATTTTCAATGCATTCCTATGGAAAACCGTGCATCGCAAGACGAAAAACTCGCAAGACGAAGAGACTTGCGGAACGAATTAATTTCGTCTTGCGAGGCACCACTGTATTCAAATCTGAATTGTCAAATTGTATTATTAGTGTTATTATGGTTTTTGGTTTTTGTGTCTTTTGCGATTGTTGTTTGTATTGAAAAAATGATTAAATAAATTAAAAGTTAAAAAAAACCACCCATGCTTAGATTAAAAAAAAAAAGACTGGAGAAATACCATCTAAAGAACAATGGCAAGAAAAATTGATGAACTGGCAAAATTAACGGACAAACTGCATGAAAAGGACAATAGTGACTTTGGAAGAGAATGGGAACCCTTTACAACATACTTGCAGAAACAAAACAAAAAATGGACTCGTTGGCAGGATTTAAATAAACATTCACAACTTTATTTACAGAGAACAAGAAATAGAATTACAGTGGTGCCTCGCAAGACGAAATTAATTCGTTCCGCAAGTTTTTTCTTCTTGTGAGTTTTTTGTCTTGCGAAGCACGGTTTCCCATAGGAATGCATTAAAAATCAATTAATGCGTTCCTATGGAGACCGCTTGCCAGGCTGGCAGTGCGGAGAAGGGCTTTTCTCCCCACCGCAAGCCTTCAGGACAGGTACGGCAACAGAGGGGAAGGCCCGCAGCGCTTCTCCTCTGTTCCCGGGGCTTGCGGTGGGAGTAGGGTTTTTCCTCCCCACCGCCAACATTCAGAAGAGCATTCTGAATGTTGGCGGTGGGAAGGAAAACCCTACTCCCACCGCAAGTCTTCAGGACAGCCTTCTGAAGGCTGGCGGCGGGAGGAGGTCTCTCCGCCCCACCGCCAGCCTTTGGAGCAGCCTTCCGAAGGCTGCTAGTGGGGCGGAGAGACCTCCTCCCGCCGCCAGCCTTCGGAGCAGTCTTCCGAAGGCTGGCGGTGGGGCGGAGAGACCTCCTCCCGCCGCCAGCCTTCGGAGCAGCCTTCCGAAGGCTGACGGCGGGAGGAGGTCTCTCCGCCCCACCGCCAGCCTTCGGACAGGTACGGGAACAGAGGGGAAGGCGCGCAGCGCTTCTCCTCTGTTCCCGGGGCTTGCGGTGGGAGAAGGGTTTTTCCTCCCCACCGCCAACATTCAGAACAGCATTCTGAATGTTGGCGGTGGGAAGGAAAACCCTCCTCCCACCGCAAGTCTTCAGGACAGCCATCCGAAGCCTGGCGCGGGGAGAAGGTCTCTCCGCCCCACCGCCAGCCTTCGGAGGAGCCTTCCGAAGCCTGGCGGGGGGAGAAGGGCTCTCCGCCCCATCGCCAGCCTTCGGAGGAGCCTTCCAAAGCCTGGCGCGGGGAGAAGGTCTCTCCGCCCCATCGCCAGCCTTCGGAGCAGCCTTCCGAAGCCTGGCGCGGGTAGAAGGGCTCTCCGCTCCATCGCCAGCCTTCGGAGGAGCCTTCCGAAGCCTGGCGGGGGGAGAAGGGCTCTCTGCCCCACCGCCAGCCTTCGGAGCAGCCTTCCGACACAAAAGTTGGTCTCTCCGCCCCATCGCCAGCCTTCGGAGCAGCCTTCCGAAGCCTGGCGCGGGTAGAAGGGCTCTCCGCCCCATCGCCAGCCTTCGGAGGAGCCTTCCGAAGCCTGGCGGGGGGAGGAGGTCTCTCCACCCCACCGCCAGCCTTCTGAGGAGGTCCGAGGACAGTGGGGAAGACGCGCTGCAAGACGAAAGCCCATAGGGAAATTCGTTTTGCGAAGCGCCTCCAAAACGGAAAACCCTTTCGCCTAGCGGGTTTTCCGTCTTGCGAGGCGTTCGTCTTGCGGGGCACCACTGTAGTTATAACAGAACACTATGTATAAACAGAATGTAACATTTGGTGTAACAAACCAGAAATAGAAGTTGGAGGAAGTCAACAGGGAGGGGGAAAACTAGAAAACGGATGTTAAATGATGATATTTGTTATGTATGCCAGTGTGGTTGCTCGAGAGCAAACAGGCAAGACTCCCACCGGTCTTTTCAAGGCTTTATTATCTGTGCAAAGCATTTACAGTGCAGAGCGTCTCAATTCCATGTCTGCTCAGTCGCTAGCAGAATCTGGGAGTGGGCGGTCCTTAAACTTTCCCCAGCATAGCAGTCTTTTGACCCCCATCCTACGCCTCCCCTCCTGCGCATAAACTGACTGCGCAGAGAGGGCGTGAGGGGGACCTGCCTCCCCCCCCCCCGCTTTGTTCATGCTCGGTGCTGTGTCTCTCCCTTGCATCCTCTGAGACCTGCACCCCTTCCCCACTGGAGGCGTGGCTTTCCTCCTCCGCGGAGGAAGTGCTGCTTCTCAAGATCTGATCTTCGGAGGCTCCCTGTAACTCAACTGCCCTTCCACTTCTCGCCTCTGAGCTGATGGCAGTTTCCTAACAATATTGAATAATTTTTATGAGCAATGAAAATTAATAATAATAATAATAATAATTAAAAAAATATCCTGAATATACAGCCTATCATTTTCCCTGGATGACCCTGCCCTTGTATTATACAAGGAATAAAAGCACCTTATCTGTTCATTTCCCCCACACCATGCATTGTTTTATGGCCCTGGCCCTGCTGACCTGCAACGAAGCCTTGCAGCAAAGTCTCCTCCTTGGTTGCAGGTGGCCCCTTCTCTTCGTCACTCTCTTCACTGTCTTCTGGTGCAGCTGGAAGGTCCTCCTTGGGCTCTGTGTGGGGCCATCCTAACATCCAGGGGTTGTCTGGATCCAGCCCAGCAGGCCTCTCATTGACAACACTTGGCACGAGATCCCCCTCTGCGTCAGTGTCATTGCCACCTTCCTCACTATCAGATGCCGGGCGTACTTTCTGGGTCAGTTCTTTGTTGTGGGCCAGCTGCTCCTGCATGGCTTGCCTAGCCTAGAAAAGCAGGCAGGCAATAGCCTTTACTTGCAGACCTTAGGCTTACAAAATCTATTCTTTGCTTCTTCACTAGAACCACCCCAGGTCCATCCAACCCCCAAAGCCAGGTGCAAAGAGTAGAGCCTTTGAATAGGGTTGCCATACATCTGGAATTTCCTGGACATATCTGGAATACTGCAGTTGGAAGCCGTGTCCAGGTGGAAATCGGCAACATGTCCAGAAAAATCTGGACATATGGTAACTCATGTCAGCAGTGTCGTTTTTGCCTATTTTCCAAAAAATAGCTTTAAAAAGTCTGTCACACACATACACAGCTCAACAACTCTGGCAAAAAAACAACCGCCCAAAATCTCAACAACTTTTGTGTCCAAATTTTCACTTTTTGAAATATGACAACTCTACTTTGAAGGTGTCGCCATATGCAAAATGGAGGCTTAGGGGGAGGAGACAGTTATCTGCTGCACCCCAAAAGCCAACATAGATACTGGGATGGTTTGCATAGACAAACCTGTTTCTGTATTATTTCAGATAAGAGCTTGAACAATCTGGTGCTGGAGGTTTCTTTTTGACATAGCTGTTGTTAAACAATCAGAAGTCAGAAACGCTTGCTGATCTACTGCAAATTGTCCAACAATCTACCAGTAGATTGTAGATCTATCATTGGCCCTCCCCTGACTTACAGTATCCCGTATTTTCAGCCACAAGAGGACCAGCAAAGCATACACCCCTCTAATAACCCCCCAGGAAACAAGTAAAATGTTTAACAGCCCAACCTACAATAATTCACTACTATTTTCTCCCCCTCCCAAGTAAGAATTTTAAACAATACTCTCCAGAGAAAGTCAATTTCCCAGGAGAAAGGGTATGAATTGCAACTGGCCAGAAAATGATTTGCCATCTGTTTTTGGCTTTGGATGTAAATCCACCCAATGGCGGGAAGGCAAGCGGACAAAAGAAAGGTATTTTATCACCCACTTGCAAATGTTGTTAAAGGTGCTCTAAAAAGCACTTCTATGGGAATAGCCTGATATTTTCAGCCAACCCTTTTCTGGAAGCTACATTTCAGCTCGATCAAATCTCTCAAGCACCTGCCTTGGTTTAATTACATGTTAAGAGTGGGTTTTGGCTGATAAAGCCTCCTCCCTCCACACATCTCTTACCTCTAGGTTGTACTTTGCCATGAGGACTGTAGATTTGGCCCACTTGCCCTTGTTCTGGTGTTTCAGGCTCATCCTCTCCTGCACAGAGAAGTAAGGCAAAATGTCACTATGATGGAGTACAGTAAGAGAGCTCCCTCCACTAGGCAGAGGGGCCTCATCTCGGTACCTGTGATGGTTTTAGAAGCCTTTGGCAAGGAATATCTCTGCTCACTCAGAGATATATTTACAGTCTTTATTCACATAGTATTTACAAGGTACAGAACATGCTTCATGCGTCTGAGTCCTCGGTAGCAGATCCAGGAAGTGGGGGCTTTCGGCTCCTCTTCCAGCAGAGGAGCCTGGGAAGTCCCAAGTGCCACCTCTGTTCCCTACGCTTTAACCCCCTCTTGTCCTGTGCTGAAAGAATGGGCACCGCCTCTCCCTCTGTCCCTGAACTGGTAGAGTGTTGTTGCTGCTCTTTCAGCATCAGAGAGCATTCTCGCCGCTTGAGGCCCTCCCCCCTGCTTTTCCTCCTCTGCTTCTCCTGTGTCTTCTACACGCTCCTGTTTCTCCCCCTCCCTCAGTTCCGGGGTGTTCCCTGGCAGCCCCGTGACAGTACCACAGGAAGAGGGCTGCACCCACCTCAATACGCACTTTCTCAATTTTAGCTAGCTCTTCTAGAGCTGCTTCAGGGTTACTTTTCCGCAACATTTCGAATTCTTTCAGCACCTTGCGTTTCCTGATCTTCCTAAGCATTCTGTGATACCTTCAAGAAGAGGAAGATAGCAATGTCAGAGGTTTGAACAGCCAGGCCAGAGGGAAAGGACACGCAGCTAACTGACATCACTGAAATAGAGTTGTTTGCCCTGGCCATTGGCAATGCTTGTTGAGGCTGATGGGAATTGTAGTTCAGCAACATCTGGAGGGCCAGAGCCTGCAGCAGAGTCAGTGAAGTGGTTAGAGAAGGGACAAGAAAACTGTGACTCTAAATGTTGCTGCTCTCCCCTCAACTTCAGCCAGTACAACCAATGGCCAGGGATGATAGGGGTTGGAATCCAACAACTTATTGAGGACTACTAGTTCCCCACCCCTTGTTTGGAGTATCAGCCTAATGCCAGAAAGTCTCAGTTTCAAACCCCTGCTAGCTGTCTAGCTCAATAGGTTACCCTGACTGAGTCACTGTCTCTGCCTTACCCACCTCACAGGATAAAGATAAAATGGGCATGGGGACGTTGAGAGAGAGAGGGAGAGCAATGTACACCATCTTCTCGAGAGATCATTGGAAGAAAAGTGTAAAAAATAAACAGACAGAGCCCACACCTGTTATTTATTATTTAATTTTTTTTAATTCCATTTATGTCTTGCCCTTCCCTCCCAAAGGAGCCCAGTGTAGCAAGTCGCAAGATGCCTAGTCCTTTCTGGACTGCAAGGAACTATGCAGGAACTGAACAGGGCTCATCCACAAAAGTGAGAAGAGGACTTTTTCACCTACCCTCATTTCTTTTCAGCAGCCAACTTAAAAGGGTGAAGGTGGGTTGGATGGCTGTTCACAAATTTTCTCCAACTTAAGTCAGCTGGTCAGCACTTACAGCAATGCCTGCTTTGGGCAAGGATCAGTTGAACTAAGGAGTTCTTCAAGTGCAACCAATCCCTGCAAGCCTTGCTGTCGTGACCAATCATCTGATCAGCACTAACAGCAAGCCTTTATTGGAACAGGAACAACTGGGAGCACACTATGCAGCTTCCCAATTGTTCTTCCACAGCCATGTCTTTACCCAATGTAAAATTTAATATCAAGTATGTAGCAGGTAACTGTGCTTGTGGGGGGTTGGGGGAAAGTTTTGTGGTCGGCTATCAGAACTAATGGGACTGTAGGTTCCTAGCTGCTGCTCTACAACAATTGCTTACCTTTTGCTCTTGATCTTCCGCTGACGTTGTGCCTTAGCCTTGTAGTAGGACTGCAGGACTCGAGCCCTCTGGTGCTGCATACGTCGCAACTGTGCCTGAAATGCGCAAAAACGGAGAGAAGGGCTGACTGTAAAAGCTTACAGAGCAAGGCAGTGTGGGATCCAGGAGGGAGGGAGAGATGGAGAATGGGAAAGAAACTCATAATTGGCTAGAAAGACAAAAGCCTCTGAAGTAGAGTTTTAGAACTGGAAGGAGAGCAGTTGTTTTTAGGATTGCAGTTGGGGATGACGTCGGTTGGAGAAAAAATAGTTGTTGGCTGTGTCAGCAAGCCCGAGAGAAAAGTGGCAGTCTGTTAAACATAGCAAGCTGACCAGAGGGTGATGGCTGATTTCTGCAGGCATCCAAGACTATGGCCATGGGAGGGGCAAGAACCTTTTGGAGTGTTAATGCTTTGAACCCCTCCATCGTAGACTCAGGTTGTATATACAGTATGTGTAAATAAACCGTATACCCTAAAGACAAAAAAAAAGAGAATGGGAAAGAAACAGCTAGATCTAGACTCACCTCCTCCAGACTCATGGCCTGCAGTGAGGACTTCTCCTGTGGCGTCAGGAGTGGGTCCTTCACTGGCTGCTTTCCTTTGTGTAGAATATTAAAGATTTCTTGCTCCAGGGGTGTTTGTGCCTTAGAGCGGGTGAGAAGAGGGAAGGATGGACACAGAGAGGTAAGTTTCAGCTTACTCTAAAGACTAGTCCAACAAGGTTGCAAAAGGTCACTAACAAAACAGGGGACCCCACCCCCCGACCTCACAACATTTTATTTGCTAGTCTGATTTTAGGTGAAGGGATGCTACCTCTCCTTCACAGACTATGCTTGTCATTGCTGCCTCTGGAGACTATCTGGAAACTTGAGGCAACATAGGAACTAACGAAGTTATGAGCATGTTACACAGGTGCTTTCCCATATTCACTGGCTCCAAGTTAGTTCCAAGGCTCGACTGGTTTTGACATTTCAAGCCCTTCATGGGTTAGGGCTGCAGTATCTGAAGGACTGCTTCATCTCACTGTGTACTCACAAGTGCCCTGAGATTATCATTGGAGGGCCTTTTCTGCAAAACCTATGCCAGCAAAGTTATGGTGAGAAGACCACCAGGTAAAAGGGCCTTCTCTGCAGTGGCCCCGATTTGCATGAGACCCTCCACAAGAGAGGATTGCTTGAACTCGAATGTTGTTTTAGAACCAGGCAAAGCCTTTAAAAGGGAGGAACACCCACCCAGGCATTCAAACTCTGTTTATTTTACCCCTGAAATGTTTTAGTTTGTCATTAGATGCTGTTGTTATGGTTTTAGCTTTTCTCTGTCCCTATGCATACTGTTGTAATACTACTTTTTAGAACTTATTTCCTATTTTATTGTTTCACTGCTTTTATCGTACCAAGAGAATGTTAGTTATTGGCTGAGCAAAAACCACAGCAGGCAGATAGCTAGATAGCTAGATAGCTAAAATGTATTATTATTATTCATTTGTTACACTTATACTGCACCCCTACTGAAGAACAATTCATGAATAACTTCTACGGGACCCTCCTTTCAAGAGATGGAGAATTCCACACCTTTCAGAGTCTTTAGTAAGGATAGGTTTTAGTTCCAATACAGACAGGAAGTTTTAAGAATGAGTGCTCTCCAAACATGTTGAGAGGGAGGGCTGCCTTGGCTGAAATGGCAAAGCTGTATAAAAGAACAGGCTCATGGAGACCAAATAGCATGATAGAGGCAGGAAGAGCAGTTAAAGCGACAGAGTGTGAATGGGCACAGAAAC
Organism: Podarcis melisellensis; assembly: GCF_964234715.1. Classification (NCBI taxonomy): domain Eukaryota; kingdom Metazoa; phylum Chordata; class Lepidosauria; order Squamata; family Lacertidae; genus Podarcis; species Podarcis melisellensis. The sequence goes on from NC_138535.1 coordinate 17,028,618, forward strand.
AGGGAAGTGGTTGGTTGCTACCTTTTCCTTTTCTGTTGCACTTTCCAGTTTTCAAAGTGCCACATCATCTTAAGTAAAATGTAAACACTTATAAAACTTTCAGAAGGGTAGTTTTCTTCCAGAAAAATGCACCTGTGGCTAAATTCTCTAGATTTTTCTTCAGCTGTCTTAGAGGTATGGATAAAGATCAGCTGGAACTGGATAACCCATATAAGAGAGCGTTACCACATAATTGCCATATATTATTTCTAGCAACAACAAAAAAGAACAAAATTCCAAAGCCTGTATCAATAAATTACAGTTATCAGACTTTTGTTGATTTTTTTCCTACTCAGTACCACTACTGGGCAAAATGTATTCTTAAACTTCAAGTTAAAGATATTGATGCAAATTTCTCAATGACTGCTGCTTATAAAACTTGCTCCCCAATTTATCTTGATTTGTCCACTGACTGCTTCAAGGGTTGTTCCAAATATATGGATAATGTGATTGTTCCCAAATATTGGCTCATCTTCTCTAGGTCCAAATTTAATTGCTTTAACTCCCTATTGGGGTTTTCTTACAATGAACAATTCTGCCCTCCGTGGGGATGGAGCGATAGAAATCCTAATAGGTATTATTTTTGTATTTTTTAAAGAGATGAGCAAAGCAGATTTATTCCTGTCTGACTAAAATATCCAGGAAGGTCTTTTGAGTGTTATTTAGCTTGCTTATTGGCTAATATGAATAAAACAATAACAGAAACAGTTCATAGATATTCATTTCCCACAACAAAACCTTCATGAAAATATTCTGACAGTTAAGTGTTGTTTGGGCTGTTTTACTTTTCCCTGTTTCATATACACGTATGAACCATATTAAATTTTATGCTATAAGTTATATGGTTTTGGGGTTTTCTTTGTTTTTGAATGGGTCTGTAACTGCATAGTAACATTGGATTGCCTAACAACTTATATGGTATTAATCTGCACAATAAAACAGGTAAGTCTCTCTCTTTTTTTCTCTTTTTTTCACATGAGGAACTGAGATAGAGAGGGTCACTTATATGCAGCCACTTGTTAAGTTCTGCTCAAATAGGAGATCAGAGCTAAGAAGTTGAATAGCTAAGTCAGAATTCCGTCTACCAGACCACAAGCTACAAAAGCCACAGTAGATTGGCACACCCACACACCTCCAGGTAGGGCTGGGAGAGAACTGTGCCTGAAACCCTGGAGAGCTGCTGGCAGTCAATGCAGAAAATATTAAGTTAGATGGGACACAGTAGAAGAGCAGCTTCCTACACTCCTAGGGGCATAGCTTGGCTTGAACATGAGGCAAGAGCACTGTGCAACAGCTGGGTCCAGCTCAATCCTAATTCTCACTTCTTGCTGAGGTCAACCAACACCCACCTGCCATCCATTTATCACTTCTTCAATGGCCGTGACATTCACACTCTCTTGTTGCAATGGGAAGACTAGCTGCTCAGCATGTCTGTTTTGCTGCACCACTGGATGCCACTTAGCCAGGGCTTGAGATGTCTGAGTGTAGTCAGCTTCCCTCACCACCTGCAGGGAGAGAGAGAGAGAGAGAGAGAGAGAGAGAGAGAGAGAGAGAGAGAGAGAGAGAGAGAGAGAGAAAGAAATACATATACAGTGGTGCCCCGCAAGACGAACGCCTCGCAAGACAAAAAACCCGCTAGACGAAAGGGTTTTCCGTTTTGGAGGCGCTTCGCAAAACGAATTTCCCTATAGGCTTGCTTCGCAAGAAATCTCCGGGGAAATCTCCGGGGACCTCTTTTAAATGCTAGCGGTGGGGAGCAAAGCCTTCCCCCCCCCCCGCCGGCCTTCAGAAGAGGTCCAGGAAGGCCGGCGGGGGCCGAAAGGCTTTGCTCCCCACCGCCAGCATTTTAAAAGCAGTCCGGGATAGCAGGGAAGCGCTTCCCGCTATCCCGGATGGCTTTTGAAGGCAGGCGGGGGGGGGGGAGCAAAGACTTTTGCCCCCCGCCCGCCTTCAGAAGAGGTCCAGGACCTCTTCCGAAGGCGGGCGGGGGGCAAAAGTCTTTGTCCCCCCTGCCTGCCTTCCCGGGGGCTTTTAAATCGCCCCGGGACTGTCCCGGGGTGATTTAAAAGCCCCCGGACGGCTTTTGAAGGCAGGCGGGGGGGAGCAAAGAGAGCGTTTCTCCGCTCTCCCGGGAAAGCAGGCGGGGGGGGGGGAGCAAAGACTTTCGCCCCCCGCCGGCCTTCAGAAGAGGTTGGGGGACAGACTGTCCCCGGACCTGGTCTGAAGGCGGTTTCCATAGGAACGCATTAATTGATTTTTAATACATTCCTATGGGAAACCGTGCTTCGCAAGACGAAAAACTCGCAAGACGAAAAGACTTGCGGAACGAGTTAATTTCGTCTTGCAAGGCACCACTGTATATGCATGTATGGATATGTATAAATATATATATGGTGGACCAGCTACAGCGACCTTTCCCAGAGGCATATTTTAGAGCACCCACTATAAAGATGCCCATAAGCCTCAGTATAAAATCTTTAGGAAGGCATTACTTCACCCAGGATATGATGCAATCCCATTGCTGGAATCTCAATACTTTAGAGACAGATGGCAATGCAGCCAGGTATCAATTCTGCTCCATCTATTTGATTTGAAACCATTAACACAGCACACCCAAGTTAAATTCATGTCCATGAACCCCTCCTCTTCACAAGGCAGAAAAAAATACCTTGCTTTATCACACAAGACAAAAACATTTAGTTCTACATTCCACGTTCAACAGCATAGGACAATGGTGATGGCTTTTTCCTGTTTATGCTCCGTCTAGCATACTGCCTCTGAATTGTTCTGTTACAGCCGATAACCCCTGATGGACCTATTCCTCATTAATTTATAGGACGCTTTATTTATTTTTTTAAAAGGATAAGCCTAGGAGCAAACCTTGAGAAAATGAATTTGACAACAAAAATTAAGAGATGTACAGGTAACTCGCAACATACACACATTGAACCTGTGTGCACTCAGCTTCACGTGCTTGGCAAACAAATTTTGTAAAAATTTGAAAGAGGCAGGGTGCATCTGGGGAAAAAGGGCAATCCCACTCATCACTGTACCCAACGTGCTGTGACTATATGTGATTTTGGCTTTATGCTGTGACCGCGGAACGTAACCATGTAAGTTGAGAATCACCTGTACCACAGGAAAAGGTACATTTGCCAGTCTATCCTACTTGTGCCAACACACACACACACTTTTCCTCTGTTCCTCTCCTTTTGGTTTCTCCCTCCAGTGTCCTTTCCTTCACATTTCTACCTCCAATGCCAACATCTTCCTCCCTGCCACCACCCCAAGCACAGCTGCCTCCCAAACAGCCCACTGAAATCACCCGCTCATTCTCCTCCTTGCTCAGTGGGAGCTGGATGGTTTTTTTGTGCTGGGCTTTCTTCAGCTGCTTTTGAATGGAACCCAGAGCTGGTGAGCTGGAAGCTGACTGCAACAGTTCTGAGAGGAGAACTTTTTCTCTAGCACCTGCAATGCACAACACATGGTAACACTGGATGATAGGCCAGATCTGGGTGCATTGTCTTTTTCTAAAAAACTTTTTATTGGAAATTTTATTTACAAGATAACAAAAATCCCCCACCCCACCCCAGAAATACAATAAACATAACATAAAACAATACAAACAACCAAATAAATGACTTCCTTTATCCTGTACTGTATCTGGCCTCCTTATTTACCGTATTTTTCGCTCCATAAGTCGCACCTGACCATAAGGCGCACCTAGTTTTTAGAGGGGGAATGCAAGAAAAAAATTATTCTTTAAAGGGAGCGCTGAGCAGAGCCTGTATGCATCCCAGGCTCTGCTCAGCACTCCCTTTCATGAGCCGCATGGAGCGTGTGTGCGGCGCTTGCAGGCTTTTCCCCAAGAGCCGCACACACACTCCGCGTGGCTCTTTAAAGGGAGCGCAGCTATCCCTGGCTTTTGTGGGAGGTGGGGGAAGTGACAGAGTGTGTGGCTCTGTCACTTCCCCCACCTCCCGCAAGAGCCGAGCGCTCTTTAAAGGGAGCACGGCTATCCCTGGCTTTTGCGGGAGGTGGGGGAAGGGACAGAGCTCTGTCCCTTTCCCCACCTCCCGCAAAAGCTGCGGATAGCCGCTCAAAGCCTCCGCAGGGCAGCGAAATGAATGCTCCCCATGCCCTGCGGAGACTTCACGCGAAGCTAGAACAGCTAGAGGGAGCGCTGCACACGATTTCTGTTCTCATCCTGAAGCAAAGTTCTTAACCCGAGGTACTATTTCTGGGTTAGTGGAGTCTGTAACCTGAAGCGTATGTAACCCGAGGTACCGCTGCACATTTTAGCTATTTTGGTAAGTGTTAAGTACCATCTATAAAACATCTTGATTAGATTTTCCCTCAATACATCACAGGCTGTAAATTTCTAGTTCTTTCTCCATAATTCTTCCCATGCTGTTAAGTTAATGGTTTTCCCAATATCTAAAGCCCACTTGATCATTACCTCCTTGATCAGTCTTTGACCTCCCACTCCAATAATGTATCATACATTTTTGATATTACCTTAGTTTTGTAATAACACTTTTTCTAATAACGAAGGTTCGTTTGAGAAACTGTTTTTCTTACCTGTCCTGAACACTTCATGCAATTGATGGTATTGGATCCAACCCGTAAGGTGTTGTTTAATTTCCTCATAATCTTTAATTACCAATTTATTATCTTTTTCCTTAATCAGATCTTTATATGTTGCTCATTCTACTTCCATATTTTTCTTTTTTATTGTAATTGCTTCTAGAGGTGATGCCCACCATGGTGTTTTCGGTTCTAGGAGATCCTTATATTTTGTCCATGTTTTATATAATGATTTCCTAATGACATGGTTCATAAATCCCCTGTGTACTTTCCCTTTTTCATAAGCTAAATACGCATGCCAACCATAACGATTGTTAAATCCTTCTAGATCTAACAAATCACTATTTTTTAATACAATCCACTCTTTTAGCCAATTTAAACAGACAGCGTCATAATATAAATTTAGGTCAGGTAGCGCCAGTCCACCTCTATGTTTTTTATCTATTAGAAACTTGTGTTTAATTCTTGGTTTTTAAACTGCCATATGAATTTGGATATCTCTTTTTGCCATAATCTAAGACTTCCCATTCCTCCAATTATCGGTATCATTTGGAATAGATACATCATTTTCAGCAATGCATTCATTTTAACCACCAATATTCTGTCAACAAGCAATAATCTTAACTTATTCCAGATTTCTAAATCTCTTTTGATTCCTTTCCAGGTTTTTATGTAATTATCTTTGAATAGATTACTATTATTATTGGTCAGCCAGATTCCTAAATACTTGGTCTTATTTACTATTGTTAATCCTAATATCTCCTGTAGTTCTTCCTTTTCTTGCTTGGTCATATTTTTTACTATCATGTTAGTTTTATTCTTGTTTAACTTAAAGCCGGCTACTTTCCAAAATTCTAATATTCTTTCAATTAGCTGTATTATACTTTCTTTGGGGTTTTCAACAGTCAGAATCAGGTCATCCGCAAATGCTTTGATCTTATATTCCTTTTTCCCTAATGAGATACCTTTTATTTTATCATTTCTTATGACATTCATCAATAATTCCAGTACCATAATAAATAGAAGTGGTGACAAGGGGCAATCTTGTCTTGTCCCCCTCTCTATACAAAATTCTTCTGTCATTTCATTATTAAGAATAAGTTTGGCTGCTTGTTTCCTATATATTGCCTCTATAGCTTTAATATAATCTTCCCACAGTTTCATTTCCTTTATGACCCTTTTCATGAACTCCCACGACACCTGGTCAAATGTCTTTTCCGCATCTATTGATATTAAAGCAGCCTTTTTGTCTTATATTTCTTCTAGGTATTCTAGTAAATCTATTACATTCCTCATGCTGCTGTGTATGTATCTACCTGGCAGAAAGCCAGCTTGATCTTTGTGTATACTTTCATTTAAAATTTTTTTCAATCTGTTGGTTAGAATGTCAGCAAATATTTTGTAATCACTGTTCAGCAGTGATATGGGCCTATAGTTTTTAATTAGTGTCAGGTCTTGTCCTTGTTTTGGTATCAACATCGTCTTGTCCAGTATCATCACTCTGATTAGCAGCAGCTTTTCAGAGTCTCAGACAGAGACCTACCCCATCACCTGATTTGTGACCATTTAACCGGGAGGTACCAAACCAGGGACTTTCTTCTGCATGCAAAACATATGTTCTATAGCAGGGGTCAGCAAACTTTTTCAGCAGGGGGCCGGTCCACTGTCCCTCAGACCTTGTGGGGGACCAGACTATATTGGGGGGGGGGGGCGGCGGGAATGAATGAATTCCTATGCCCCACAAAAAACCCAGAGATGCCTTTTAAATAAAAGGACCCATTCTACTCATGTAAAAACATGCTGATTCCTGGATTTAGAAGGTGATTGGGCCAGATCCAGCCCCCGGGCCTTAGTTTGCCTACCCATGTTCTATAGCAAGTGTGGAGAACCTCTCGCATCTTCAGATGTTGCTGAACTACAACTCCCATCAGCCCCGCGAGCATGGTCAATAGCTAGTGTGGTGTAGTGGTTAAGAGCGGTAGTCTCGTAATCTGGGGAGCCAGGTTCGTGTCTCTGCTCCTCCACATGCAGCTGCTGGGTGACCTTGGGCTAGTCACACTTCTTTGAAGTCTCTCAGCCCCACTCACCTCACAGAGTGTTTGTTGTGGGGGAGGAAGAGAAAGGAGAATGTTAGCCACTTTGAGATTCCTTCAGGTAGTGATAAAGCGGGATATCAAATCCAAACTCTTCTTCTAGGGTTCATGGGAGTTGTTGTCCAGTAACATCTAGAATGCCAAACTTGTAAAGCCATGCCTCTCTGCTAGAGATTGAGAAATGGTACAGGGATCTGGTCACATGCTCCCTCTTAGCCATGACCCATCGGTAACAGAGGATTCATCTGTGCCAGCGATTGCTATGCTGCGAGCGCTTGAGGGGAAAGCTCTCACCTCCACCACAAAGATCAAATTCCAATATCTGTCGGCTCGCCTCAGTGCGTTCAACTGCCCTCCATCTGCAAACAAAAAAAAAGGACATTGACCTAGTTAGGAATGGAAAATCAAGCTAATCATTCTTTGTCTCCATTACCAGGGCCATAAAACAGTCTGTGTTTTGGAAGACCGCTCCCTCTCCAGCCAATTCCATCGGTCATTAAACCGCTTCTTAAAAAAACATCTTTAGACCCGGCCGACATGGCCAACTATCACCCAGTCTCAAATCTTCCATTCTTGGGCAAAAGGTGATTGAGCGGGTGGTTGCTGAACAACTCCAAGCACGCCTGGAGGATGCGGACCATTTGGATCCCTTCCAATCAGGATTCAGGCCTCACCATAGGACTGAAACTGCCTTGGTCGTGCTGGTTGATGATCTCCGGCGGGCTAGGAACAAAGATGAGAGCTGTTTCCTAGTTCTGCAGGATCTCTCAGAGGCCTTTGACACCATCGACCATAACATCCTTCTGGACCGTCTAGAGAGGCTGGGAGCTGGGGGCACTGTTATACGGTGGTTCCGCTCCTTTCTCCTGGGCCGTGTCCAGAAAGTGGTGTTGGGGGGTGAGTGTTCAGACCCCTGGGCTCTCACTTGTGGGGTACCTCAGGGTTCTGTCCTCTCCCCCATGCTTTTTAATATCTATATGAAGCCGCTGGGAAAGATCATCAGGGGGTTTGAGCTGGGTATTCATCAGTATGCAGATGACACCCAGCTCTACCTCTCTTTTAAATCAGAACCAGTGAAGGCGGTGAAGGTCCTATGTGAGTGCCTGGAGGCGGTTAGAGGATGGATGGCGGCTAACAGATTGAAGTTGAATCCTGACAAGACAGAAATACTGTTTTGGGGGGACAGGGGGCAGGCAGGTGTGGGGGATTCCCTGGTCCTGAATGGGGTAATTGTGCCCCTGAAGGACCAGGTGCGCAGCCTGGGAGTAATTTTGGACTCACAGCTGTCCATGGAGGCACAGGTTAATTCTGTGTCCAGGGCGGCTGTCTACCCTACCTGCCTGCAGACTGTCTTGCCAGAGTGGTGCATGCTCTAGTTATCTCCCGCTTGGACTATTGCAGTGCTCTCTACGTGGGGCTACCTTTGAAGATGACCTGGAAACTGCAATTAATCCAGAATGCGGCAGCTAGACTGGTGACTGGAAGTGGCCACCGGGACCACATAACATCGGTCCTGAGAGGTCTGCATTGGAAGGTTTTGTTAAATATGATTAGAAGGGACCAGTTGGTTAAAGGTATTCAGGTCGGAGTCAAAAATTATAAGTTAAGGGCATTTGCAGATGACCTAGTGTTAACTTTGCAACAGCCAGACACTAGTACCAAAAGAGTATTAGAACTAATTGAGATATTTGGTCAAGTAGCAGGATTTAAATTGAACAAACAGAAAACGAAAGTGCTGGGAAAAAATTTAACAATGGAAGAAAGAGAGAGATTTCAGAATGAAACAGGTTTGGAAATAACGAAAAAAGTGAAATACCTGGGGGTGAACTTAACATCTAAGAATGTGAACTTATTTAAAGACAATTATGAAAAATGTTGGACAGAAGTAAAGAAAGATCTAGAAATATGGTCTAGGTTGAGACTTTCCTTGTTAGGCCGAATTGCTGTTATTAAGATGAATGTATTGCCTAGAATGTTATTCTTATTTCAGACGTTACAGATTTTGGACAAGATGGACTGTTTCAAGAAGTGGCAGAAAGACATATCTAAATTTGTCTGGCAAATCTGATTTTAACTGATGCAAAAGATAGAGGGGGCTTTGCCCTGCCGGACTTAAGACTCTATTATGAATCAGCAGCTTTTTGCTGGTTGAAACACTGGTTACTTCTTGAAGACACAGACATTTTGGATTTGGAGGGGTATGATAATAACTTTGGTTGGCATGCATATCTATGGTACGACAAGGCAAAGGTGTATAAAAGTTTTAAAAACCATATTGTCAGGAAAGCATTATATAATGTTTGGACTCGATATAAAGACTTGTTGGAAAGTAAAACTCCCAGGTGGTTGTCACCAATGGAAGCTAAGGCGGTGAAAAAACTTAATATGGATTCTAAATGGCCAAAATACTGTGAAATCCTAGAACAAGATGGTGAGAAGCTTAAACTTCAGAGTTATGAGAAATTAAAGTTCAAAGTTCGAGATTGGTTACATTACCATCAGATAAATGAGACATTTAAGCAGGACAGGAAAATAGGATTTCAGAAGGAGAGGTCAAAGTTAGAAACAGAATTGTTAGAACCCAATACTAAGAATTTGTCAAGAATGTATAACTTGCTGTTGAAATGGAATACACAGGATGAAACGGTGAAATCAGCTATGATTAAATGGGCACAAGATATCGGTCATGATATTATGTTTGCTGACTGGGAACAGTTATGGACCACTGGTGTTAAGTTTACGGCATGTAATGCCTTAAAAGAAAACATAATGAAAATGATTTACAGGTGGTACATGACCCCAGTCAAGCTTGCAAAAATTTACCATTTGCCCAATAATAAATGCTGGAAATGTAATGAGACTGAAGGTACCTTTTACCACCTTTGGTGGACCTGCCCAAAGATTAAAGCCTTTTGGGAAATGATCTATAATGAAATTAAGAAAGTCCTTAAGTGGACTTTTCCTAAAAAACCTGAGGCATTTCTTCTGGGCATGGTTGGCCAATTGGTGTCAAAGAAGGATAGGACATTTTTTATGTATGCTACCACAGCAGCAAGAATTCTTCTGGCAAAGTATTGGAAGATGCAAGAACTACCTACTCTGGAAGAATGGCAGACAAAGGTGACAGACTTCATGGGACTGGCAGAGATGACCGGCAGAATCCGCGACCAGGGGAAAGAGACAGTGGAAGAGGATTGGAAGAAATTTAAAATATATCTTAAAAATTGTTGTAAAATTGAGGAGTGTTAAGATGTCAAGGGGTAAGAAGTAGAGAATTACAGCTGTAACTAATAAGTTTAAGGAAATTTAATGAAAGAGAACTAATAGATAAACTGATTAATGGGTTGCTAAAGAACTGCAAAATAAGGATGCAGCGAAAGGGAGGTATGGGGAAGTCGGAGGAAAGAAGGTGTATGAAAATAAGATTATGAGTTAAATGTTTTGTATGTTTTTGTTTTGTGTTTTGTTTGTTTCTTATGTGTTTGAAAAATGAATAAAAATTATTAAAAAAAAAGAGAGGTCTGCATTGGCTCCCAGTACGTTTCCGAGCACAATTCAAAGTGTTGGTGCTGACCTTTAAAGCCCTAAACGGCCTCGGTCCTGTATACCTTCACCCCCATCGTTCAGCCCGGACACTGAGATCCAGCGCCGAGGGCCTTCTGGCAGTTCCCTCATTGCGAGAAGTGAGGTTACAGGGAACCAGACAGAGGGCCTTTTCGGTAGTGGTGCCCACCCTGTGGAACGCCCTCCCTTCAGATGTGAAGGAAATAAGCAGTTATCCTATCTTTAAAAGACATCAGAAGGCAGCCCTGTTTAGGGAAGTTTGTAATACTTAATGCTGTATTGTTTTTAACACTTGATTGGGAGCCTTCCTTCATACCGCTTCGCTCCAGCCAAGGCAGTGAGTGAATCCACAAGCTGATGGTGCTTCTTTGTTGCTTCTTCATTGTCTGCCTGGGGAACAAAAGGTTACCAATGAATAAGGGCCAAGGACCATCTCACAGAGGGCTGAACCCAGACTCATCCTTGCAACAAGATGAATAATAACTTCAAAGGGTACCACTGAGCATACCTAGCCTCTAGCATGGCAGTGCTAACCTGTGATGAGATGCAGCTGCCAGCTAATCAGACTGACCTGCTCACTGGACTTACTGCCTTATAGCCAGGGCTTTTTTCCCCAGTTGGAACTTGCCAGAACTAAGTTCCTGCACCTCTCAGGTGGCTGTCATTGCCATTACAAGGGAGGAGTTCATGGTGAGTTCCAGCACATCTTTTAATAGAAAAAAGCACTGCTTATAGCTTTGAAGAGTGGCAGTAAGGAAAAACGCAAAAAGAAAAGGACAAGGGGAGACACAGATGTCGGGATCAAAACTCAGGATTAGGAGTAGAATTTTCAAAAGCCATTCAAGCCTTTGTAAGGAGGCATCAATCCAGTTCTGCTGTTTAATCTCGCAGAACTTCAATATATTTATTCCTTATTGCATGAGCGTAGCCAGAATTTTTGCGGGGGGTGGGTCAGGACGTAGTTGGGGAGCAGGACTTTTGTTGGGGGGGGCAGAACCGGCGTGATTGTCCCCCTTCACCCTCGGCTACGCCTATAGCATGCTGTCCTGGGCATCGTTCACGGGGCAAAGAAATCCTTAAAGCCAATTGCATTAAAGCGTCTCAACAGGAATACCGCAGCACCCCGAGAAGGGAACAAAGGTAGCCCCCCGAGCTTACAGAGCACTTCCCCCACGCGCGGATGGCTCTAAACCATCCCCTCCCACACACATAGGATCACACAGAGTACAGCTTTGGAAATAAATACGGTTGGGCTTCAAAGTTCACCTCCTTCTCCTCCTCGTCCTCACTCATGACCAGCTCGTTCCTCAAGGGATGTTCCTCTTCTGCAGCCGCCATGGGGGGAGCTCAGACACCCCAATAATCCCCTTCCCCTTTTCTTCAGTCCAGGAAGGGAGGTTGACCACGTGGATGGCCAAGCCCCGGCAGAGAGCAAATAGCACCCTGCGCACCGTCAAACACAGCAGCACTTCCGGCTGTGAACCTAAATTTTTGCAGTACTTCCCATCTCTCCCCCACTGGTGAGGCCACAGGGGCCGCTATTGTGCTGCTGTTGGAGGGCAAGGACATGTCGCACGTGACACGCCCTTATTTAAATATGCCAATTAATTATTCAAAATACAAAGCAAATACGTGCAACGAAACCCGTACCTTGCAATCTAAAAGGGAAGCGAGCAAGAAGGGTACAAAGGCTTATTCCCGGAGGCTACTGGCTATTTTAATAAGGGGGCGTGACCAGCTCATGACCACGCCTCATTTGGAATCTGGACAAGACCAGAGGGTGGGGCTTAGCAAGGGCCAATGACGTGCCGGAAACAGCAACCACGTGAATGCCCGCCTTTGATCCATTGACGCAAAAAAACTCTGGTCGGCTCCTGCCCTTCATCCCTGCTCATCAGGCCGTTCCGCCCCCCTCGTGGCTTGGTTTTTTGAATGACGTGCGGTTCGGCCAGTGAAAATGCGGAACCAGGGATAGCAGGCGGTACTTGAGAACGAGATGCCCAACGGAAAGCCTAGTTCCTCTCCTCAGCAGGCGGGGGAACCTCCTCCCCTTTTTTACTACGATCCTGAAGTAAACAAGCTGCCGCCCCGCTGCTGGTATGCCGCTTTCTTGGTCTTAGGAAGCGGCCTCTGAGCCAAGCGCACCAGTGCTTGTCCCCCACTCAGGATCCTAATGGATGAAGTGGGAGGGAGCGAGAAAAGGCCCAGCAACTTAGCCCTCACCCTCTTCCCTTCACCACATTGTGAGTGAGCGAACCTCAGCTCAGCCAATCGAGCCATCCCCTCTGAACTGGGAGGCGGTGCTGAAGCACAGCTCAACCAATAAGCAGCCGATGTGCCAGAGAAAAGGCCTCGGCGGCACGCAGCCCAACCTCGGCCCCGACATCGCTGAGCGGCAGATGAGGGGGCCGAAATACGTGAGCGCGCCGGTGCGAGGGAAGGGAGGAGGAGCGGAGGAAATGGCAATGGTAAAAAAGACCCAGAGCCATGGCAGAGGAGAATGAAGCACTCCCATACCCGTTCCTGGAACTCGTGAGGTCGGGGCCCCGGGTGTTCCCTCAGGACAGCGCACTGTGCTCTCCGCCCCTCACACAAACGGCCTGTCCTGCTCCCAGTCGCGGCACTGGGCGTGGTGCCCCCCTCCCCTCTTTCTTTTTGTTACGCGTGGGGCGTGGTCCGCGAGTGGGCCCCTTTCCCTGTCACCACGACATGAAAATCCCTTGCAGTCATTCTGCTCCGTGGAGCCAGCTGTGCACGGCAGGAGCGCGGTTTTCTCTCCCCCCCATTGCTGTCGCTTAACGTGGTGTGTGTGTGTGTGTTTGCGGGTTCTGGGTAAAAGGCGGGTCCTCATGGATCCTCCACTTTTTAAAAAATAACTCCAACAAATGCAGTGTCAAATCACACCTAGAAGGCACGCCTACAAACTGGACTATAAAAAACGTGAATCCAACACTTTACCGCTGCAGCACCACAAAAACATAGATCCGAGGCACGAATCCTCATGAATTCATATGATTTTTATATTGAAACAAAATAAAAACACCATGATACTGTACTGTAGACGACATCGGGTCTCCGTAAAAGGCGGATCTACACGGATCCTCATGGATCCTCCACTTTTTAAAAAATAATTCCAACAAATGCAATGTCAAATCACACCTAGAAGGCACGCCTACAAACTGGATGTTATGTACTGAATTGAATAGGATCCAAACTGCAGCAGTCTGATTGGTCCTAGAACAATAGGATCCAAAAGGCAGCAGTCTGATTGGTCCTAGAACAATAGGATTCAGAATGCAGCAGTCTGATTGGTCTTAGAACAATACAGCAGTATGATTGGTTGGCAAGGGGCTGGAAACAGTGCCCTAAACATAGTATGCCTCCCTTTTTCCCTGACTGGATTACGGCGCCTGGGTGGAATCTCTTTTCCCATAGTTTGAATCCATTATTCTGCATCCTAGTCTCTAGAACAGCAGAAAACAAGCTTGCTCCCTCTTCAACATGACATCCCTTCAAATATTTAGACATGGCTATCATGTCACTCCTTAATCTTCTCTTCTCTAGATTAAACAAATCCAGCTCCCTAAGTCTCTCCTCATAGGGCTTGGATTCCAGACCTTTTACATTTTGGTCACCCTCCTCTGGACATGCTCCAATTTGACAATATCCTTCTTTAACTGTGGTGCCCAGAACTGGACACAGTATTTCAGGTGTGGTCTGACCAACCAGAATAGTGTGGTAGCATTCCTTCACTTGATCTAGACACTATACTCCTATTGATGCAGCCCAGAATCGCATTGGCATTCTTAGCTGCCACATCAGACTGTTGACTCATATTCAGCTTGTGGTCGACTAAGAATCCCAGATCCCTTTCACAGGTACTGTTGTCAAGCCAAGTGTCCCCCACCTGTGCATTTCATTTTTTCTATCCAGGTGGAATACCTTACATTTCTCCCTATTGAACTCCATATTGTTGGTTTTGGCCCAGCTCTCTAGGCTATTCAGGTCATTTTGAATTCTGACTCTGTCCTCTGGTGTATTAGCAACCCCTCCCAGTTTGCAGTCATTTGCAAATTTGATTAGCACACCCTCTATTCCATCATCCAAATCATTTATAAAAATATTGAATAGCACCAGGCCCAGGACAGAACCTTGTGGAACCCCAATAGTCATTTTTTTCAAGGATGAAGGGGAGCCACTGATGAGCACTCTTTGGGTTCAGCCCATCAACCAATTACAAATCCACCTAACAGTAGCTTTGTCTAGCCCACATTTTACTAGCTTTTTTGCAATAATATTATGGGGGACCTTTTCAAAGGCCTTACTGAAGTCAAGGTAAGCTGGTACAAGGGAAAGCAGGATTGTAATTACCGTAAAAATTACAGATCACTTTGGATCAGCAGTCTCAACCTAACCCGCTATGTGGGGAGAGCCACGTATTCCTTTGGAAGGCAAGTGGAATACAGTGTGATATACTGACAGCTGTTTTAAAAGATGTAACTGTAACTTAAAATCCAGTATCAGAAAAAAATAAAAATACAGTGGTGCCTCGCAAGACGAAATTAATCCGTTCCGTGAGGCTCTTCGTATAGCGGTTTTTTCGTCTTGCGAAGCAAGCCCATTGACAGCTTAGCGGATTAGCGCTACAGCTGTCAAGCGGCTTCCAGCGATCAGCTGTTAAGCGGCTTATCAGCGGAACAGCTGATAAGCGGCTTAGCGGCTTAAGAAAAGGGCGAAAAAAGCGAAAAAACCCGCGGGGGGATGCAAGATTTTTTTCGTCTTGCGAAGCAACCCCATAGGGAAATTCGTTTTACGAAGCGCCTCCAAAACGGAAAACCCTTTCGTCTAGCGGGTTTTTCGTCTTGCGAGGCGTTCGTCTTGCGGGGCACCACTGTAGATGGTCCCTGTGTGGATAGTCATGTTTGCATGATGGGGCCACCTCCAGTGACCATGTGGCCTGATATAAGAGGGTTCTAAAATCAGCCCTGAAAGTAGACTGATTGAGAATGACACACGCATAGCTTTTGCTCTTCCATTAACAGGGTGAGCTGAAGCAAATTCTTGCCTCCCTTTGGGCTTAGCAATATTTCCTACAGCATTCTTGCTGAAGGGCATTGGAGAGTTAGGTGAGGGTCACTTTTCTGTTTTTCCATCAAGCCCCCAGACAAGAATGCTACAGCATCAGCCCCAAACACTCAGTCTCATAACAAAAAATACTCAACGGGGTTAGGGCTGAGGGTAGGGGAAGTACAATCATGATCTTTCCAGTCCTCTAGAAGCTGACCCTTTTGGTCATTTTGGTCATGGAACCAAATATCTGTTCCCAAGTTTAAAGATCTAAACAAGTAAAGAACAAGCTTGCCCTTTACATGCAAAAGCCCTGAAATTCAGCCCATTGGGCAATGGATCATGGGGCTGGGAGGAGGGAGGTAAGGACTAGCACCTTCTCTGCCCTCCACCTCCAACAGCTACACCTGAAAGTTTCGTGATGGAGTTCTATTTGAGAAGCTGAATGTTTATAAAGGCACTTAGCCAATTTCTGCCATGGAAATTCTGAACAGAAACACTCTGCAGGTTCAGCCCCCAAAAGAAACTGCTCTATGGTCTCTGTGTTGGGAAATGGGAAAAGATCTTGCTCATCACCTACCTTCCCTCCACAAATCAGTATCACTATGAGGCTGAACTGAACAGCTTGCTCCAGAGTTTTAAGAGATACGTTTCTGTGGTGTAGTGGTTAAGAGCAGTGGACTCTAATCTGGTGAGCTGGGTTCGCTTCCCCGCTCCTCCACATGCAGGCTGCTGGGTGACCTTAGGCCAGTCACACTTCTCTGTGAACTCTCTCAGCCCCACCTACCGCACAAGGTGTCTGTTGTGGGGGTGGAAGGGAAAGGAGATTTTTAGCCACTTTGAGACTCCTTCAAGTAGAGAAAAGCAGGATATAAAAACCAACTCCATGAATAAGAATTCGATGGAAAAGGACCATCCCTGCCATGATGATGAAAACTATATGTTTGGATTTTGCTGTATTATACCAACCTGTGGAATATGACAGTTCGCAGTTTCAAAATCTATTTGGCCACAGTGGATTGACAGTCTGGACACACGAAAACCTCTGGAAGATCTTTTGAATCAATGCCTATGCGAAAGCAGTGGAACCAGTCCTTGCAGTTTCCTTCACGGTAAACCATAGTTAGGTCACCACTGGGCCTCCTGCACTCTTCCTTCAAGAAACATAGTAACCAGCAGCCTTCAAACAAGGAAGGTAAAATATCTGAGCAATAGGTTAGTGGGCATGATCGAGACACAGTAATGTGACTCTCTTTCAATATTTGTCTCTTCTTGGGAGGAACAGCATCAATTTCCACTTGAAAATATTTGTCTTGTCCTTCAAAATAGGTTTTCCCACTGTACTGTATTATTTCTTTTGCAAGCCAGGGTCTAGTGGCAGCCATATCCTTTTGTATGAACTGTAATTGGGCAGCAGAAGCAATCAGATGGGCAATGGTACATGTGAAAGGACTGTAGTCACTGGAATTACCTTGCCTGGGTATATCAGTTGGTGTAAAAAATGACCAGTCCGCAAAACTATAGGGATATTTTGAATCCATCTCATACAGACGTGCTAAGAAGGATGTTATTGCATCAATCACAGAGTGGTTCAATCCGTGTTTGGAATCTAGATAGAGCATGGTCTTCCTTTTAAAAATGATTACTATCAGTATCCAGTGGACTTCTCTGTCATCTACTGAAATAATCAAAACATCTTTCTTTAGCACTCCAAATCTCAAACAGTTCTTCAGAGCTTGCACTGGCAATCTTTGACATATCTGCATGAAGTGGCAAGTACGGTAAGTGGGAAAATTGTTCCATTGTGACCCAGCTCTTTGGCCATGATCACCCTGGAGGCAAGAAAGGCATCTATTATGCGATCATTTATCCAGTTTGATCCTTTCAGTGTGGTTATGTCATAGTCATACACACAGATGTTGCCAACTGAACCCACAAGTCCCATGGTTTGTAGACTGAGTGTGGGGAAGGTACAGTTGTGCCATGGGGGAACTGATGTACAAATCAGTGATTTGTCCAAACACTTCTCACTTTGTGTTGAGAATATGGGGCTGCTATCAAAAGAATCAATATTGGTCACTGTTAAATCCTCTTTCCCACTTTTTGGAGTGGAGGTCATCTGAGGCTGAGTGCTTTCCAGGTGTCTCATAGTCAGTTGGTGATCTTAAGGAGTCCAACCCCTCAGCAGCCTGCACTGAATCAGATGCTGGAGCTACTGTTATCTTTTCCTACAGTCTGGGGAACTTTCTTCCTGATCTACTCTTCTGTCTTTTATTTCATTTCAACTGTGTGAGCTGCAACTGGCAAGGCTTCCTTGGTTCTGGTGGCATGCCGATAGATTTTGTGGCAGCTATAATATGGTAACAAGTCCTGGATGATGAGTGTGCACACAATGTCCTGTACGGACTGTGCATGCATGGCAGCCCATATGGTCGCCAGGAGAGCGGCTGCCCATACAGCCTGTACGGCCGCCGTGAGAGGGGCTGCCTGTATGGACGCTACACAAGCAGCAGCCTGTACAGTCGCTGCGAGATCAGCTGCCCGTACTGCCCATACAGTCGCTGCGAGAGGGGCTGCCTGTACAGTTGCCGCAAGAGCGGCAGCCCACACGGACGACGCACAAGCGGCAGCCAGTACAGCGACCGTACTGTCACTCTCCCCCCAGCATGGCACCCTGGGGCACCATCACCCCGCTGCCCCTTCGTATGCCCCTGCAGTCAATCAAATGTACTATGAACAATCTGAAGTCATGCTGGGCACAATTCACCACTAATCCTGTTCTTTTTCTAAAAACACATGGTGGACTCCAGGAAAGCTGTCAGCAGGCACCATGATGCCCATGGGCACCATGTTGGAAACCCCCTATTTCAAAGTTTGCACTGACAAAATCTATTGGCAAGAAAACTTGCAGTTAAACCTCCATTTATAATTACCACCCCCGCAAAACAACCAAATTTTGTCCCAAAACCATTTGTAGCTGAATTGACGCAAGACATGTGATTGTATTTCATGGTTACTTTGGTGGTCTCCACCTAGTTGGTTTGATAATTTACATTCACAGGTAAGATCATCACAATCTCTGCCTTGGATATTCTTGAGGTTTAGCAGCATCAAAAATTTCCAGGTGCTGTTCTTCACAGTGGAAGCTATGGATATGAATGCCATTTTAATTCAATGTTCTTGGTAATGCAGAACCATTTAAGATATTGGAAGATAGAGATAAATTTTTGAACCAGTACGGAGAAGACCTTCACAAAGGACTTGGATCATTGCCGGAGCCTGGAGCACCAAAGGAACCGGCACCCTTGGTTGACAAAGTACCACCCCCTGAAAAATAACCAGATTTATACAGGATGTCTCTGCAACTTCTGAGTTGGAACATAAATGGCTGTAACATTCCCGAGAAAAGGAAGAAAATTTTTCATATATTAAAAATGGAACAACTGGACATTATTTGCTTGCAAGAAACACATGTGACTAGGCTCCACAGAAAAATTTTGGTAAATAAAAGACTCGGCCAGGAATTTATATCTTCGGACAGAGTAAAGAAGAGAGGGGTCGTGATATATGCAAAGGAGAGCCTTTCACCCAAATTATTATTTAAAGATGAACAAGGCAGAATTTTGGCAGTCGAAATACAGCATCAAGGAGAAAAAATTTTGTTATTAGGAATTTATGCACCAAATGAAGGGAAATCGGAATTTTATAAGAAGTTGCATGAGAGCATGCTGGAATATCTGGACTTTGACAATATCATCATGATGGGAGATATGAACGGGATTGTATCAACTAACATGGATAAGTCGCAAAGCCAAAAAGTTACCAAAGATGGCAGACTACCAAAGACCTTCTTTGAAATGACAGACAACATGGATTGGATTGACATTTGGAGAACGAGAAACCCCTTGGAAAAGGAAGGAACATTCTTCTCTGAAGCCCATCTGACTTGGACAAGAATCGACCAAATATGGATTACTAGATGTCTGGCACCTAAGGTCAGAAAAGTGGAAATCTGCCCAAAGACCTGCTCCGACCATAACGCTTTGAAAATGGATTTGACATTATTACCAACCGGCTCCTTTCGATGGAAGATGAATGACAATTTATTTAGAGATCAGGAGATTATTAAAAAGGCCCAAAAAGTTTTGAAAGACTATTTTGAAATAAATTTGAACACAACGGTGGAAAAAAGAACAATTTGGGACGCAAGCAAAGCTGTGATGAGAGGGTTCTTAATACAACAGAATGCTATCAAGAAAAGGAAACAAAATGAAAAGAAAGATAAGATTTTGGAAAAAATAAAAGAATTAGAAAAGAAGCTAAGAGGAAACCCGAAGTCGCAGCCGATTCTGAGAGAAATTAAACTCCATCAGGCACAATATTCTAAACTGATAAATCAGGAAATAGAATGGAAGATTAAATCAATGAAACAAAAAACGTTTGAATCGGCAAATAAATGTGGGAAACTGCTGGCCTGGCAGTTGAAGAAGAGACAAAAGTTGAATACAGTAACAAATTTAGAAATTGAAGGAAGAAATATTCAGAACCCTGTGGAAATCAGGAAATCTTTTCAGAAATATTTCAAGAAACTATATACTCAAGGGCCGCAAAATGAGGTTGAGATTGAACAATTTTTGAAAAAAAACAGTCTTAAAAAACTTACACAAGAAAATAGACTACTCCTGAACAGTCAAATAACACGACAAGAAATTGAACATGCCATTCAGAATATGAAGCTGGGCAAGTCTCCAGGACCAGATGGTCTGACCTCCAAGTATTATAAGACAATGTGTGACTATTTGATTCAACCTTTGATGGAGGTCAGCAATGAAATTCTGGAGGGAAAGAAGGCGCCGGAATCGTGGAAGGAAGCTTTTATCACGTTGATACCAAAATCAGAAGCTGAAAAGACACAACTTAAGAACTATCGCCCCATCTCCCTTTTAAATGTGGATTACAAAATATTTGCTGATGTTCTAGCAGGCAGACTTAAAAAAGTTCTGAATGAAGTAATTCACAAGGACCAGGCTGGCTTTCTCCCAGGTAGACACATGTTTGCAAACACAAGGAACATTATTGACATCTTGGAACTTTTGCAAACAGATATAAACACTAAAGCTGTGCTGATATTTATAGACGCGGAGAAGGCCTTTGACAACATCTCTTGGAAATTTATGAAGGGAAATCTAAAAGAAATGGGAGTGGGGCGGGGTTTTGAAAATGGGATTGACGCAATATATTCAGAACAAAAAGCTAAATTGATAGTTAACAATGTGGTAACGGAAGAATTTAAAATTGAAAAAGGAACACGACAAGGCTGCCCGATTTCCCCTCTGTTATTTATCTCAGTTCTGGAGGTGCTCCTGAATTTGATCAGAGGTGACCGGCTGGTGTAGGGGATCCAGGTCGGAGCGAAACAATATAAACTTAAAGCTTTCGCAGATGACCTAGTTTTGACATTGCAGGAGCCAGAATCTAGTACGAAAAGAGTATTACAACTGATACACGATTTTGGTCAAGTGGCAGGATTTAAGTTAAATAAACAAAAAACGAAGGTGTTAGGGAAAAACATGACAGATACAGAGTCAGAACGGTTTCAGAGAGAAACGGAATTATCACTGGTGAAAAGGGTAAAATACCTAGGGGTTAATATAACAGCCAAAAATCTGAGTCTATTTAAAGATAATTATGAAAAATGTTGGTCTGAAATTAAGAGAGACTTGGAAAGTTGGGCAAAGCTGAAGCTTTCTTTGTTAGGCCGAATTGCTGCAATTAAGATGAATGTGCTGCCTAAGATGTTGTTCTTGTTTCAAACATTGCAAATTGTGGACAAAACAGAGTGTTTCCGGAAGTGGCAGAGAGATATTTCTAAATTTGTCTGGCAGGGCAAAAAGCCCAGAATCAAGTTTAAGATATTAACAGATGCAAAGGAAAGAGGGGGCTTTGCCCTGCCAGACTTAAGGTTGTACTATGAAGCCGCAGCTTTCTGCTGGCTAAAGGATTGGCTACTTCTTGAGGACACTGATGTGTTAGATCTGGAAGGTTATAACAATGCTTTTGGTTGGCATGCATATTTGTGGTATGATAAAGTTAAAATTAACAAGGCCTTTAAGAACCATATTGTCAGAAAAGCAGTGTTTAATGTCTGGACAAAATATAAAGACTTACTGGAAAATAAAACACCAAGGTGGCTTTCACCTTTGGAAGCTAAGGCCCGAAAAGGAGCCAATATGGAAGCCTACTGGCCAAAATATTGGGAACTGTTAGAAAAAGACGGAGACAATTGGAAATTGCAGAGTATGGAGAAAATGAAGGATAAAGTGCGAAACTGGTTACATTACGCTCAGATTAAGGAAATTTTTAAAAGTGACAAAAAGTTAGGATTCCAGGTGGAGAAATCGAAGTTGGAAACAGAACTGCTAGAACCTAAGACCAAGGTACTTTCAAGAATGTATAACTTGCTGTTGAAATGGAATACACAAGACGAAATGGTTAAGTCTGCTATGATAAAATGGGCACAGGACATTGGGCATAATATTATGTTTGAGGACTGGGAAAGGTTGTGGACCACTGGGCTGAATTTTACTGCATGTAATGCTTTGAAAGAAAATGTAATGAAAATGATATACAGGTGGTACATGACCCCAGTTAAACTTGCCAAAATATACCATTCGTCAGATAACAAATGTTGGAAATGTAAGGAAAATGAAGGAACATTCTACCACCTCTGGTGGACTTGCCCTAAGGTGAAGGCCTTCTGGGAAATGATATATAATGAGCTGAAAAAGGTATTTAAGTATACCTTCACCAAGAAACCAGAGGCCTTCCTCCTGGGCATTGTCGACCAGAAGGTGTTAAAGAAAGATAGAACATTTTTCATGTATGCGACAACAGCAGCAAGGATACTACTGGCTAAGAACTGGAAAACTCAAGATCTACCCACACTGGAAGAATGGCAGATGCAACTGATGGACTATATGCAACTGGCGGAGATGACTGGCAGAATCCGAGACCTGGGAGAAGAAAGGATGGAAGAAGATTGGAAGAAATTTAAGACTTACTTACAAAAATATTGTGATTTAATGGAATGTTAAGAAGGATGCTTGGTTATAAATAATTGGCCATCACTAAAATAGATCAGGAATTGAAGATAAGAGAGATCAAAAGAAACAAATTTGCAGGAGAATTATTTTATTGTAATCAAATAAGCGGTCACAAAATTTGGAAATAAGATGATAATTTGCATGACAAAAATTTATTAATGATGTAAATGGGAGCGGGAGGCGTGAGGAAGTTCAAGGATGATATGAAATTTTGTTAAAGCAAAGTAATACTGTTGATTATTATTGGATTTTTTATTTTGTAAAAACCTTAATAAATATTTATATATATAAAAAAAACAGAACCATTTCAGATAGCGTTTGTATGAATATGGGGTGACCCAGAAAACTGTGGAGCCGTAAATTTTAAGTATATATATATATACCGGTATATTCAATTTTATAAGGATAGGGAAGTACAGAAAGGGAAAAGGGGGAGGGAATGGATAGATAGATAGATTAGAAATTTAAAAGACCTATAAAGAATATCAAATCCTACAAAGTACTACTACTACTATACTACTACTATATTTGTACCCTGCCCATCTGGCTGGGTTTCCCCAGCCACTCTGGGTGGCTTCCAAAAAAATGAAATAAAAATACATTAAAAAGTCACACATTAAAAACATCCCTAAACAGGGCTGCCGTCAGATGTCTTCTAAATGTCAGGTAGTTGTTTATCTCTTTGACATCTAATGGGAGGACATTCCACAGGGCGGGCGCCACTACCAAGAAGGCCCTCTGCCTGGTTCCTTGTCGCTTTGCTTCTCGCAGTGAGGGAACCACCAGAAGGCCCTTGGTGCTGGACATCAGTGTCTGGGCAGAATGATGGGCGTGGAGATGCTCCTTCAGGTCTACTGGGCCGAGGCCATTTAGGGCTTTAAAGGTCAGCACCAAAACTTTGAATTGTGCTCGGAAATGTACTGGGAGCCAATGTAAGTCTTTCAGGACATGTGTTATATGGTCTTGGTGGCCACTCCCAGTCACCAGACTAGCTGCCGCGTTCTGGATTTGTTGTAGTTTCCTGGTCACCTTCAAAGGTAGCCCCACGTAGAGCACATTGCAGTAGTCGAAGCGGAAGATAACAAGAGCATGCACCACTCTAGTGAGACAGTCTCCGGGCATGTAGGGTCTCAGCCTGCGTACCAGATGGAGCTGGTAGACAGCTGCCCTGGATACAGAATTGACCTGTGCGTCCATGGACAGCTGTGAGTCCAAAATGACTTCCAGGCTGCACACCTGATCCTTCAGGGGCACAGTTACCCCATTCAGGACCAGGGAGTCCTTCACACCAGCCCACCCCCTGTCCCCCAAGAACAGAACTTCCATATTGTCAGGATTCAACCTCAATCCATTAGCTGCCATCCATCCTCCAACCGCCTCCAAGCACTCACACAGGACCTTCACCGCCTTCACTGGTTCTGAGTTGAAAGAGAGGTAGAGCTGGGTATCATCCGCATATTGATGGACACCAAGCCCAAACCCCCTGATGATCTCTCCCAGCAGCTTCATGTAGATGTTAAAAAGCATGGAGGGGAGGACAGAACCCCGAGGCACCCCACACGTAAGTCTGAACACTCATCCCCCCCACCACTTTCTGGACACAGCCCAGGAGGAAGGAGCAGAACCACTGTATAACAGTGCCCTCAGCTCCCAGCTCCTCTAGACGGTCCAGAAGGATGTTATGATCGATTGTATCAAAAGCCGCTGAGAGATCCAGTAGAACTAGGAAACAGCTCTCACCTTTGTCCCTAGCCCACCGGAGATCATTAACCAGCGTGACCAAGGCAGTTTCAGTCCCATGGTGAGGCCTGAATGCCAATTGGAAGGGATCCAAATGGTCTGCATCCTCCAGGCGTGCCTGGAGTTGTTCAGCAACCCCCCTCTCAATCACCTTGCCCAAGAATGGAAGATTTGAGGCTGAGCGATAGTTGGCCATACTGGCCGGGTCTAAAGATGTTTTTTTAAGAAGCGGTTTAGTGACCACCTCTTTCAGCAGGTCTGGGAAGGCTCCCTCACGGAGGGAAGCATTCACCACCCTGCAGAGCCCATCGCCCAGCCCTTCCCGGCTTGCTTTTATTAGCCAGGATGGGCAAGGATCAAGGAGACAGGTGGTTGGTTTCACGCATCCAAGCAACCTGCCCACATTCTCGGGACTAACGGATTGAAATTGATTCCATGCAACTTGACCAGACAGGGCTCTAGCACTCTCCCGCCCCGACCCTGCTACCTCCTTCCGAATATTATCAACTTTATCTGCATAAAAATTTGAAAAATCATTGCAGGAGATCTTGGGGTCTTTACAAGGCCCCAGTGGTAAAGGTGGTTCCGTTAAATTGCAAACCACTTGAAAGAGTCTCCTGCTACTATTTTCTGCAGATGCAATAGAGGCGGTGAAGAAAGTCTTCTTCGCCGTCGCTATCGCCACTTCGTAGGCTCGACATTGAGCTCTAACCTGTGTCCGGTCCAATTCAGGATGAGTTTTCTGCCACCGGCGCTCTAGCCGTCTCAGCGATTGTTTCCTCACCCTCAGCTCCAAAGAAAACCACGGGGCTGTCCGGGCTCCATGCAGTCGGAGAGGGCGCTTCGGAGCCAGACAGTCGATAGCCATGGTTAACTCCGCATTCCAGCGGGCCACCAGGAAATCATCAACATGGGATAAAGCATCCCCTACCACTCTCTGGAAACCATTTGGATCCATTAAGTGGCGGGGGCAGACCATCCGCATTGGTCCCACCTCCCTGCAGAGGAGAAGGGTCACGGAGAAGTCCAGTTGCACCAGGAAGTGATCTGACCATGGCACTTCTTTGTTTCACTTTTACCTAGTGTCACATCACCCACGTCACTAGAGGTGAACACTAGGTCTAAGGCATGTCTGTGACTATGAGTTGGGCCAAACTTATTCAGGGACAGCCCCATGGGGGCCATGCTTTCCACGAAGTCCCAAGCAGCCCCTTGTAAGGTCATGTTGGCATAGATGTTAAAATCCCCTAGGACAACCAAACTAGGTATCTCCAGGAGAACATCCGCCATGACCTGGAGCAGCTCGGGCAGGGAATCCTTGGTGCAGTGGGGAGGTTGGTACACCAAAAGGAATCCTGTACTGCCCCTATTGCCCAACTTCCAGAACATGCACTCAGAGAACTGGGTCTTCCCAGTAGGACGCCTGATGCAAGCTAGTGACTTCCTAAAAATCACTGCAACCCACCACCCCCGCCCACATGACCTGGGTTGCTGTGTATAAGAGAAACCTGGTGGACAAGCAGCAGCTAGGACAGGACCATCTGCTTCATCCAACCAAGTCTCTTACACATGCGAGGTCAAGTCCTCCATCCACGATCAAGTCATGGATGGCAGTGGTCTTATGAATCATTGACCTAGCATTGCACAGCAACATCTTCAGGTCATGTGGGTTTCCCTTGTTGAGCGCAAATATAACATTGAATCACAATCGTACAAAATAACTCAGCAAGCTGACATTTATCAAGAGTTAATCAAAGGTTAGTGTACTAAATATTATTTCCAATTCTAGGTAGTTTGCTATTGGAGAAATACCATATATGATTATAAAAATCTAAAGCAAGAATTATTTTAAAATATGATTTCATTTCTAGATCAGACAGACAAGATTTTTTCTACTATATATTTCTTTCTTTATCATATACACACAAAACTTCTATTTTTAAACAGGAAATATTTTTGTAACTAAGGTCTATTATACAAATCCTTACAGACATGGCACTTCAGGATGCGAATGCTGTGGGTTGCGGACGTGCCTCAGTCACGGGTTATGTCTGCAACCCGAGGTTCCACTGTACCAATTTTGTTTTAGGGCTTAACTTGCAGTAAATTTTATTCCTTTATTCATAATTGTTCTCATTGTTCCACTGTGAACTGCTCTTAAATTTTTTGCATCCATTTTGTCATATAAGGTTTTGCTTGCTCGGGCTTGGTGTCATATTTGAGTAATAGTTTATAAATTTTACCCAAAAGGTAGAACTCTGTTATGATCGACTCAAATTCTGTCTTTTCACTGATTTAAATGTTTGCCATACAGTCTTTCTTGAATCTGTATATTAGTTGACAGTATGTAAGCAGTTTCATATTTTTTCTCCTCTTTAATGCTTTGGCATGTATTTGATTTGTTCTTGAAGATGAGCCATATCTTGGTACAATATATACCGTATTTTTCGCTATATAGGACGCACCGAACCATAGGAGGGGGAGAACAGGGAGAGGGGATTTCTCCCCCTATCCGCTCAGCGCCTCTCCAGCGAAGCAAAGCCTGGAGAGCAAGATGGATCGGTGTGCACCGACCCCTCTCATTCTCCAGGCTTCAGTTGGCTATCTGCAAGCCTTCGGAGCGCAGCGGGAACTTGCGCTGCGCTCCAAAGGCTTCAGGCAGCTATCCCTGAAGCTTGGATAGTGAGAGGGGTCGGTGCGCACCGACCCCTCTTGCTCTCCAGGCTTCAGCGAAAGCAACGCATAGCCTCTGGAGGGCGGAGGGAGCGCTCCCTCTGCGCTTCGGGGGCTTCGTGCTGCTATTTCTGAAGCCAAGGAGCCTGCATTCGCTCTATAGGACGCACACACATTTCCCCTTAATTTTGGAGGGTAAAAAGTGTGTCCTATAGAGTGAAAAATACGGTAATCATATATTCTCCTATCGGCTCTCATAATAATATTGCAGTGGTGACATTAACAGTGCAATTAAGGGCATTTTTGTGATCTTCGCAGTGCAACTCATGATTTTTGTGGTGCAGGCTGTGCCCCTGGCTATGATGTGTGATTTGACAGTGAGTTTGGGGTGGCCCAATGCAAAAAGCGTTAGGATCCTTGAGGATACGTGCTTCAAAACCATGTTTTTGGGCTACAGTATGACCAGGAAGCTGTGGATCCATGATTTTTGTGGTGCAGGCTCTGCTCCTGGCTATGACATATGATTTGACAGTGAGTTTGGGGTGGCCCAATGCAAAAAGCGTTAGGATCCATGAGGATCTGTGCATCAAAACCACTTTTTTGGGCCACGGTATGACCAGGAAGCCGTGGATCCGAGTATTTTGTGGTGCGGGCTGTGACCCTGGCCATGATGTGTGATTTGACGGTGAGTTTGGGTTGGCCCAATGCAAAAAGCGTGAGGATCCATGAGGATCCGTGCTTCGAAACGACGTTTTTGGGCCACGGTACGGCCAGGAAGCCGTGGATCTGAGTTTTCTGTGGTGCAGGCTGTGTCCCTGGCCATGATGTGTGATTTGACAGTGAGTTTGGACTGGTCCAATGCGAAAAGCGTAAGGATCCATGAGGATCCGTGCTTCAAAACCACGTTTTTGGGCCGTGTTATGACCAGGAAGCTATGCATCCTAGTTTTTTGTGGTGCAAGTTGTATCCCTGGACATGATGTGTCATTTGACAGTGAGTTTGGGCTGATCTAGTGCAAAAAGCGTGAGGATCCATGTGGATCCGTGCTTCAAAACCATGTTTTTGGGCTGTGGTATGACTAGGAAGCCATGGATCCTAGTTTTCTGTGGTGCAGGCTGTGCCCCTGGACATGATATGTGAGTTGACAGTGAGTTTGGGTTGGCCCAATGCAAAAAGTGTGATGATCCATGAGGATCCGTGCTTCAAAACCACGTTTTTGGGCCATGCCGTTGCCAGATAACTGTGGATCTCAGTTTTTTGTGGTGCAGGCTGTGCCCCTGGGAATGATGTGTGATTTGACAGTGAGTTTAGGGTAGCTCAATGCAAAAAGCGAGAGGATCCATGAGGATCCGTGCTTCAAAACCACGTTTTGGGGCCATGGTATGACCAGGAAGCCATGGATCCATGATTTTCGTGGTTCAGGCTGTGCCCCTGGACATGATGTGTGATTTAACGGTGCGTTTGGGTTGGCCCAGGGGACGCAGGTGGCGCTGTGGGTTAAAGCCTCAGCGCGTAGGACTTGCCGATCGAAAGGTCGGCGGTTCGAATCCCTGCGGCGGGGTGCGCTCCCGCAGCTCGGTCCCAGCGCCTGCCAACCTAGCAGTTTGAAAGCACCTCCGGGTGCAAGTAGATAAATAGGGACCGCTTACCAGCGGGAAGGTAAACGGCGTTTCCGTGTGCGGCTCTGGCTCGCCAGATGCAGCTTTGTCACGCTGGCCACGTGACCCGGAAGTGTCTCCGGACAGCGCTGGCCCCTGGCCTCTTGAGTGAGATGGGCGCACAACCCCAGAGTCTGTCAAGACTGGCCCGTACGGGCAGGGGTACCTTTACCTTTACCTTTGGGTTGGCCCAATGCAAAAAGTGTGAGGATCCATGAGGATCCGTGCTTCAAAACCACGTTTTTGGGCCACGGTATGGCCAGGAAGCCGTGGATCTGTGATTTTTGTGGTGGATGCTGTGCCCCTGGCTATGATATGTGATTTGACAGTGAGTTTGGGTTGGCCCAATGCAAAAAGTGTGAGGATCCATGTGGATCCGTGCTTCAAAACCACGTTTTTGGGCCACGGTATCGCCACGAAGCCGTGGATCCGTGATTTTTGTGGTGCAGGCTGTGCCCCTGGACATGATGTTTGATCTGATGGTGCTTTGGGCTGGTCTTGTGCAAAAATCAAGAGGAGCCATGACGATCCGTGCTTCGGAACCACGTTTTTGGGCCACGGTATGGCCAGGCAGGTGTGGATCCGAGTTTTTTGTGGTGTAGGCTGTGCCCCTGGCTATGATATGTGATTTGACAGTGAGTTTGGTTTGGCCCAATGCAAAAAGCATGAGGATCCATGAGGATCCGTGCTTCGGAACCACGTTTTTTGGGCCACGGTATGGCCAGGAAGCCGTGGATCTGTGATTTTTGTGGTGGATGCTGTGCCACTGGCCATGATGTTTGATCTGATGGTGACTTTGGGCTGGTCTTGTGCAAAAATCATGAGGGTCCATGAGGATCCATGTTTTTTAACCATGTTTTTGCGCCCCTGCAGCCCCACGAAATAGTGGATGCATGATTTTTTTGATGCTGTCTACAGTGTAGGACATGGTCTACAGTATCATGGTGGTTTTATTTAATTTGAATGAAAAAATCATATGAATTCACGAGGATCCGTCTAGATCCGCCTTTTACCTTTTTCCGTTAAGGGACAAGTTGCGTGAAAGGGGCAATAGTGACTTTGAAAAAGAATGGGAACCTTTTACGATATATTTGCAGAAACAGCAAAAAGAAATGGTCTCGCTGGCAGGATTTAAATGAGCATTTACAAGTTTAGTTACAGAGAACAAGAAGTACATTGCATTCAAACAGCAGAATATATCATTGGATGTAATATACCAGAAATGGTAGTTGAGGGAAGTCAACAGAGCGGGAGGGAGGGGTGGAAAAGGTATGTTTAGTAATGATACTTGTTTTGAGAAAAGAAAACTAATAAAAATCATTGAGGGGGGAAAAGAACATATGAATTTGCTTTTTGTTAAAGTATATAAAATAATAAATAAATTGTCCAGTAGCACCTTAGAGACCAACTAAGTTTGTTAAGTGTGCATGCACACGAAAGCTTATACCAAGAACAAACTTAGTTGGTCTTTAAGGTGCTACTGGACAATATATATATATCTCTCTCAACTGCGTCAGACCAACACGGCTACCTACCTGCTTTTTGTTAACTTTGTCTTTTGTGGAACAGATGACGTCAATGCATGGTTTTTTCTTTTGTTGTTGTTTAAGTATAATAAAGCATAAAAAAAGAGAAGCACTTGCCTGAGTTACACATGCTTCTTCTTTGGTGATCCCTCGTTCCCAACCCTAGCCATCTAATTAGACTTTTTTTTAAAAAAATAAAGTTTATTGATACAACAAGAAAAAAGAAAAAGAACAAAAATACCAAATTACACACAAGAATAACTGTAAACACATAATTTTCTTAGCAAATAATAAAACATCTATTGGTCTTAACACTAAAGACCCAACCTCCCGTCTATTCCATATTTCAAATTCATATTACTTATTGCCAATACACACTTTTATCATAGTTAAACTTATTCTTAATAAATCTAATTTCTTATATCTACCTTGCAACTATTACTGAAGTTTCTCGAATGCTGCGACAGAATTTAAACTACTATATTTATTTTTCAGATATTCTTTGAAAACCTCCCATTTTGAAACAAATTCCTGTTTTGATTTATTCTTTATTTTTTTCTGATAAACCATCTAATTCGGCATATTCTGTCAGCTTTTGAATCCAATCTTGTATACAGGGGATTTCATTACTTTTCCATTTTGCTGCGATCAAAACTCTTGCTGCCGCCGTCGCATATAAAAAGATACCCTTCCTCTTTTGTGGAATATCCAAATCTGTTATTCCCAGGAGGTAGGCCTCTGGTTTTTTATTGAAAGAGATCTTTAGCATTTTTTACAGTTCTGCATGTATACTCTCCCAGAATACCTGTATTTTCCTACATGTCCACCACATATGGTAGAATGTTCCTGAGTCTCTGCATCTCCAACAATTACTTGACAAGTTTTTATACATTTTTGAAAGTTTCCATGGTGTTAGATACCATCAATGTTGCATTTTTTGAAAGTTCTCTCTAATCGTGTAACAATTTGTGAATTTCCAATTGATCTTCCATAAATTTTCCCATTGGGCCATGGTTATTGAATGGCCAAAATCCTGGGACCACCTCACCATTGCCACTGTTATCTCCTCCTGTACAGTCAAGGAGGAGTCAATAAGTTTTGGAAAGAGTTTTCTAATTTTTTTTTAGAATTTACAAGATCAGATTCGAATCGAGAAATTTCTGTTGAGAACTCCTTTTGTTTGTCAGATTTAAATTTTTCAAATAACCTATGGTATTGAAACCGGTCTGAGATGTGTTCTCTTATTTCCTCAAAGTTTTAAAAATTTTATTTGGTTATCTTCATTTTTTAGAAGTGTTTTATATGTTGGCCAGCTTTCCTGGGTATTTTTCTGTTTTACTGCTATGGCTTCTATTGGAGCAGTCCACCATGGGACTTTAGGCTCCATCAGGTCTTTATATTTTTCCCATACAGCAAAGAGTGACTTTCTTATTATATGGTTGGTAAAAATTTTATTGATTTTCGCTTTTCCATATATCAGGTAGGCGTGCCATTCCTAACGGTAGTCAAAATCTTCCAGGTCCAGGACGTCCGGATCCTGCAACGTGCACCAATCTTTTAGCCAGGTGAAACAGGCTGCCTCGTAGTAAAGTTTTAGGTCAGGTAGAAAAAAGCCTCCTCTCTTTTTTATGTCTATTAAGATCAGGTGTTTAATCCTAGGTTTCTTCCCTTCCCACAGGAATTTTGAAATTTCTCTTTGCTATATCTTGAGACAACCTGCTTCGCCCAGTATTGGAATCATTTGAAATAAAAAGATTAATTTTGGAAGCACATTCATCTTTATAATGGAAATCCTATCCAGAAATGTTAATTTTAGTTTACTCCAGGTTACAAAGTTTTTTCTAATTTCTAACCAAGTTTTGGTGTAATTATCCTGAAATAAGTTTATGTTCTTGGGGGTGATCCAAATACCCAAGTATTTTGCTTTCGAGGAGATTTTCAAGCCCAATATTTTTTCTAAGTCGTCCTTTTCTTCCGTGGTTACATTTTTAACAAGCATTTTTGTTTTTGTTACATTCAGCTTAAAGCCTGCCACTTCTTCAAATTCTTTAATCAATTCCAGCACTCTTTTCAGACTTTCTTTAGGGTTTTCAGTCATAACAAGTAAATCGTCCGCAAAAGCTTTAATTTTATATGTTTTGTTTCCCAGAGTGATGCCTTTAACAAGCTGGTCCTTTCTTATCTGATTGTTCAAGACTTCCATCACCAAGATAAATATCAGTGGTGACAGTGGGCAGCCCTGTCTGGTTCCCTTGTTTATTTTGCACTCCTCAGTAATTCTTCCGTTGTTGATCAATTTTGCATATTGTTCCGAATAGATGGCATTTATTCCTTAACAAATATTTTCTCCCAGTCCGATTTCTTCCATTAATTTTTTTCATAAACTTCCAGGATACGCTGTCAAAAGCCTTTTCAGCGTCTACCAACACAATAGCTGCTGGTTTATCAATTTTAATATCCAAATATTCTAATACATTAATCACACATCTAATATTGGATTGCATAAATTGTCTGGGAAGAAATCCGGTTTGATCTTTATGAATTATCTCTTTCAGCACCATTTTTAATCTATTTGCAAGAATGTCTGCAAATATCTTGTAATAGTTATTTAGCAGTGCAATGGGTCTGTAATTGGCCATGTTTGAGGCATCTGTTCCCTGTTTGTGGATAAGAGTAATAAAGCTGTCCTTCCAGGTTTTCAGTAGCTTTCCATTTGTCAGAATATTATTCATTAGGTCTTTCATGGGAAGAAATAATGCTTGTTCTAACTTTTTATAGTAATTAGCTGGGAGACCATCTGGGCCCGGTGTCTTTCCTACTTTTGCTCTCTGTATAGCTTGTTGCACCTCCATAGCTGTTATTGGTGAGTTCAAAATTTCAGTTTTTTCCTTAGGTATTATTGGTAGTTTATTTTTGCCCAAATAATCAATTATTTTTTCTAGAGTCCCTGGACCTTCTTTATATAATTTTCCGAAAAAACTAGCAAAGTTTTTACTTATTTCCTTCGGTTCTTGAATCCATTTGTCTTCAATTTTAATTTTATTGATAATTCTATCTTCCTTTTTCTTCTTTAGTTGCCAGGCCAGAAGTTTGCCATGTTTATTTGCAAATTCAAAATTTCTATGTCTCAACCATTTTATCTTCCATTCTATCTCTTCGTTTATTATCATGGAGAATTGCGTCTGTAAAATTTTTATACTTTGCTTAATTAGTTCATCATCTGGTTTTTGGAAAAGGATCCTTTCCTTTTTTTCTAATTTCCTCCCAGATCTCCATTTTCTTCTCCTTTATTTTCCTTTGGAATGTGTTTTGTTGGATAAAGAAGTCTCTTATGATGGCTTTACTTGCGTCCCAAACCATCTCTAGATCTACTCCTTGATTTAAATTAAACTTAAAATATTCTTCTAAGATTTGCTTGGCCTTCTGTACAGTTTTTTCATCATTTAACATACTCTCATTAAGTTGCCACCTTTTAACCTTTTCTTCTTTTCCTTTAAAGTTAACCCAGACCGCGCTGGGATCTGAAATTGTCCTTGGATGGATTTCTGCTTTTGTAATATTATTTAATAAATCCTTTGTTGTCCAGATTGCATCGATTCGTCCCGCCGATTTATGTGGCTCTGAATAATGTGTACATTCTTTCTCTGTTGGATTCTTAAACCTCCAAGCGTCAAACAAATTCAGGAGTTCTATTAGTTGGGAAAATGTAGTTGGGAGTTTGTTCTGCCTCTTTTCTTTCTTCTTTATTGTTCTGTCCATGTTTGGATTGACTACTCCATTAAAATCTCCTAATAATATAATTCCCCCCCCCCCCTAAATATTCTATGACTTTTTCTTCCAAGAATTGATAGAATTCTCATTTTCTTTCATTTGGTGCATAAATTCCAATAACTATCACGTTTTCATTATTGATCTTAACTTCTATACTCACTGTTCAACCTTTTTCATCATTGTAAAGCAGTTTTGGCTCCAGCTGCGGTTTTACAAAGATTACCACCCCTCTCTTTTTTTCTTTACTTGATGTAATAAACTCAAGCCCCAATCTTTTGTTTATTAATACTCTTATGTTTTTCCGCTACATGGGTTTCTTGCAGACAGATTAGATCATATTTTTGCTTAACCAGAATATGTTCCACCTTTTCCTTTTTGATTTTTCATTTAAACCATTTACATTCCAAGTAATAAATTTATAATCCATACTTTATTTCTTATGATACATCAACGGGTTAAAAAAGTAAGTAAAAAATTTACACATTCAAGGTCTCAGTATACGTTTAATAAATTCCCTTTTTAGATCTGTCTCCTAACTCTCAACTGTTTGTTCAATTTCCTCTGATTCTTCCAACAATTGCCTTTTTCCTCCGTGTTCTTTCCGGTACTTTCTTCAGAACTTGTCCACATCTAATGCCGACAAGCACTTTCTACGTTTCCCTTTAAAGAAAAAGGAGATGCCTTCAGGATACTCCCACCTATAGTCCACTGCCTTTGCCTTTAGTGCCTCGGCCAGAGGCTTATAAGCTTCTCTCTTTTTTATCAATCGATTTGGGATAATCTTGTGGACGATAATATCATTTCCTTCCGATTGGAATTTCTTCTTGTTACTAGCTTGTAAAATTCTAGCTGAAATTGGGCATTCACCAGCTTCCAACAGAAGTACGGAGTTGGGGACGCAGTTAGGTACCTGCAGCAGAGATCGTATAAATTTTGCCTGAAAGCCATCTAGCTTTGGCAGGTCCCCATTATGCCAGACATTTGCTGCATACAGGAGTTGGGAAACGGGCTTTGCGTTGAAAACCCTTAAGGCTGCTGGAACATATTTGCCGCCCTTTGTGAAGAAGAATTTATGTATGGCTAGCTTTGTAATCTCCGCCTTTTGAAGGGAGGTTTGCCAATGGTGCTTCCAAGATCTTGTATGATGGAATGTGAGCCCTAGGTAACTGAAGTATTTTACCTGTTCGAGGTTATGGCCATCCAGCACCCATTTAGACTGGGAGAATCTTCTTTCGAAGACTAAGATTTTAGATTTTTCATAATTAATGGATAAACCATTTCCAGAACAGTAATCAGAAAATTTCCTCAACAGATAATTCAAGCCCGGCCTGGAACGCGAGATGATGGCTGCGTCATCAGCATACAACAACAAAGGGGTCCTTCTCATTCCTATTTTTGGAATGTGTCCATCTGGGTCCATTAAGTTCTCTTCTAGGTCATTTAGGAATAGGCAGAACAATGTGGGGGCCAAAATACAACCCTGTCTCACCCCCCTAGTCATCTCGATGCTGTTCGATAGCTGTCCCTGTCGACCGCATCGGACCTGCAGTTTGGTTCCATTGTACAGGGCTTTTATAAGAAAGAGAAGTCGTTTGTCCTGCAAGATCAGACTCAATTTGGACCATAGCTGGGATCTGGGGATGGAGTCAAATGCTGATTTCAGGTCCATAAAGGCCACGAAGAGTTTACCCTGTAGGTGTCTGGTATACTTCTCAGCTAGGAAGGACAGCATTAGACAGTGGTCTGTTGTTGAATGATTCTCACGGAAAGCTGCCTGGGCTTCAGATAGTATATTATGTTCATTTAGAAAAGTTGTCAATTTGCTACTGAGGAAATGGGCATATAGTTTCCCAATTATTGAGAGCAGGCTAATAGGCCTATAATTGGAAGGTACATTTGGGTGGCCTCTCTTAAAGATTGGGACTACTATAGCATGTTTCCAGCTATATGGTACCTTACCAGAGTTATTTACTACCGTAAAGAGTGCTGCCAGAAGCGGGGCCCACCAGTGCTGGTTTGATGTAATCACCTCAGCTGGGATAAAGTCTTTCCCCGGAGCCTTTCCGCTCTTCAGCTTCCCAATTAATGTATGGACTTCCTCCACAGTTACCGGCCTCCAATTAGGGAGCAGTGACAATTGTACCCTGTCATCCTCCTGTAAACTGGAAGGGAGGTTTGGATTTTCCATAAATATATTTCTGAAGTGGTTCTCCCAAACCTGAGCTGGAATGACACAGCTGGGGGCTGAGGAGCTATTTCTCATTGAGTCGGAGACCAGTTGCCAAAAGAGTTTAGTTTCATTGTTTAGTGAGGCATTCAATAGTAGGGACCAGGAATTTTGTTCGGACTGCCTTTTTTTTGAGGCCAAAAGGGCTTTGTACTCTTTTTTTATTTTGAAATAAGATTGAGGTAAGTAGCTTAATCCAGCGTTTCTATAGGCCAAATAGGCGTTCCTTAGGGCTTCCTTCTTTGTGTGGCACTCTTGGTCAAACCAACTGCGCCCTTTCGCAGTGCGTGGCTTGCCGGCTGAGTTTATGTTAACCGAGACCACATCCTGCAAGGACTCAATGAGATTTTCATAAGCTGTCAGGGAGGAGTCTATTGATAAGTTGTTTATTATAATTGATCTTAACTTAATTGCAGTTTGTGAATTCAATCTATTCTCAACTGCAATTGCTATCTCAGGTGTCCATTTTTTCCTACGCAATGCTGGATCATTTGCTTTGTCTATCTCCTCATGTTCTATGTGAGAGTGCTGAATTGAATTTTGGCCAGTAATTGAGATGATAAGAGGTAAGTGGTCACTTTCAGTCCTATTATCTATTGTGAATTTTTTAATTGATTCGAAGGCCTGTCTGTTAGTGAGACAGTAGTCTACTGTGCTGGCCCCATTTGAATTTATGAATGTGTACTCGCCTTCTCTGTCCCCGGGGAATGCCCCATTAGCAATGATCAGATCCAGACTTATTTGTAAAAAAGCCAGGCAGAATCCAGCATAGTTGATTTGGCAATCTTTCGAATGTCTACGTGGGGGTGGGTTTAGCAAGAGGGCGCTATTTTCCTTTAGATCTCTTAATATTGGGAATTTTATTTCCAGGCTATCATCATTTGAGCCTATTCTGGCATTCATATCTCCCATTAGGTAATATGGCGAGCCAGGGTACCTAATTTGTAGGGAATAAAGGAAACTATGGATTTTACGCCACGTGCTCTCTATCTGTGTTTGCACTGTATATGGTGGAATATACACTGAAACAAAAATAATACTCTTGGATTCCATATGCAAGGTGATCCCCAGTGCCAGCTGCTCGAAAACTGAGCACTCAATAACTTGTGACGTCAATTGAGTGGAAACCAGAGTTACTAGGCCCCCCCTCGGTCGTCCCCTTCCAAGCGGTTTAGAGGCCTTGATTTCATACATTGTGCAAAGTATGAGCAGGCCAGGGCTGAACTGATACTACCCTTGCTGGTGCCTTTCCCGGGAAAGTCAGAGGCTCACTATGTCAGGTTCCTACTGGAAGACCGGACAAAAGCTAGAACTTTGGCAGTGGCAAAGTTTTTATCGGTGGTTGAAAGAACAAATGAGC
This sequence comes from Podarcis melisellensis, assembly GCF_964234715.1. Lineage (NCBI taxonomy): Eukaryota > Metazoa > Chordata > Lepidosauria > Squamata > Lacertidae > Podarcis > Podarcis melisellensis. The sequence continues at coordinate 17,066,026 of NC_138535.1, forward strand.
CCTATATTCCAAACAAAGTGCTTGATTAACCTGGAGGTAGGCTGTATGAACTCTGTATTGATTTGTAATGTTTTGTTGGTCTCTGGACCGTAATAAAGATTGTTGTTGTTGTAAAATTCTATTTCTGAAATCCATGGAGTTAAAAGAGACTAAACAGTCAGCTGGCTAGTTATTTGCTTTTGCTACATTAGATTTGACTCTGAATGCTTTTTCTATTTTTTGTGCTACTTCTGCTTCTTCTAGGTCTAACCAAGCTGCTAGCTCTTTTGAGATTTTTTTTCTCAATTATTTCTTCTGCGTCCTCTGTTAGTCCTCTGAATCTTAGGGTATTCTCCATTCTCTGCATTTGCAACATCACAATAGAGTCCAAAGTTGAATCCTGCTGTGCTTTCAGATCTGCTGTTTCTTTCCTTATCTTATCACATTATCTTTTCAACTCTCTATTTTCATTTTGTAATTTTTTTTGAGCTTCCTCTAGGTTCTGTGTTTTACCTTTAAGGTCTAGCACTATTTTCGTCTGTTCTGAATTTTTTTGTACTAAATTGTTGACCTGAGTTGATAACTCAGCTGTTATTTTCACATTTTCATCTATTTTAACACCCATTGAAATAAGTTTTTCTTCTGTTGCTTTTGCCTTTTCATTTACATTATTTTTAAAATCTTGGATATGTTTCTTCAAACTTAAAATCAAATCTCTCATATCTAGTGGTTGAGCCATGTCAATTACAGAAGTTCTCCTGATTTGTGAGGCTGAAACTGCCGCAGAACCTGACACAGTTGTTTTTTTACCATACATCACTAAGAAGTTCAATTAGCTCATAAGGTAATTTGTTCTCTTTCTTTCTGTCTTACAGATTGGATATCAATTAAATTCAATCTTTCTTAATGCAACCGTGACAATATTTCCAATGTGATAATTAATGAATGTCAATTAAATTCAATCTTTCTTAATACAATCACGACAGTTTTACCAGTCTGATAATAATCTCCGGCCTATGTATCCACTAATTCTTTATATACACCAGTTTCACTAAATATATTTAAAATTGATTATGAACAATTATCTAATTAGTTACAGCCAATCATCAATACAGCAAAATCACAAATTCATCAGATCAAATAAATATAATAAATGATTGCAATCCTTGCATTCACTTACTCATTTAGGGTGATAGCTCATATATATAAATCTTTAAACAGGTTAGTGGTTCAGTTAATCAGCACCTAACAGCAAAACTAATGACATCTAATGCTAATATCAGCTGCATTAGCTACCAATAGATAGCGAAAGGCAAAGCAAACAAAAAAAACAGCAACAAAAAAAACACCAGACAAAACCACACAAGTCGAAAACCACACAGAAACACAACCAGAAAAACAACAAAAATGAAACAGAGAAGCAAAACAAACAAAACAAAACAAAACAAAAAATACCCCAAAAGAAAATCCCCAAAGAAAGAAACAAAGAAAAGATGGGGGGGGGGAGAGAAATAAAGCAAGAGAAAGTAATAATAATAATGCTATTTATAATTTATAATTTGAAAAGGAATAAAGAGGGGGAAGAAAATACGAAAAGTATATATAAATAATAATCTATGTCAGTCTTATACAATTCATTTCCGTTCCTCAAACCAGGAAAATGTCGGTCTATGAAAATGTCGGAGTGCGTGAGTCAGCAGAAGTACTCTTAGCCGTTGTAAAATTGATTTATACTCCGTTGAGCGTCCGTAGCAGTCCACAGCCAAAGACAAACAGAAATCCCCGGAGAGGAAAGATAGCAACACTTCGTGGGAGAGGGGAGGCGATGCTTATCAGTCTTGTGACAGTTTTATAACTTTGTAATCAATCCCCCTCTCATTCACCACCGTTCTGTGAGAGTCTCTGGTTCTTTGCCAGCGTAAACAGAAAGTTGCAAACTAACTTGTGAACAACAGTTAATTTTGTACTGAAGAGTTTGGAAACCTCTTTATATTTCCACCACTTGGGAAAGGTCTTATTTTATTTCTTCTTCATGACTTCTTGGTTTATTTCTGTCGCAACAATAATGAAGCCACAGGTATTCTTTTTGTTCATAACTCCAGCAGGAAAAGATGGCTAAAACGTCTTAGGTATTAATGGAATAGACGTCTTCTTTTAAAAAAACCAGTCTGATATAGCTTGTAAGTAAATCTTGGTCAGTTGCGAAAAGCCATTTAGGTTCAAACACTTTGTTTTAGGTTCAAACGCTTTGTTTTAATCGTAAATTAGCAAGTTCAGTAAGTAAAATAGGCTAATCGTTTAGGTTTGCTTCAGTTTGTTAGAAGTGTAGCCACAGACATACCCACGGGCTCGGGCTTCTCGTCAGCGGAGGGTTGCAGGAACTAGCACCGAAGAAGTTCTCCCCCTTCTCCCCCTTTTTGCTCAGCTTTTAGGAGCTTGAAAATGGTCTGGGGGTCCTCTTCTTCATGCTGCAGCAATGCCATATCACCCTGGAATCTCCTTCCAAGGCTTCGGGGTCAGCTTAGCCTTAGCTTCCCCGTCTAGCTCCGCTAACGAACGCGTACCTCCCGACCTTGGCAAAGTGGGAGAGATGCATCTGTCCGTGAGCAAAGACTACCTGGAAGCTCCTAATTAGACTTTAATTTGATTCTGACTTGTTTTTAGGAGGTAATTTAATTATAGTTTGATATTATACCAATGTTATATATTTGATGTTAGCCCCCCTGAGCCCAACTTTGGCCAGGGAGGGTGGGATATAAATAAAAGTTTTATTATTATTATTATTATTATTATTATTATTATTATTATTATAAACATGGTTTTCACAATGAGCCCGTGAGTGACAGTGGAGGCCAATTCCAGATCCGCACGTCCTTGCACAGCGGGGTTTCTGGGTGGGAGTTGATCCTGGTGAGGCTTCCTTCTTCTTTGCCTGTTTCTCCCTCACGTCCTTAGTTCGAGTGTCTCCAAAGCCCAGGACGCCTTTGGTCGAGGCTGTTCTCCAACTGGAGCACTCGCCAGCCAGTGCTTCCCAGTTGTCAGTGGATCGCCAGTGCGCTTCCGGCCCTTAAGGGACACAGTAATCCCACTAGGTCCTCGTAGTGGTTCCTGTGGTTGGAGAAGAATAAAACAGACACCAACCAGAGTAACCTGAAGCAAAGTGGCTAATACGCCTGACCTTTATTTTGTATAAAGCAAACTGCTATAGCAGGATCCCACCTAATCCAACAGGGAGAGAGGCAAGACCCCGAACAAAAGATGACATTGACTTTTAAAAGTCCCCCCCGTATCCCAGAATATAGTTCAGACACTGTCATCTAAATGTCATCGCTACATCATTAATTTGTCATACAAGGGGAGGTCCAGGGGTTGTAACCTGAGTTTCAGGTACCCGCCCTTCCCTCCACCTTGCTGTCATGAGACACCCATTGATAATAGAAAAACAAAACTACTGTATTTACAAGTTCTTGACCCTTGGGCTAAGTAAATCACAGTCTCTTTGTGTGTTCTGGTTAGAATCCATTCCTGGTTTGGCCACGTTTTGTGATTGTGATAGGTGGCAATCTGACATCTGGACTTGACAATCTCACTAGGGCAAGGTTCAGTGAGTACGTGACTGTATGCCTTGGGATGCATGGCTTCTAGAGACATATTTCCCAATCCTTTTTCTGAGTGGAACAAGAGTGGAATGGAGAAGATCTCTTGGACGGTTGATTTTTTTAGTGACTTTATATTGGTTTATCTTAGTCTGTAACCATCTGCAAACTGCCTTGACCCAGACGGAAGTGCTGTATTTTTCGCTCCATAAGACCTGTCCATAAGGCGCACCTAGTTTTTAGAGGAGGAAAACAAGAAAAAAAATATTCTGAACGAAACAGTGGATGTATGATTTTTGTGGTTCATGCTGTGGCCACAGACATGTGATTTGACGGTGTGTTTGGGGTAGCCCAATGCAAAAATCCTGAGGATCCGTGCTTTGTAACCAAGTTTTTGTGCCATTGCAGCCCCAAGCAACAGTGGATGCGTGATTTTTTTTTGGTGCAGGCTGTAGCCATGGACATGCTATGTAATCTGATGGTGAATTTGGGGTGACCCAATGCAAAACTCCTAAGGATCCATGGGCTTTTACCTCCCCCCTCCCAGGCAGCCTCCTTTATCGCGTCCCTTATCTCCCTCCAGATCGCTTGCTAATCAGCTGTGTAGTGAAGTTAGGAAATCTTAGACAAACTTTGGTAAAGCTGAGGAAAAGCATTGTGGGAGAACCAAAGGCCAAAGGATTTATGGGAAATGTATATCTGTTGCTTTAAACTGTAGACTAATTGGCACTGGAAGTGTGAATAAGTTATCTCATGCATCTGCAGGAAGGAAAACTTCCCAGTTGATTAGTGGGGTTTTAGCACCTGGTTATCTAAGTGCTGTCCCTGTGTGAATGTTGTTGTTGTTGTTTAGTCGTTTAGTCATGTCTGACTCTTCGTGACCCCATGGACCAGAGCACGCCAGGCACTTCTGTCTTCCACTGCCTCCCGCAGTTTGGTCAGACTCATGTTCGTAGCTTCGAGAACACTGTCTAACCATCTCGTCCTCTGTTGTCCCCTTCTTCTTGTGCCCTCAATCTTTCCCAACATCAGGGTCTTTTCCAGGGAGTCTTCTCTTCTCATGAGGTGGCCAAAGTATTGGAGCCTCAGCTTCAGGGTCTGTCCTTCCAGTGAGCACTCAGGGCTGATTTCCTTAAGAATGGATATGTTTGATCTTCTTGCAGTCCATGGGACTCTCAAGAGTCTCCTCCAGCCCTGTGTGAATAAGGGCTATCAAACCTCATTACCACAAGAAAGGAGGATCGTGTGTGTGTGTGTGTGTGTGTGTGTGTGTGTGTGTGTGTGTGTTTGGGAAATTGGGAGGAACCCCTTTCATCCCAAGGTCTTGAGAGCAAACAAGCATCAGCTGTCACAAGCTGGGTTATCACTCTACAAGGTGACCATTGGTAAATTCTAAATTAATCAGAAAACCTGAATGGCCTTTGAGTCGGAAGTACATGTGGGTCCTCAAGGATAAAACCTTTAGGAATAAAGCATCCATCCGCCCTTCTGCCAACTTCACCATCATGCTGGCAGTCGTCATCCTCTCTACGTTCATATGCGTGTTCCTTGTGATGTAGAATTCCTGTTGTCTTCGTGAGATGCGGATTCAGCCAAGAACTTTACGAACTGTCTTAAGTTTTTCTGCATTTGTAAGTATGTTTAGCTAGCGATGCTTTACAATGTTTTTATTTTCCTGTCTAAACCCTGTAAGAGATGTGCCTACTTTTAAGTATGTTTAATCTTGTTTTTTAAATAAATCTTTAAAAAGGATTTTCCTATTTTGTTCTGTGTGCCTTTGTGGGGAAAGTCTGAATCCAAAGTCTGACCACTTAGCCTCCTACTGAACCTGTTGAATTTCTGCCTGCATTTGTGGTAAAGTGATGCAGGGGTGGGGCAGCTGGTAACACTGAAGAGTAACCTTCTCCCTTGGGTTATTCTTCTGGGCTATCCCCAGACAAGGGAGTGGTGGCAGCATCTACCCTTCTGTTGTGTTTTGTCCTAAAAAATAAAAGTAATTTGGCACCCTCTCTCTCTCTCAGCCTGGTCCTGCTGGACTGGAGGACAGGTGAGGAAGGTGGGGGCGTGGGCCAGCATTACTACAAGCTGCTTCCTTTCAACACTCCCTTCCCTCTTGTTTGCCTTAGTGTCTTTTCCTTAGCTGGAGCAGTTTTTTGCTCCTCCTTTTCTTCTAATTTATCTCCTCATTGCTTGTTTTTAGTATTCCTGTCTCCTCTCCTTGCAGGTTTGCTGTCTTTACCTCCCCCCTCCCCTGGCAGCCTCCTTTACCAGCAGCCTTATCTCCCTCCCAATTGCTTGCTGATCAGTGGCTTTGTTTCAACACCCACTTCCCTCTTTCAGAAAAAAAAAGCATGATCTGCTTTTTGCCCCTGGGCAATTTGGCTCCAGGGACCACGCATTCGCTCCATAAGATGCACAGACATTTCCCCTTACTTTTTAGGAAGAAAAAAGTGTGTCTTATGGAGCGAAAAATATGGTAATTAATAAAAGTTGCTACATTGAAGTCTTGCTGGCTTGATAAGAAAAAACAAAAAAAATCCTTCCAGTAGCACCTTAAAGACCAACTAAGTTAGTTCTTGGTATGAGCTTTCGTGTGCATGCACACTTCTTCAGATACACTGAAACAGAAGTCACCAGACCCTTCTATATAGTGAGAAGGTGGGGAGGGGTATTACTCAGAAGGGTGGTAGGAATGGGTGATTGGCAGATAGCTGTGATGAGCCTGTTGACGACTCTTAACGACTGCAATAGGTCTTACTGTAACTGGCTTGATAAGAGTTTTTCTGTAACTGGCTTGATAAGAGTTTTTCCTTGATAGAACGGGTTGAATGGAAAGAAGTGCAACGCAGGGCTGCAGTACCAGCAACATGTACTCTAGGTGGCGATGTTTGATAACATTGATTGGTTTGACTTTTTTATTTCAAATTTTATTAATTAACACATTATAAACAAACACATAAGACAAACATAAATCATAGCCTTATTAAAAATTACTTATTAACATTAAGTGACTTCCTCGCTTCCCCTTGGTTGAATTTCATTGCATGTCTTACTTATATTTATTTACGGCTATTAGCCCATAAAATATGTACAAACATAAAAGCACAGAAGCATAAAAACCAATACATCGAACGACAGAAGAGGAACACCACGATGCAAGAGTGGGACATTGAGCAGTGACAAATAACAGCTTGGGGCCCGGAAAGATCCGAGGGACGGTTCACAGAGAAAGGAGAACTGGAGACGAGATCCGTCATGCACTCTCATCATAACTGTACGATTAGTTTTTGTTGTTGTTGTTTTTGGGTGGTTTTTGTGTGTGAGATAACCGCATTCAGGAATCTCGCCACCTGCAGAGTTACAGAAGGATCTGTATCCTGCAAGAGCAGTGCGGCATGTGACTCAACAGGCCTGCCAACCAAGCGCAGTAAAGCAGGACCCAGGAATTTAGTCCTGGCTATGCTATGTAAGGGACAGTTGAACATTATGTGTGGAAGAGATTCAACTGTTTTCCCGTCACACTCGCATAGCGGAGACACCAAACCCTTGGAAAATCTGTGGTTCAGCAGGTTCGATGGAAAAACATTGAACCTTGCACGAATAAATGCAAGTCGGTGTGGTACTGATGAAAGAGATGACATGTATGATGGAAGGCCAAGTGGTGGGGTTATTCCGTGATACCTGGGAGAGCAGACACCCCCACCCCTGGAGAGCTTGTGTTGATTGTCAATGTCTGCTAATCTTTGCTCGATGAGGCTTTTGGCTGAGCGTAGGTTCATCTTTAAGGAGTCCGCTGGGGAAATTCCGATGCTCAGAAGTTTGGCATGGATTTTTCCTACCCACGGATTAACAAAGTCATCCCGCCAGAGGCACTGAAAGAGGTAATGGTCGGGAAGCCTATGCCAGCTGGACAGCCAATAGCCAAAGACTCGCTTCCAGATGACAGTCTCCAATGATGCAATCTTTAACTCCAGATGTATGGCTGCATTGCTCACACACATGGGGAGTTTCAGGAGGCGACGGAGAAACTGATTCTGCAATGTCCCCAGCAATGTTAAATTGGACCCTGGGGCCCAGAGCGGGGCAGCATAACAGAGGGTGGAAACCACTTTTGCGTGGTATACCTTCAATGCAGAAGGGATGTGGGAGGCTCCGTCGACCGCAAAAAATTGGAGTAGAGTGTAAAGTATTGTTTTCCCTTTGTTTAGTAAATACTGTATCTGTGGCTTCCAGCTTAGGTTGTAGTGAAAAAAGACTCCCAGGTATTTAAATTTGAAAACCTGTTCTAATTGGACTCCATCTAACTTCCAGCTGTAAGTTTTCCAAGACCTGCTAAAGACCAGTACTTTAGATTTTCCATGATTAATTGTCAGATGGTTGAGTTTGCAATAAGCCGCAAAAATCTTTAGAGCTCTGCATAAACCGACTCTAGAGTAGGAAAGGATCGCTGCATCATCAGCATATAGAAGCAGAGGGCAGCGAAAATCAGCTAGGCGGGGGGCATGAATGTTGGCTTGAGACTCACTCAGAAAGAGCTTCATGTCGCTAATAAACAAGTTGAAGAGGAGTGGGGCCAAAATGCAGCCTTGGCGCACTCCTCTATTTATTGGGACCTCATTGGATAGGTTTCCCGCCGGTGTGAGTCTCACTCTAGCCGACGACCCGTGGTGTAATTGGGTTATAAGCCATAACAGCCTTCTATCTATGCCCCATCTCTCTAATTTCTTCCATAGACAGTTTCTTGGGATACTGTCGAAGGCGGCCTTTAAGTCTATGAAAGCGACACATAGGTGCCCCCGACTCGGGGCAGAATATTTTCTGGCAAGATGATACATAATTACCATGTGGTCAGTGGTCGAATAATTGTTCCTAAAGCCCGCTTGCTCATGGCCAATCAAATTTGAGTCGTATGCCCAATGGGACAGCTTAGACAGCAAAAATTTTGCATAGATTTTCCCGATGATAGACAAAAGGCTGATGTTCCGATAGTTCTCTGGGTCAGCAGAGGGACCCTTTTTATGGACTGGTATGATCACGGCCTCCTTCCATGACCTAGGGATAAGCCCCGTAGAATTAATTGCATCAAAGGCTTTGGCCAGAATTTCAGCCCACCACCTCGGTTGCGCGACAATAGCCTCAGCGGGGACTAGATCCGGCCCAGGGGCTTTGCCCGTTTTCAGATCTAGTATCAAGTCCATTATCAGTTCTGGGTCGGTAGAGGGCCACAAAGGTAGATGGTCGGCTCGGAATTCTATGGGTGAGTTGGATTCCTCTGCCAAAGAGAAATATTTACTCAAGAATTGTTCCCATGTGGGCGCAGGGATAATCACCAGTGGGTACTTCCTTCCTCTTTTGTTTATCAGAGCCCAAAATTCCTGTGGTCTGCGGGATCTAGAGGCCGCAATCAAGGCTCGCCAACGCTTTTGGTACCACTCGCGTTTGGCCAGCTTTAAAGTCTGTTTGTATGCTCTTTTGGCTTGTAAATAGGAGGGTGGTAGAGCCTGGGCGTTAGAGTTTTTGTATTCATTATAGATAGAATGAAGAAGGGATCTTGCTTGTTTGCAAGAGGTGTTAAACCAAGGGGCCCCAGTACTGCAATGCGCCACTTTCGCCTTTTGAGGAGGTGATGTAAAAAAAGTGGTGAGGTTTGTTATAAGAAGGTTAAAAAGTTTCAAAACCGAGTTGAAATCTTGTAAATCAGTAGTTATTTGAGGTAGATAGGCAATGATTTCCCTATGAAAAAAATCCTGGTATTTTTGGGCCACAGCCTCCGACCATTTGATCCCTCTTATTTTGGTCGATGATGAGGTTTCCAGAAGGACTGAGTGTTTATAGTCCTTCTGGCACCGGAACAATGACAAAGTGGTCACTATTGGAAGGTGATCACTGAAATGTTGGTTTTCAACTTGGAAGGAAAGAACATTAACGGCCAAATTTGCGGAGACCAAGAAGTAATCGATAACACTGTTAGATGCTAGTCCCAGGTGGGTGAACTCCCCCGGTATGTCGGGGGGGAAGGTGCCGTTCAAGAAGACTAAATTCAGGCGAATGGCCATTTGGTAAAGGGTCACGCCTGCTTTGTTTACTCTGTTGTCCTTTGAAGTTCTAATTCTGGCATGTTCCAAGTCAAAGTTGTCCAAGCATGGGGGAGTCCACCATTTGGACTTGGTTAGTAGGTCCCAATTTGTGGCAATACGAGCATTAAAGTCTCCCCCAATTAAGGAGTACGAGTTAGGGCATTTGGTATGACATGACAATAGGTGATTTTCAAATGATTCCCATCTCCAGTCAAGATCAGGTGCAGAGCCTTCAGGGGGGGAGATAGACATTAGTAATTAGTAATGAGGACTTCCCTTCTGCGATCAGTCCAGATAGAGCAAAAGGTGGGGAAGCCCGTACCAGAGTGAATTTGGCGTGAAGTTGGAGTGAGATCCCAATCAAAAGACCCCCTTTGGGGCGACCACCTTTCAGGGAAGGGGAGGCCGGAAGTGTTAGAAGATCGAAGCCGTCTATGGTAATCTCTTCCTCATCCCATGTTTCTTGGAATAGAATGATATTAAATGAATTTATGTATTTCCTGAATTCGGGATCTGATTTTTTGGTTCTCCAACCAGCAATGTTCCAGCTAAGTATTGATAATGTCAGATCCTTGTGCTGTCCCGGTAATTGTCACTTTGAGTTGTTTAATAGGTTCTTGGAGGTAGAAGGAGGACCCATGAAGAAATCAGTAATTTTAGTTTGTGCGGATAAGGACTTCTTCTGTGTTGATCGAATCCATGATTTGGTAACATTAACAGGCAGGGAGGGCTTTGCCGGGGAGGAAGAATTAGGCAAAGTTGGTGAGGTCGGATGCTGTTCAATGAGGTGAGTAGTAGTAGGTCTTTGATGGGCAATACTAGTAAGATCCGTCAGAGTTGTCAGTCTTAACCAGGGTAGCGCTAAGAGGTGTTCCAGCCATCACTTGTAGTTGCTGCGCAGATGGAGAAGAATTATCACGCAGATGTATAGAAGGACGTGAACGTGGGGATGGTGCATGCATAATCATTTCCTGGTGATCTTCAGACAGGGTAGATTCTAGCTCTGGCATTGAAGCAAAGGATTCATCAACTTCCATATTTTGATTGGACATAAGGTCTGAGACGGGAGTGTTGAGTTTATCGACTTCCTCCACGGTAGAATGGTGCTGTTGGTCAACAGGTGACTGCTGATTCAGATCAGTAGGGGGTAACAAAGTAGCAGGTTGAAAGCTTGTCAAGGCATTTGATGGCGACGCCTTGTGGGACGTGGAGCGCCTGCTCTCCTCTCTCGTCGGCATAGAGGGGTCCCCTTGCGATAGGAGTCTTTGTTTGAGTAGGTCCAATCTGTCGAGAATAGCCTGCTGTTCTTCTGAAGGGAGTTTTCCATAAGAGGAGATAAGATTTCTCTCTTCAGGGATATTCCAATCTCGGCTTGCAATTGGATCATTCCTCAGCGTAACTAGGTGGGCACTTGGGATCGCAGGTGGAACAGGGGGTACCCGGCTAGGTGTTTTTTCCTTTATTATAGGAGCAGAAGGAGGTAACGAGCATTCATTGCCGGTTAAGATGTTGGCAAAAAGAGGTTTGACACTCGTGTCCTTAAAGACTCTTGTTGTTACAATCTCCCAGGCTGCCAGCCGGTCTTTTTGTCTTGCAAGAAGATGTGGGATCCTTGCAGACTGGAAGGAGAGCATAAATTTCCTTGGCCAGGGCGTGCCATTTAGGGGTACTACAGATATAAGATCTATCTGGAAAAAAAGGATGTTTAGCAAATCACGTAGGTACCCTTTAGCCATCCTCAGGTTATTCCACCTAAGTCTGGGGGCGTCACGGGAAAAAATGGATAGACATATTTTATTAGGTTGAAAAATCAAGGATTGCTTGTTCCTTTGGGGCAGTGGCAGCCTGCTTCTAGAACCCTTAAGGTGAGATTTCTGGTCATGTTGTCTCTTTAAGGCACTTACAAGCTGCACAGGAGATTGATGCAAATTAGATAGCTCAGTTGAGGAAGATGGATGAGTCAGAAGGGCTTGTAAAAGTTTATTCAAAGATGAAGAAATCCCTTCCAATTTCTTGAAAATGAAGCTTAAAGTCCTGATTACTAGTTGTATTTGATCAGGTACTGATTCATGGGCAGTTTGCCCTGGTGCGTCCTGTTTTAGTGACGGCGAAGGTGTAATTAAGGTGTCAGGGAGGAGGGCTTCCCTATGGCTTCCATCCCCTCCTGGATCAACTGGCTTTTCCAGCTCCCCTTGATCATACAGAGGCCAAAAGCGGTTGTATGTTTCGACAGCAGAAACAATTACTTGCTCTGTTTGGCTGTTATTGTTAGTAGGTGGTGAGGGAGATTCAAGCTTTGACTGCTTTACTCTTGGAGGTGAACAACCATTCTCAGCAGATCTTGGTCGCTTGCCATGACCCATTTGTCGCTGACTCACTGACTACGGAGTTAAAAGTAGAGATAAACGGTGATAAAAAGAGAACTTATCTTTTGTGGACACAACTCCTCTGCTACTCCTCCTCTGCTGCTCAGCATAACCCGGTCTTCAAGGCGGCGTTTCTAATCAGCAGCAGGCTTTCTCAGCAGAAGGTTTGAGTATCCTTGTTAATATGTATATTGGCCACGAATGGCCAACAGAAGAGATAAAACGGTTAAAAACTTCTAACAGAGGTAAAATAATTAAAAGTCTAATAAAAACAGCTATAAAAACGGCTATAAAAGGCTGTAAAAGGCTATAAAAGGTTTGTAATCCAGGAGGGTTCACGGAGGAGAAGTTGTTACAGCCACCATCTTGGTCTTATCCATTGCATGTCCTTCTAACGGTTTTCCAAATCTCAGTTCTTATAAAATTTAACTTAAACATTAACATCCTTAGATCTTCACATTATGAAATTAAACATATTAATTCATCACTTAACTTAAATAAAATCCTAAGCCAATTAAGTATCTGCAAGCTGTTTTCATTTAATTTAACCTAACATATTTTACTAAATAATCATTAAATTTGATCTAATCTTTCTGATACTCCTCCTTCTGGTCGCGGACTCTTCCGGTTAGGTTGGCTAGCTCTGAAAAATCCATCATCTTCATCTGCCATTCTTCTATCGTTGGTAATTCTTGGGTTTTCCACTTTTTAGCTAACAAAATACGAGCAGCAGTTGTGGCATACAAAAATAATTTAGCATCTTTCTTGGGCAATTCCAAACCTGTTACTCCAAGAAGAAAGGCCTCTGGTTTCTTTATAAATGTATATTTCAACATTTTTTTCAATTCATTATAAATCTCTTCCCAGAAGTCTTTCACCTTGGGACAGATCCACCACATATGATAAAAGGTTCCTTCCTTTTCTTTACAGTTCCAGCATAGATTATCACAGTTATGATATATCTTTGCTAATTTTACAGGAGTCAAATACCATCTGTACATCATTTCCATTATATTTTCCTTTAACACAGTACATGCAGTGAACTTGACCCCTTTTTTCCACAATCTTTCCCAATCCTCAAACATTATATTATGCCCTACATCTCTTGCCCAATCTGTCATCACAGATTTAACTTGTTCATCTTTTGTATGCCACTCAATAACTTTTACATTTTAGATACATTTTTATCCTTAGTATCCAACAACTCCATCTCCAACTTAGATTTTTCAAAAGCAAAACCTTTTTTCTTATCTAGTTTATACAATTCATTAATCTGGTGGTAATGTAACCAGTTTAACTTATCTTTAACTTGATCAAATGGTTTTAATTTGTAACCACCTTCTTCTTCCAATATTAAATCATAATATCTCAACCATTTTGTATCCATATTTAGTTTTTTCTGGGCCTTTGTCTCCATTGGTGAAAGCCATCTGGGCGTCTTTCTTTCTAAGAGATCTTTATATTTTATCCATACGTTATACAATGATTTCCTAATTACATGGTTTTTAAATGCGTTATGGGCCTTTACCTTGTCATACCATAAATATGCATGCCAACCAAACACATTTTCAAATCCCTCCAAATCTAATAGGTCTGTATCTTCTAATTGCATCCATTCTTTAATCCAACAAAGTGCAGCAGCTTCAAAATAAATTTTTAAATCTGGCAGGGAAAATCCCCCTCTTTCTTTAGAGTCCGTAAGTAATTTATATTGGATTCTGGGTTTCTTCCCCTGCCAGATAAATCTAGATAATGCTTTCTGCCATTCTTTAAAACATTTCACATTATCTGTAATTGGGAGGGCTTAGAACGAAAAAAGCATCTTTGGCAGCACATTCATCTTAATCACAGAAATCCGGCCCATTAATGACAGTTTTAAATTTGACCATATCTCCAAATCTTTTAATTTCATTCCATAATTTCTCATAATTATCTTTGTATAAATTCAAATTTTTCCCAGACAGGTTCACCCCCAAATATTTAACTTTTTTTCCACAAAATCTAGGCCCGTTTTTTCTTGTAATAATTTTCTTTCCTCATTATCCAGATTTTTCTCTATTACTTTGGTTTTGCTCTTGTTTAGTTTAAATCCTGCTACCTGACCAAACTCTTGTATCAGCTCCAGTGCTTTAACTGGAGTCTGGACTTCCGGTCGGTCGCGGAGCTGAGCGCAAGCGGGATTCAGCTCTTCGCAGAGAATCTGGCTTTTCAGAGGAAAAAGGGGGGTATTGCAAGGCCTACGCAACCCCCCAAAACCCCAGGAGGAAGATCCTGGGGGCAGGTTCCCAGCACAGCTGAGAAGCGGTCTCTCCGCCGTCAGAAAAGTTCCTTATGGGAGCAGAAAGAACGGTGAGATAGAGACGCAGGCGCAGGACGCCATTTTCTATCCTCAAAAAGCGCAGCCTCGAGCTTGCCTTTATAGCGATCAATTCTAAAACAACAAAAAATCTGGATCTATTTGGTGGACAGAACTTTAAATTAAAGAATTATAAATTCGGAAGCAGCGGGGCGGTAAAAAGGAGGTCAGCCCCTACTGGGATCTATTGTTATATGCAGGAAGTACCTACGGAACAACAAAACAGTGAGTTGTCCTGCAGTGGAAACTTTTCTTTTTTAATTTAAACACACTACGTGTCAGGGTTTCTGGGAGAGAGGAGGAGATGACAGAGGAGACGGAGAGCGAGTGGGAGGAGGGGCAGAAGGATGAGGAAGAAGATGACGGAATTCTGAGGGAATCCACGAGTCTGAGCAGCGAGTCAGAGGATTCTCAAAAGGGGGTTACCTTAATCAAGCAAAAGGGAGGAGAAGGGAGAAGCGGAGAGGAGCCCAGTGGAAGACAGACGCAGCAAGAGGCGTCTCAGCCGGAACGGAGTAAAGGGGGTGGAGTCGTCAGCCTCTCGGAGGGAGCAGGATTAGGAGAGAACAGAGAAAGGGGGTTGGAGCAAGGTGTTCAGCCGGAAAGGGTGGAGAGCAGAACAAGGGGTGGTGTAGCGGTCGAAAGGAAGGTCAGCAGCAACGTACGCGCGCCAAGTTCAAACGTAGAGGCGCGCGGAAGTGGAGAGAGCTCAGGGGAGGAGCCCGGCCCTAAAGCCAGAAGGAGGGGGGAAGAGGCGGCAGAGGATTCAGCCTCAGGCGAGTCACGGAGAGAGGGAACCCAGGGGGGCAGGAAGACCCTGCGGAAAAGAAAGGAGAGGAAGAGGTGGTCTAGAGCCAGGCTATTAAGTTGGTGTGGAAGAGGGGAGGAGTCAGAGGGGACTTCAGCGGTCTAACGTGACAGACGTACGGCCACGATGCTGAACTGTACGAGAAGCAGAAATCTTCAATAAACTTTTCCTGTAAATAAACTGCAACGGAGTGAGGTCTCTTGTGAGCTGGGACCCGTCCTGGGTGGCCGTGACAGTAAGTCCCCTCTCTGAAAGCAAAAATTTTTTTTTGCGAAGCTCACGAACGGGAGCAGCCATGAGCGCTGAGGAGCAGCTGGTTGCACTGCGGGATCAGGTTACCGCTCTCACATCGGCAGTCATTGCTTCGCAGAAGAAGAATGACGACTTGGAGAAGACGTGCCAGGATTTGCAGGCAAGGTGGGAACACGCGGACAGGGCGGGGGCCCCAGGTTCCAGAGCGGAGGGCATTGCGCTTGGACGGAGGGGGGGTGCCCTGGTTCCGCATTTTAATGGCAACTTGCAAGACTATCCCAATTTCAGAGCGGACGTCGTATATGCACTGCATTTACTCCGTCACGATTTTAAAGATGAGGAGGAGAAAGTGGGGTTCATTGTTTCGCACCTGCATGGGGAGGCCAGGGCTTGGCTACGCAATCTGTGGCGCGAAGATGGACCGGCCCGTCGCAATTCAACTGCGTTCATCAAAGCGATGGATTCTTGTTTTCAATCCTCTGTGGATGTGGACATTGCGCGCCGTCAAATGCACGGGCTGAGGCAGGGGAAAGCGACTGTGCGCCAATACCACTCTAAATTTTTTGCATTGCTCACCGCCTTAGATTGGCCAAAGGACAGTAAGCCGGTCAGAGATCTTTTTTGGGAGGGATTGAGCCCCCCCATCAAGGATGAGATCGCTAGGGGGGACAGACCCCAGACCCTAGAAGACGTGGTGCAACGGGCTTTAGCTATTGGAATTCGACATGAGGGACGTCCGTGGCACGAGGAGGACGGGCCCCAAGCGCGTGCGCAAGCGAGGACTCTCCCTTTTGTGCACAGGGATTTCAGCCGTGCGCACCCCTCGCCAATGGGGAAGGACAGCGAGGAGCCAATGGAGATTGGTGGTGCTAGGGCTCAGAAGCCATCCCAGAGCCCTGTCCCTGGTGCAGCCAAAGCGAAGCCTCCTAGAGGAACCAGGAAGTGTTACATCTGTGACAGTGCGCACCATATGGCGAAAGAGTGCCCCCAGAGGCTCCAGAAGCACACTGCAGCACTGGCAACTGTAACAGCAGAGGTGCAACCAGGGGAGCAGCTTCAGGGAAACGACAGTGCCTGGCTGGAAGCAGAGCTACTGGGGCTCAGCCAGGCGGATCTGTAGACAAGCCCCCAGCATCACTGCAGAGCGTGGACCCTTTGCCTCCCAGACCGGCAGTTCTGCTCACAGCAACACTCCAGTTGCCTGATGGGAGACTCCTCGAGGTTCCAATAACGATCGATTCGGGAAGCAACGCCGACTTCGTGGGACTGCAGTTCGTTAAGCAGCACAACATGGCGCTCCTGCCTGCAACGACGCCTCTAAACGTGGTCACGGTAGACGGCAGGAAGTTGCTGGGGGGGCAAGTGGTGCAGCAAACCCCTCCCATGATGATGCAGATTGGCAACCATCGAGAACTTATTAGTTTCAATGTCACCCACTTATCGGACACACCCATCGTGTTAGGCATGAGTTGGCTGGAGAGGCACAGTCCCGCGGTTGCGTGGTACCAGCGGCAGATCACCTTTTGTTCATCGTATTGTGCTCAGCATTGCTTTCAGACCGATCAGGGAGGAGAAGCCGAGCAGCAGTTGCATCTGGGTATGGTGCAAACAGTGCCTCACAAGTACCAGGACTTCTTGGAGGTTTTCTGTGAGAAGGAAGCTGACAAGTTGCCGCCTCACAGACCTTACGATTGCGCGATTGATTTAGTGCCAGGGGCGCAACTGCCTGCTGCCAAGCTGTACTCCATGTCGGAAGACGAGATGCAAGAGCTTCGGGAGTTCATAGACCATAACCTCAAGCGAGGTTTCATCCAGGAATCTAAAGCTGCGGGTGGCAGCCCTGTGTTCTTTGTGAAGAAGAAAAACACGCCCCAAAAAAGGCTTATAGTGGATTACAGGTTCATAAACAGCTTGACTAAGCCCAAAGCTTTCCCCATGCCCAAGATTGACGACCTTTTAGCGACCGTCAGGAGGGGCAAGATTTTCACCAAGCTGGACCTACGTGGAGCTTACAATCTCATCCGCATCCGGAAAGGAGATGAGTGGAAGACCGCCATGTTCACCCCTCTGGGCACATACGAATACAGAGTCATGCCTTTCGGTCTCCAAAATGGCAGCCACGTTTTTCAAGCATTTATGCACCACGTGCTAGCAGGTCTCCTCTACAAGAAGTGTGTCTGCTTTCTCGACGATATCCTGATTTTCTCGGAATCGCCGGAGGATCACGATAAGGACGTGAGGGAGGTCCTGCAGAGGCTGAAGGACCACAGGCTGTACGCCAAGTTGGAAAAATGCCAGTTTGATGTCAGAGAGGTTGATTTCCTTGGCTACAAGTTGTCCGACGAGGGACTGGCCATGGACAGGGCTAAGGTTCAAGCGCTGTTGGACTGGAAAAGCCCTCGAAATCGGAAAGAGGTCCAGAGGTTCATCGGCTTTGCCAATTTTTACCGCAAGTTTATTAAAGGTTTTGCGAACGCGACGGCGGCTATCACTGACACCCTCAGTTCCAAGAAGAAGAAGTTCGTCTGGACCGAACAAGCGGAGCGGTCCTTCCGGACGCTTAAAGGTCTTTTCGCCTCCGAAGAGCAGCTGCTCCACGTGAATCCCGGCAGACCCATGCGGGTAGAGACCGATGCGTCAGACAGAGCGGTTGGGGCCGTTCTTTTGCAAGAGGATTCACAAGGCAACTGGAGACCGGGTGCGTTCTACTCCCGGAAGCTCAGCAAGACGGAGCGCAATTATACCATATGGGACAGGGAGTTGTTGGCCATTCATGCAGCTTTCAAAGCGTGGCGACACTTCTTAATAGGAGCCAAGCACACGGTGCAAGTCCGCACGGATCACAAGAACTTAGAGTATTGGCGGACGGCTAAGTTACAGACCCAGCGACACATGCGCTGGGCGGAGTTCTTTGCGGATTTCGACTTCAAAATAGAATACATCCCAGGAGACTCCAATGTTATTGCAGACGCGCTGTCCCGAAAGCCGCAATACTTGGAGGAAGCAGCTCCAATCGCAGCAAAGCACATTTTCGCACCGCAGGCGTGGACGTGCGCTACCATCGCAGTCGACCTGGACGCGGTGCGACGCGCGTTGCAAAGGGATCAGTTTGCACAGTCCAAGATGGAGGAGCTACGCGGAGGGTCGCGAGACAACGATGAGTTCCAATTGCAAGATGGACTTTTGACTCGTAAGGGTGCCCTTTACGTGCCCACCGACGATCTTCGAGCCAAGGTTCTGCAACAATTGCATGACGCCCCTAGTGCAGGCCATTTCGGCAAAGAGAAGACGATGGAGTTGGTGGCTAGAGACTTTTGGTGGCCCCAGATGAGAGGAGAGGTGGCGGACTACGTCGCCAGGTGTGATATCTGCCAGAGGTCCAAACCAGTGCACCAGAAGCAGGCGGGATTGCTAGAACCGCTGGAGACACCGCAGCAACCGTGGGAGAGGGTAGCGTTGGACTTTGTTACGGACCTGCCCAGCTCCAGAGGTAAGACGGCGGTGTTAGTGGTGGTGGACTTGTTCACCAAGATGGCGCATTTCATCCCTTGTGCCAAGGTGGCGACGGCAGAACAGACCGCAAAGCTCTTCATCGATCACGTCTTCAGAGTGCATGGACTTCCGCAGTCCGTCTTGTCCGACAGGGGGCGCCAGTTTGTTTCCACTTTCTGGCGAAAGCTTCTGGGCATCTTGCACGTCAAAATCAACCTGACATCGGCGAGACATCCACAAACCAACGGTCAAGCGGAGAGGGTCAACGCGATCATGCAGCAGTACCTGCGGTGCTACGCCAACCAGCGACCTGCGGCATGGGTGGACTATCTGCCGATGGCTGAATTCGCCTACAACAACACGAAACACGCATCCACCGGGGTGACGCCTTTCTTCGCGAACAATGGCCGTCATCCCAGAACCTTCCCGAGATTTGCGGCACCAGGAGGGGGGGGGCCTCAAGATGCCGACCAGTTTGCAGCGGAGTTGCAAGAGGTGCACGAGGAGCTGCGGAGACATTTGGAGCTGGCAAAACAGGCGTATAAGGTGCAGGCCGATAAGCACAGGAGGGCGGGAGAGGACATCCAGATTGGGGACTGGGTGTGGTTAGCAGCCCACGCGATGCCGGCCAGGTCATTGGCCAAGAAGAAGTTAGGACACAGGCAGCTAGGGCCATATCAAGTTGAGGCTAAGATCAATCCGGTGGCTTTTCGTCTAGCCCTTCCGGAGGGTTCCAGGGTACACCCGGTCTTTCATAGGTCGGTGCTCACTCCCTACAAAACCCCACACAGGTTTCAAGAGTCAGGAGCACTCCCAGAGCCACGTAGGAGGGCGCCTGAGGGGGGGGAATCGCCAAGACCAGAACCTCTTAACGAGGTCACAGAGATACTGGACTCGAGATGGGGGGAGGAGGGAGTTGAATATTTTCTAGCCAGGGAAGGCACTCCGGCCTCTGCCAATAGCTGGGTGCCGGGTTACGCGTTGGACGAACCCCTGTTGAAGGAGGAGTTCCATGCACTTTTTCCGCACAAGCCCATGCCCGAGGAGTATTTTGATGATTGGCTTTTCACGCCCACTTTGTCAGACAGCACGTTCGAGGGTTTCTCCTCACCCGAGGGCCATACGCCCGAAACAAGCCCGACCAGGGATCCGAGACTGGGGGGGGAGGAGACAGGCCCTTGTTGGTGGGTGGATCAGCCAAGGGAGGCATGGAGTCAGAGATGGATGGTAGGTCCTTGGCAGGCAGCGCCAGGAGAAGCAGTGATGGAGGAAGAGACTGTGATGTCTGTGGGTGGGGAACCCGAGTTCGAACACACATATACGGAGATGACAGAGGAGAACGTTGAAGTGGACAACTTGTATCCTGAACCGACCCCGGAAGAACCACGTTTTCCTCAACCTGCACCCGGCGAGCGGGAGGGGGGAAGGGGGGGCTTCGAGGGGGGGATGGATGTCAGGGTTTCTGGGAGAGAGGAGGAGATGACAGAGGAGACGGAGAGCGAGTGGGAGGAGGGGCAGAAGGATGAGGAAGAAGATGACGGAATTCTGAGGGAATCCACGAGTCTGAGCAGCGAGTCAGAGGATTCTCAAAAGGGGGTTACCTTAATCAAGCAAAAGGGAGGAGAAGGGAGAAGCGGAGAGGAGCCCAGTGGAAGACAGACGCAGCAAGAGGCGTCTCAGCCGGAACGGAGTAAAGGGGGTGGAGTCGTCAGCCTCTCGGAGGGAGCAGGATTAGGAGAGAACAGAGAAAGGGGGTTGGAGCAAGGTGTTCAGCCGGAAAGGGTGGAGAGCAGAACAAGGGGTGGTGTAGCGGTCGAAAGGAAGGTCAGCAGCAACGTACGCGCGCCAAGTTCAAACGTAGAGGCGCGCGGAAGTGGAGAGAGCTCAGGGGAGGAGCCCGGCCCTAAAGCCAGAAGGAGGGGGGAAGAGGCGGCAGAGGATTCAGCCTCAGGCGAGTCACGGAGAGAGGGAACCCAGGGGGGCAGGAAGACCCTGCGGAAAAGAAAGGAGAGGAAGAGGTGGTCTAGAGCCAGGCTATTAAGTTGGTGTGGAAGAGGGGAGGAGTCAGAGGGGACTTCAGCGGTCTAACGTGACAGACGTACGGCCACGATGCTGAACTGTACGAGAAGCAGAAATCTTCAATAAACTTTTCCTGTAAATAAACTGCAACGGAGTGAGGTCTCTTGTGAGCTGGGACCCGTCCTGGGTGGCCGTGACACTACGTAATTGGAAACTGTATATTAAACTAAGGGGGTTAAAAACCCTTAATTGAGGGTGATTTTGCCTTTTTTTAATGTGAAACTCTGGGATCTCAGGAAGAGAATCTTCCGGGAAAACTTTTACTTTTGCTTTAAAAAGAACTGTGTAGCCATATTTTAAGGTTTTGTTGTGGATATCTTTTGTTTTTCTTTTGTTCTTCTTATGCCAAAAAGCAGCATGTTAAGGAGCTGCTAAGCCCAAGCTGGATGTAAGACATTTTAAGTTTTTATCTTTATTTACTTTTTTTTTTCTTGGGAAGAGCTGAGCGGAGAGGAACGATTGTTTACCCACTCCTCCCCCCTCCTGCCTCTGGTATGTGAAGAGTGGATTATTATGAGACTCGGAAGATTGCCACGTTATTCTATTTGAATGCCAGACGGTGTTCTTTGTGAATATTTAAATTGATTTAGAGGGTCTTGTCCCACTTCGGTCTTTTGCAGCCAGCTGGCTCTCTGTCCTGCGAAGTGGATTAAGTGGGGTGATTTTAATTTTCCTTTTCCCCCTTCCTTTTTAATTTTTTGATTATTTTTTCTGGATTTTTCCCTTTGCTTTTTTATTTTGTCCCTTCCCCTTTTCCCCTTCCCACTCAGTGGATATAAATGATTTTTGTTTCGTCAGAATTTTGAGATTTGTTGGATAAATCTGGCCAGGCAAGTGGCAGAAGATATATTTTTGATTTTTGTTTCCTGAAATTTGGCTCAATTGGTTTAATTTCTTTTTTTCTTTTTTTCTTTTTTCTTTTTTCTTTTTTGTCTCACCTGTTTTTTCTTTTCTCTCCTCTGTTTCTTTTTTGTTTTGTATGTGTCAGGGAACTGCCATCAGAGCGAGAAACGGAGGCAGGGCTCTCAAGCGATGCCGGAGAGGGGACGAGCAGGGGGGAAGGATTTCAGCGTAACACCCATAGAGAAGAGAGGGAGATGGAGGAATTGGTGACAGGGCTCCAAGACCCTTCCCCCGACACTAGTGGAGAGAGCGCTGGGACGCCCCTGCCTTCCCCTTACTTGCGCAGACGCGTTCCGCGCAGAGAACATAGGAGGAGACTCAGGGTCAAACAGCTTTTATGCTGGAAGAGGTTCAAGAGACGCCCACTCTCGGATTCTGCAAGTGACTAACAGGTCACGGAGGGCGAGCTCCGATCCTAAGCATGGTTGGGGCAAGCAAACTAACTGAACTGAAGTAAGGTTACGCACAAGTAACCCCTCACAACCATTACAGCAATCCGAGAGTCCCTGCTGTTACTTGTGCGCAAGCAGTGGAAACATGAGCCAGACTGGAGGCGCCGGGGCAGCGGAGCCAGCTGCGGGGGCGCAGGACCTACTAAAGAAGAACCAGGAGCTGGAATGGCATGTAGCACTGCTGATGGCGCGGCTGGACGAGAGGCGCACCCAGGACGCGCAGGTTAGACCCACCCCAGTGGCAAAGAAGGTGTCAGGACTAGTACACAAATTTGGGGGGGGAGCCCCAGAAATATAATGGATTCCGAACAGAAATAGAGTACGCCTTGCAGCTGCAGCATGATGACTTTGCTGACGAGGCAGTGCAGATGGCGTATATCGTGGGGCACCTTGAGGGCAGCGCGAGGGAATGGGTTAGACCCCTAATGGCCTCGCAGAACCCCGCCATGAAGGACGTTCGGAAGTTTCTTCAGGCAATGGACGCAATGTATTCTAGCCAATTGTGGGAGAGCGTGAACCAAAGGGAGCTGCTGAGATGCAAGCAGGGGGAACTTTCCGTGAGAGACTACTGGTCCCGCTTTGCGATGCTAATACACCGGCTCGAATGGGATCTAGATAGCCCTCCCATACGGATGCTGTTTGAGGAGGGGTTGTCCCCAACCGTTAAAGATGAGCTCTCCTGCGCGCCCCGCCCGGAGACTATGGATCAGCTGACAAAAGCAGCTCTGGCGATAGGCGCTCGCCAGGAAGCGTGCGCTTTGGAAAGGCGGGAAGGGAGGGGAGAGCGCCACTCTGACTACCGCATTCCAGAGATGCCTAAGCTGCCTGCCGATGACGTAGTGCCAATGGAAATCGATGGAGCGCGGGCGCGCGAGGTTTCTGGCGCCAACCAAGGAGGCAAAAGGGAGGGAAAGGCTGGGAAAAGCACCAAGAAGTATTTTCTCTGCCAACGGCCAGGACACTTTGCCAGGGTCTGTCCTCAAAGAAAGGCTTGGCAAGGGATGGTGGGAGCCGCTGGAAGCGAGGAGGAGGGGGCAGAGGAAAAGGTGCAGGGAAACGCCAGCGCTTGACTGCCCACAGGGGGGCGCAGCAGCCAAGCGAACAGATAACAGAAGTGCCCCAACCGGACCCACCCAAGGTTTCTATAGCGATAGAGGTGGTGCTAGAACTCCCAAATGGACACCCAGTCAAGGTGAAAGCAATGCTGGACTCAGGCAGCTCCTGTAATTTTTTTAGTAAGGAGTTTGCATTGGAGCACCAGATCCACCTGCTGCCACTTGATTTCCCGCTCCAAGTGACCACGATAGATGGCAGGGAGCTGCTGGGAGGGGAAGTGACACATCAAACCCCACCTATGAGAATGAGTGCATCCAGGCACACAGAGACCATTGCCTTTCACGTGGCCACACTGGCGGGACCCCCGATAATACTGGGCATGAGCTGGCTAGTGCTACATGATCCAGTGGTGGCCTGGCACCAACGGACAGTCACCTTCGGGTCAGCACACTGTTTGGAACACTGTCTAGGGGGGGTGAAACCCAGGGTGAGGTTGGCCAGAGTGGCAGCAACTACACTGAAGCAGAGAGCGGACGTGCCGCCACAGTACGCGGATTTACAGGAAGTCTTCAGCGAGAGGGAAGCGGACAAGCTGCCGCCACATAGGCCCTTCGACTGCCAGATCAACCTGCTCCCTGGGGTAAGCTGTATGCCATGTCGGACAGAGAGATGCAGGAGTTGCGAGACTTTATTGACAAAAACCTTAAGAGGGGGTTCATAAGGGAATCTAAGGCAGTGGGGGGCAGCCCTGTGTTTTTTGTGGACAAGAAAAACACGGATCAGCCGAGGCTGGTAGTGGACTTTCGAAAATTAAACCTTGTATCGGAACCTTCCCAATGCCCAGAATTGATGATATTCTGACTAGGGTGAGGAAGGGCAAGATCTTCACCAAGCTGGACCTCCGGGGAGCATACAATCTGATTAGAATAAGGAAGGGGGACGAATGGAAAACCACCATGTTCACCCACCTAGGGGCCTTTGAGTACCTAGTCATGCCATTTGGATTACAATCGGGCTCAGCCGGTTTTCAAAGCTTCATGCACCATGTGCTGGGACCCCTACTGTACAAAAACTGTGTAGCATTTCTGGACGACGTACTGATCTATTTGGACAATGAAAAGCAGCATGTCCAGGACGTCAGGGAAGTGCTGAAGAGGCTACTAGAGCACCAATTGTGGGTCAAGCTGGAAAAGTGCCAATTTCACGCCAGTGAGGTGGAATTCCTGGGATACAAGTTGTCAGACAAAGGACTTGCCATGGACCCTGGCAAGGTGCAGGCAGTGCTGGAATGGAAGGCCCTTAAGACCCGGAAGGATGTGCAGAGGTTCCTCGGGTTCAGCAACTTCTACCGGAAGTTCATCAAGAACTTCGCCCACTTGACCGCACCCATCACGGATTGTCTCAGTAGCAAGAAGAAGTTCGTCTGGACGGAAAGTGCCCAAAGGTCCTTCGAAAAACTAAAGAAGGTGTTCGCCTCGGAGGAACAGCTCCTGCACGTGGATCTGCAGAAGCCGATGAGGCTGGAGACCGACGCATCAGACAGAGCTATTGGAGCAGTGTTGCTACAGCCGGGACGGAGCCAACACACCTGGAGGCCGTGCGCCTTCTTCTCACGGAAACTGAACAAATCGGAGCATAACTACACGGTGTATGATCGCGAACTGTTAGCTATTTATGCAGCGTTTCGACAGTGGAGACATCTCCTAATAGGGGCACAGCACAAGATTCAGGTTTGCACGGATCATAAGAACCTGGAATATTGGAGAACAGCTCGAGTGCTCAACCAGAGACAGATTCGATGGGCACAGGAGTTCTCCAAGTTCAACTTTGAGATCAAGTACGTGCCGGGGGAAGAGAACGTGAGGGCAGACGCGATTTCACGGAAGCCCGAGTATACGGAAGGAGAAGGACCGCCGGAAGCTCGACACGTGTTCCCTGAGGAACGATGGGTTTGCGGGGGAGCGTTGGTTGGGAAACGAGAACTAACCGAGCTGATTCGCCAGGACAAATTCGCCCAAACCAGAATCAGGGGACTCAGGGGAACGGGGGGAGATCAGGGAGGCTTTGAGGAGAGGGAAGGACTGCTGTACTACAGGGGAGCAATGTATGTGCCCGGGGAAGCCCTGCGAAAAAGGGTTCTCAGACAGCTTCATGACAACCCAACAGCGGGGCACTTTGGGCAATTCTGGTTACGAGGCAATTCTGGTGGCCAAGGGTGAGGGAAGATGTACGATAGTATGTACGGGGGTGTGACCGCTGCCAACGGGCCAAGGGAGAGAGGGCGGCCCCGGCGGGGTTACTGGAGCCCTTACCCACACCGGGAAGACCATGGGGGGAGGTGTCGATCGATTTCATGACCGATTTACCCAAATCTATTTTTTTTTTTTATAAATATTTATTGGAGTTTTTAATAAAAGAAATACAAAAATAATAAACAGCATTGCTTTGTTTTTACAAAATTTCATAACATCTTTAGACTTCCTCACGTCTCCCGCTCCCACTTACATCATTAATAAATTTTTTCAAGCAAATTATCATCTTATTTGCAATTTTATAACCACTCATTTAAATACAATATAATAGTTCTCCTATAGATTTTGTTTCTCTTAATCTCACTTATCATCAAATTCTGATCCAGTTTAGTGATGGCCAAATATTTATAACCAAGCATCCTTCTTAACATTCCACAAAATCACAATATTTCTGTAGGTAAATCTTAAATTTCTTCCAATCTTCTTCGGTCCTTTCTTCTCCCAGGTCTCGAATTCTGCCAGTCATCTCCGCCAGTTGCATATAGTCCATCAGTTGCATCTGCCATTCTTCCAGTGTGGGTAGATCTTGAGTTTTCCAGTTCTTAGCGAGAAGTATCCTTGCTGCTGTTGTTGCATACATAAAGAATGTTCTATCCTTCTTTAACACCTTCTGGTCGACAATACCCAGAAGAAAGGCCTCTGGTTTCTTAGTGAAGGTATACTTAAATACCTTTTTCAACTCATTATATATCATTTCCCAGAAGGTCTTCACTTTAGGGCAGGTCCACCAGAGGTGAAAGAATGTTCCTTCATTTTCTTTACATTTCCAGCATTTGTTATCAGACAAATGGTATATTTTGGCAAGTTTTACTGGGGTCATGTACCATCTGTATATCATTTTCATTGCATTTTCCTTCAAAGCATTACATGCAGTGAAGTTCAGCCCAGTGGTCCACAACCTTTCCCAGTCTTCAAACATAATGTTATGCCCAATATCCTGTGCCCATTTTATCATAGCCGACTTAACCATTTCGTCTTGTGTATTCCATTTCAACAGCAAGTTATACATTCTTGAAAGTACCTTAGTCTTAGGTTCTAACAATTCTGTTTCCAACTTCGATTTCTCCACCTGGAACCCTAACTTTTTGTCACTTTTGAAAATTTCTTTAATCTGAGCGTAGTGTAACCAGTCTCGCACTTTATCCTTCATTTTCTCCATACTCTGCAATTTCCAATTATTTCCATCTTTTTCTAGCAGTTCCCAATATTTTGGCCAGTAGGCTTCCATATTGGGTCTTTTTCGGGCCTTAGCTTCCAAAGGTGAAAGCCACCTTGGAGTTTTATTTTCCAGTAAGTCTTTATATTTTGTCCAGACATTAAATACTGCTTTTCTGACAATATGGTTCTTAAAGGCCTTATTGATCTTAACCTTGTCATACCATAAGTATGCATGCCAACCAAAAGCATTGTTATAACCTTCCAAATCCAACACATCAGTGTCTTCGAGAAGTAACCAGTCTTTTAGCCAGCAGAAAGCTGCGGCTTCATAGTACAACCTTAAGTCTGGCAGGGCAAAGCCCCCTCTTTCTTTCGCATCTGTTAATATCTTAAACTTAATTCTGGGCTTTTTGCCCTGCCAGACAAATTTGGAAATATCTCTCTGCCACCTCCGGAAACACTCCGTTTTGTCCACAATTTGCAATGTTTGAAACAGAAACAACATTTTTGGCAATACATTCATCTTAATAGCAGCAATTCGGCCTAACAAAGAAAGCTTCAGTTTTGCCCAGCTATCCAAGTCTCTCTTAATTTCAGACCAGCATTTTTCATAATTATCCTTGAATAGACTCAGATTTTTTGCTGTTATGTTTACCCCTAGGTACTTTACCTTTTTCACCAATGATAGTTCTGTTTCTCTCTGAAACCGTTCTGACTCTGTGTCTGTCATGTTTTTGCCCAACACCTTCGTCTTTTGTTTATTTAGCTTAAATCCCGCTACCTGACCAAAATCATGTATCAGTTGTAGTACTCTTTTCGTACTAGATTCTGGCTCCTGCAGTGTCAAAACTAGGTCATCTGCAAAAGCTTTGAGTTTATATTGTTTCGCTCCGACCTGAATCCCTTGCACCAACCGGTCCCCTCTAATCAAGTTCAAGAGCACCTCCAACACTGAGATAAATAACAGAGGGGAAATCGGGCAGCCTTGTCGTGTTCCTTTTTCAATTTTAAATTCTTCTGTTACCACATTGTTAACTATCAATTTTGCCTTTTGTTCTGAATATATCGCATCAATCCCATTTTCAAAACCCCACCCCACTCCCATTTCTTTTAAATTTCCCTTCATGAATTTCCAAGAGATGTTGTCGAAGGCCTTCTCCGCATCTATGAAAATTAGCACTGCTTTGGTGTTTATATCTGTTTGCAAAAGTTCCAAAATATCAATAATGTTCCTTGTATTCGCAAACATGTGTCTACCTGGGAGAAAGCCAGCCTGATCTTTATGAATTACTTCGTTTAAAACTCTTTTAAGTCTACCTGCCAAAACATCAGCAAATATTTTGTAATCCACATTTAAAAGGGAGATGGGGCGATAGTTCTTAAGTTGTGTTTTTTCAATTTCTGATTTTGGTATCAATGTGATAAAAGCTTCCTTCCACGATTCCGGCGCCTTCTTTCCCTCCAGAATTTCATTGCTGACCTCCAACAGTGGTTGAATCAAATAGTCACTCAATGTCTTATAGTACTTGGAGGTCAAGCCATCTGGCCCTGGAGATTTGCCCAGTTTCATGTTCTGAATGGCATGTTCAATCTCTTGTCGTGTTATTTGACTGTTCAGGAGTAGTCTATTTTCTTGTGAGAGTTTTTTAAGTCCATTTTTTCCCAAAAATTGTTCAATCTCAACCTCATTTTGCGGCCCTTGAGTATATAGTTTCTTAAAATATTTCTGGAAGGATTTTCTAATCTCCACGGGGTTCTGGATATTTCTTCCTTCAATTTCCAAATTTGTTACTATATTCAACTTTTGTCTCTTCTTCAACTGCCAAGCCAGCAGTTTCCCACATTTATTTGCCGATTCAAACGTTTTTTGTTTCATTGATTTAATCTTCCATTCTATTTCCTGGTTTATCAGTTTAGAATATTGTGCCTGGTGAAGTTTAATTTCTCTCAGAATCAGCTGTGACTTCGGGTTTGTTCTTAACTTCTTCTCTAGTTCTTTAATTTTCTCCAAAATCTTGTCTTTCTTTTCATTTTGTTTTCTTTTCTTTATAACATTCTGTTGTATCAAGAACCCTCTCATCACGGCTTTACTTGCATCCCAAATTGTTCTTTTTTCCACCGTAGTGTTCAAATTTATCTCAAAATAGTCCTTCAAAACTTTTTGGGCCTTCTTGATGATCTCCTGATCTCTAAATAAGTTGTCATTCATCTTCCATCTAAAGGAACCGGTTGGTAATAATGTCATATCCATTTTCAAAGCATTATGGTCGGAGCACGTCTTTGGGCAGATTTCCACTTTCCTGACCTTAGGTGCCAGACCTCTAGTAATCCATATTTGGTCGATTCTTGTCCAAGTCAGATGGGCTTCAGAGAAGAATGTTCCTTCTTTTCCCAAGGGGTTTCTCGTTCTCCAAATATCAATCCAGTCCATATTGTCTGTCATTTCGAAAAAAGTCTTTGGTAGTCTGCCATCTTTAGTGACTTTTTGGCTTTGCGACTTATCCATGTTAGTTGATACGATCCCGTTCATATCTCCCATCATGATGATGTTGTCATAGTCCAGATATTCCAGCATGCTCTCATGCAACTTCTTATAAAATTCCGATTTCCCTTCATTTGGTGCGTAGATTCCTAATAGCATAATTTTTTCTCCTTGATGTTGTATTTCAATTGCCAAAATTCTGCCATGTTCATCTTTAAATAACAATTTAGGTGAAAGGCTCTCTTTTGCATATATCACCACCCCTCTCTTCTTTACTCTGTCTGAAGATATGAATTCCTGACCAAGTCTTTTATTTACTAGTACTTTTCTGTGGAGCCTAGTCACATGTGTTTCTTGCAAACAGATAATGTCCAATTGTTCCTTTTTTAATATATGAAAAAAAAATTCATTTTTTCTGGAATGTTGCAGCCATTTATGTTCCAGCTCAGAAGTTGCAGAGACATCCTGAATAAATCTGGTTATTTTTCAGGGGGTGGTACCTTGTTCGCTGGGTCTTCAGGGTCCAAGGGTGCAGGTGCCTTTGGTGCTCCAGGCCCCGGAAGTGATCCAAGTCCTTTATGAAGGTCTTCTCCGTACTGGTGCAGAAACTTGTCTCTGTCTTCCAATGTTCTAATTTTGATCTTCCTCCCTCTAAAAGTAAAAGATAATCCTTGAGGGAAGTCCCACCTAAAGATGATTGAGTTGCTCCTCAGTAGTCTTGCTAGTTCCAAATACTCAGATCTCAAATCCAAAAGCTGTCTAGGAATGTCCTTGTAAATTTCAATTCTTTTACCCAAAATGTCCAGTGATTTTTCGTAGTGTAGGCCCAGAATCTTGTCCCTCTCCTCCTTTGATCTCAATGTTATCAGACAGTCTCTGGGTTTGTCTTTTCTTATCAATCTTCCAAGTCTGAAAGCTGATGTAATTTTAAAATCTTTCTCCTCAAAGTTCCAGTGCTTGGAGAATATTTTGGTCAGAAACTCAGCCAATTTGTCTTCTTCTACTTCTGGTACAAATCTTATCCTTAAGTTAGTCTCCCTATTTTTCAATTCAATCATTGAGAGGTAGGTCTGATGTTCACCTACTTGTTTGTTGAGTGGTCTCACCTCTTTTTCTAACTTTCCAAGTCTTTGGCTAGTATCTTCAGCCAATTTCCTGTTCTCCCCTGTAGCCTCCTCCAATTTTGCAATCGTTTGAACGTTCTGTGCCACTTGTCCAGTTAGTCTATTTAGACATTCTGTGTTCTGGTCTATTTTCGATGTTTGTTCGTCAGCCTTTTTATCCAAAGATTCCACTCTCTTATCCAAAGATTCCAATTTTTCATAATTTTTTTCTAAGATAGAAGCAGCTGTTCCTGAAGCCATATCCTCCAGTTGTAATTCCTCTGTTTCTCCTCCCCCTGCCCGTGGCAGGGAAACAGCTTCTTCCTCAGAGTGCAAAATAGGCACAGACGATCTACGTTGCTGTAAAGTTGAGGCTAAGGTTGTTTGTCTCGTTCTTGGTCTTTGATCTTTTTCTTTCGTCTCCTTTTTCTTTGTGCCACTCATTCCAAG
This sequence comes from Podarcis melisellensis, assembly GCF_964234715.1. Taxonomy (NCBI): domain Eukaryota; kingdom Metazoa; phylum Chordata; class Lepidosauria; order Squamata; family Lacertidae; genus Podarcis; species Podarcis melisellensis. The sequence goes on from NC_138535.1 coordinate 17,096,947, forward strand.
TTTATCTAAAAGTCAAGGTCAAGCTGAGTTGTTCCCATGAGAAAGAGACGGCCCAGGTGGCAACACTCAGCCAGCAGGCCGGGAAACAGAAAGTAAAACAATATCACTGTTGTTAAGTCCAAAAACCTCTAGGGGGAGCTTAAAATGTCTTTCAGGAAGAAATCAGTTAGTGCAATACACAGAGATAGTAAAATTAATGTCCAAAAGCCTTCAAATATCAAATTTTTGGCAGAGTTGGTGTTGTAAAAACACAATGTCTCAAACAGTGCTTGCTGGTACTTCAATTGGTGTTACAAAATAACAAAGTCCAGACCTCTCAGATTTTTTCCAATTTATGTATCAAAGTATTTAAGTCTGCAAACTGACTGCTACTGTTGCCAGGCAGTTCGAGCACCTGGGTTTCTTCTTTAAATTGTAGCTTCAACAGAGGAAGGTGCTACAGTCCATGCTAACAAATAAATCCAATGCTTAAAATCCTTTTCTGCATTTAAAAAGGGTTCAGTGAATGCTCAGATCCAGTTTGTTAAAGACTCACTCACAGCCCCCACTCCTCCAGCGATTTACCCAAATCTAGAGGGAAAGCAGCAGTCATGGTAGTAGTAGATCTGCTAACCAAAATGTGCCATTTTATAGCGTGCTCACATGCAGTAACGGCCGAGGAAACCGCCCGGTTGTTTGTGGATCACATCTTCAGGTTGCATGGGGCTCCGTCGAGGGTTATCTCCGACCGGGGGAAACAATTTACCTCGAGGTTCTGGAGGAAACTCATGAGCTTATTGCAGGTGGAAGTGGGATTCTCGACGGCGAGACACCCGGAGACCAACGGGCAAGCAGAGAGGGCGAACAGCATTTTACAGCAATATCTACGCTGCTACGTCAACGAGAGACAGAACGATTGGGTAGAGAAGCTAGCACTAGCGGAGTTTGCGTATAACAACGCTGAGCATGTGTCCACGGGGATGAGCCCGTTCATGGCTAATTATGGGTTGCACCCCAGGGCTTTTCCTGGGAGAGGGGAGGAAGGGTGGAGCGTGCGCGCCGCAGAGCAGTTTGTGGAAGAAATGGAAGCTCTGCACCAGCAGCTTAAGATGAACCTGGATAGGGCCAAGGAAGTGTACAAGAGACAAGCAGACAAACGTCGCCGGGAAGGGGAGACCATTAGGGTGGGGGACCGGGTGTGGTTATCCACACAAGGCTTACCCTTCAAGGGCGGGTGTAAGAAACTGAGGCCAAAACGGACTTCCGGAGGCGGCGCGAACGGCAGTGGCGGTCCTCCTCGCGCTGTGAGGGGGAAGCTCCACGGAAACGGGTCGTCCACTACGGCGAAGCGGAGACTCGCATCGGAAACCCACAGGCAGCGAAAGCCTGTGGTCGTGGGACTCGGCGGGCACCAGAAGCGCCCCCTGAAACGAAGAAGGGACCCAGTAAGGGGTTTCGGAACGTGGAAGGGCTGGCACGGTGCTGTGAGTCGATCGCTCTTTCTGTGGAGTGAAGCCGCATAGCCGCTGTCGGTGAGCGCTGACCTTTTTTCCTGGGAACATTCGATTTGAAAAGCAACAACCCGTGAGTAAAAAAAGACAGAAAGAATTGGAGACTAAATTATTTAAAATTCGGCTAAAAGCAGGAGACGCAACCAGGAAGTCCGTCTTCCGCTTCTGCTTAAGATCTAAAGCAAAGGACTTTGATGTCTGGAGCCTTTGAAGAGGCGTTAAAAGTAATCAATCTGTGCATCTAATGGAGCTGCTTTCATGGAGATTTAGGATTTAATTTTTAAGTGGTTTACTTTTTAGCATGGACTGTGTTTTACCTCTTCTCTTGGAATTACAATTTTACTGAGAAACCCAGGCAGTTGGACTGCCTGATTAACAGAACTGTCAGATTGTAGACTTTGACACTTTGCTACTTTGGTCTGTTACAAACTGAGTGTTACTGGAACTGCTACATTGAAATACTTTTTCTGGCACTTGCTAGAAACATTGTTGTGCTTTTAAGACCAACTCTGCTAACTACAAGAGAACTGAAGGTTCTTTGGAAATTAATGGCTGTTTGGACATTGTTTTAGAAGTTTTGGAACTTTGGACTAACTGGAGTTAAAAACTATTGATTTTAACAACTTGGCCTCTTCCCTCAAGATACATTTGAACTCCCTCTAGAGGATTTTGGACTTACAACTGTATGTGACTTTGCTTTCTCTTTCCTTCCCTTCTATCTTGTTGTTTACCCTCTGGGCTGGTGGATTCCTATGGGAACATACACAGTTTGACCTTGACTAGTAGACAGAACTGGAATGAGTGGCACTGGGAAAACAAGAGCGGCTAAAGCGAAAGCTAAACAAACAACTTTGACTTTAACTTCACAGCCACGCAGATCATCTGTCCCTGCTGTTTTGGTGGCAGAAGAAGAAGGAATTGAGCAAACTTTGTTGGAAGATATGGCAGCAGGAGGATCCAACTCAGTACCAAACAAAATCTTTCAAAAATTGGAAGCTTTGGACAAAAAAGCGGATGAGCAAACGGCTAAGATTGATCAAAATACAGCCAGTGTTAATAAACTAACTGAACAAGTTGCTCTGAATGCACAATCAATTGGGAAACTATTTGAAGCCACCACAGAAAATCGCAAATTGGCCAAGGAAGCCAATCAAAAAGCTGAAGCATTAAAGCAGGTGGTAAAACCATTGCACAAGCAGATTGGTGAACAGCAGGCCTATCTGTCTATGATAGAACTACGGAGTCGGGAAAATAACTTGAGATTGAGGTCAATATTAGAACTTGAACAAGGGAATTTAATTGAGTTCCTGACAAAAGAATTTTCCAAGTTTCGGCCATTGGAAGAAGAAAAGAACTTTAAAATTGTGACTGCTTTTTGACTTGGAAAATTAACAAGGAAAGACAGGCCCAGAGACTGCTTGATTACTTTGAGATCTAGGGAGGAAAGAGATAAAATACTAGGCCTACACTACGAAAAGTCACTTGAAATTCTGGACAGAAGAGTAGAAATTTACAAAGATATCCCAAAACAACTTTTGGACCTTAGATCCACCTACACAGAGTTAGCAAGACTGCTGAGGAGCAACTCAATTGTTTTTAGGTGGGAATTCCCCCAAGGACTATCTTTTACATTCAGAGGGAAGAAGGTGAAAATTAAAACAGCCGAGGACAAAGAAAATTTTTTGAGTGCTTACGGAGAGGACCTTCAGAAAGGGATTGAAAGACCTTCAGGGTCTGGGCCATCGCCTGTACCTACACCTTCGGGATCTGAAGATCAGGAGAAAGAGACACCACCATCAAAGGAATAACAGATTTGTCCAGGATGTCTCTGCAACTTCTGAGTTGGAATATTAACGGCTGTAACTCCCCGGAAAAAAGGAAAAGAATATTTCATGTATTGAAGAAAGAACAATTGGACATTATTTGTTTGCAAGAAACACACGTGACTAGGCTCCACAGAAAAGTGTTAATAAACAAGAGATTAGGCCAAGAATTTATCTCTTCGGACCCAGTTAAGAAAAGAGGAGTGGTGATATACGCAAAGGAGAGCCTGTCACCAAAATTTTTATTTAAATATGAGCAAGGAAGAATTTTGGCAATTGAGATACAAAATCAAGGAGAAAAGTTTTTGATATTAGGAATCTATGCACCAAATGAGGGGAAATCGGAATTTTACAAGAAGCTGCACGAGATAATGCTGGACTATCTGGACTATAACAACATCATTATGATGGGGGATATGAATGGGGTGCCATCAACCAACATGGATAAGTCACATAGCCAAAATGTGACAAAAGATGGCAGACTACCTAAAACTTTCTTTGAACTGACTGACAATATGGACTTGATTGACATTTGGAGGACAAAGAACCCCCTAGGAAGAGAAGGAACATTCTTTTCTGAAGCCCAACTGACATGGACAAGAATTGACCAAATATGGATAACTAGAGGTCTGGCACCTAAGATAAGAAAAGTGGAAATCTGCCCAAAGACCTGCTCCGACCATAATGCCGTAAAGATGGATATGAGACTAACTCCAACCGGCTCCTTTAGATGGAAGATGAATGACAATTTGCTTAGAGATCAGGAGATTACCAAAAAGGCCCAAAAAGCTTTGAAGGACTATTTTGAGATAAATTTGAACACTACGGTGGAAAAAAGAGTCATCTGGGATGCAAGTAAAGCGGTTATGAGGGGGTTTCTGATACAACAGAACACTATAAAGAAAAGAGCACAGAATGAGAAAAAAAGACAAGATTTTGGAGAAAATTAAAGAATGTGAGAAGAAGTTAAGATCGAGACCGAAGTCACAGGAGATTTTGAGAGAAATTAAACTTTATCAAGCACAATACTCCAAATTGATAAATCAGGAAGTGGAGTGGAAAGTTAAGTTAATGAAACAAAGATCATTTGAATCGGCAAACAAATGTGGAAAACTGTTAGCATGGCAGTTGAAAAAGAGACAAAAATTAAATACGGTTACAAATCTAGAGATTGAAGGAAGAAATATTCAGAATCCTGTGGAGATCAGAAAGTGCTTCCAGAGATATTTCAAACAATTATATACTCAAGGGCCGCAAAATGAGGTTGAGATAGAACAATTTTTGATAAGGAATGGATTACCAAAGTTATCTCAAGAAAATAGGACAATCCTGAATTATAAAATAACACAACAAGAGATTGAAGAAGCCATTCAGAATATGCAATTGGGCAAATCTCCAGGGCCAGATGGGCTTACCTCCAAATATTATAAGACATTGAAAGATTATTTGATACATCCATTAATGGAGGTTTGCAATGAAATTATGGAGGGTAAGAAGGCACCGGAATCGTGGAAAGAAGCTTTCATCACATTGATACCCAAATTAGAAACTGAAAAGACACAACTTAAGAACTACCGTCCCATCTCCCTCCTAAATGTGGATTATAAAATATTTTCAGACATTTTAGCGAGTAGATTTAAAAAAGTTTTAAATGAAGTGATTCATAAGGATCAGGCAGGCTTTCTCCCAGGTAGACATTTGTTTGCTAACACAAGGAACATTATCAATATTTTGGAACTTTTGCAAACAAATATTAATACAAAAGCAGTGTTAATATTTATAGATGCGGAGAAGACCTTCATGGAAGTTCATGAAGAAAAACTTGGAAGGGATGGGAGTGGGACGGGGATTTGAAAATGGGATAGATGCAATCTACTCAGAACAAAAGGCTAAATTGATAGTTAACAATGTGGTGACGGAAGAGTTTAAAATTGAAAAAGGAACATGACAAGGTTGCCCTATTTCTCCTTTGTTATTCATTTCGGTCCTGGAGGTGCTCTTGAATATGATTAGAGGGGACCGGTTGGTTGAAGGAATTCAGGTTGGAGCGAAACAGTATAAACTTAAAGCTTTTGCAGATGACCTGGTTTTGACCCTACAGGAGCCAGAATCTAGTACGAAAAGGGTATTACAATTGATTCATGAGTTTGGTCGGGTGGCGGGATTTAAACTAAACAAGCAAAAAACTAAGGTATTGGAAAAAAATTTGACATCTTCAGAATCAGAAAGGTTTCAGAAAGAGACAGAGTTAAATGTGGTTTAAAAAGTAAGATACCTAGGGGTAAACATAACAGCCAAGAATCTGAGCTTATTTAAGGATAACTATGAAAAGTGTTGGTCAGAAATTAAAAGGGATTTAGAAGGTTGGTCAAGATTGAAACTTTCCTTGTTGGGCCGAATTGCTGCTATAAAGATGAATGTATTGCCAAAAATGCTGTTTCTGTTCCAGACTTTACAGATTGTGGATAAAGTGGAGTGTTTCGGGAGGTGGCAAAGAGATATCTCCAAATTTGTCTGGCAGGGCAAAAAGCCCAGAATTAAGTTTAAGATATTAACTGATGCTAAAGAAAGAGGGGGCTTTGCCCTGCCAGACTTAAGGTTGTATTATGAATCAGCAGCTTTCTGCTGGTTGAAAGATTGGCTGCTTCTTGAAAACACTGATGTTTTAGATCTGGAAGGTTTTAACAATGCTTATGGATGGCATGCATATTTGTGGTATGACAAAGTTAAAAGTCATAAGGCGTTCAAGAACCATATTGTTAGGAAAGCAGTGTTTAATGTCTGGACAAAATATAAAGACTTATTGGAAAACAAGACCCCAAGGTGGTTATCACCAATGGAAGCCAAGGCTCGGAAAAGACTCAATATGGAGGCCAAATGGCCGAAATATTGGGAAATATTAGAAAAAGATGGAGATAATTGGAGGCTGCAGAGTTTGGAGAAATTAAAAGATAAAGTGTGAGAATGGCTACATTATGCTCAGATTAAAGAGGTTTTTAATTTGGATAAAAAGATAGGATTCCAGATGGAAAAATCGAAGTTGGAAACAGAATTGTTAGAACCTAAGACTAAGGTACTCTCAAGAATGTACAACTTGCTGTTAAAATGGAATACACAAGATGAAACGGTTAAATCAGCTATGATAAAATGGGCACAGGACATTGGGTATAATATCATGTTTGTTGACTGGGAAAGGTTATGGACCACCGGTATGAAGTTCACGGCATGTAATGCCTTGAAAGAAAATATTATGAAAATGATATATAGGTGGTACATGACTCCAGTCAAGCTTGCAAAAATATATCATCTGTCTGACAATAAATGTTGGAAATGTAAAGAAACTGAAGGAACGTTCTTTCACCTCTGGTGGACTTGCCCTAGAGTTAAGGCTTTCTGGGAAATGATATATAATGAGTTGAAAAAGGTATTTAAGTATACCTTCCCTAAGAAACCAGAGGCCTTCCTTTTAGGCATTGTTGGCCAGAGGGTGTTAAAGAAGGACCGAACATTCTTTATGTATGCAACAACAGCAGCAAGGATACTTGTTGCCAAACATTGGAAAACCCAAGACTTGCCCACACTGGAAGAATGGCAGATGCAACTGATAGACTATATGGAACTAGCAGAAATGACTGGCAGAATCCGAGACCTGGGAGAGGAAGCAGTGGAAGAGGACTGGAAGAAATTTAAGGACTATTTACAAAAACATTGCAAACTGTATGAGTGTTAAGAAAGATGCAAGATTGTAAATAACATGGCACCACTAAGCTAGTTGAAAAGAATATGAAGACAAGTGAAATTTAAGAAAAGATAAATCTTGGATAAATATTATGTCTAAATTAAGTATTTAAGGTTTGGATAAAAGTATCTAAAGTTAGGGACACAATATTGGAAAATTATAAAATAAGAATTGAAACAAGGTGATAAATTGCTGGTTAAAGTTTTATAAACGAGGAACGCAGGAACAAGAGATGTGAGGTAGTCCAAAAAGTGAAGAAAATATGGTTATTATCTAATTGATTCAGTTGTGGTATGCTTTTTGTATAAGGTGTAAGTGTGTAGGAATGAAAATCACGGGAGACGAGTAGTAGGTGTCATGTGAGAGGCGTCTGCCGGGGAAGTCCCGGGAACTCTCTTTTATTGAATATCACAAACATTGCCACAGGTGTACTTGTGGTTGATTGGTTGATACAAACACAAAGAAACTCATTGCCTATTGGTTAATGCAAATGCAAGGCGGAAATTACATGTGAGGAGTGGGAATTACATGTGAACATTAATCACTGGTAGATTAAAGGCTGGGAAACAAGGTTGGGACTAGACAAGCATGAAGCCTCCTAATTAATTTGTAACTAAAGATTAATATAGCATAAAACAATTACTAATGATTGATCATAACATATAACAATCGAGTTCCGTAGATGTGGTCAGCTATGCACTGAGAACAGGTCATCATGATTGTCAGGGGTTCAGAAAGAGAGACACAGGAGGGGGAGCAAATGGAGAGTGAGGAGGAGGAGTACGAAGGGGGAGCAGGCAGTGACAGCGGCCAGAGTCACTCCACAAGTCTCTCTAGCGAATCGGAGGACTCACAGAAGGGAGCGCCCATGGCCAGAGCGAGGGGGGTTCCAGGGGGGAAGCCCCAGGAGGGAGGGGCCAGCGGGGAGTCCCTGAGCAGCAGTTGGAGATCAGGACCAGCTTCCCCACCAGAGCGCAGTGGGGAGGGGGAGTCCCAGGAGTCGGGACCAATGCTCTCACCACCAGCGGGAGGAGAGGAGTCAGGTTTGGCAACGCCCACATCAGGAAGCGGGGAAACGGTCAGAAGGAAGGTTACCGGCTGGGCGCGCGCGCCAAGTTCAAATGTAGAGGCGAGCGGCACAGCAGGGAGTCCTGACAAGGAGCCAGGTCCTAAAGCCCGCCGGAAGGAAGGGCGAGATTCAGGGGGGTCAGCGTCAGAGGAATCCAGGAAGGAAGTAACACCAGAGGGCAGAAGGACCCAGCGAAGGAAAGAGCAGCGCAGGAGGTGGAGCCGGGCTAGAATCTTAAACTGGTGTGGGGTCAGCAGTGAGTCAGAGGGGACTTAGCCGATCTAGCGTCAAGACGTGGGTCTGCGCGCCCAAAGCTTGGAAATGGAAACTAAACTTCAATAAAGACTTTTGTATATAACATCCAATGGGCGTCGGTCCTCTGTGAGCTGGGACCGAGAGGCAGTCCTGACAATGATCTTAAGATGAACTGGGCAAGGAGGGAATGTCTTGGTGTTTGGAACAGGTTCGTACAGTGTGTGCAGAAACAGAGAAAAGATTATGAGCGAGACTTCCTGGAATGCAAGAGAAAAGAAGCAATACTTCCCATAGCAAGACTTCCCATAAGGCCACAGTTATGTGCAGAAGGAAAACTTCCCTTTATCTCCCCCTTTCTTTTCTTTTTTGCGAGGCGTTCTGGGTAAATAAGGCAAAAATATTTTGGGATTAGTGGTGTGCCAGCGAATGCCCAAAATAAATTCGCCGGGGAGGATGGGACAAAAAATACTACGAGATACGTGGTTTGCCAACGCATGCTCGAAATAAATCTGCCCATATCTCCCCTTTGGTTTACTGTTGGTGTTGCCATTTCGCAAAATAAGCAGCAAGGATTTTATTGGGTGGCTGAGGGGGAGAGAGAAATCGAGAGAAAAGACTTATGAGGCCAGGAATGCATTGGAGGAAGCAGCATATTAAGATCAACATGCAAATTATGACAATAGCATATTGAAAGAGATTACGAAGCCAAGTAAGGTTTGGCAGCCAAGCGGTAAGCCAGTGGGTGAAAGAATCCCAGAAAGCAGGAAAACCAACATCCTGTTTGATGTGATATGTGAGATTTTGCAAATGAGAGATTTGTTTTTGAATAGCCTTAGAATTGTCAGTGATGTTAAAGCAGCACATGTTTTCCACTTGTTCGCATCCGTAATGATGGAGCATCAATAGATAATCGATAGCAGCGGTTCTATAAGAGTCCGTGATGCAATTCACTCTGTTCTTTATTCAAAAGGTGAAGAGCTTGTGAAGTAGAATTCAAGGCTTTTGCTGCGGAGCAAGCTAAAGAGTTAATATTCCTGCTATTTCGTACAGCCAATCCAGGGACTCCTAAAAGAGAGACAGCTAAAGAAATATATTCAGATCTGCTAGGGAGAGAGACAGAATCGTTATAATCATTAGTCAATTGCACAGGGCGTCAATATCGAGAGCGGGACAAATGATGCTTTTTTGGTAAAATAATAGACATACGGCTTAAGCAGCAGGGCGTGCCATGGCTAATGTTTGCAGGAATATAATTAAACGTGAAGCCTGGACACGACCAAAACCAGCCGTCAGGCAGCTCTGTGTATTTATATATATATATGAAATATTTACATAATCAGAGCAATTGAAATTAGCCTCGCCCATTTTTACACTGTTGGTTTTTGTGCAGTTCACCATACGGGCACAAATAACATTAAAGGAAGCCACGTATGGGGTCATGGAATTGGCTGCGTGGAGAAATGATGCAAAACTTTAACAGCAGCTGCCAGCTCAGAATGCTGGGCAAACTTCTGTGGAAGAATGTAGAGGCTGTGCCATTTATCATTTTGTAGCCATGCAACGACCCCCCTGGAGGGGGCTCCATTAGTAAACACAGTAAGGGCATCCAACGGGACAGAGCTACTGCGCTATGCTTAAATTCACTTTGGTTGGCTGCCAAATTTGGATTGGCTCCGGCAAGCAAGGACATGGCATGGCTCAGATCGTACTTAGGACGGTTAATGATTGACTGCAAAGCCTTCTTACAGTCAGTGTTTGCATTTTCAAAAGCCAATTTTTTCATCAGTTCATTCTGGGCTGTAGTATTATCAACCTGCCTGGTGACTATTTCTTTCAATCTATCTATAAATTGATGGTAGGGCTCTGAATGTTGTTGTTTAATATTAACAAAAGAGCTAATAGGGAAAGCAGAAGGCAATTCCCCAGCCCACACAGATTCCTCCTCTAAGGACAGAATTCCTTTCTGCCTAGCCAGGGAAAGTGAGGTGCGCACAGCTCCTGTAGGAGAGCACGCAGGGGTTGTGGCAGGCAAAGCAGGCAAAGGAGGAAGGGGAGGGGTGGATGGGTTTGTGGGCTGAGGTGTAGGGAGGGGTTGGCAAGGCTGCAATGGAGGCAAAAGCTTAGGATAAGGAGGGGGGGGGGATTGTCTGCAACAGCCAGAAGGGCAGGGGCCGAAGGAGACGCCTGGGGTCCTAATTTAGCAACGGCAGCTGCACATTTCTGCCAGGTGAGCAGACAATGAATTGAAGCCCTCGGTTCTGCAAAAAGGGTCTTCCCGATCTTTTGCCAAGTCCCCACCTCAAGGGACCCCCTTTCGGGGTAGGAGGGACATTGGCAATTGATCTCACCAAGGAGCTGTTCAATTTCTTTTAAGGAAACATTAACACCCACAACTCGCTGTCTAACTAGAGAAAACAATTCCCTGGCATGTTCTTTCTGCAATTTTGTCAAATCGCCCCCCATACTCACGAAGTAAGCGCGCTGAGACTTTTCCAGTCGAGTGAAGTACAGGGGCTAGGCTGCGTAAGGGATCTGGCACGTCGGGGTCACCAGATGTAGGAATGAAAATCACGGGAGACGAGTAGTAGGTGTCATGTGAGAGGCGTCTGCCGGGGAAGTCCCGGGAACTCTCTTTTATTGAATATCACAAACATTGCCACAGGTGTACTTGTGGTTGATTGGTTGATACAAACACAAAGAAACTCATTGCCTATTGGTTAATGCAAATGCAAGGCGGGAATTACATGTGAGGGGTGGGAATTACATGTGAACATTAATCACTGGTAGATTAAAGGCTGGGAAACAAGGTTGGGACTAGACAAGCATGAAGCCTCCTAATTAATTATAACTAAAGATTAATATAACATGAACAATTACTAATGATTGATCATAACATATAACAATTGAGTTCCGTAGATGTGGTCAGCTATGCACTGAGAACAGGTCATCATGATCTTAAGATGAACTGGGCAAGGAGGGAATGTCTTGGTGTTTGGAACAGGTTCGTACAGTGTGTGCAGAAACAGAGAAAAGATTATGAGCGAGACTTCCCGGAATGCAAGAGAAAAGAAGCAATACTTCCCATAGCAAGACTTCCCATAAGGCGACAGTTATGTGCAGAAGGAAAACTTCCCTTTATAAGTGCTTTTTCTTTTTTTCTTTTTTGTTGTTCTTTTGTTTTTTCTTCTTTATTGTATTAAGAAAATCTTTCATAAATATTAAAAAAAAAAAAAGAAACTGAGGCCAAAACGGCTGGGACCATTTGAGGTGACCCACCAAGTGAACCCGGTGGCGTTCCGGCTCAAGTTGCCAGACAGCATGAAGATCCACCTGGTATTTCATAGGTCGCTGCTCTCACCGTACAGAGGGGAGCGGAGGGTCCGGGAGGCAGGAGGGGAAGGGCTCACCCACCCACTAATGGAAGAGAGGGAACGCCACCACGAGGTAATGGAGATCCTGGATTCACGCTGGCGAGGGCGGCAGGTGGAGTACCTAGTGGCTTGGGAGGGGGAACCCGAGTCAGAAAACACGTGGGTGCCTGCAGGGGAAATAGATGATGGATATCTGGTGAAAGAGTTCCACAACAGGTATCCGAGGAAGGCCAAACCCCTTGAGAGATTCTGGGAGGAGCAATTTGCCACCACCGATGAGGAGGAGGATTTTGTGGGTTTTCCGGCTTCCCAGGAGGAAGGAGGAGAATCGTCAGGAGAGGAGGAGTCAGATTGGGAAGTCCCACCCGTGAGAAATTGGAGCAGGTGGGAAGCGGGGTTTGAGTCCACGGACGACGACAGCAGCTCCTTTCGGGGGTTCCTGGAATCGTCGGCTGAAGAAGGGGACAAGGTCCCGTCACAGGGTCAGGCCGGGGGTGAAAGGGGTCCTGGGGAGGAGGTGGATGTCAGGAAACTGCCATCAGAGCGAGAAACAGAGGCAGGGCTACCCAGCGATGCCGGAGAGGGGACGAGCAGGGGGGAAGGATTTCAGCGTAACACCCATAGAGAAGAGAGGGAGATGGAGGAATTGGTGACAGGGCTCCAAGACCCTTCCCCCGACACTAGTGGAGAGAGCGCTGGGACGCCCCTGCCTTCCCCTTACTTGCGCAGACGCGTTCCGCGCAGAGAACATAGGAGGAGACTCAGGGTCAAACAGCTTTTATGCTGGAAGAGGTTCAAGAGACGCCCACTCTCGGATTCTGCAAGTGACTAACAGGTCACGGAGGGCGAGCTCCGATCCTAAGCATGGTTGGGGCAAGCAAACTAACTGAACTGAAGTAAGGTTACGCACAAGTAACCCCTCACAACCATTACAGTATGCTATCTTGGATTGGCCAAGCAAGTGGCAGAAATTGGGATAACAAATTGTTAGTTTAAAGGACTTTGGGGTTTTGAAATTTATATAATATTTGATATTGGATTGGCCACCCAAGAGGCAGAAGGTTTATTGATTGGAAGTATAAGGGTGACATCGAGTGGTGAGACAAGAAATAACAAAAGGACAGAGTAAAAAGAATGAAGAAAACACAGGAAAAAGTGGGAGAAGGTGGGACACCAGTGGAAAGAAGAGGATCAAAGCAGGAATCAGAGTTTAAGGGAGATATTTTAAAAATGTTTACAGAAATTAAAAGACATTAAGCAAAGTGAAAAGAATCTGGAGACAAGATTAGATTTGATGGATAAAAAATTTGATATGACAGTCAATGAACTAAAGGGGCAGATGAAGAAAATAACAAAAAGAACTCAAAATTTGGAAGAAGGAATGAAACAGACAAAACAAGAAGTGAGAGAGATGAGGAGAGAGGAGGAGAAAGTTAAGGGAGATGTTTCAGAAATTAATAAAACACAGAAAGAATTGTCGGATGCGATTGCCATGAATGAACTGAGGCAAAGAGAACTTAATCTGAGATTTAGATCTGTGCCTGAAGTACAAGGAGAGACCATCTTGGAGAAATTAACAACAGAGATAGCGCAATGGTTAAGCAGGGAAGTGGAAGATGTTGCAAAGACAATACAGAATGCCTTTAGAATTAAAACAAGGACTGTTAAAGCAAAGAAATTTCCAGGTGATTGTTTAATTATTCTTAAAGATAGGGAGATGAGAAACCTGATTTTACAGAAAAATAGAGAAAAAAGGCTTTGCACTGATGGATCGTTTACAATAATTTTTAAATATTCCACTTCGGCTGTTGAAAAAACGTGATCAATATAAATCTCTGACACAGATACTAAGGAAAAATGGAACTGAATTTAAGTGGGAATTCCCAGAAGGGATTTCCTTCTACTATAAGGAGAAAAAGTTCAAATTTATAAATGTTGATGAAACGCATAAATTTCTGAGAAGATGCAAAGAGTTGGGAAAAGTAGACGAAGAAGTGGAAGCAGGAGCAGCAGGGCTGGCAGGATTGGAAGAAAAAGATAAGGACGGTAGTGAAGAAGCAGAAGAAGGGGAAGAAGAACAAGTTTAAAACTTTTATTTTTTCCTTTTTTTCTTTTAAACAGAACACAAAATGGCATTAAAAATATGGACATGGAATGTTAATGGCGTTAACAACAAAAAGAAGACAAATAAAATCGGACATTTCCTTAAAAAAAGAATTTGGACATTATTTGTTTAGAAGAAACTCACGTGGCTAGGAAACAGAGTATTGATTAATAAAAAATTAGGAAATGAATTTATTTCATCAGACAAGCAGGAAAAGAGGAGTGGTTTTGTATATAAAAAATAAATTTGAAGCTTGGCAAATTTTCAAGGATGAAGAAGGCAGAGTAATAGCGGTACAAGTCACATGGCAGGGTGAAAAACTGATAGTCGGAGTGAATGGTAGTAAGGCCAAATTTTATAAGGATTTAGAAGAAAAAATATTTGAATTTGTGGATCAGAAAATTATAATAATGAGAGATATGAATGGAGATGAATAGGCTGAGGACAAGAGAAAAATCAAAAGAAGGGAAACTACCTAAGACATTTTTTTCTATGATTGAGAACTGTAATCTAGTGGCTGTCTGGAGACTAAGACACCCATTAGAAAAACAATTTACTTATTTCTCAGAGCCACATCAATCAATGTCAAGAATAGATCATGTTTGGGTAACCAACGAATTAACACCAAGAGTTACAAAAATAGAAATACAACCAAAAATACTTTCAGATCATAATGCAATCAAGTGTGAGATAAAAGAAATAGAGGAAAAAACTTTATTATGGAGATTAAATGAAAATTTATTAGAGGACCAAAAAATAAAGGAGAAAGTGCAGAAGATGTTGGAGTACTTTGTGATTAATAGTAATAAACAAACAAAAATGAATGTAGTCTGGGATGCTAGTAAAGCAGTTATGTGAGGCTTCTTCATACAGCAAAATAGTATTAGAAATTTCGAGAAAAAGGAAAGAAATATTAAAACAAATCATGGAAAATGAGAAGAAGCTAGTTAAAAACCCAAACAATGTGAAAATATATCAGAACATTAAAATTTAATAGAGTCAATTTGCAATGATTATATAAATCAAGAAGTTGAATGGAATATTAAAAGATTGAGACAGAAAATTTTTGAATATGCCAATAAATCTGGAAAATGGTTGGCATGGCAAATTAAAAAAAGGAAAGAACAGAGTGTAATTAATAAGATCACAGTGGAAGGAAAAGAAATAGATAATCCGAATAAATTAGGAAAGAATTTGTAAAATTTTATAGGCAATTATATAAAACAGCAGGGGAAAATGATGGAAAGAAGATAGAGGACTTCTTGAGACAGAAAGCGGTGCAACAAATTCCAACAGAAAAGGAAGACCAACTGAATGATCCAATTAAAATAGAGGAAATTAAAGCTGCTATAAAAGAATTGAAAAGCGGGAAAACACCGGGACCAGATGGATTTACAGCAAAATACTATAAAGAAATGAAATAAACCCTACTTATACCGTTGAAAGAAGTTATGAATAATATATTAAGAAAAGGAGAATTACTAGAAACATGGAAAGAGGCATATATTACATTGTCAGGGGTTCAGGAGCAGAGGCACAGGGGAAAGAGGAAGCGGAGAGCGAAGGGGAACAATCCGAGGGCAGCGTAGGTGAGGATGACAGTGGGGCAAGAGATTCCATGAGCCTGTCCAGTGATTCGGAAGATTCCCAGAAAGGGGCACCGATAGCCAGAGCAAGGGGGTTCCCGGGAGGGACGCACCAGAAGCAAGGGATCAGCGGTGACTCCCAAAGCAGCAGCTGGAGATCGGGACCAGTTTCCCCACCAGAGCGTAGCGGGGGGGAAGAGTCCCATGTGTCAGGACTGGCTTCCCCTCCAGGGGAAAGAGAAGATGAGTCAGGGCTGACCACACCCCTATCGCTGAGTGAGGGAACAGAGGGGAAGTCAGATCCAGCTAGCCCCCCCGAAGGGGGAAGCAGTGACAGGAGCAGTGTAACTGTCAGGAGGAAGGTTGCGGGGTTGTTGGCACTCCCGGAGGGTTCCAGAATGCACCCGGTCTTTCATAGATCAGTGCTTACACCCTACAAGGAACCCCACAGGTTCCAGGCGCCAGGGAACGTACCAGACCCACCCCGCAGATCGCCAACAGGAGGCGGGTCACCGAGAGCAGGGCCACTCAACAGGGTCACGGAGATTTTGGACTTGAGATGGGGGGAAGAGGGGGTTGAGTATCTCCTCGCCAGGGAAGGTACCCCGGCCAGCGCCAACAGCTGGGTACCGTACTATGCGGTGGAGGAGCACTACCTCAAAGACGAGTTCCATGCACTCTTCCCACACAGACCCATGCCGGCAGATTATTTCGACGAATATCTTTTCACACCCACACTTTCAGCCAGCACGTTCCAGGGGTTCTCATCAGACGAGGAACCAGCACCCGACACACGCTCCCCGGAGGGATCACTCTCGGGGTCTGTTACAGACCGCTCTTATTGGTGGGACGATCAACCGGAGGGGGGCTGGAGCAGGGAGCTGCTGAAGGGGCCTTGGCAGGCAGCATCCCCCGAGGCGACCGGTGGGGAGACGGACATGGACGTGTTGGGGGAGGATCCTGGGTTCGAGCACAGCTGCAGAGAGATGGAAGCAGAGGAGATCGACGTCGATGAGCCCATTCCGGACTGGCCGGACCCAACCAGCCGGCTGCACATCAGAGGGGAGGAACTGTATCCCGCACTCACCCCCACAACACTGGAGCACCTGGAACCAGCACCCGAAGAGGAGGAGGGGGGAAGGGGGGGCTTTGAAGGGGGGATGGATGTCAGGGGTTCAGGAGCAGAGGCACAGGGGAAAGAGGAAGCGGAGAGCGAAGGGGAACAATCCGAGGGCAGCGTAGGTGAGGATGACAGTGGGACAAGAGATTCCATGAGCCTGTCCAGTGATTCGGAAGATTCCCAGAAGGGGGCACCGATAGCCAGAGCAAGGGGGTTCCCGAGAGGGACGCACCAGAAGCAAGGGACCAGTGGTGACTCCCAAAGCAGCAGCTGGAGATCGGGACCAGTTTCCCCACCAGAGCGTAGCGGGGGGTAAGAGTCCCATGTGTCAGGACCGGCTTCCCCTCCAGGGGAAAGAGAAGATGAGTCAGGGCTGACCACGCCCCTATCGCTGAGTGAGGGAACAGAGGGGAAGTCAGATCCAGCTAGCCCCCCCCCGAAGGGGGAAGCAGTGACAGGAGCAGTGTAACGGTCAGGAGGAGGGTTGCCGGCTGGGCGCGCGCGCCAAGTTCAAATGCACAGGCGCGCGGGATAGCCGGGAGCGCGGATTGGGAGCCAGGTCCTAAAGCACGCCGGAGGCAGGGGGAAGAATCCGGGGACTCTTCAGCATCAGAAGAGTCCAGAAAGGGCAACACCCCGGCGGGCAGACGGACCCAGAGGAGAAAGGAGCAAAGGAGGAGGTGGAGCAAGGCTAGGGTCTTGAACTGGTGTCTGGGGGGAGGAGATTCAGACGGAACTTCAGCGGTCTAGGGTTGAGACGTAGAGCTGCGCGCCGCGGCTTTGGAATCGAAACTAAACCTTAATAAAGACTTTTGTATATAACAAGAACTGGCGTTGGTCCTCTGTGAGCTGGGACCTTGGCCAGCTCTGACATACATTAATACCAAAACAAGATTCGGACTTAACGCAAGTAAAGAATTAGACCGATTTCGCTGTTAAATAATGACTATTCGCAAGTATACTGGCAAATAGACTGAAAAAGATTTTGAATGAGATAATTCATAAAGACCAGGCAGGTTTTTTACCTGGCAGACAGATGAAAGATAACATGAGGAATCTAATTAACGTAATAGAATATCTGACTGCCAGAAATGAAAAACAAGCGATATTAATTTTTGTTGATGCGGAAAAGGCTTTTGATAATATATCTTGGGAATTTATGTTGAAAAAATTAAGAATTAATGAATACTGGACAATCCTTCTTAAAAGGAATTAAAGCTATATATTCAGAACAAAGAGCAAAATTGATTGTGAATAATATAGTAACAGAGTATTGAGATTATGAAAGGTACAAGACAAGGGTGTCCATTATCGCCACTGTTATTCATATCGGTACTGGAAGTTCTTCTAAGGACAATAAGGAAAAATGAGACAATAAAGGGAATTTCAGTCGGTCGGAAAGAGTATAAAGTGAAAGCCTTTGCCGATGACTTGGTACTAACAATAGAAAATCCAGCCCCAAGTGCTAAAGAAGTATTAGAAGTGAGAGAACAGTTTGGGCAAGTGGCAGGTTTTAAATTGAACAAAAAGAAAACCAAAATGATTGTTTAAAATATGAAACAGGACCTGGTGGAAGTGTTGCAGCAACAAATTGGCATTGAAGTGGTTAAAAAAGTTAAATATTTAGGAATTTGGTTAACTACTGAAAACATTGATCTTTTTCAAAATAATTATACACCGGTGTGGAATGGAATTAAAAGAGACTTGGAAATATGGGGAAGGGTGAAACTGTCATTTTGGGGAAGGATCTCTGCTGTCAAAATGAATGTACTACCAAAGATGTTATTTTTGTTTCAAAGAATGGCAAAAAAAAAACAATTTCAAGATATATCTGGCAGGGGAAGAAGCTGAGAATACAGTATAAATTATTAACAGATGCTAAAGAAAGAGGAGGCTTCGCCCTGCCAGATTTGAAATTGTATTATGAAGCATCTTGTCTCTGTTGGTTAAAGGAATGGATGGTATTAGAAGATACAGATTTGTTAGACTTAGAAAATATCCACAATATGTTATCTTTCATATGTCTTTCAGACAGAATTCCTGCCTGGTCTTTGTGAATGTACTTAGATAAAACCTTCTTTAGCCTGTTGGCCAATATAGTTGCAAAAAAATTGTAATCCACATTGAGTAAAGAGATTGGTCTGTAATTTTTAACATTGGATTTATCTTGACCCTGTTTAGGCCTTCCCATTTGATCTGAACAGCAATGATTCTACCTTCCTCATCCTTAAAAATTTGCTGAGATTCAATTTTGTTTCTTATGTATAGGACTACCCCTCTCTTTTTTTCCTTATCTGAAGATATAAATTCATTTCCTAATCTTTTGTTAATCAAAATTTGTCTATGTCTTCTTGCCACATGAGTCTCTTGTAAACAAATAATGTCCAAATTCTTCCTTTTTAGGTGTTGTTCAATTTTTTTCCGTTTTTTATTGTTGATCCCATTTATATTCCAGTTCCATAATTTCAACGCCATATTGATCCTCTGATTAAACTAATTTGAATTATTATTATACTTCTTCTTCTTTCTTCTTTCTTCTTTCTTCTTTCTTCTTTCTTCTTTCTTCTTTCTTCTTTCTTCTTTCTTCTTTCTTCTTTCTTCTTTCTTCTTTCTTCTTTTTTCTTTCTTCTTTCTTCTTTCTTCTCCAGTTCCGTCCCTCCTGTGGCTCCTACTACTTCTCCTCCTCCATTTGCTTCTTCATCATCTGATCTTAGTTCCTTATATCTTCTCAAAAATTTGCCTGTTTCTTCTGGACTCGTAAGCTTATGTTTCTTACTTTTGTAAAAGAAAGAGACCCCCTCTGGAAATTCCCATCTGAATTCTATCTTATTTTTCTTAAGTATTTGCACCAGTGATTTGTATGGATCTCTTCATTTCAATAACCTAATTGGGATGTATTTAAAAATGATTAGGTAGTTCTCATAAATGTTTAATCTTTTCTCTCTGTTCTTCTGTAATATCAGATTTCTCATTTCTCTATCTTTAAACGTAATTAAACAGTCTCCAGAAAGTTTCCTTGCTTTAGTTGTTCTTACTCTCATTCTGAATGCATTTTGCGACCTCTTCCGTTTGTAACTCCAGCCATTGTGCAATCTGTTATTAATTTCTCTTTAATATTTTCTCTTTGTGTCTCAGGCACAGCTGTCAGCCTAAGATTCACTTCTCTCTGTCGCAGTTCATTCATGAGAATCGCATCCCAAACATCCTCCTGTGACTTGTTAATTTCCGACATTCCCACTTTAATTTTTTCCTCCTCCCTTTTCACCTCTTTCATTTCCAATTTTGTCTTTTTCATCCCTTCATCCAGGGACTGTGTTCTCTTAGAGACCTCTTTTATTTGTCCTTTTAATTCATTAACTGTTTCATCTATTTTTTTATCCATCTTTCCAATCCTTTTGTCCACTTGTTCTAATTTAGTTTCTAAATTCTTTTCACTTTGTTCAATCTCTGCAAACATTTTCAATATTTCTCCTTTAAAGTCAATTTCTTCAGAGCAGCCTGTTCTGGGGGCTGGGGTCAGGCAAAAAACCTAGGTGTGCCCTATGGGCCAGTGCGCCTTATGGGGCGAAAAATACAGTACTCAGATAAAACCTTCTTTAGCCTTTTGGCCAGTATATTTGCAAAAAAATTATAATCCACATTGAGCAGGGAGATTGGTCTGTAGTTTTTAACGTTGGATCTATCTTGACCCTGTTTAGGAATCAGAGTAATATAAGCGTGCTTCCAGGTTTCAGGTGCTTTGCCCCCTCGCAAAATCAAGTTAGATAATTCTACCAGAGGTTGAATGAGCCATTCTTTCAATGGCTTAGAATATTTCGCTGATAGACCATTGTGTCCTGGTGTCTTGCCAAGTTGCATTGAATTTATTGCCTGTTCCACTTCCTGGTTTGTAATTAAACCTTTTAGTAGATTCTTTTTGTCCTTCGGGATCTGTTGCAACCCATTAATCTTTATAAATTGCTTGATTTTCCCTATATCTTCTTTATCATTTTTATACAGTTGTTTATAATATTTATAAAAGCATTTTCTAATGTCTGCAGGGTTCTCTACAGATTTTCCTTCTGTAACAATGTTTGTAATAGTACTTTGTTTTTGTCTCTTCTTTAGTTGCCAAGCTAATAATTTCCCACATTTATTTGCAGATTCAAAATTTCTTTGTCTCATCCTTCTTATCTTCCATTCAGTTTATTGATTTACTAACTGAATATTGAACCTGTAGGGCTTTACCGTATTTTTCGCACCATAGGACGCACTTTTTCCCCTCCAAAAATGAAGGGGAAATGTGTGTGCGTCCTATGGTGCGAATGCAGGCTTTCGCTGAAGCCTGGAGAGTGAGAGGGGTCGGTGCTCCCGCTGGGCTCCCGCTGCTTGCAGAGCTGCTTGCACACCAGCGCTGGGCTCCCGCTGCTTGCAGAGAGTTGCCTGCATGCTGAAGCCTGCGCGCGCTGAGCTCAGCACGCCCAGGCTTCGCGGACCTCTCCGCAAGCAGCGGGAGCGCTCCCGCTGCTTGCGGAGAGTTGCCAGCATGCCGAAGCCTGCGCGAGCTGAGCTCAGCGCGCCCAGGCTTCGCGGACCTCTCCGCAAGGAGCGGGAGCGCTCCCGCTGCTTGCGGAGAGTTGCCAGCATGCCGAAGCCTGCGCGCGCTGAGCTCAGCGCGCCCAGGCTTCGCGGACCTCTCCACAAGCAGCGGGAGTGCTCCCACGGCTTGCAGAGAGCTGCCTGTTTGGGGGCTGGGGGCTGGGGTCGGGGGAAGCTCGAGCCCCGCACCTGGGGGGGGGGGGAAATAATTTTTTCCCCTTTATTTCCCCCCAAAAAAACTGGGTGCGCCCTATGGTCCGGTGCGCCCTATGGTGCGAAAAATACGGTAATTTCTTTTGGGATCTGCAAATTCTTTGGGTTTCCTCTAAGCTCCTTCTCTTTATCTTTCAGTTGTTCCATATTTTTATCTTTTGTCTCATTCTGTGACTTTCTCCTAATTGCATTTTGTTGTATCAGAAACCCTCTCATTACCGCTTTGCTGGCCTCCCAAATCACCCTTATTTCCGTTCCTTGATTCCTGTTAAATTCAAAATAATCCTTTAGGGTTTTGGGGGCCTTTTTAACAATTGCTGTACTTCTCAACAGATCATCATTCATTCGCCATCTGAAGGAGCCCTGAACAAACATTTTCAAGTCCATAGAAACTGCATTATGGTCTGAGCAAGTTTTAGGGCAAATTTCTGTTTTTATTACTTTAGGAACCAAGTTTCTGGATATCCATAGATAATCTATTCACGAAAATACTTGGTTTGCATCTGAAAAAAAGTGAAGTCTCTTTCCGTTGGATTTCTGATTCTCCATATATCTGACAAATCAAATTTTTCAGTTAGGTCAAAAAAAGTCTTGGGTAGTCTGCCAGAATTCGTAATCTTTGATCTCTGAGTTCTATCCATCAAAGTAGATGCGACTCCATTCAAGTCCCCCATCAATATAATTTTATAATCCATATATTCCAAAAGACTTGTTTCCAAGTTCTAAAAAAATTCCGCTTTGCCATCATTAGGTGCATAGATTCCTAATAACAGGTATTTTTCGCCTTGTGCTGTAATTTCGACTGCTATGTGTCTTCCTTCCTCATCTTTGAAAGCAAATTTTGGATTCCATTTTTCCTTAATACAGAGAACCACTCCTCTCTTTTTTTACTTTGTCAGAAGAAATAAATTCTTGGCCCAATCTTTTATTTATTAAAAATTTTCTGTGTAGTCTTGTAATGTGGGTTTCCTGTAAGCAAATTATATCCAAATTTTGTTTTCCCCCAAATATGGTAATCCCCCCCCCTTTTCAGGGTAAGTTCAAGCCATTTATGTTCCATGAATAGATTCTCAATGCCATATTGTCTACTTACAGGGACCCTGCCTCCACTCCCAGCGGCTGTGAGGTTTGTAATCCAAGTTCTACCGAGTGCTTTTGCATAAATCTGTCCTTCTCCTCAAGAGTCTTTATCTTCTGCTTTCTTCCTTCAAATTTGAAAGATAGGCCCTCTGGAAATTCCCACCTAAAAAGATGTTCTTTCTCCTCAGGATGTCAGTCAGATCCCTGTACTGGGTTCTCAGGTTCAAAAATTGCCGTGGGGCGGCGCGAACGGCAATGGCGGTCCTCTTTACTTTGTGAAGGGGAAGCTCCGCAGAAACGGGTCGTCCGCTACGGCGAAGCGGAGACCCTTGTTGGAAAACCACAGGCAGCGTTAGCCTGTGGCCGTGGGACTCAGCGGGCACCATTTGCGCCCCCCGAAACGTCAAAGGAACCCCGTAAGGGGCTCCGGAGCGTGAAAGGGCTGGCGCGGTGCTGTGAGTCGATCGCTCTTTCTGTGGGGTGAAGCCGCGAAGCTGCTGCCGGTGAGCGCTGACCTTCTTCCTGGGACAATTCGGCTACAAAACAACTACCCATGAGTAAGACAAAGCTTATTGACTTGGGGACTAAATTACTGGAAATTCGGCACTGAAGCGGGAGGTGCAACCAGGAAGTCCGCCTCCCGGCTCTGTACAAAGACTCAGAGCAAAGACGTTTAACTTTCTAATGCCCTGGAAACTATGTCTTCAAAGGGCACTAATCTGAGCATCAATTGAATTCAGCTTACTTTTGCTACCTGTGGATTTTACCTTTTACTTGTGGATATATCTTTTTTTCCTTGTGGATTTACAAAATCTTTGAGAGACCCCGGCAACCGGGCTGCCAAACTACTAGAGCTACAAAATTGCTAGAACTGTCAATTGGTTAGAATTGCTACAGTGGATTGCTACATTGAACTGTTACGTTGGAAACTCGCACCTTTTGAGACATTGTAAGTACTCAAGGATTGGCTCTGCAAAAGATTAAAGGACTAAGAAGGTTTTTAGGAGTTTGAGGCTGTTTGATACTGATATTAACATTTGAGAGACTTTGAACAACTTGGCAAATTCTATGAACAGTAACTTCCTCTCTTTCAATAAACAGTTAGTGTCCCCCTAGTGGAATATTGAAATTTCGCAACTGCTGGGGGATTTTTCCATTCAGGGACTTGTGGATTCCCATGGGAATTGCTAATCGTGAGACTGACCTTGGCGCATAGACAGTGGTGGGATGAGTTGGAAAACAAGATCAGGCAAAGCCAAAACACAACAAACTACTATAACTTCACAGCTGTGCAGATCATCGGTTCCTATTGTCTCTGTGGCACAACAGGAAGATTTAGAGCAAGCAAGGCCTGAAGGAATGGCCACAGGTGGAGACACATCAGTATTAGACAAAATTCTTGGAAAATTAGACGATCTGTGTAAGCAAGTGAATGAACATTCATCTAAACTAGACCAAAATACAGCTAGTGTAAATAATCTGACTCAACAAGTCGGCTTAAATGCACAAGCCATTGGGAAACTCTTGGAAACCACTACTGAAAACCGCAAAATTGCGGAAGAGGCCAAATGGAAAGTGGAGGCCGTGGAACAGGAAATAAAACCTATGCGTAAACAGATTGGTGATCATCAGGCATACCTGTCTATGGTGGAATTAAAAAGTAAAGAAAATAATCTGAGATTGAGGTCAGTCCCAGAACTTGAAAAGGGAGATCTAATTGAATATTTGACAAAAGAATTTGCAGAATTTTGGTCTCTGGAAGAAGATAAAGACTTTAAAATTGTAAGTGCATTCAGACTTGGAAAAGGAGGGAGGAAGGTCAAGTCTAGAGACTGCCTGATCTCCCTCAGAACGAAGGAAGAAAGAGATAAGATACTGAGTGCACATTTTCAAAAGACCTTAGAAATTCAGGATATTAACGTGGAAATCTACAAGGACATCCCGAAACACTTATTGGAACTTAGATCTGATTACAGAGATTTGGTGACACTACTGAGAGGCAACAGTATCATCTTTAGATGGGAGTTCCCCCAGGGACTATCTTTTACTTTCAGGGGGAAGAAAGTTAAAATCAAAACAGCTGAAGACAAGGAAAATTTTTTGAGTGACTACGGAGAAGACCTTCAGAAAAAGACTGAAGGTGAACTAGGAGCCTTAGGACCTGGACTACTAAGTTCTGTACCTACACCTTCGGGTTCTGTGGACCCTGAGAAAGCGATACCACCGCCAAAGGGAGAATAGAAACACTTCAACAAGTCTCTGCAACTACTAAGCTGGAACATTCATGGCTGTAACTCCCCGTAGAAAAGGAAGAAGATATTTCATTTATTAAAAAAGGAACAATTAGATCTAATTTGTCTACAGGAAACACATGTGACTAGGCTTCATAGGAAAGTCTTAATTAATAAGAGACTGGGCCAAGAATTTATTTCATCTGACAGAGTGAAGAAGAGAGGAGTTGTCATCTATGCAAGAGAAAGCCTATCACCAAAATTTCTTTTCAAAGATGAACATGGAAGAATTTTGGCAATTGAAATTCAAGTACAAGGAGAAAAAATTTTGATCTTGGGAATTTATGCACCAAATGAGGGGAAGTCGGAATTTTACAAGAAGTTGCATGAGACAATGCTGGAGCATATTGACTACAATAATACTATTATGATGGGAGACATGAATGGGGTGGTATCTACGAACATGGACAAAGCGCAAAGTCAAAGTATAACAAAAGAGGGCAGACTACCAAAGACTTTTTTCGAACTAACTGACAACATGGATCTGATTGATATCTGGAGAACAAAAAAATATGGATAACTAGAGGACTGGCACCGAAGACTAGAAAAGTGGAAATCTGCCCAAAAACCTGCTCCGACCATAATGCAGTAAAGATGGAAATGAGACTAACTACGACTGGTTCCTTCAGATGGAAGATGAATGACACCTTATTAAGAGATCAAGAGATTGTTAAGAAGGCCCCAAAAAGGACTATTTTGAAGTAAATCTGAAAACTACAGTGGAAAAAAGAGTAATCTGGGACGCAAGCAAAGCAGTTATGAGGGGGTTTCTGATACAGCAGAATGCAATAAAAAGGAGAACTCAAAATGAGAAAAAAGACAGAATTTTGGAAAAAATAAAAGAAGGAGAGAAAAAGCTAAGATCGAAACCAAAGTCACAGGAGATCTTGAGAGAAATTAAATTATATCAAGTACAATATATGAAATTAGTAAACAAGGAATTCAAATGGAAAATTAAGCAAATGAGGCAAAAAAAATTTGAATCGGCAAATAAATGTGGAAAACTGCTGGCATGGCAGTTGAAAAAAAGACAGAAGTTGAATACGGTCACTAACCTTGAGATAGAAGGGAGAAACATCCAGAATCCTGTGGAGATTAGAAAGTGCTTCCAGAGATACTTCAAACAACTTTATACACAGGGGCCGCAGAAAGAGACTGATATAGACCAATTTTTAAGAACTAATGGATTACAAAAACTATCTCAAGAAAATAAGACAATATTGAACTATGAGATAACGGAACAGGAGATTGAAGGTGCCATCCAGAACATGCAATTGGGCAAGTCTCCAGGGCTGGACGGGTTAACCTCCAAGTACTATAAGACTTTGAAAGACTATTTAATTCAACCATTAAAGGAGGTGTGCAATGAGATTATGGAGGGGAAGAAGGCACCGGAGTCGTGGAAAGAAGCTTTCATCACACTCATACCAAAACCCGAAGCTGAAAAGGCACAACTTAAAAACTACCGTCCCATATCCCTTTTAAATGTGGATTACAAAATTTTTGCAGATATTTTAGCCAATAGACTGAAGAGAGTGTTAAATGAAGTAATACACAAAGATCAGGCAGGCTTTCTCCCAGGTAGACATTTGTCTGATAACACAAGGAACATTATTGATATATTGGAGTTATTGCAGACGAACACTAATACAAAAGCAGTGTTAATTTTTATTGATGCGGAGAAGGCCTTTGATAATATTTCTTTGAGTGTTATGAAAAAAAACCTTAAGGGTGTGGGACGAGGGTTTGAAAATAGTATAGAAGCAATCTATTCGGAACAAAAAGCAAAATCGATAGTTAATAATGTGGTGTCAGAAGAGATTAAAATTGAAAAAGGAACACGACAGGGTTGCCCTATCTCTCCATTGCTATTTATCTCGGTCCTGGAGGTGCTCTTGAATATGATTAGGAAGGACCAGTTGGTTAAAGGAATTCAGGTCGGAGCCAAACAATATAAACTTAAAGCTTTCGCAGGCGACCTGGTTTTGATGTTGCAGGAGCCAGAATCTAGTACGAAAAGAGTTTTAGAACTGATTCAGGAATTTGGTCAGGTGGCAGGATTTAAATTAAATAAGCAAAAAACTAAAGTATTGGAGAAAAATATGATCTTAACGGAAATAGAAAAGCTTCAGAAAGAGACAGATTTAAATGTGGTGAAGAAAGTGAAATACCTAGGGATAAATATGACAGCCAAAAACCTGAACTTATTTAAAGATAATTATGAAAAATGTTGGTCAGAGGTAAAAAAAGATCTAGAAATTTGGTCAAATTTGAAGCTCTCCTTGTTGGGTCGAATTGCTGCTATAAAGATGAATGTATTGCCAAAAATGTTGTTTTTGTTTCAGACCTTGCAGTTTGTGGACAGGATGGACTGTTTCAAGAGGTGGCAGAGAGATATTTCTAAATTTGTCTGGCGGGGCAAAAAGCCCAGAATAAAATTTAAAATATTGACTGATGCTAAAGAAAGAGGGGGGGGTTGCCCTGCCAGACATGACGCTATATTATGAATCAGCAGCCTTTTGCTGGATGAAGGACTGGCTACTTCTTGAAAACACTGACATTCTGGATTTGGAAGGGTTCAACAATGTGTTTGGGTGGCATGCATATTTGTGGTATGACAAGGTTAGAGCTCATAAAGCATTTAAGAACCATATTGTCAGGAAAGCAGTTTTTAATGTCTGGACAAGGTACAAATATTTATTAGAAAACAAGACCCCAAGGTGGTTGTCACCTATGGAAGCTAAGGCTCTGAAAAGACTCAATATGGAGGCCAAATGGCTGAAATATTGGGAGATACTAGAACAAAATGGAGACACATGGAGATTGCAGAGTTTTGAGAAACTAAAAGATAAAGTGCGAGATTGGCTACACTATTACCAAATCAGAGAGGTCTTTAATATGGATAAAAAAATAGGTTTCCAGGTGGAAAAATCGAAATTAGAAACGGAATTGTTAGAACCTAAAAGTAAGGTATTGTCAAGAATGTACAACTTGCTGTTAAAGTGGCATACTCAGGATGAAACGGTCAAATCAGCTATGATTAAGTGGGCACAAGACATTGGTTATAACATTATGTTTGCTGACTGGGAACGGTTATGGACCACCGGTATGAAATTCACGGCATGTAATGCTTTGAAAGAAAATATTATGAAAATGATTTATAGGTGGTACATGACACCAGTCAAGCTTGCAAAGATATATCATTTGCCTGACAATAAGTGTTGGAAATGTAATGAAACTGAGGGAACATTCTTTCACCTCTGGTGGACGTGCCCAAAGGTTAAGGCTTTCTGGGAAATGATCTATAATGAACTGAAAAAGGTATTTAAGTATACCTTTCTTAAGAAACCAGAGGCCATTCTCTTTGGCATTGTTGGCCAGATGGTATTAAAGAAGGATAGAACCTTTTTCATGTATGCAACAACAGCAGCAAGAATACTCATCGCAAAGTATTGGAAGACACAAGATTTGCCCACCTTGGAAGAATGGCAGATGCAATTGATAGACTACATGGAACTGGCAGAAATGACTGGCAGAATCCGAGACATGGGAGAAGAACAAACAGAAGAAGATTGGAAGAAATTCAAAGATTATCTGCAAAAACATTGTAAATTATTTGAATGTTAAAGTGATGCAGGATATAGAGATAGTGCGGCATTAGTGACAAAGTTGAAAGGAATGTGCAAAGATGTTTTATAAGTAACAAGTAAAGAAATACAGCAAAATTAATCGATGATGGGGGATTAGAAGATAAGTGGTTAGCAGCGGTAATGGTTAATTTAAAAGAAATTAAGCAATATTAAAATCAGCCAAAATAGAGGAAGAATTTGTTGAAACTAAATTGGAAACTGGAATACAGAAAAGGGTGAGGAAGTTGGGAAAGTAAGTTACGTGAAATTAAGAGTTGAACTTATATATTTTTGTTTGATTTTTATGTTTTATATTGTTTATTGTTTGTTATTGTGTTGTCTTGTTTTGTTTGTTATGATAAAATTTGTTGAAACCTTAATAAAAATCTTTTTAAAAAAACAACAAAAATTGTCAAGAATTTTAAGGCCTTTTTTATAATGATGTCCCAAAATGATATCTCTTTGTTCCTTGGTCTTAAAGACCACAATACAATCTAAGTTATTTTGGTCTCTTTTTTAGGGCCAAATCTGTAAGCTTTCTCTACCCAATCTTCCACTTTCTCTTTTTTCGGATCCTAGAAATCCACAAAAAATCCTATCAAGGATTCTGAGTTTATCTTCTTCCAGAAAAGGGACCCCTCTCAATCTCAGATGTGATTCTTTCTTTTTTTTAAAAAAAGATATTTATTGAAGTTTTTTAAAAAATATATATACAAAAACAAAGAAAAAAGAACAATAGCAAAAACAAAACACAAACACAGAAAAATAACATATATAAAAAAGACAAAATACAAAACTAAAAACAATTTAAAAACAAATAAGGTTTCGTTCCCTTATTTTCTTATAACTTACTTCCCCGACTTCCTCATACCTCCCCTTTCTGTATTCCAATTTCATTATTAATTCAACAAATCCTCTCCCTTAATTTCCATTTAATTCTTTTTTATCCTTTCTTTTCTTTTTACTTAATCATTACAGCTGAAAACCACTTAATTTCTAAACCAACATCATTCTAGCATTCATTAATTTTGCAATATTTCCTAAGATAGTCCTTAAATTTCTTCCAATCTTCTTCCGCCGTCTCTCTTCCCTGGTCTCAGATTCTGCCAGTCATTTCTGCCAGTCCCATATAGTCTATCACCTTCATCTGCCATTCTTCCAAAGTGGGTAGATCTTGTGTCTTCCAATACTTTGCGATGAGTATTCTTGCTGCTGTTGTAGCATACATAAAGAATGTTCTATCCTTCTTTGGCACCAATTGGCCGACCATGCCCAGGAGAAAGGCCTCTGGTTTCTTCAGGAAGGTATATTTAAATACCTTTTTCATTTCATTATATATCATTTCCCAAAAGGCCTTAATCCTTGGGCACGTCCACCAAAGGTGAAAGAATGTACCTTCATTTTCTTTGCATTTCCAACATTTATTATCAGGCAAGTGGTAAATTTTTGCAAGCTTGACTGGGGTCATGTACCACCTATAAATCATTTTCATAATATTTTCTCTTAGGGCATTACATGCCGTAAATTTCATACCGGTGGTCCACAACTGTTCCCAGTCAGCAAACATAATGTTATGACCAATATCTTGTGTCCACTTGATCATGGCTGCATATGGCTTTCATCCTGCATATTCCATTTCAACAGCAAGTTATACATTTTTGACAGATTCTTAATTTTGGGTTCTAACAATTCTGTTTCCAATTTTGATTTTTCCACCTGGAAGCCAATTTTCTTGTCCAACTTGTAAGCCTCCATTATTTGATAATAATGAAGCCAGTCTCGCACTTTATCTTTTAATTTCTCAAAACTCTGCAATTTCAGTTTATCCCCTTCTTGTTCCAGAATTTCCCAATATTTCGGCCATTTGGACTCCATATTGAGCCTTTTCACAGCCTTTGCCTCCATTGGCGACAACCACCTTGGAGTTTTATTTTCCAGCAAGTCTTTATATTTAATCCAAACATTATACAATGGTTTCCTGACAATATGATTTTTAAAAGTTTTGTGAGCTTTAACTTTGTCATACCACAAATATGCATGCCACCCAAAAATATTGTTAAAACCTTCTAAATCCAAAATGTCTGTATTCTCAAGAAGCAGCCAGTCTTTCCACCAGCAGAAAGCTGCTGATTCATAATAAAGTTTAAAATCTGGCAGGGCAAATCCCCCCCTTTCCTTTACATCAGTTAAAATCTTAAATTTTATTCTGGGTTTCTTGCCCTGCCAGACAAATTTAGAAATGTCTTTTTGCCGCTTCTTGAAACAGTCCATCTTGTCCACAATTTGCAACTCAGATGTGATTCTTTCACAGTCAATTGGAGAAAAGCAATTGAATTTGCGTTTTCGTACTGCAAGCGTTCCAAATCCTGCACTCTAACATTCTCCAGCTGTGTCAACCTTGCATCATATGAGTTTATCTCATCTTTCATGTCGGTACTTAAATGTTCAATCTTTTTCCCCAACTTATTTATAGAAGCTGTGTTACGGTCTAATCCTTCTTTAATATCATTTAACATTGACATCACCGACTCCTCAAATTGTGGTGTTGCTTTAGAACCACGTCTCAGCCTTTCTCTTTCTGAACTCATAGCTAAAGAATGTCAAGGTCAGTCACACAGTCTGGTACAATAAAGGAGAAAAACAAGTTCCCTTCACCAATCCCACTGCAGCCAGATCAGGAGCAGCTTCCTTAGTCTTTCCCTTAGTCTTTAAAACTCATTAAATCCCAACGACAAAAATGGCTAAGAGAAAATTTTCCAAGGCTCCCCTTACTCTGAGGGAAGAAGACACTTTTTATCCACTTTACAATGTTGCCAGGTAGCACAGGAAAGTTTATGACCAACTCAGTAGAGACAGGGATTGAATGTTTCCACTTCCATTGTGACGTCACAATGGAGACTAGACTTCCCTCCCGTGTGGTCCGCTGCCGAAAGAGGATAGCTTAGTCTTATTAACAGATTTCCAAAATAGCACGAATTGTCCAAAGCCCCCTTTCCTCCCAGAGGGGGGTGGGTGCTAAATTGCTTGTAGAGTTTTAAAAGTTTTTCTTTCCTTTTAGGCTTCAGTCTTAGCGCACTGATTTTTACTTTGTTCAACAAAGGGGACCGACCTCCGTTTTTAAGTCTCCCTTTTCTTCCCAATTTTCCAGATGAAGTTTTTAAGTACTTACAGTTCCAAATTTCAGTCTCTTTTTTAATGAAAGAATTGGCCGCTCCAGCTAGCCAGTCTCGGAGCTTCGCTGCTTTGAAGGGCACACTCGTTTCTGCTGTGCTGCGTCTCCCACCCCGCTCACTCTTGGGGCTCTTATGAGCTTACCGGGGAGCAGGGGAGTCGCTAAAATGCACCTGCCGGAACACCAGGTCCTCAGAACGCCTGATCTGAGGTTTTTTTCCGGGGAACAGCGACGCTCTCATGGTCTTCCCAACTTCAAAGCACAAGGGCTCTTTCAGCCGAAAGAGCTCTCAACTGCCATAACTGCACGGCCAACCGATTGGTTAGACTTTGACAGATCATTTGAATACACATCCTTTCCAGACACCTGGTTTTACCCATTTACTAGATGCGGTAGCGCCGTTTTTCCTATTAAGTGTTTCCCTCAGCTACTTTTATTTACAGGGGGCCGGTAATATGTTTGTTGTGTGTTTACTCTCCTTAGGTGATGACAGGTAGGTATACAGGGAATAGCCAATACCAGGAACTCATTTGGGTGCAGTTTCCTGTTGAACAGACTACCTGCTGCTCTGGTGCCATTCCTTTCTGTATAGTTGGCTAATGTCTCTACGCCTTCCTTTTAACAGAAACAGATTATGCTGAGTCATTATCAAGTTGTTTGACTCAGAATGTCTCTGGGCTTCCACTGGAATTCCTGTGCTAACCCCCTGCATTTCCATTTCTTCAGGCATGTTCCTTTACATTGTATTGCTGACTGCATCTGCTGAATAAACTGAATCTATTGTCGGTTACCCTGCCTGGTGTGTTTTTTCTAACTTGTTTGGCAACCTTTTTTCACCCAAGTGAATGAAAGGTGTTAGCCAAGTACTTTAGAAGGCCTGTGAAGTTGCCTTCTGCATTTTTAGTTTCTAGGAATAAAGCAAAACATGTTAATTCATGGGAATGGAGGATTCATATAGAGAAACACAACATCGCGCACACACCCTTTACAGCGTTTATCACAGTGTGCACACGTTCTTTCCCTCTCCCTTCCACGGCAGCGCTTTCCTCCTCAGGGACAGGGCATTCTTGTGCCACACCGGGTGCCGTTGACGGCAGGAGGCGGCTCACCCACCTCCCTGCCTTAGCCGGCTGCTGGCTCTGGCTTGCAAATAGATAACCAGTGCTATAATACAGTCATAGGCTGACTCGGCCCTCCAGACGTTTGGGACTACAATTCCCCTCATCCCCAGCTCACAGGACCAGTGGTCAGGGATGATGGGCGTTGTAGTTCCCAAACAGCTGGAGGGCCAAGTTGGGCCATGCCTGCTATAGTAGGTGGAGAGGAAGCAGGTTCCAAGAAGCACACATTCCAACTGCAAGATTCCTTGTTTACAAATGCAACCGAAACGAATCTTGCAAAGAGCACGTCATAATGAAATACGCAATTGAATGTGCCTAGTTTTGAAAAGTGAAACCCCTCTCTTTGTGGCCCTTCTTTCAAGCGTGGTTAATGCCTGATGTTTACAGGTAAGACCAGGTGTCAGCAAACCTTTTCAACGGGGGGCCGGTCCACTGTCCCTCAGACCTTGTGGGAGGCTGGACTAGATTTTAAAAATAAATAAAAAATGAACAAATTTCTATGCTCCACAAATAACACAGAGATGCATTTTAAATAAAAGGACACATTCTACTCATGTCAAAACACGCTGATTCCCGGACTGTCCGCCGGCCAGATTGAGAAGGCGATTGGGCCGGATCTGGCCCCCGGGCCTTAGTTTGCCTACCCATGGGTAAGACCTACTACAGAAGGAGGACGTGGGTGGTGCTGTGGTCTCAACTACTGAGCCTATTTGAAGTGAAGGACATGAGGCAGGAGTTGGTAATGCAGGTGAGCTGTGCACAAGCAAGCTGCCAGCTAGCTCTGTGGAGACTCCTTTTATTGGCACAATATGCAAACTCAGGCAGATGCATTTTGGGCTGTGACCTTTACACATCTTTCAGTCCCAAGATTGTGGGGTGGTACAAAGTTATTTTGGCACCTGTTTCCACCGCGTCAGTTTCCCCTTGCACAATATATGACGAAGGAGACAAAGGTCACAGACAGGGCATGGCAGACTACTAAGACTGCAAAAGGTTAGACAGATGGCAAGATGTTCAGACAGCTGTGGCCTTATCTGTGAGGGGGAGTGTGCTCCGCACCCCAAGGTCACACGTGCAGACAGTTGAGGCCAGGGCCTGATAATAATTTATTTATACCCCTCCCATTTTGATGAAGAGTGGCCCTCGGTCCCTCCACTTCGGAGACCCGTCCCAGCCCCCCACCCTCACGACCAGAAGGAAATGGAAGAGTGTTAAAAGCAAAATTGAGCGAAGCCAAGGGTGACGACGACAGGTATTTAAAATTCTGCAATTCTCCATTTCTCCTCTAAAGGACAAGAGATGTCGTTGTTAAATACCATCGTGATTTTTAAAAATACATAAAATTAACATGGAAAAACAGGAAACACTCCCATTGTGCATTCTTCCTCCAAATGCCTCCGATCTGTAGGGCTTTTGGTTTCAGGAACACAACAAGAACATCCATGACACTTCCAGAGCTCTGCACGATCATCTGGGATACTGTATCAGTCTCCCCCTGGGTGTGACT
This sequence comes from Podarcis melisellensis, assembly GCF_964234715.1. Taxonomy (NCBI): domain Eukaryota; kingdom Metazoa; phylum Chordata; class Lepidosauria; order Squamata; family Lacertidae; genus Podarcis; species Podarcis melisellensis. The sequence continues at coordinate 17,131,095 of NC_138535.1, forward strand.
TCTGGCCATTGCTTCCCATTCCATGTGGGCATCAGAGAGAGCAAATCCAGCCCTCTCTGGCATCCCAGTCAGCAAACCACCGCCATCTTGATGTGTCCAACATGACACAGCTTCAATTCCTGCCGCACACACACTGCCCGTTGGCTCAAACTGCTTTTGCAGCTTCGGGAACAAACAAAACAACTCCCCATTCTCCTTTCTCTTCTCAGGGAATGAATCAGAAGCATCGGGAAATGTCCTCCCTCTGTAGCACATAAATCAAGGGCTACATTTTTGGCAAAGGCTTGCCACATCAAGTAGCTATTCTGTCTCTCGAAAAGCAGCTTTTCCCATTCCCTCTACATAACTCAGGGGCTGGGATCCAGTCCTGCTCCATCTCCACTCCAGAGATTCCAGAGATTACTCTGAGCCAGGCAAACATAGTCATAAATCAAACAGTGCGCGAGCAGCTGGCATCAGCACAAAAACAGTCCAGCCTATTTATTTTTGTTTTTAGGCTCTCGCTGTACTCACACAGACTCCTTTGCAGCTGCTCTTCCGTCCGGAGATTGCGTCATGCTGCCGGTTCCAGGAGACACCAACCGGGACAAAAACAGCCCCTGGTCCTTCAGCTGGCACCGAGTTTGTGGCCCCGATCCCTGGGCCCATTTTCAGGAACTCCCTACACTTGAGTAGGCACCCAACAGAGACACATGCCTGACTGGCATGTTCTCTCCCTCCTGCTCGGTCATTCGGGAGCTTCAAAAGATTTCTCCAGCCCAAACATCACAGCGACTGATACCAAGAGGCATCAGCACACTTTAGGACTAGCAGAGGGTTGGCAGTTTGCGTGACAGGCTCAATAGCACAGCTTTTTGGCTAAACTACGTTTATTTACATATAATACACTCGAAGCATCTGGACTCAGCTCCTTCCTCTTCAGCATCAAACAGCAAAGAAAGAGAACAAAGGATAATAGCCCTACATCACGGAACACAGTAAACCAAAACATCCTGTCTCCGTCACTTTCCACAATGTGGAATGAAAACATACACTGTCATGTGATAAAACCAATCCCATGACTGCAAACACAGGGCAGAAATCCTAACACTGACATGAGTAGAATGTGTGCTTTTATTTAAAATGCATCTCTGGGTTATTTATGGGGAATAGTAATTTGTCCCCCCCCCCTCAAAATATAGTCCGGCCCGTCACAAGGTCTGAGGGACAACAACTTCTTTCAACACTAAAAAAAACCCTCAACAACTTCAATATTAAAAAAAGATCAACAAGTTTGGTCGGCCCTTTGGTCGGCCCTCATAGCCCTTTGCTTCATCAAATCTGATGATAGATAGATAGATAGATAGATAGATAGATAGATAGATAGATAGATAGATAGATAGAGGGAGGGCTGGATTTAGGTTTGATGAGGCCCTAAGCTACTGAAGGTAATGGGGCCCTTTAAATGTCTATGCTATATGGTCATTGATGGACCTAATAGGTATCTAAAGCCATTTGCACTTAACAAAATAAGAGCCAATACAACACAAAACACTGTTGCTGTATGTAGGCTTTATTTTATTTGTTATTTATGTTCTATTTTGGAAATGTACATCCAGTTTTTTCCTTTAATTTTTTGGGGGCCCTAAGCTAGAGCTTGTTGAGTTTATACGTCAATCCGGCACTGCCTATGCACGTTTACTCGGAGGTCATTGCCACCTTTTCTGGTTGGGATCCCACGTCCTCCTCTTACCAGGAAACCCCACTGGGTTTGGCGAGCGCCAACGGGCTGCCCGCAATGCCCTACCCGAATTGCGGGCCAAACTCGGCCCTCCAGCTGTTTTGGGACTACAATTCCCATCATCCCTGACCACTGCTCGTTAGCTAGGGATGATGGGCATTGTAGTCCCAAAACAGCTGGAGGGCCGAGTTGGACCATGTTGGCACTAATGCTGCTGCCTCCCCCGCCTTCACCCATCAATCATCCCTCCAAGCCCTGCCCCCTCCTGCCTGCCCGCAAGACATATGACAATTACATCATGCGAGGAGAAGCGGAGAGGTGGGAGGGAGGGGGGAGAGGGCCAAGGCGGCCGCAGTCCTTGCCCTCTCCCTGCCCCACATGCATATGCAGACCGTAGCCTCGTTGGTGGCCAATGGCGCTCTGGCGTTCGGTTCATGCTCCGCCAGAAGGAGCGGAGAGCCTCTCAGTCCGTCCGCGCGGCTCGAGCGAAGCAGGTCGTACGTGTAGCAGCAGCGCCCCGGCGTGGGCAAGTCAGCTGCGGCCTCCCTTCATTGCCTTGCCCCCCCCCCCGGCCGGGTCTCCCTGGGAGGACCATGCTGATCCTACTCTTCCTCATTGACACGTACGCCTCCATGATGTGGCCAAGGGCACTGTCGAGCTTTTCATGAAGGTGCGCACGGGCCCCCCTGCCCCGTCGCGTGCCGTGGCCTTGCGAGTCCCCGCGCACACGCACCCCCTCAGAGACTGCGCTCCCTCAGCCTGAGGTGACCTTCCCGAGCATGCGCGTGCCCGCTCCCACTTTTGGAAGACGCACATTGAAACCCCCCTCCCCCGCTGTTTTAATGTATTTATATTTTGGTGTTAGCATGGTTATGGCTGGGGAGGGCAGGATATACATATAATTTATTGTTATTTATCATTATCATCATCTGTAAAACATCCCCACTTTGCACCCCCATGCCTCCAGGCAGGCATGGCCCAACTTGGCCCTCCAGCTGTTTTGGAACTACAATTCCTATCATCCCTGACCACTGGTTCTGTTAGCTAGGGATGATGGGAGTTGTAGTCCCCAAACAGCTGGAGGGCCAAGTTAGGCCATGCCTGACCTTGATGCTCCTTGTTAAAAGATGTTCAGCAGATGTTCATCCTGGCGCAGTGCCCCATTTCTTGGGATACTGGTTGAATTAGACGCAAACTTGGCTCTCCATCTGTTTTGGGACTACAATTCCCATCATCCCTGACCACTGGTCCTGTTAGCTAGTACAAATAAAGACTATAGGGGTTGGAAACTGTCGGTAGTCAACAGGCTCAGCTATTTATATGAGTTTTAAGGAGGTATTTAGAGCCTAGCTTATATATCTGAGTTTTTAAGTGAAAATTTGTGTTTTGTTGGGCAGGGGCATCCTTAAGCTGAAAATGCTTCTGGCTGGTGGTTTTGCTCAAAGCTTACCTGTCTTAGGAGCTCCAGGCCGTCTTTCATACTCATCTCGAATGTATTGGACAAAAGAGTGTGTATATATATATATATATATATATATATATATATATATATGCTCAGGAAAATTTTGAATGTGTGACATTTTAAGGTATTTTTAATCTTGGTTGGAAGCTGCCCGGAGTGCCAGATGGGCGGGGTACAAATAAATTATTTTTATTATTAACATAAACACATAACAAAAAAGCAAAAAAACAAAAGCAAAAAAACAAAAAAATGAAAGAATACTGAACAATATATATATATATATATACATATTTCCATTCGTCTTTCCTTCAATTTGACTTCCTTCCTGCTTTCCACGGTTTTCTTTTTCACTTCTAGTCTCTTTCGTACTTTGGCTGATAAAGAGGCTCGGCTTGGAAAATAATTACCATCCTTCACCTTATATCAATTAACCCCCAGCTTCTATCAGCTTTTATCAGTAAAAGGATACTGGGAGCTGACGGAAGAGCTCTCAAACCTTCCTCCCTTCCTCCCTTTCCCAGCTCCACCAAAAGCAGCCTTAACAGCTCACAGATAGCATACCCTTTTGGGGCTGACAGTTCTCCCCTTCGAAGCTCCGGTGCAACACGCACAAGTGACCTGCGTGTTGGTGGCTGCTGGACACTGGAACAGAACCTGAGACCCAAGCACCTTATTGCAACTTATACTCTACAAAAGAAGAGCCAGTTTTTTCTCTTCTTTGTTCAGCAAGGCAGTACTTAATTCAGTACTTTTATTGCACTAGCGCTTCAGCGTTTTCATTGCTTTTTACCTTCTGGTACCTTTTTACCTTCTGGTACCTATATTTAAGCAGAGAAACATATTGAGAATCAGTGCTCGCTGACGAGCTAAGCAGGAGAAAGCTGCAGATACACCCCTACTCATCCATCGGCCCTGCAAATTAGGCAGAAACATCTGGGGACAACTGGCTTTCTAATTGGAAGACAACTACCCAACATGGTCCTCACCAGAAAGATATGTAAGGAGTTGGGTATCTTGCCAGATACGCCACTCAGCCCCCCGGGTCCTGGAAAGAGACAAAGTAAAATTATAAATTATTTCCCTAAGAGGGAGGAGTGCATGAGTGAACAAGTTGAACTAATTATTGACGAAGTCACTCCTACCCCCCTTACTCATCTTGACTGGTCACATTACTTCAAAGAGCTTCAACAAAACTCCGGAAACATAAATTCCCCAAGAAGCTTGGCGCAAGAACTAGCTCTAGCAGAGAAACCTGAGGAAAATATTTCTGTCATTAATAATCAGCGGCATCTGGCAGAATTAACAACATGCCACCAAGATCAGACGCCCACTTCTAAGCATACTCAAACTGAACTGAGTGATGGCCATTTTCGGGCCCACCTCCAAGATATAAACACAGACCTTTCCAACATAAAAAATTACTTGACAATAACAAATGGGCTATTGCTGACCCTTGTGGAAAACTTTATTCCCCAACCAAAAGAGACAACAGCAACTGATGCACCCCAAGTGCATAAACCAGATGAACCTGTGAAAATGAGACAAGTAGTAACAACCAAGAAACTGCAAAAAAATAGACCAAAAGCCAGGGAAAAGAAAACTGAGAACATTAAATCAACAAGGAAAATAAAGATAAGTCGACATAAACAATGGCAGAAATTATTTAATCTACTCCCATTGGACTCAAACAAATCTGCTACACGAGATAAAAAAGAGAAAGGCAGGAAGGGGAAAAAGAAGTCATTGCCACAGTTAACGGCTAAGGAGGCATCTCCGAACCAGAATTTAGAACTAAATGGGAGGATGGAAGCAACGTCCCAGAGCCCTGGTAACAGCTCACTCAGTGAATTAGATACTGGGGGAGAAGTGGTCCCTAACAATGAAGGCAGCAAACCACTTAGCAAATTGGGATATGGGGACGATGCAATGCCCAATCGCGATGACAACACTATACAAGATGGGCAAGCCTTTACTCAGGCAAGATGTTGGAACCTGATTTTAAATCCCCAAAAATTGGTATTTACAAACTTCCCAAAATCAAAGGGCTTCCTTACAGGGAAAGATCGAAGAATGAGCTCCTTGAACATTCTGAATGATATATTGCCAGGAGCAGTAAAGCCAAATGACATTACTTCTGTAGATTATCTGCATCATGATGGTTGTTCAATGAGAGCAATGATCACATTTAGAGACCAGAACCTGGCCAAGTTTATTTACAGATCAAGATATATATTCTTAAAGGCCCAGGTAAAAATTCTCAGATTTTTTGAAAACAAGGCACCACCGAATCCCCTTCTGGAAGCAAAGCATGCAAACCCTAGTAAGGAGAAACAACCTTCCAAAACCTGGCCTGGTCTCCAGAAACAAGAGCCCCAAAAACTAAAAAGGAAAGATGCTCACCTGCAAGACCTGCAATTTCAAGAGAATGAAGATGAGGACCTTTTTTCCGTGGAAGAAAATACCTTAATCAGGCAATTTTGCCAATTTCCATCTCCAATACAATCTGAAATATTAGAAAGATTAGATATGCTAAGAATTAAGCTGGCTAGGAGAGATATAAATAAGGAAATCAATGTGGACGCCCATAAAAAGGACCAGACTTCCTCTAATTTGAACCCTATACAAGAACAAAACCCAGCGGCCTGTCAGCCACGTTACCTTCAGACAATGGCTGAGATTAACCTACCTTCAATCAAGGAAGCCCAGCACATTGAAGAGAACACTACACCACCTCCAATAAGGCGAACCATCCCTAAGGTGAACTCACCAGGCTCTTGGGACAAGCTGAGGTACCTAGACGAGGCAGAATTAGGCCACAATCAGGTACCGGAAGAATACCTACGGAAAGAGATAACACACTTCAAAGGCCCGGTGACCACTAATGTCAGTACTCAACATTTACCAGCTGAAACTATAGAACACTTGGCTAGTTTGCCATGTATGGAGAGCAATGGGCCGGCTCATAAAAGAGTAATCCCTAAAAGCACCTTGGGAAACAATTGACAAAGACCAGACCAGAGGCAAACACCAGCCGGCTCTTTATCTCCGCGGAAATTCGACATCATTAGAAATAAACAGGCTCAATCCTCACTCACAAATCAAGCAAAAGTAGTTCTTTCCCTGAAAGGTGCATCCAACCCACCCCAGAGCCTTAAAATTGTCTCCTGGAATGTTAACGGCTGGGCGACAAAGCAAATGGATCCTGAGGCAATAAACTTCATTTCTTCTTTTGACTTTGTGTGCCTCCAAGAGACCTGGTCCCAACAAAGTATCGCTCTCCCAAATTATTGCTCCTTTAGCTCCTGTGCTCGCAAACTAACCAACAGGGGTCGCCCCCAAGTTGGCCTCGCCTGTCTTATTTCAACCAGCTTATCCCTCACTATTTGCGAGGAAATTAAATCTTCCCCTTACTTTCTCACTATAAAGATCCATCTTCCAAAGACCAAAAGCCCATGGTTGATAACTACAGTATATCTGCCCCCAGTAATTAATGATTCCGACCGCAATGAAAGGTGGTCTGAACTTTCGTCTTGGCTCCATGATCTTCAAACAACTAACCCAGGACTTCCTCAAATCCTCTTAGGCGACTTTAATGCAAGAATAGGTCCCAATGACGATGGTATATTATCTTCCGCAGCACTCCTGGACATTCCCCTGCAGCCCCCCTGGGGAAACAGATGCTCTCTTGATCCCATAACAAATGCGTCGGGGAGGCTGATGGCCCAATTGGCCTTGGAAAACGATCTCTGCATCGCAAATGGCAACGTTACTCCCTTGTCCTCGCAGCAGTTAACGTGCATCACTTCCCGGGGAACCAGTGTTGTCGACTACATTCTATTGACGCCGGAGCTATTCTCAATCTCCACAAAAATGGAAGTGGCTGAATATTTTGGTGGTGACCACCTTCCATTGACTCTATTGATAAACCTAATAGAGCCATTTTCAGCCCCCTCAAACTATAGTTCCACGGCACAAAGTTACCCTGTATACAAAACAAAGAAATGGACAAGCCTCAGCTCCTCTCTTGCCCTGGACATACAAAAATCATTTTATATGCCTGCAGTTCCCTCTGACCCAATTCTGCCCGCTGACCAATACCGGAAATTAATTGACGCTTTCTCAACAATTTACATAACCACCACCTCGCCTACCCACCAACGCCTCTTCTCTGAATCACCTTGGTTTGACAAGGAATGTAAAGCCCTAAGAAGGCGAATCAGGAAAATGGTCAGAATCATCAAATTTTCCAACGACCCCCAAACCCGTGCAAAGCTTGTAGATATTAAAAGGACATACAGAAACATGATTCATTGCAAGAAACAGCAGCACATCCTTGAGGCTTGGTCCACTCTTTGTTCGGCTGTAGAGAGGCATGACTCCCGCTCCTTTTGGCGCTTAGTTAGGCCTTCGGCACCATTCAATTCAGCTACCCAGATTTCCGCTGACGAATGGATTGCCTATTATTCAACCAGTTTCGCTTCTCCAAATCATCTTACAGATTACCTTCAATCCCCGTTGGACCTCTGTTCCTGTTCTTTTAGTCCCACTTCCTCAGTAAACTTTACCTCAACTCGCATCTTCAACTTCATAATGTCCATGCGAAGGAATAAGGCCCCCGGCCCAGACATGGTCCCGTTGGACCTTTTCCTGACTGATCCTCACTGGTGGAGCGAACAGCTGACTCCTATATTCACCGCTATCTCCTCCGCCCTAGACATCCCCGACTCCTGGAGAGAAGCTACAATAGTTCCGATCTTCAAAGGCGGCCAGCCAAACATCCCTAGGAACTATCGCCCCATCAGTTTATTATCTATTCCGGGGAAAATATTTGCCGCTGTTTTACTGGAAGAACTTCTTTCATGGGTCCATGAGAGGAACATTCTACCGCTAGAACAGATTGGCTTCCGAAAGTCAGCATCAACCATGGACCACTGTCTAACTCTCTATCACCTTGCCAGTAAATACACTGCACCAAGGCAAGGCCACCTATTTGCCGCTTTCATGGACCTGGAGGCCGCCTTTGATTCCATTCCTAGGCAGAGATTATGGTCCAAACTTGCCCATCTGGGAACTGATCCGCACCTCCTCTCCCTAATTACTTCCCTTTATTCAAACACCACAGCTCGCGTCCGAAGTGGTCCCAACGGCTCCCTTACCACTCCATTCCCAACGGCCAAGGGCGTCCGACAAGGTTGTCTCTTGGCCCCTTTACTGTTTAATCTCTATCTTCATGATGCAATTTCCCCTTTGAAGTTAGCAACTAAGTATCCTCCTCACTTAGCAGGCCACCCCGTTGCTTCCCTTTTCTATGCAGATGATGCCGTCATCTTATCCAGAACAGCTGCGGACCTAGCAAATGCAGTTAATGCATTTATCGCCTATTGTAAGGCGGAAGCTCTTAATATTAACTATAAAAAATCGAAAGTCCTCCACTTCACTCGTTCCCGCAAACTCAAGCTGGAGCCACTTAAGATCACAGGTGGCTACTTAGAAAAGGTAAAAGCCTTCAAATATCTAGGCTTAATATTCACTTATAATCTCTCCTGGACCACCCACTTACAATCTGCCTTCCTCGCTGCAACCACGACCTCTAATGCCATTGTCCGATTTTACCACCAGAAGGGCGGCAAACACCTTCCAGCAGCAATTCAAATATTTAATGCCAAAGTTGTCCCTAAATTATTATATGGCTGCGAAGTATGGACTACAGCAATATCAGGTAACTTGGATCGCCCACTTCATATGTTTCTGAGATCTCTTTCCGGCGTCCCGAGATGTGTCTCAGGTGCAGCCCTACGACTTGAGTTCGCTCAGCCCTCAATTGTAAAACGAGCATGGAGTCGAGCCATTTCCTATAGCTCCCACCTATTAGCATCGGATGCTCGAATTAGAGGTGGTTTCTCCAATCTGATCCTAAGAGATATTCATAATTCTCCTTGGAAAACTACAATTATCCTCAAATTCCGCTCTCTTCTCAATCTGAACTGTAAAACTGTTCTTAACTTAGAGTGTATTAGCCCGGCGGCCCTACCTCCATTTAAAAAGAAGCTACAGCAACTTGACTTCTCTAACACAGCTTCCCATGCAAGAGGGCCGTGTTCAGGCCTAGCCCTAGCTATTCCACCCCCTGAAGGGATCCCTCTATACTGCCTCACAATTCCTTCGGAGGCTAAGCGAAGGGCCTTTACCTGTGACCGTCTCAACTGTTTTCCTACAGCAGTTTTGTCGGGTCGCTATTCCAGAGTTCCCATCGCAAAGAGAACATGCACCTGTAATGACACGGCTCTGGAGACTATGGAACATGTAATGCTCTTCTGTCCCAACTGGACAGATGAAAGATCTCGGTTTCTAACTCCTCTTGTGAACAAGCTTCATCTCCCAATCCAGCCTTGGATAGTGTCCCTTCTTTTGCAGGATTCTGATTGTTGGATTACCAAGATGACAGCTAACTTCCTGCTTAGTGTGATGAAGAGGAAAGCGGCACCAACTTCTTCTTTAATACCACAGCTGTAGTCGATACGCCGCACAATCGAACGAAGTTCCAAGTAGCCTTATTGTACTAGGACAAGGAGCTAGGACAAATCTGAGGAGATGAAGGACCCCTTAACGATCCTCCTCCAGCCTCAGCAGTTTTTTGTCTTTTTGTTTTTGTACTCTCTGTCACTTGATGTTTTAAATCCCCTGTTACTTTTGTTATCCCCATTTTTTTTTTTAAAGTATTCGCCCAGGACGATATCTACTTTTACCTCCCCACCTCCATTTTATGCTGTTATTTCTATGTATACTATGCTATGGCCATACGGCTAATGCAATAAATCTATTGATGTTTGTTATCCCTCCCTTTTTAACCATTTATAACCTAAGTAGCACAAATCATCCTGCCAAGGTTAATCGAAAGGAAGGAAATATATATATTAGGATGGAGGAAAGCCCGTTTTTTAGGGGTTCAGATCAAAGCTTTTGAGCTTTTTTTTTTTTAGAAAGGAAAACCCTGTTGATCAAAACAAGTCCAAGTACTCATTTGGGGACACTGCTTTTTGCCAAAAAAGGTAAAATGTATGTAAAATCAGATCTGTGTTGGAGGTGTAACAAAGTGGAGGGGACACTTGTACATATATGGTGGTCTTGCCAAAAAAATCAAAGGTTTCTGGGACACGGTGCATGAAGAACTAAAGAAAATGTTTAAACAAAATTCCATGACGGAACCCATGGCCTTCCCCATGCCCAGAATTGACGATGTTTTGGCACAAGTGAGGCAAGGTAAATTTTTTACCAAGCTGGACCTCAGGGGGGTGTACAATCTGATTAGGGTGCGGGAGGGAGACGAATGGAAGACGACCATGTTCACCCCCCTTGGGGCATTTGAATATCTCGTCATGCCGTTTGGATTGCAATCGGGCTCTGCCTGCTTTCAAGCCTTTATGCACCACGTGCTGGGCCCCCTGCTGTACAAGAATTGCGTGGCCTTTTTGAATGACGTTTTAATCTTCTCGGAAAATGAAGCACAACACATGAAAGACGTCAGGCAGGTGCTGGAGAGATTGAAGAAGCATCAGTTGTGGGTCAAGCTGGAGAAATGCTCAGGAGGTCGAGTTCCTGGGGTACCAACTGTCGGACAAGGGGTTGGCCATGGACCCGGAGAAGGTGAAAGCAGTGCTGGACTGGAAGAGCCCCAAGACAAAGGATGTGCAGCGGTTCCTGGGGTTCAGCAACTTCTACAGGAAGTTTATCAAGGACTTTGCGCACCTAACAGCACCCATAACCGATTGTCTCAATGGCAAGAAGTTTGCATGGACCAGGGAAGCACAGCAGGCCTTTGAAAGTCTGAAAAAGGCCTTTGTGTCAGAGGAACAGCTGCTACACATGGATCCTAGGAAGCCTTTGAGGGGGGAGATGGATGCTTCTGACCGAGCCATCAGAGCAGTGCTGTTGCAGCAAGGCCCGGGGAGGACTGGAGGCCTTGTGCCTTTTTCTCCAGGAAGCTGAGCAAATCAGAACAAAATTACACTATTTATGACAAAGAGTTGCTAGTCATATATGCGGCTGTTAAGCAGTGGAGACACTTTTTGATCGGGGCTCAGCACCAGATCCAGGTCCGAACGGACAACAAGAACCTGGAAAACTGGTGCACAGCGTGCATGCTCAACCAGAGACAGGTCAGATGGTTGGAGGCCTTCTCACAATATAACTTTAAGATACAGTACGTCTCTGAGGGGGAAAACGTGAGAGCGGACACACTTTCCAGGAAGTCGGAGTACATGGAAGGGGAAGGACCGTCTGTAGCCAGACAAATGTTCCAAGAGGACAGATGGTCATGTGGGGGAGCACTAACAGGGGAGGAGGAACTGGTTGGGCTCACCAGAGACGATGAGTTTGCTTAAACTAAAATTAGGGAAATTAAGGATGGAAAGGGGGGAAATGGGAGTTTTGAGGAGAAAAGAGGGCTCTTGTTCTACAAAGGGGCGCTGTATGTACCGGGGGAGCCACTGAGGGTCAAAATCCTACGACAGCTCCATGACAACCCCACAGCTGGGCATTTTGGGCAACATAAGACCATGTTACTAGTCACCAGGTAGTTCTGGTGCCCAAGGTAAGGGAGGATGTACGGGAATATGTCCGAGGGTGTGACAGGTGTCAGAGGGCCAAAGGGCCAAGAGCAGCACTGGCGGGTTTACTGGAACCCTTACTGACACCAGGGAGGCCCTGGGAGGTGGTGTCCATAGATTTTATGACAGATCTGCCCAGGTCAAGAGGTAAGACGGCGGTGATGGTGGTGGTAGGTCTGCTGACCAAAATGTGTCACTTCGTGGCATGCTCCAATCCGGTGACAGACGAGGAGACTGCCAAGCTGTTCGTGGACCACGTTTCCACATTTTTTGACTGCATGGAGTCCCATTGAGGGTGGTCATCGATCGCGGAAGACAGTTCACCTCACGGTTCTGGTGTAAACTCATGAGCTTATTACAGGTAGAGGTGAGCTTCTCGACGGCAAGACACCCAGAAACCAACGGGCAGGCCGAGAGAGCTAGTGCCATATTGCAGCAGTACTTACGCTGCTACGTCGGTCAGAGGCAGAATGATTGGGTGGAGAAATTAGCACTGGCTGCGACTTCCGATTGAGAGCGACCCCGTCGCACGCGGGGATTTTTCCGAGCGGAGAATCCCGGGTTTTTCAGAGGATTTAGGGGTGCCACAGGGCGCAGTGGCCCCCAGAAGTAGTGTCTGGAGGGTGTCCAGACACTCAGGTTCCCGTGGAAGCCGAAACGCAGACCACCCAGCCTCCAGGTAACTCCCAAAAGGAGTGAAGAGTGCGGCGGGGAGGGAGAGCGGGCTGAAGGGAAGCCATAGCTACCTCCGGAAAACGAAACCCCGAGCTTGCAGGGGGAGCGCTTAATTCTCAATCACAAGAAATTCGGATCTAAATTGCTAAAAAGAAGTGGATTTTAATATCAGGAAGAGCCGGATGAGAAATACATAAATACGAGATCGGCTGTCATCTGCAATCAGTTTGAACGCATTATACAAGCAAAGCCGGAGAAAAGAGAAGTGAGTTGCCACTAGCGGCTATTGTTTCTTTTCCCCTTTTAACTTGTTAAAAACTAACTTTTTAGAAGACATAAAGTTACATAAGAAGAATCCAAGTTAAAAGGGGGAACAGAGGGTTTAAATTTGGAAGGTCCTCTTTGTAACTGTGAGGGAAAAAGATAGAGAAATCGATCCCAGTTTCACTTTTTTAAAAAAACTGTGCAACGGAAGAAGAGCTTCCGACTCCATTGCTTATTCTTTTGTTTGCCTTTTGGTAACTACGGAAGGTTTTTTTTCTTTCTAATTGGGTTTTTTTTCTGCATACATCTTTTGAGTTACATATCTACTGGTCACCTATAATTTGGATTACAAATTTACTATTATTATTATTTTTTTATTGGGAAATCCCTAAAAAAAAATTGACTTGGAGACCGCTCTCTTAACTTTTTGGAGTTTCGGCCCCTTGTGGACAAAAGGAAAATTACAATTTTTTTTTCTTCCGCTTGCTCTTCTTTGTTCTCCCTGACTTTGCCGATTTGCTGTTTTTGTCCCTCTAGTGGGAGCTGGATGTTATTGGTTTTTCCCTCTCTCCTCAGCAACGGATTTTGGGAATTATTTGTTTGGATGGTTTTTTTTATTTAAACATATGTGAGGCCTACCTTCAAGAAGGATTATATTGTTTATTTTATTTTTTCCTTGTTTTTTGGATACAATTTATTTGGAGACTATTTTAAATTAATCAATATTAATTTATATGGAAAATTTATAAAACTTTTCAAATTTTTCTGCATTAAAGTGGATTATAAAATTAAATTGGAAAAAAGAAAAAGTGGCTTATAAACTGGATTATAATTTGATTATAAAGGATCAGAAAGGATTAGCCCAATTGGTGGCAGAAGATTTGGAACCTCAAATTTTTGAATTAATTTTCTTTTTTGTGTTTGCTGGTGGAGAGTGAATTTCTTGGGGGCACAACTGGAACAAATTGGAGTATAAATTGGATTATAATTGGAATACCGTGTCTTTTAAAATGATTAGCCTAATTGGTGGCAAGAAGAATATATTCACCTGGTTTGTGTCTCCAACTATTCATTTATTAAATCTACAGATCGGATTGGGCTGAAGACACTGCAAGCTTCGAAAGTGGAAATTTGAAGTGGGAATAAACAAAAGACTAATTATAAATTTTATAATATAAAAATTATAAAATTCAAACTCAATTGGATATATTTGTATTTGGGGTTAGGTCTACATAAGATTGGTTGAAGTGGTGGTGGGATTTGTGGGAATGTCTCACCAATCGAAGAAAGGAGGGGAGGGAGGAACACCAGGAGACAGAAGAGGATCAAAGCAGGAATCGGATTTTAAAGGAGAAATATTAAGAATGTTTGCAGAAATTAGGCAAAGTGAAAAGAATTTAGAGGACAAACTAGAACAAGTGGATAAGAGAATTGAACAGGTAGATACGAGAATTGGGAAAATGGACCAAAAAATTGACGAGACAGTAAAGGAATTGAAGGGTCAAATTAAAGAAGTATCCAAAAGAACACAATCTTTGGAAGAAGGAATGAAGAAGACAAGAGCTGAAATTAAGGAAGTGAAGCGCGAGGAATTTCCTTTGTTTACAAAAGCAAGAAACACAGACTTACTAGTCCAGAGGAGACAGGTAAATTCCAGAGACGATACAAGGAATTAACAGCAGAGGAGGAAGAAGAAGGAGGAGCAGTGGGAGGAGTAGGTCCTCTAGGGGGGAAGTATCCGGAAGAAAAGGAGGAGAAGAACGGGGAAAAGACTGATGAGGAACAAGAAGAGGAAGAACAAGAAGAAGATAGATTATAAAGAACAAATAATTTAAATTAATTTTAATCAGGAGTTCACCATGGCGTTGAAATTATGGAATTGGAACATTAATGGAATGAACGACAAGAAAAAACGAAACAAAATTGAACAATATTTTAAAAAGAAAAACTTGGATATTATTTGCCTTCAAGAGACACACGTGGTAAGGAAACATAGAAATTTTTTGATTAACAACAGATTAGGAAATGAATACATATCTTCTGACAAAGGGAAAAAGAGAGGGGTTGTATTATATGTAAGGAAAAAAATTGAAGCTCAGCAAATCTTCAAGGACGAAGAAGGAAGAATAATTGCTATTCAGGTCAAATGGCAAGGCAAAAAACTAAGAATATAAATTTAAAGCCTTTGCCGATGACCTGGTAATAACAATAGAAGATCCTCTAAAAAGTTTAAATGAGGTGTTAGAGGAGATTGAACAATTTGGCAAGGTGGCCGGGTTTATATTAAATAAGAAAAAAATCAAAGTAATGGTTAAGAATATGGACCAGAGCGTAATAGAAGCAATGCAACGAAAAACAGGGATTGAAGTGGCGAAGAAGGTAAAATATTTGGAAATATGGTTAACTTCAAAAAATACTGATTTATTTCAAAACAATTATACACCGGTGTGGAATGGAATTAAAAAAGATCTGGAGGTATGAGGAAGGATGAAACTCTCTTTTTGGGGTAGAATTTCAACGATCAAAATGAGCGTGCTTCCAAAGAT
The DNA here is from genome assembly GCF_964234715.1 of Podarcis melisellensis. Classification (NCBI taxonomy): domain Eukaryota; kingdom Metazoa; phylum Chordata; class Lepidosauria; order Squamata; family Lacertidae; genus Podarcis; species Podarcis melisellensis. The sequence goes on from NC_138535.1 coordinate 17,146,368, forward strand.
GTTATTCTTATTTCAAATGATTCCTATAATCAAAGGGACAACGATCTTTAAAGAGTGGCAAAGAGTAATTTCAAGATATATTTGGCAGGATAAAAAGCCTAGAATACAATTTAAGTTATTAACAGATGTGAAGGAAAGAGGAGGCTTTGCCCTGCCAGACTTGAAATTATATTACGAAGCGTCTTGTCTCTGTTGGTTGAAGGCATGGATAAAATTTAAAAATAACAAACTGTTAGACTTAGAAGGATTTGATAACAGATTTGGATGGCACGCGTATTTATGGTTGGAGAAGAAGAAAAGTCATGAGGGTTTTGAGAATCATATCTTCGGGAGATCCTAAATAGAAATATGGGGTAGGTATAAAAATGTATTAGAACCTAAAGTCCCACACTGGTTGTCTCCATTAGAGGTTATGAGTGTAAAGAAAATTAATATGAGAGGGAATTGGATTACTTACGGTGATTTAATAATTAAAGAAGGGGGGAAATGGAAAATGAAGCCATATGAACAAGTAAAAGAATATGTGTTTGATTGGTTGCATTATTTCCAGGTAAATGAAATGTTTAAAAAGGATTTTAAAGAGAGTGGATATACAGAAAAAGAATCGAAATTTCAAACAGAGATAATAAATAATGAGTATAAGATAATGTCAAAAATGTATAAAATGTAGTTGGAATGGCAAACGAAGGATGAGGAGGTAAAGTCGGTTATGATACATTGGGCCAGAGACTTTGGTAATAATATACAATTGGTTGATTGGGAAAAAGTATGGAATGAAAATATGAAATTTACAGCATGTACTGCGTTAAAGGAGAATATTATGAAAATGGTATATAGATGGTATATTACACCGGTCAAGTTAGCAAAAATGTTTAAAACTTGTAATAAGTGTTGGAAATGTAAGGAAAAAGAAGGATCGTTTTTCCATATGTGGTGGGAATGTAAGAAGGTAAAGGGTTTCTGGGAAATGATATATAATGAGTTGAAGAAGATGTTTAAATACACATTTGTAAAGAAACCAGAAGCCTTTTTGTTAGGAATAATAGGAAGAGAGATAAATAGAAGGGACCACAAACTTTTTCAATACGCAGTAACAGCGGCAAGAATATTAATGGCCCAAAAATGGAAACAAGAGGAGTTACCGACCCTTGAAGAGTGGAGAATGAAACTTATGAATTATGCAGAATTGGACAAATTGACTGGGAAGATCAGATATCAACGGGATCACAAGTTCATCGAGGACTGGGGAAAGTTTACAGATTATCTGAAAAGCATATGTGATGAACAGACAATGCTAGTGGGTTTTAAAGAGGCTCTGTGAAGGTTAAAGATGTATTGTAAAAAAGAAATAGAATTGAAAGAATAATATTAAATGGCAATACTAAATATAGAGAATGCGTAAAAATGGAAAATATGGATGATTGGTGGAGAAGCCGGTGGAAGTCCAAAAAGGTGAAATTTGTGAATAATGTTTGAGATGGTGAATTTGTAAAAGGAAAATCTTAATAAAAATTATTATATATAAAAAAGAGAAATTAGCGCTGGCTGAGTTTGCATACAATAATGCTGAACATGTGTCCACGGGGATGAGTCCCTTTATGGCCAACTACGGGTGCCACTCCAGGGCTTTTCCAGGACGGGGGGAGGAGGAATGGAGTGTTCTGGCTGCAGAGCAGTTTGCAGAAGAGATGGAGGCTTTGCACCGGCAGCTACAATTAAACCTGGAAAGAGCTAAAGAAGTATATAAAAAGCAGGCAGACAGGCATCGCAGGCCAGGAGAGGTCATACAGATGGGGGACAAGGTGTGGTTGTCATCCCAGGGGTTGCCCTTATGGGGGGGGGGGGTTTGCAAAAAACTGCAGCCTAGACGGCTGGGGCCCTTTGAGGTAATCCATCAGGTCAACCCAGTGGCATTCAGGCTAAAACTGCCGGACAGCATGAGAATACATCCAGTGTTTCATAGGTCCTTACTTTCGCCTTACAGGGAGGGGCACAGCTCTACGGGAAGGGAGGAAGGGGTGCCCACCCATCCACACGTAGAGGAGAGGGAATGTTCTAATGAAGCAACGGAAATACTTGATTCCAGGTGGAGAGGGCACTAGATAGAGTACTTGGTGGCCTGGGAGGGGGAACCCAGCTCAGAAAACACGTGGGTTCCCGCAGGCTCCATCACAGAGGAATATCTGGTGGAGGAGTTCCATGCTCTGTTCCCACACAAGTCAAAACCCCAAGGGAGGTTCTTGAATGAAGTGTTCGGACCCACTGACGACGAGGGGGACTTCGTAGGCTTTCCATCCTCAGGGGAGGAGGAGGGACCCTGGGACGAAGTTGGGGGGTTGTCTGAGGGGGAGGAATCTGACTGGGACTTCCCGTCGGCTGGGGGGAACACGGGAGGATGGGAAGCAGTTTTTGAATCCACAGAGGACGGCGATTATTCTTTCCAGAGTTTTCCTCCCTCTCCTACCAACGACCAGGAGGGAGAGGCTGTTAGAGACCCCACCAACGGGGAGGGGGGTGGGGGGTCTTGAGGAGGGGGTGGATGTCAGGGCACTGCCATCAGCTCAGAGGCAGGAGGTGGAAGGGCAGTTGGGTTACACGCAGAGGGGAGACGTAGGAAGGGGGTCAAGTGACTACTCTGCTGGGGAAAGTTTAAGGACCGCCCACTCCCAGATTCTGCTAGCGACTGAGCAGACATGGAATTGAGCCGATCTGCATTGTGAATGTTTTGGACAGATAATAAAGCCTTGAAAAGACCAGGGGGAGTCTTGCCTGTTTGCTCTCGAGCAACCACGCCAGCATTCATAATAGGATCTGTCAGGGGCTCAGGAGCAGAGGCAAAGGAAAGGGAGGAAATGGAGAGCGAGGGGGAGGAATCCGAAGGAAGCGTAAGCGATGACAGTGGTCCGAGGTCTCTGAGTCTTTCCAGCGAATCAGAAGATTCACAGAAAGGGGCTCCCATGGTCAGAGCAAGGGGGGTGCTCCAGGAAGAAGGGGCCAGAGGGGACTCAGAGAGCAGCCGTTGGAAATCAGGACCAACTTCCCCACCAGAGCGCAGTAGGGGGGAGGAGTCCCAGGTATCGGGATCAGGCTGCTCACCGCCAGCGGGAGGAGATGAGTCAGGATTGGCCACGCCTCCATCGGAGAGCGAGGAAACGGTCAAGAGGAAGGTTGGAGGCTGGGCGTGCGCGCCAAGTTCAAATGTACAGGCGAGCGGCACAGCAGGTAGCCCGGATAGGGAGCCAGGTCCTAAAGCCCGCCGGAAGGAGGGACAAGAGTCAGGGGGGTCAGCGTCAGAAGAGTCCAGAAAGGAGGAGATCCCGGGGGGCAGAAGGACCCAGAGGAGAAAAGAGCGACGGAAGAGGTGGAGTAAGGCTAGAGTCTTAAACTGGTGTACAGGGGGTGGAGACTCAGACGGAGCTTCGCCGATCTAGGTTCTAAGACGTAGAGCTGCACGCTGCGGCTTGGAAATGGAAACTGGACTTCAAGAAAGACTTTTGTACATTATTACTGACTAGCGTTGGTCCTCTGTGAGCTGGGACCTAGAGGCAGCTCTGACAGTAAGCTCCGTCTGGAAAACACAAACCTCGCAACGTGAGTGGACGCAGTGAGGGGCAAAGATTGGTGCTTCGCGAGCTCACAAAAGCAGGACAAGATGACTACCGAAGACCAAATGGCAGCCCTGCAAAATGCAGTGATGCAACTTAACGTGGAGATACTAGCATCCAGGAAGAGGGAAGACGAAGCAGCTGCCGCCTGCAGGGATCTGCAAACCAGGTTGGATATGTTGACTAAGCAGGGGCTACCGGGAGCCAGACCAGAGGGGATTGGGCTGGGAAAGAGAGGAGGCAGCCTTGTGTCTCATTTCGATGGGAGTCTGCAGCAGTACCCTAACTTCCGAGCAGACGTGGTGTTTGCGCTGCAGTTGCTGGAGAAAGACTTTAGAGATGAGCAGGAGAAAGTGGGATTTATATTAACTCATTTGCATGGAGAAGCTAAAGCGTGGCTGCGCAATCTGTGGAGAGATAAGGATCCGGCACTCCAAAGTGCGCATGCCTTCATTAAAGCGATGGATGAGTGTTTTTTATCAACAATAGACGTTGATATCGCCAGAAAAGAGATACATGGACTGAAACAAGGGAGAGCCACTGTAAGGCAGTATCATTCCCGCTTTTTTGCATTGGTCAATGCGCTGGGATGGGAGAAAGATTCAGCTGCAGTCAGAGACCTTTTCTGGGAAGGGTTGAATGGAGCTGTGAAAGACGAAATTGCAAGGGGGGAAAGACCCCAGAGCACTCAGGAAGTTGTCCAGAGGGCGCTGACGATTGGGGTGCGTCTGGAAGAACGTCCTTGGAGCAAAGACAAAGGGCGTTGGGGACGCACGCCAGCGAGAGCAACTCCCTTCTTTCCCAGGGATGCAGCGCGCGCTCAATCCACGCCTCCGCTGGGAGGGGGAGAGGAACCGATGGAGATAGGTGGTGCAAGGGCTCAATCAGCAACCAGAGCCCTAACACCGGGAGCAGTCAAAGCGAAGCCTCCTAGAGGGAACAGGAAGTGCTACATCTGCGACAGTGCTCAGCACATGGCGAAAGAGTGCCCCCAGAGGCTCCACAAGCACACTGCAGCCTCCGCAACAGTAACAGAGGCAAATCAGCAGAGAGAACCGCAGCAGGGAAACGACAGAGTCTGGCTGGAAGCAGAGGCACTGGGGCCCAGCCAGACGAGTCAGTGAAGCAGTCCCCAGAAATTTTGCAGCCCACAGACCCTCTCCCGCCCAAACCAGTGGTGCAACTCACTGCATCGCTCCAGCTACCCAATGGACTCACAATGGAAGTGCCCATTACCATTGACTCTGGTAGTAACGCAGACTTTATAGGACTGGATTTCATTAAGCAACACAGCATAGCGCTCCTGCCAGCCACGCTGCCCCTGAAGGTTGTCACGGTGGATGGCAGGGAATTGCTGGGGGGGGGCAGGTGGTAAAGCAAACGCCGCCGATGGTGATGCAAATTGGAAATCACCGGGAAGTCATCAGCTTCAATGTCACCCGACTGTCGGACACGCCTGTAGTATTGGGCATGAGTTGGCTGCACAGGCACAGCCCAGCATTGGCTTGGTACCAGCGCCAACTGACTTTCGGCTCCTCCTACCGTGCAGAACACTGCATTCTGCCTAGCCCGGAAGGGGAAGAGGATGACCCGCAGCTACAATTAGGCACGCTGCAAGCAGTGCCCCACAAGTACGCAGCGTTTTTGGAGGTTTTCTGTGAGAAGGAAGCGGACAAGCTACCTCCCCACAGGTCCTATGACTGCAAGATTGACCTCCTGCCGGGGGCGCCGCTGCCGACCGGGAAACTGTATTCCATGTCTGAAGACGAACTGCAGGAACTCAGGGAGTTCATAGATCACAACTTGAAGCGCGGTTTCATCCGGGAGTCCAAGGCAGTGGGGGGCAGTCCCGTATTCTTCGTGAAGAAAAAAGACACGCCCCCAAAAAGGCTTGTGGTGGATTATAGAATTTTAAACTCGAAAACCAAGCCCACGGCCTTCCCCATGCCCCAAATCGACGACCTGCTCGCGACGGTGAGAAAAGGACGCGTTTTCACCAAGTTGGATCTGCGAGGGGCGTACAACCTTATTCGCATACGGGAGGGCGACGAGTGGAAGACGGCCATGTTCACGCCCCTGGGCACCTATGAATACAGAGTTATGCCGTTTGGATTACAAAATGGCTCCCACTGTTTTCAAGCCTTCATGCATCACGTGTTAGCGGGACTCCTCTACAAAAAGTGTGTCTGCTTCCTGGACGACATCCTGATATTCTCAGAATCGCAGGAGGCTCACAAGAGGGACGTCAAGGAAGTTCTGCAGAGACTACAGGAGCACAGACTGTATGCCAAGCTGGAGAAGTGCCAGTTCGACATGACGGAGGTGGATTTCCTGGGCTACAAATTATCGGACAAGGGGCTCGCCATAGACAGCGCCAAGGTTCGCTCAGTGTTGGACTGGAAGAGCCCGCGCAATCGGAAGGAGGTCCAGCGGTTTGTCGGCTTTGCAAACTTTTATCGCAAGTTCATCAAGGGGTTCGCTATGCAGACGGCGGCCATTACCGACACGCTCAGCTCCAAGAAGAAGAAGTTCATCTGGACGGAGCAGGCGGAGCAGTCCTTTCAGAAACTCAAGCGTCTCTTCTCGTCCGAAGAGCAGCTACTGCACGTGAATCCCAGCAGACCGATGAGGGTTGAAACGGACGCCTCAGACAGGGCCGTGGGAGCAGTCCTGTTGCAGCAAGACCCGCATGGGGACTGGAGGCCGTGCGCCTTCTACTCCAGGAAGCTCAGCAAGTTGGAGCAGAACTACACCATCTGGGACAGGGAGTTGCTGGCCATTCATGCAGCATTCAAGGCGTGGCGGCACTTCCTTATCAGAGCCAAACACACAGTGCAGGTCCGCACAGACCATAAGAACCTGGAGTACTGGCGCACGGCAAGGTTCCTGAACCAGAGGCACATACGCTGGGCGGAGTTCTTTGCGGATTTCGACTTCAGGATAGAGTACATCCCAGGCGACAACAACGTCATGGCGGATGCACTGTCCAGGAAGCCGCAATACCTCGAGGAGGCGGCACCGGCGGCGGCCAAGCACATTTTCGCACCAAAAGCGTGGGCGTGCGCTTCGGCAACCGTGGACCTGGATGCTGTACGTCGCGCGCTGCAGGAGGACTCCTTCGCACAAGCCAAGATGGAGGAGGTGCACAGTGGCATGGCGAAGGACGACGAGTTCCAGATACGCGACGGATTGCTCATCCGCAAAGGGGCCCTCTACGTACCGGGAGACGACCTCCGCGCGAAGGTACTGCAGCAGTTGCACGACGCACCCACCGCCGGGCACTTTGGCAAAGAGAAGACTGTAGAATTAGTAGCCAGAGACTTTTGGTGGCCCAAGATGCGGGGGGAAGTCGCGGATTACGTCTCGAGGTGCGACACCTGCCAAAGGGCCAAGCCAGTGCACAAACCGCCGATGGGACTGCTGGAACCGCTGCAGACACCGCTCGAACCGTGGGAGAGGGTGGCCCTGGACTTTGTCACGGATCTACCCAGCTCGCGGGGCAAGACAGCAGTTCTAGTGGTGGTGGACATGTTCACCAAAATGGCCCACTTCATTCCGTGCGCGAAGGTGGCCACGGCGGAACAGACCGCCAAACTGTTCATAGACCACGTGTTCAAGGTTCACGGTCTACCACGGTCTATCCTGTCCGACCGGGGGCGCCAGTTCATCTCGAACTTCTGGCAGAAGCTGATGGGCATCCTGAACGTCAAGATCAACCTAGCGTCGGCGAGACACCCGCAGACCAACGGACAAGCGGAGCGGGTCAACGCCATCATGCAGCAGTACCTGAGATGCTACGCGAATCAGCAGCCTACGACATGGGTGGACTACCTGCCGCTCGCCGAGTTCGCCTACAACAACACGAAGCACGTGTCCACGGGGGTGACACCGTTCTTCGCCAACAATGGGAGGCATCCCAGAACCTTCCCGGGATTAGAGAGAGTGGGGGAGGGGGAGCCACAGGCAGCGGACGCCTTCGCGTCAGAGTTGCAGGAGGTCCACGAACAGCTCCGAAGGCAGTTAGAACTAGCAAAGCACGCATACAAACTGCAGGCTGACAGACACAGAAGGGTTGGGGAAGACATACAGGTGGGAGACTGGGTTTGGTTAGCAGCCCAGGCAGTGCCGGCCAGATCGTTAGCGAAGAAGAAGCTCGGACATAAGCAGCTAGGGCCTTACCAAGTCGAGGCACAGGTCAATGCAGTGGCCTTCCGGTTGACACTTCCGGAGGGATCCAGAATGCACCCGGTCTTCCATAGATCAGTGCTCACGCCCTACAAGGCACCTCACAGATTTCAGGAGCCAGGGACGGCACCAGACCCGCTCAGGGAAACGCCCACAGAGGGGGGGTCGCCAAGGGGGGAGCCCATCAACGAGGTCACAGAGATTTTAGACTCGAGATGGGGGGAAGAGGGGGTTGAGTATCTCCTCGCCAGGGAAGGTACCCCGGCAAGCGCCAACAGCTGGGTGCCGTACTATGAGGTGGAGGAGCACTACCTCAAGGACGAGTTCCACGCACTCTTCCCACACAGACCTATGCCGGCAGATTATTTCGACGAATATCTTTTCACACCCACACTTTCAGCCAGCACGTTCCAGGGGTTCGCCTCGGACGAGGAACCGGCACTAGACACACGTTCCCCGGAGGGATCACCCTCGGGGTCTGCCTCAGACCGCTCTTATTGGTGGGACGATCGACCGGAGGAGCAGTGGCGCAGGAAGTGGCTGGAGGGTCCTTGGCAGGCAACATCCCCCGAGGAGACCGGGGGAGAGACGGACATGGACGTGTTGGGAGAGGACCTTGGGTTCGAGCACGGAGGCAAAGAGATGGAAGCAGAGGAGATCGACGTCGGCGAGAACATGGAGGACGATCCGGACTTATCTGGCTGGATGCACGCCACGGGGGACGAACTGTATCCGGCACTCACCCCCACAACGATGGAGCACCCAGTACCCACACCTGAAGGAGGGGAGGGGGGAAGGGGGGCTTCGAGGGGGGATGGATGTCAGGGGCTCAGGAGCAGAGGCAAAGGAAAGGGAGGAAATGGAGAGCGAGGGGGAGGAATCCGAAGGAAGCGTAAGCGATGGCAGTGGTCCGAGGTCTCTGAGTCTTTCCAGCGAATCGGAAGATTCACAGAAAGGGGCTCCCATGGTCAGAGCAAGGGGGGTGCCTAGGGGGACACCCCAGGAAGAAGGGGCCAGAGGGGACTCAGAGAGCAGCCGTTGGAAATCAGGACCAACTTCCCCACCAGAGCGCAGTAGGGGGGAGGAGTCCCAGGTATCGGGATCAGGCTGCTCACCGCCAGCGGGAGGAGATGAGTCAGGATTGGCCACGCCTCCATCGGAGAGCGAGGAAACGGTCAAGAGGAAGGTTGGAGGCTGGGCGTGCGCGCCAAGTTCAAATGTACAGGCGAGCGGCACAGTGGGTAGCCCGGATAGGGAGCCAGGTCCTAAAGCCCGCCGGAAGGAGGGACAAGAGTCAGGGGGGTCAGCGTCAGAAGAGTCCAGAAAGGAGGAGACCCCGGGGGGCAGAAGGACCCAGAGGAGAAAAGAGCAACGGAAGAGGTGGAGTAAGGCTAGAGTCTTAAACTGGTGTACAGGGGGTGGAGACTCAGACGGAGCTTCGCCGATCTAGGTTCTAAGACGTAGAGCTGCACTCTGCGGCTTGGAAATGGAAACTGGACTTCAATAAAGACTTTTGTACATTATTACTGACTAGCGTTGGTCCTCTGTGAGCTGGGACCTAGAGGCAGCTCTGACAGGATCCTTTATGTTTAAAATGCTAACACGGATATATTTTCCCTCCTCTCTGTCGGGAAGGAACCCATTATTTTTAGACCCCTCGATTTTAATTACTATCATGGATGGAAACAAGTTGACAAATACAGCAGGTGTGCAGGAGGAGGTAAGCTTTAAACTGTAATATGGGAGTTTAAAAAGCACTCCTGTCTGATATTCCCTTGGTGTTATAGCTGCTTGATAGCGATTGTGTGCGGAATATTGGTTATGTTTCTATCCCGTTCTTCCTGTCTTGCTCAGGGAGATCAGGCTGAAAGAAGATGGGAACACAGGCACTTCTGGCTCGTTGCCATGGAAGATGGCTGAAATTCCATCATCTCTGTTTCGCACAGGCAATTAGAGGCTGAGATGGGAGTGATCAGCTTCCCAAATTCCTCCAGGGCGAGAGGAAACAGTCTCATCCACAGTCGCCCAACACCTGGCCCCAAATCCAGAGGGAATAAGGGGCTGGGGGGAGCTGGATGGAAAGCCACCATGCGATTCTGGTACTCTCTGAAGCTGTCTCCGCGAGCGACAAGTCTTCATTTCTTAAGATGAAAAATTGGATTTAAATAATGGACATTCTTTGAATGAAGAGGGAGGATTTTTTCTGCTAATTAATTCAGCCTCTGAAGACTTAGAAGACTCGATTGGAAAAGGGACTATCATCTGAGATGCTGGTTTGACAGAATGGAAAGAGGGGGTGAGCCTTTACCTACTTTCTTTTGATATTTGCCTATTTGATTACATTTGGCGAATCCCCTCTGGAAGGAACGACTGCCGGACTTATGAAAGCAAGTGACACAATTTTTTTTTTTGCATTTGTTGATATAATAAGGTTTTAATAACTCTAAAAATTATTAACTGTGTGGAAATGACTGGGGGGGAGGGAAAATCAAGGCTTTCAACTCTTGGTTTCCTGGAAAAAGATCAAAAGACTCCCCTGGACTAGAAGAGACATCTCATTAACAACTGGAGAAATGCCAAAGAACTTTAGATATCTGCTTGGGAGGTTTCTGACACAGTATTAATTTAACAAGGAGCCAGGAGTGAAACCGAAAGTAGACTGACCAGCTAATTATATTGCTATGGGTGGGGGGTAAACCTCTAACATTTTACTTTTCGATACTTGTACTTCCAGTTTTCCCCTCCCCAGGAAAAGCTAATGTTTGAATAGCAGCTGGTTAAGGAACAACATTGGGCAGACGCCATGATTTGATTTTATCTGGACTGTGTGTCGATATGCCAGCTGCCTGCAGTGGAAGGATCCTGGACTGATTCGGCAGAAACACCAGTTTGCGAAGAGAGGATGTGAAATTTTTTTAAATGCATTTTTAAAAAAGGTTTTCTTGATTTCCAAAGGTATGTGCAATGTCTCTCGTATTTTTTTCCCACATAACACAAATCAGTTTCATTTGTTGAGACATTAGGAAGAATAGGGGGAAAGAGGTGGAGGGAGTGGGAGTGGGGTCGGGTGGTGATGTTTCTATTTTACTTAATATATGTTGGGTTTTGTGTCAGCTTTGCTTGTGCCGGTTCTCTGTTGTTCACTTGTGTTCCTTTGGTGGTGAGAGAGGTTGGGGTTGGCCTAGGGTGTGGTTGCTCATTTGTGGTTGGCTGTGTAGGTCTTTGTTTTCATGTGTGTGTGAGTGGGGTGGGTGGGTGTTTTGGATCAGGTTAGCCATATTGATTTGTATGCTGCTGGTGGATTTTTGTCAGTGTCTTGTTGGGCTGTGTATGTGATAAAGGGGAGCCATATTGGGGTGAAGGCGTCTTCTTCTATTTGTCCCCGTGTCAGTTTCAGTTTATTGGTTAATTTTTCTAGTAAGGCTGTCTCTCCAGGTCTCTCCAGTGTCTGGCTATGATGCTTCTGGCTGCTGAGAGTAGGTGAGTTATGAGTTCTTTGTGGTGTGAGTGGGCATTGTTGTCTTGGAAGATGTTTAGCAGGGCCATTTCTGGGGTGATTTCTAATACATGCTTGGTTATTTTAAATTTTCCTCGTATTACTGTTGTCCAGAATAGTTGGATTTTGGGACACTTCCACCACATGTGAAGGTATGTGCCTGTGGATGTGACCCTCTCCAGCATTTTGGTGAGGTTCCTGGGCCTATTAGCGCTAGTTTTCTTGGTGTTAGGTACCACCTGTAGGTGATTTTCAGAGTGAGTTATTTTCTTTTTGTTGATATGGATTTAAAGGGGGGTTTAGACCACATTCTGGTCCATTGAGTGGGGTTAATCTCGTAGCCTATGTCACCCTCCCATTGTTTTTTGATTGTGTCTAGGGAGTTTGTGGGATTTTGGAGTAGTATTTTGTATGTTGTGGATACCATCCCTTTACTGTGTCCCTTTGTTGTTAGGAGGTTTTCGAAGGTTGTCAGGGGCCTAGTTGCTGCTGATTTTACTGCTGGGTTGTTTAAGCGGGCATGTAATTGGTGATGTGTTAACCAGGACATTTGGGTGTCTTCTAGTTTGTCTTGAATTTCTTGTGTTGACAAAGGTTTGTTATTTTTATAGAAGTGTATTAGACGAGATAAGCCTTTGGTTTGCCAGGTTTTTATCTGGAGGTTTTGTGCTGTGTGATGGAATAATGGGTGGTACGCCAGGGGAATTAGTGGGGATGGGGTTGGGGATAGTTTGCCTATTTCTGTTTTCCATGCTTTGAGCATGGTCTGTGTGTACCTGTTAAGTGTTGTGGGAATTTTCTTTAGTTTGTTTGGGAGGAGTGGTGTAATGGTTATATATATATATATATATATATATATATATATATATATATATTTTATTAGGTTTTACAAAAAGTTAACAACCGACAAAAATCAACAAAAATCACAACAAACAACAAACATCAGAAATACAAACAAAAAATCAGAAAAAAGGAAAACATAAAAAAGAAAATTTAGCATAAAAAAACTCTCTTTCAAATTAATAACCTTCAAGACCTTATTTTCCTTACTTCCACCCGCCTTCCTTTCTTGTATTCCACTTTAGAAATTAGTTCAGCAAGATGATTCATTATTCCTTTTCATCCTTTATCCCTCCCTTTATACTCTTATTTATCTTAATCACTAGAACCCCTTCATTTCATTTTTAATGCCCTCAGCATTCATAAATTTTACAATGTTTTTGTAGATAGACTTTAAACTTCTTCCAGTCCTCTTCCACCTGCTCTTCTCCTTGATCTCGGATTCTGCCGGTCATTTCTGCCAGTTCCATATAGTCTATTACTTGCATCTGCCATTCTTCCAAGGTGGGTAGATCTTGCGTCTTCCAGTGCTTTGCAATGAGTATTCTTGCTGCTGCTGTAGCATACATAAAAAATATTCTGTCCTTCTTTGACACCAATTGGCCGACCATACCCAGGAGAAAGGCCTCTGGTTTCTTCAAGAAGGTATACCTAAATACCTTTTTCAGTTCATTATATATCATTTCCCAGTACGCCTTAATCCTTGGGCACGTCCACCAAAGGTGAAAGAATGTTCCTTCAGTTTCTTTACATTTCCAACATTTATTATCGGGCAAGTGGTAGATTTTTGCAAGCTTGACTGGGGTCATGTACCACCTGTAAATCATTTTCATCATATTTTCTCTTAAGGCATTACATGCCGTAAATTTCATACCGGTGGTCCACAGCCGTTCCCAGTCAGCAAACATAATGTTATGACCAATATCTTGTGCCCATTTTATCATAGCAGATTTGACCGTTTCATCCTCAGTATTCCATTTCAACAGCAGATTATACATTCTCTACAATATCTTAACACTGGGTTCTAGCAATTCTGTTTCCAACTTTGATTTTTCCACCTGGAAGCCATTTTTCCTGTCCGAATTATAGGCCTCTCTTACTTGAAAATAGTGTAACCAATCCTGCACCTTGTCTTTAAGTTTCTCATAACTCTGCAATTTCAATTTGTCCCCCTCCTGCTCCAAAATTTCCCAGTATTTTGGCCAATTCGATCCCATATTAGATTTTTTCAATGCCTTTGCTTCCATAGGTGAGAGCCACCTTGGGGTTTTGTTCTCCAAAAAGTCTTTATATCTGACCCAGACATTAAACAATGCTTTCCTGACAATATGGTTTTTAAACACCTTATGTGCTTTGTCCTTACCATACCACAAATATGCATGCCATCCAAAAACATTATCATACCCTTCCAAATCAAGAATATCTGTATTCTCAAGAAGTAGCCATTCCTTCAGCCAGCAAAAAGCTGCTGCTTCATAATATAACTTAAAGTCCGGCAGGGCAAACCCCCCTCTATTCTTTGCATCAGTAAGAATTTTATATTTTATTCTGGGCTTTTTGCCCTGCCAGACAAATCTAGAAATTTCTTTTTGCCACTTCTTGAAACAGTCCATCTTGTCAATAATTTGTAACGTCTGAAACAAAAACAACATTCTTGGCAATACATTCATTTTAATAACCGCAATTCTACCCAGTAAGGAAAGCTTCAAATTTGTCCAAATTTCAAGATCTTTTTTCACTTCTGACCAGCATTTCTCATAGTTATCTTTAAATAAATTAACATTCTTAGAAGTCATATTCACCCCTAGGTATTTAACTTTTTTCACCAATGTTAAACCTGTTTCTCCCTGAAACCTTTCCTTCTCAATCGGCGTTAGATTCTTCTCTAGAACCATAGTTTTTGATTTGTTCAGTTTGAAACCTGCCACCTGGCCAAATTCTTGTATTATTTCCAGAGCTCTTTTAGTACTAGGGATTGGCTCCTGTAATGTCAATACTAGGTCATCTGCGTAGGCTTTAAGTTTGTAATGTTTAACTCCGACCTGTATACCCTGAATCTGTTGGTCCCTTCTAATCATGTTCAGCAAGACCTCCAGGACTGAAATAAAAAGCAGAGGGGAAATTGGGCAGCCTTGTCGTGTCCCTTTCTCTATCTTAACTTCTTCTGTAACAGCATTGTTCACTATTAATTTTGCCTTTTGTTCTGAATAAATCGCACCTATACCATTTCTAAACCTTACTCCCACCCCCATCCCTTGCAAGTTTTTCCTCATAAAACTCCAAGAAATATTGTCAAAGGCTTTCTCTGCATCGATGAATATCAGCACAGCTTTTGTGTTAATATTGACTTGTAATTTTTCCAAAATGTCAATTAAGTTCCTCATGTTATTTGACATATATCTACCTGGGAGAAAGCCAGCTTGGTCTTTATGTATCATTCCTGCTAATACTTTTTTCAGTCTTTTGGCCAAAATATCAGCAAAAATTTTGTAATCCACATTAAGTAGGGATATGGGGTGGTAGTTCTTAAGTTGTGTCTTTTCAGACTCATTTTTCGGTATAAGCGTGATATAAGCATCTTTCCACGACTCCGGCGCTCTTTTCCCCTCCATAATTTCATTGCAAACCTCCATTAACATGGTGTAATGGTTATAGGGGTTGCTCGTGCGTAAGATGCCGCTGCTCCTGGCTAGGTTACCTGGTTAAACCCTTTCTGTCTGGACAGCCCTTCACTTCGTGGCTGTTTCAGTCGCTGGTAGAATCCATCAGTGGGCGTTTCTTGAACTTCTTCCAGCAAAGAAGTTCTTTGATGCCAAGTCTTCGCCTACTCTCCTTGCACGGAAGTCTTCTGCGCAGGGTGGGTGTGGGCAGCGGAGGACCCGTGCTCTCCCCGCTGGTCTCCGGCGAGGAGTCCTGGAGCCCCCTCACCGATTCCCTCATCTGCCCCCCTTTATCCCTGGTGTTATGCTGATTTCCTTCCCCAGCCGATGAGCTGCCTCTCTCCCTGCTGGGCCCTTCTCCAGCATCGCTTGGGAGCCTTGCCTCCGCCTCTAGCTCTGATGGCAGTTCCCTGACATCCACCTCCCCCCCAGGACCCCCTCCACCCCCGGCCCGACCTCCTGATCCAACTTCGTCCCTTTCCTCGGCCGACGATGCGGGGAATCCCCGGAAGGAGCTGTCGCCATCCTCTGAGGATTCAAAACCTGCTTCCCACCCGCTCCGATCTCTTCCCACGGGGTGGGCCTCCCAGTCTGATTCCTCTCCCTCTGACGCCTCCCCTCCCTCCTCTTCTGAGGCAGGAAAACCCACAAAATCCTCTTCGTCGTCTGTAGTTCCAAATTGCTCCTCCCAGAATCTCGCTAGTGGTTTTGGTTTATCTGGGAACAGGCTGTGGAACTCCTCCACAAGATACCCGTCATTGATTGCCTCCGCGGTAACCCACGTGTTTTCTGACCTGGGTTCTCCCTCCCAAGCTACCAAGTACTCCACCTGACGCCCTCGCCACCTTGAATCGAATATTTCCGTGGCTTGGTTGTGGTGTTCCCTCTCCTCTACCTGCGGGTGGGTGGTGACTCCTCCCTCCCGCACCGGAAATTCCCGCCCTTCCCTGTACGGTGAGAGTAGGGACCTATGGAACACCGGGTGTATCTTCATGCTGTCAGGCAACTTGAGCTTGAATGCCACGGGGTTCACCTGCTGTGTTACCTCAAAAGGTCCCAGCCGCCTCGGCCGCAACTTCTTGCACCCTCCCTTAAAAGGTAACCCTTGGGTTGACAACCACACCCGGTCTCCCACCCGTATGGTCTCCCCTTCCCGACGGTGTTTGTCTGCCTGCCTCTTGTAAACTTCCTTGGCCCGCTCCAAGTTCATCTTGAGTTGCTGGTGCAAGGCTTCCATTTCTTCCACAAACTGCTCTGCCGCAGGTACACTCCCCCCTTCCTCCCCCCTCCCCGGGAAGGCCCTGGGGTGACACCCATAATTGGCCATGAACGGGCTCATTCCCGTGGACACATGTTCAGCGTTATTGTACGCAAATTCAGCCAGCGCTAGTTTCTCTACCCAATCGTTCTGGCTCTCGCTGACGTAGCAGCGTAGGTATTGCTGGAGTATACTGTTTGCTCTTTCTGCTTGCCCGTTGGTTTCCGGGTGTCTCGCCGTCGAGAAGCCCACCTCGACCTGCAGCAAGCTCATGAGCTTCCTGCAGAACCGGGAAGTAAATTGTTTCCCGTGATCTGAGATGACCCTCGAGGGAGCCCCATGCAGCCTGAAGATGTGATCCACAAACAACCTGGCTGTTTCCTCTGCCGTCACCACATGTGAGCAAGCTATGAAATGGCACATTTTTGTCAGTAGATCGACTACTACCATGACTGCTGTCTTGCCCCTTGACTTGGGCAAATCTGTCATAAAATCGATGGACACGACCTCCCAGGGTCTTCCCGGCGTGGGTAAGTAACCCTGCGGGGGCAGCCCTCTCCCCCTTTGCCCTCTGGCAGCGGTCGCACGCCCGTACATATTCCCGTACATCCTCCCTTACCCTTGGCCACCAGAACTGCCTGGTGACAAGCAACATGGTTTTATGCTGACCAAAGTGCCCCGCTGTTGGGTTGTCGTGGAGTTGTTTGAGTACCCTTCCCCTCAAGGTCTCCCCCGGTACGTACAGCGCCCCCTTATAGTACAGTATCCCTTCCTTTTCCTCAAACCCTCCATGGTTTTCCCTTCCGTCCCGGAGTTCCCTGATTTTAGTTTGAGCAAATTCGTCGTTTCTAGTAAGCCTGGCCAGTTCTCGTTTCCCAACCAACACTCCCCCACACACCCATCGGTTCTCGGGGAACACGTGTCTGACTTCTGGCGGTCCCTCTCCTTCCATGTACTCCGGCTTCCGGGAGAGAGCATCTGCTCTTACGTTTTCCTCTCCCGGCACGTACCGGATCTCGAAGGAAAACTTGGAGAACTCTTGTGCCCATCGAATCTTTCTCTGGTTGAGTACTCGCGCAGTCCTCCAGTATTCCAAGTTCTTGTGATCCATACACACCTGGATCTTGTGCTGCGCCCCTATTAACAGATGTCTCAATCGGCGAAACACTGCATAGATTGCAAGCAGTTCACGGTCATACACCGTGTAGTTTTGCTCCGACTTGCTCAGCTTCCTCGAGAAAAAGGCGCACAGCCTCCAGCCCTGCTGGGCCCCTGGCTGCAAAAGTACCGCTCCGATGGCTCGGTCTGACGCGTCGGTCTCCAGCCTCATGGGCTTCTGCAGATCCACGTGCAGGAGCTGCTCTTCCGAAGCGAACGCTTTATTCAGTCTTTCGAAGGATTGCTGGGCCCTTTCTGTCCAGACGAACTTCTTTTTGCTACTGAGACAATCTGTGATGGGCGCTGTCAAGTGGGCGAAGTTCTTGATGAACTTCCTGTAGAAGTTGCTGAACCCTAGGAACCTCTGCACGTCCTTCCAGTTTTAGGGGCCTTCCATTCCAGCACCGCCTGCACCTTGCTGGGGTCCATAGCTAGGCCCTTGTCTGACAACTTGTACCCCAGAAACTCAACCTCTCTTGCGTGAAATTGGCATTTTTCCTGCTTGACCTACAACTGATGCTTCTGCAGTCTCTTTAGCACTTCCCTGACGTCTCTGACATGTTGCTTCTCATTGTCAGAATAGATTAAGACGTCGTCCAAAAAGGCTACGCAGTTCTTGTACAGCAAGGACCCCAACACGTGGTGCATGAATGCTTGAAAGCAGGCGGAGCCCGACTGTAATCCAAATGGCATAACTAAGTACTCAAAGGGCCCCAGGGGGGTGAACATGGTGGTTTTCCATTCGTCCCCCTCCCTCATCCTAATCAAATTGTACGCTCCCCTGAGGTCCAGCTTGGTAAAGATTTTCCCCTGCCTCACCCGTGTTAAAATGTCGTCAATCTTGGGCATTGGGAAGGTCACGGGTTCTGACACCAGGTTGACGGCCCGGTAGTCCACAACAAGCCTGGGCTGATTAGTATCTTTTTTGTCCACAAAGAACACCGGACTGCCCCCCACAGCCTTTGATTCTCTTATGAAACCTCTTTTCAGGTTCTTGTCAATAAATTCCCGCAACTCCTGCATCTCCCGGTCAGACATGGCATACAGCTTACCTACCAGCAGCTGAGTAAGTAAGTTGATTTGGCAGTCAAAGGGCATATGGGGGGGGGGGTAATCTATCCGCCTCCTTCTCGCTGAAGACCTCCTTCAGGTCAGCATATTGTGGTGGCACCTACCATTTTGGCTCCACAGCCATGCCAGCCACCCTGGCCACGGTCATCCTTGGGTTTTTCCCCCCTAGACAGTGTTCCAAGCAGTAAGCTGACCCAAAGGTGACCGACCGCTGATGTCATGCCACTACTGGATCATGCAGTGCCAGCCAGCTCATCCCCAGTATTATTGGGGGTCCTGCCAGTGTGGCTACGTGAAAGGCAATGGTCTCCGTGTGCCTGGAAACCCTCATTCTCATTGGTGGGGTCTGGTGTGTCACTTCCCCTCCCAGAAGTTCCCTGCCATCGATGGTGGTCACTTGCAAGGGAAAATCCAGGGGCAGCAGGTGGAGTTGGTGCTCTAGAGCGAAGTCCCTGCTGAAGAGGTTGCAGGAGCTGCCTGAATCCAGCAGCCCCTCCACCTTGACTGGGTGCCCATTCGGGAGTTCTAGCACCACTTCTATGGCTATAGCTGCCCTGGGAGGGTCTGGCTGGGGCACTTCTATTGGTTGCTGGCTTGGCTGCTGCCCCCGCTGATAGGCAGCCAAGTGTTGGCGTTTCCCTTCGCTTGCCCCCTTTCCCCCTCCTCCTGACAGCCAGCAGCTCCCACCATCCCTTGCCAGGCCTTTCTTTGAGGGCAGACCCTGGCAAAATGTCCTGGCCGTTGGCAGAGGAAACACTTCTTGGTGGTTTTCCAATCCTTTCCCTCCCTCTTGCGACCTTCACTGGAGTTTGAAACCTCTCTCTCTCGCGCGCCATCTATTTCCATTGGCTCAGCCGGCTGGGAAGGCTGCCTCAGCATTTCAGGAATGCGGTAGTCATAGCAACGTTCCCCTCTCCCTTCACGCTTCTCCTGAGCCCGCGCTTCCTGGCGTACTCCAATCGCAAGCACAGCCTTGGTCAGCTGATCCATCGACTGCGGGCGGGGCGCGCGGGAGAGCTCGTCCTTCACAGTTGGGGACAACCCCTCCTCAAACAACATTTGAATAGGTTCAGAGTCCAGATCCCACCCGAGCCGGTGGATCAACATCGCAAAGCGCGACCAGTAGTCTCTAACTGATTGGCTCCCCTGCTTGCACCCCATCAATTCCCGCCGAGTCACATTTTGCTCCACTTCACTGGAATACATTGCATCCATCGCCTGAAAAAAATTCCTAAGGTCCTTCAAGGCAGCATTTTGCGTCGCTATTAGGGGCCTGATCCATTCCCAGGCCCCATCCTGTAGATGCCCCACAATATATGCCACCCTTTCCCCATCATCAGCAAAGTCATTATGCTGCAGTTCCAAAGCGTACTCTATTTCCGTTCAGAACGTGTTGTAGTCCTGGGGCTTCCGCCCAAACTTGTGTACCAGTCCCGGTACCTTCCTTGCGACGGGGGTGGGTCTGACCTGTGCATCCAGCCGCGCAGTCAGGAGAGCCACATGCTGTTCCAAATCTCGGTTCCTCTCCACCAGATTTTGCACTCCAGCTGCTTGCTCCGTTCCTCCAGCTTCTCCGGTTTGGCTCATTATGCCGCCTGCCTGTCGCTGCGCACAAGCAACGTCAGTGACTGACGGATTGCTGTAATGGTTATAGGGGTTGCCCGTGCGTAAGTTGCCGCCGCTCCTGGCTAGGTTACCTGGTTAAACCCTTTCTGTCTGGACAGCCCTTCACTTTGTGGCTGTTTCAGTCGCTGGCAGAATCCGTCAGTGGGCATTTCTTGAACTTCTTCCAGCAAAGAAGTTCTTTGACACCAAGTCTACGCCTACTTTCCCTGCGCGGGAGTCTTCTGCGCCGGGTGGGTGTGGGTAGCGGAGGACCCGTGCTCTCCCCGCTGGTCTCCGGCGAAGAGTCCTGGAGCCCCCTCGCTGATTCCCCCATCTGCCCCCCTTTATCCTTGGTGTTACGCTGATTTCCTTCCCCAGCCGATGAGCTCCCTCTCTCCGTGCCTGGCCCTTCTCCAGCATCGCTTGGGAGCCTTGCCTCCACCTCTGGCTCCGATGGCAGTTCCCTGACAAAATCTTCAGGACAGAAATGGCTGTGTACCTGGAGCGTTATCTCTGCTAGTTTGGGCAGCATTAACTCCTCACGGTTGATTACGATCGACTGAATCAAAGGCACTTTTTAAATCTACAAATGCCACTAAGAGCCTTTGTTTGTTTCACAAGCCATATTTGTCCACAAGATGACTTAACACTAGACACTGGTCAAGAGTTGAGGAACCTGCCTTGAAACCAGCTTGTTCCTTACCAGGTAGACCTTTTGTAAGCATCCATTCTTCCAGTTTAATAAGGAGGAATTTGGCATAGATTTTACTTATGCATGGTAACAAACTAATAGGCCTGTAATTCTCTTGGCAATTCCTATCACCTTTTTAAAAAATCGGCACCACTATAGAGTTATTCCACGATTTAGGTACATGGCCTAAATGATTAATAGCGTTAAAGAGCAGGAGAAGATTAGTGGCCCACCATTCCACATTTAATCTCAGCAGATCTATTGAGATGCCGTCCATACCAGCGGATTTTCCTTGCTTAAACAAAAGAATTATCTTTTTCATCTCCTCAACAGTGATTTGAAATTGTGTGTGTCAGGGAGAGGCAAACGGGGAAAGAGCTGAGGGGAGAAACCAGCACTTACAGAGAGCTGAAAGAGATAATTATTAGTCTGTCGTCTGACAGCGAAGAGGAGGCAGCGAGGGGGGAGGATGAGCCCGGAACTAGTCATTCTGTAAACAGGGAAAATCAGAGGCGTGGTTTCCGCAGACTTGCATGTTGGGCAAAAAAAAGTAAAAAGAAAACAGACACGGTATCTTTCCCGACCGGGTCGGACATGATTTGAAGCACTGGAGATGTTCTTTTGAACTTTGTAAATAAATCAAAGAGATTGTAACTGGCAGCGAGTCCGGAGTTTTTATCTTTGCCGGCTTGGCTGCACACACCTCTTACAGCATACCGCGTCTCTTATTTTCTGCTGGAAAGCTGGTGGAATAAGGAATAAGCCTCAGAATGGAGAATGAGGTATTGGAGCTGAGAAAGCGAAATGTCACTCTGGAACAGAGATCGTCCGACTTGCAGGCCCGTCTGGAAGAAGCCAGGGCTGCTCAGAAAAGACCCACAGGTGGGCTATCGGCAGATGGGGGCCAGTCAGTGTGGGTGGAACGGTTCCATGGCGACCCGGAAAGTTACTTGGATTTCAAAACCGAGATGTGATATTTTTTAGAGCTTGAATCAGCCAAGTTTGAGAATGATGCCCAGAAAATTGCTCACATAATTAGACACCTGGCGGGAGGGGCTAGAAGTTGGATCCGGCCGTTAATAGCCTCGAATAATGAAGCCCTCAGAAATGAGGCCAAGTTTTGGCAAGCTATGGACTTTATCTATGCAGATCAAAGTTTAATCGACAAGACGCAGGAGGAGCTTTTGGCGTTGAAACAAGGCAAATCCACAGTACACAGTTACTGGTCAGAATTTGCTATGCTCGTGCAGAAACTGGGTTGGGATTTACAGGCAGATCCTGTACAAGCTTTGTTTAAAAATGGACTTAATCCAGAAATTAAGGACGAGCTTGCTAGGGCCCGCCCTAAAAATATGGATGAATTGACGAAGGCTGCTCTTGCGGTGGGTTTGAGACAGGAAGCCAGATGGCGGGAAAGGAAGCAAGGCATGCTGGTGACCGCATTCTTGAGATGCCTGCAGCTGCCTCAGAACGTCAACAAGAGCAGGAGCCCATGGAGATAGGCACAGCCCGGGCACGAGAGAGTTTGAAAGCCCAACGGTCAGGCGGGAAGGAGAAAAAAGACTGGCAAGCGGCAAAAATATGTTTTGTGTGTCAGAAAACTGGGCACTTTGCCAGAGTGTGTCCAGAGCATCGTAACTGGCAGGGAATGGTGGGGGCCACCCAACAGGCAGAGGCAGAGGAGCCCCAGCCTTCGGGAAATGAAAAAGCCTGGCTGGTGGTGGACCGGGGCAACAGCCAGGCAGGAGCAACACAGAAAGTCCTCGACTTGCGCACCCCAAAGCAAGCATAGTGTTGAAGGTGGTCCTAGAACTCCCAAATGGCCAGGCGGTGGAGGAGTTGGCGCTTGCTGATTCTGGGGCCTCAGCGTCCTTTTTTAGCAAGGAGTTTACAGCGCAGCACCAACTGAACCTGAGGCCTTTTGATTTTCCACTGCAAGTGACCACAATTGATGGAAGAGAACTGCTGGGAGGTGAAGTGACCTATCGAACGCCTCCAATGAGGATGCGGGTGGCTACCCACTCTGAGGTCATCGCCTTTCACATGGCCACACTGGCGGGTCCGCCTATCATATTGGGCATGAGCTGGTTGGCTTTGCATGAGCTGGTGGTTTCCTGGCACCAACGGTCCCTGACGTTCGGTTCGACGCACTGCATGGAGAACTGCCTGGCTCAAGGGCAACCTCAACAAAGTGAGGGCAGGAGGGCAGCATCATGCAGAGCGGGGACGAGCGAGATCCCGTCGTGTTACAGAGATCTACAGAAGGTGTTCAGCGAGAAAGAGGCCGACACTTTGCCGCCGCATAGACCCTATGATTGTCAGATCAACCTGGTCCCAGGGGCCACGTTGCCGGTGGGGAAGACCTATTCCATGTCGGAGGGAGAGCTCAAGGACCTAAAGGAATTTATTGAGAAAAATCTAAGAAGGGGGTTCATCAGGGAGTCCAAGGCAGCAGGGGAGAACCCCGTGTTCTTCGTGGACAAGAAATCGACTAAAGAAAGGAGGCTTGTAGTGGACTTTAGAACCCTGAACAGACTGACGGAACCGGTGGCTTTCCCAATGCCAAGGATCGACAATGTTCTGGCCCGGGTGCGAAAAGGGAAGATTTTCACCAAACTGGACCTTCGGGGGGCATACAACCTCATCCGAGTGCGAGAGGGGGATGAGTGGAAAACCACCATGTTCACCCCAATGGGGGCATTTGAGTATCTAGTCATGCCCTTCGGTTTGCAGTGCGGAAGTCACTGTTTCCAAGCCTTCATGCACCACGTTCTAGGACCTTTGCTGTATAAGAACTGAGTTTGCTTTTCGGACGACTTGCTCGTGTACTCCGAAGACGAGAAACAGCACGTGAAGGACGTACGTCAGGTCCTGAGCAAACTTAAGGAACATCGCTTGTGGGTCAAGCTGGAGAAATGTCAGTTCCACGCAAAGGAAGTCGAATTCCTGGGGTACCGGCTGTCGGACCAGGGTTTGGCCATGGATCCGGAGAAAGTGAAGGCGGTGGTGGAGTGGGAGAGTCCCAAGACCAGGAAAGATGTCCAGCGTTTCCTGGGTTTCAGCAATTTCTACAGGAAATTCATCAAAGATTTCACAAAACTGACGGCGCCCATAACGGACGGTGTGATGGCCTGGGATTCCGATTCTGAGAGTGAACCGGAGGAATCCCAGCCGGCACAGGAGTCCCCGCCTCTAGGGCCGGCTGAACTGGGGCAAGGCCTAGATTCTGAGGAGCCTGCACCTGTGCCAGATCCTCAGGAGCAGGCACCAGGTGCAACCATTCTGGCCCCAGAGGTGCTTGAGGACTCAGTGTCTACAGGTGAGCCTCCCCCGGGGCCCAGTAACCCTTCGGCCTCTCCTGAACTGCAGAGGCTTAGGGCAGAGAGGCGAAGGGAACTGGTTTCTCCCAGGAGGAGTGCTCGCCTTAAGGCCAGGAGAGGCAGGGCTCCTGGGGGCCGGGACCGCCCCTGGCCTTAGAGAAGATAAAGGTCAGTCAGCCCGGTCCCAGGTTGCGGGAGCAACGTCGTTGTGGAGTACCTGCTCTTACCCGGACCTAGACCTGTACTTCCAGGGTTCCTGTTACTCGCCCGGCTTCCTGCTTCTGACCTTCCAGCGTTCCTGTTCCCGCCCGGCTCCCTGTTTTGGATCTTCCAGTGTTCCTGTTTCCTGCCCAGCTTCCTGCTTCGGACCTTCCAGCGTTCCTGTTCCCCGCCCGGCTTTCTGCTTCGGATCTTCGAGTGTTCCTGACCCCGCCCGGCTCACTGTTTCGGACCTCGCCTCTCATCTTGTGAACTTCTACCAGGCTAGTGACTCAGGACTGAACTTTGGCTACGGTAACAGTACCTCCCCCCCCCCCGGGACCAGCACAGTTTGCTCCCGCCACACCCGCACTCCCTCTTTGTTGGGGTGCGTTCGGGAAGAGCCAGAGGCCATGGCCAACCAAGCGGCTACGCTGTTGGCAATAGCCCAGGAGAACCAGGCCTTGACTCACACCGTGCAGCAGCTCAGCAACACGGTTACGGCACTTCAGCAGCGGTTGGACGCCCTACCGGCTCCTGGGGCCGACGCCCCGGCTCCTGGCAAGTACCCAGTGGCCTTGCCTGAGAAATTTGATGGGACCCCGGCCAGCTTTCCCATGTTCCTTGCCCAGGCCAAGCTGTATATTCAGGGGCGAGCCCGGAACTTCCCTGACGACCGCACCAAGGTGCACTTTTTGATTAGTTTGTTAAAGGACCAGGCGGCCAAGTGGGCGTTGCCACTGCTCGGGCAAGACTCCCCCTTGCTGGCAGACTATATGGGGTTTTGCAATCTTTTGGAGGCCGCGTTCGGCAACCCCCAGAAGGGGAGTCAAGCCAACCGGGCGATTCGGCGGTTGAAACAGGTCAAGTCCACGGTGGCCGCATACACCACGGAATTTCGGCTGCTGGCACAGGACTTGACCTGGAATGACTCTGCTCTTCGGGACCAGTATCTCGAGGGGCTTTCAGACGAGATACTGGACCAGCTTGCCACAATGGAACGCCCCACCACGCTAGACACCCTCATTCAACGGAGTCTACAGATAGACGATCGGCTAGAGGACCGTCGTCAGGCTCGGGGCCGCCAGCACTTCCAGTTCTCGGCACCAGTTTCTACCAGCAGCTCCACGGCCGCAGCCGAGTCATCGGAGGAGCCTATGCAGCTTGGGGCAGTGCGGCCACGCCTCTCCCCCGCGGAGAAGACGCGGCGTCAGGAGGGGAATCTATGTCTCTATTGTGGCGGAAGCGGACACTACTCCCGGTCCTGTCCTGAGAAGCGCCAGCCACAGGGGAAACCGCCAACCCCAGTAGCTGATGGCCCTGGCTACCTGGGGTCCCAAACAGCACAGAATGGGGCCGCACCAGTTGAATTGCAACACCTTATGGTTCCGGTACGTCTATACCCTCCAGGTGGGCTCTGGATTCTTACCCATGCTCTGGTGGATTCGGGGGCAACCCGCTCCTATATGGACGCTGCCTTTGCCGCTCATCATCAGGTGCCACTTCAGAACAAGCCAGAACCGGTACAGGTGGAGGCAATCGACGGACGGCTCCTGCGTTCAGGTGCCGTTACTCAGGAGACCCAGCCCTTGGTCCTGTGCCTCCAGCAGCACCGGGAGATGCGAACTTTGGACATTGCCTCCATGCCCCGGTTCCCCCTGGTGCTCGGGATGGACTGGCTGGAGGCTCACAATGTGCAGATTGACTGGGTCAAACGGACTGTGCACTTCCCAGACCCAAGTTCTCATGCTCAGACCGAGATGCTAGCAGCTGCGCCCACTGATGAGGCTGCTGCAACGCTCCCAGCTGAGTACCGGGACTATCACGACATGTTCGAGGAATGGGCGGCAGACCAGCTGCCGCCGCATCGGTCTTTTGACTGCGGCATAGACCTCCAGCCCGGAGCGCCCCTACCGGTGAGTCGCTTATACTCTCTAACAGAGCCAGAGCGCAAGGCTTTGCAGGACTTCTTGCGCAAGAACCTGGAGCGTGGGTTCATTAGGCCTTCTACCTCGCCCACCGCTGCGCCAGTGCTCTTTGTTAAGAAGAAATGTGGGGAGCTCCGCCTTTGCCTTTGCCATGATTACCGGGCCCTGAACAAAATTACCATCCCAGACCGGTACCCCTTGCCCCTTATTTCGGAGTTGCTGGAGCGGGTGTAAGGGGCGCAGGTGTTCACCAAGCTAGACCTCCGGGGGGCCTACAATTTGATTCGGATCCGAGCTGGGGATGAGTGGAAGACAGCATTCGGGACCCGGTACGGGGAGTTCGAATACCTGGTTATGCCCTTCGGTTTGTGCAACGCACCTGCTGTGTTCCAACGGTACATCAACCACGTGTTCCAGGACTTGCTAGACAAGTACGTGGTGGTGTACTTGGATGACATTCTGGTTTACTCCCGTGACCTGGCTCGCCACGAGGGTCATGTCCGGACCGTGCTGCAACGCTTGCGCGAGCACCGTCTGTATGCAAAGCTCAGCAAGTGCGAGTTCCATCAGCGGTCAGTGGACTTCCTGGGTCACCGACTCTCACCAGGTGGGGTGCAGATGGATCCTGGGAAGGTGGCAGCGGTTCGAGAATGGGCGGCACCTGTTTTGGACCTTCCAGTGTTCCTGTTTCCTGCCCAGCTTCCTGCTTCGGACCTTCCAGCGTTCCTGTTCCTCGCCCGGCTTTCTGCTTCGGATCTTCGAGTGTTCCTGACCCCGCCCGGCTCCCTGTTTCGGACCTCGCCTCTCATCTTGTGAACTTCTACCAGGCTAGTAACTCAGGACTGAACTTTGGCTATGGTAACAGTACCTCCCCCCCCCCCCCGGGACCAGCACAGACTGTCTCAGTGTCAAAAAGAGGTTTCAGTGGACACAGGCGGCACAAGAGGGGTTTGAGAAGCTTAAGAGGGCTTTCGCTTCGGAGGAGCAACTGATCCATGTCGACCCTGCTCAACCACTAAGGGTGGAGACAGATGCGTCGGATCGGGCAATAGGGGCAGTGCTGCTGCAGCCAGATCGAAAAGGGGAGTGGCGGCCGTGTGCTTTTTTTCGTGCAAACTGAACAAATCGGAACAGAACTACACCATCTATGATAAGGAATTGCTTTCGATCGTTGCTGCCTTTAAACAATGGAGGCACTTCCTGGTTGGGGCAAAGCACCAAATTTTGGTGTGCACTGACCACAAAAATTTGGAGTATTGGTGTACGGCACGGGTGTTGTGCCAGAGACAGATAAGATGGGCAGAGTTCTTTGCCAACTTCAACTTTAAGATCCAATATGTGCCGGGAGAGCAGAATGCGAAGGCGGATGCGCTCTTCCGGAAACCCAAGTATATGATGGGGGAAGGACCTCTGGTGGCAAGACTGATGTTCCCTGAGAGCAAATGGATGTGTGTGGGGACATTAGTCAAGGACGACAAACTGATGCAACTGCTCAGAGACGATGACTTTGCCAGACAAAAGATGGGGGAGTTGAGAGAAAAAGGGGATGCCGGGGGGGGGGGTTGAAGTGAAAGGGGGGCTTCTGTACCATAGGGGGGGCTTGTACGTTCCAGGAGAAAACCTTCGGGGCACAATTCTCAAGCAACTCCACGACAGCTGCACGGCAGGGCATTTTGGGCAGCATAAGACCATGCTACTGGTCACCCGGGAATTTTGGTGGCCAAGGGTGAGAGAGGATGTAAAGGAATATGTGCAAGGGTGTGACACATGCCAGAGGGCCAAAGGGGAAAGGGCGGCACCAGCAGGATTGCTGGAACCATTGCCGACACCCGGAAAGCCATGGGAGGTGGTAGGGGTGGATTTTATCACTGATCTGCCTAGATGTAAGGGTAAGACCGCTATCATGGTGGTGGTGGATCTACTGACCAAAATGTGCCATTTCGTGCCCTGTTCGCATGCCGTGGCGGCAGAAGAAACAGCCAAGCTGTTCGTAGAGCATGTGTTTAGGTTGCATGGGGTACCTGCATGGGTGGTTTCGGACCGGGGGGCTCAATTCACCTCACGATTTTGGCGCAAACTCATGGGGTTGCTCCAGATGGAAGTGAGCTTCACTACGGCTAGGCACCCCGAGACCAATGGGCAAGCGGAGAGGGCGAATGCTGTGTTACAACAGTTTTTGCGGTGTTATGTAAGTCAAAAACAGAATGATTGGGTGGACAAACTAGCCCTGGCAGAGTTTGCTTACAACAACGCGGAGAATGTATCCACTGGGATGACTCCGTTCTTTGCCAATCATGGGCGTCATCCAAGGGCTTTCCCCAGTAGGGGGGAGGAGTCATGGAGTGTTCCTGCAGCCGAAACGTTTGTGGAGGAGATGGAAGCGATCCACAGACAGCTGCAGTTGAATTTGGAAAGGGCTAAGGAGTTATACAAGAAGGAAGCCGACAAACATCTGCGACCGCGGGAGGTCATCAGGGTTGGGGACAAGATGCCCAGGCAAGGGTTGCCTTGGAAAGGGGGCTGCAAGAAGCTCAAGCCCAGGAAAGTGGGGCCTTTCGAGGTTATCCAACAAATAAATCCGGTGGCGTTTAAGCTTAGGTTGCCAGAGAGCATGAGAATCCATCCGGTGTTCCACAGGTCTTTGCTGTTCCCCTACAGGGAGAGGGGAAGGAGGCAGGGTAGTGGGGAAGGGGAAAGCCCACCACCCGAAATGGAGGAAAGGGAGCAGTGCAACGAGGTAACGGAAATACTGGACTCTCGTTGGAGAGGGGGGAATTTGGAAAATTTGGTGGCGTGGGAAGGGGCCCCGCCATCAGAGAATACGTGTGTCCCGGAAGACAGCATCACCGACAAGGGCCTGGTGGAGGGGTTCCACAGTTTTTCCCCTGACAAACCCAAAACCAGGGGTAGGTTCTTTCAACAGGTGTTCGAAACAACAGACGACGAAGAGGAATTCGAAGGTTTCCCAGCATTGGACGAGGAGGAAGAAGAAGATGAAGGCGTAGACTGGGGAACACCAGGAATTGGGGGTTGGAGGGGGGTGTTCGAAGAGACGGACGAGGAAGAGGGTAGTTTTGCTGGCTTCTCCCCTACCACCCCAGAGGAAAGAGAGATGGGTACAAGTCGGGTCTCCTGAGCGGGAGGGGGCCTTTGAGGAGGGGGGGATGTCAGGGAGAGGCAAACGGGGAAAGAGCTGAGGTGAGAAACCAGCACTTACAGAGAGCCGAAAGAGATAATTAGTGGTCTGTCGTCTGACAGCGAAGAGGAGGCAGCGAGGGGGGAGGATGAGCCCGGAACTAGTCATTCTGTAAACAGGGGAAATCAGAGGCATGGTTTCCGCAGACTTGCATGTTGGGCAAAAAAAAGTAAAAAGAAAACAGACGTGGCATCTTTCCCGACCGGGTCGGACATGATTTGAAGCACTGGAGATGTTCTTTTGAATTTTGTAAATAAATCAAAGAGATTGTAACTGGCAGCGAGCCCGGAGTTTTTATCTATGCCAGCTTGGCAGCACACACCTCTTACAGTGTGGTTATTGCTGAAGAAGATTTAAAATTTTCCATCTTAAAAACTTGGGAATCATAAAAAAGTGGTAAAATGCATAATCCAAGCTTCATCACTTATATTAGGAAAATCAGTGGTAGCTTTTATTGAAAGAAGTGACCAAGAGGTTTTGGTATCTTTAATTTCTAATGCAGTAACAATTTTAGACCATTTGGCTTGTGAAAACACGGATTTTTTCCCCAGGAGCATGTTCTTAAAAGCGTTTTTCATTTCAAAATAGGTCTTCCAGAGACCTTGGGAGTTAGTGATACAGGCTTCTTTTAGACAGGTTCTGAGTTCTTTCTTATAGCTGATACATTCTTTATCAAACCAATTATACTTATTTGAAGGTTTGTTGCTGAATTGGAGATTTAAAAAGGAAGAAAATAATTCCTGAATAGTGTTATAATAATAATAATCGATGTCTGCCAAAGGCATCAGTTTTTGGTTAGCCAAAGGTTTGAGAATAATTGGGTTATTTTCAAATACTGCTAATAGATCCTCCCTATTTTTATCATATAAATTCTTTTGGCATAGATAGTCTTATCGGTACTAATAGGAGGTCAAGGGTCATTATTTCTAGAGTTTCTGTACATCTCTAAAACAATTGGAAAGTGGTCACTCTCAGAGCGGGGTACCACTGTAAAAGAGGCAACTTCATCTATCATTTCTAAGGCGCTCCTTTTGGAGCAGAAGGTAAAATCTCCTGGAATATCAGGCCATATTGAGCCATTCAAAAATGCAAGATTAAATTCTAAAAACAATTGTAAGAGTTTTCCTCCTGCTCTATTAATAGTAATGTCCCTTGAATTCCTCCCTATTCTCAACGGAAGTGGAGCATCTTCGGCTAGAGTTGAGACATAGCGTTTATAAAAAGGTAAAGGTAATAATAATAATAATAATAATAATTATTTATTATTTATACCCCGCCCATCTGGCTGAGTTTCCCCAGCCACTCTGGGCGGCTCCCAATCAGTGTTAAAAACAGTACAGCATTACATATTAAAAACTTCCCTGAACAGAGCTGCCTTAAGATGTTTTCTGAATGTCAGGTAATTCTTTATCTCTTTGACATCTGATGGGAGGGCGTTCCACAGGGCGGGCGCCACTACCGAGAAGGCCCTCTGTCTGGTTCCCTGTAGCCTCACTTCTCGCAATGAGGGAACCGCCAGAAGGCCCTCGGCGCTGGATCTCAGTGTCCGGGCTGAACGATGGGGGTGGAGACGCTCCTTCAGGTATACAGGACCGAGGCCGTTTAGGGCTTTAAAGGTCAGCACCAACACTTTGAATCGTGCTCGGAAACGTACTGGGAGCCAGTGCAGATCTCTCAGAACCGGTGTTATGTGGTAAAGGTACCCCTGCCTGTACGGGCCAGTCGTGTCCGACTCTAGGGTTGTGCGCCCATCTCACTTAAGAGGCCGGTGGCCAGCGCTGTCTGGAGACACTTCCGGGTCACGTGGCCAGTGTGACGAAGCTTCTCTGGCGAGCCAGCACCAGCGCAGCACACGGAAACGCCGTTTACCTTCCTGCTATAAAGCGGTACCTATTTATCTACTTGCACTTAAGAGTGCTTTCGAACTGCTAGGTGGGCAGGAGCTGGGACCGAACAACAGGAGCTCACCCCACCGCGGGGATTGGAACCGCCCACCATACGATCGGCAAGTCCTAGGCACTGAGGTTTTACCCACAGCGCCACCCGCGTCCCTATAGCGTTTATAGATAACTGTATAATTTGATCCAATTCGCGCATTGGTGTCCCCCATTACAATCAGGGGGATATTTGGAAATTTACTGCGTATTAAATACAGCTCTTCAGAGATTATATTCCAACAATAATCTGGTCTGGCTTCCGACTCTATGGGAGGGAAATATATATTTAAAAGAAGAATTTCCTTGTGAACATTGGAAAATGATAACAATTGTGCATACTGTCCAATATTTCTAATGTAATTAATTTTAAGGTTAGAAGACTGTTTAATACCACAGATCAAACTGGCCTTGGGACGTCATTTTCTTGACATTTTACTGGCAGGTAAATTATAAGTAATAAAATTAGAAATATCTAAAAGTTTAAGAGACCAAGTTTCCTGCAAAAGGATTATATCATAAGAATCAAGAAAATGTATAAAATCTGGGTCAGCTAATTTACATGAAAGTCCGGCAACGTTCCAGGACATAATAGAAAGAGTTTGCAGAGATTTATGATTTACGGATACTAATGGTCAATCCGATAGGGGGAGAACACTTCCACTAAATTTATTTACGTCACCAGAAGGATTAATATCAGAAGAGCATTCCAGTTCAGGCAAAGAAGACCATGTCATTACAAGAAGTTCATCAACCTTCTGGGTCTTTAACAGCTGGGGTTTGTCATCTGTTTTTGGCAACTTGATGTTATCATCAGCTGATGTCCCTTTAGTCATTTGCGTTAGAGAAGAATGAAAATCAATCAGAGAGCCAGGGTTGGAATGCTGGGCTGGAAAGTCTCTCCGTGTATTATCTGTTGGCAATCGTTCTGGCAGAGCACGCTCCTGTGCTGCACTCTCCAACTCAAGTCTAGAAGCCTCGGCACTCTTTACTGGAGTAATAAGAGGTCTGATGTTACTGTCTTTAAAATGTCTTTTAAAAGTGATATTCCATCTTCTCATATAAAAGTTCTTTTGAATTAAAAGTGAGGGAAGAGTAGGGGAGCTGAAGGTAATAATTATCCTTTTCAGAAAGATGCCCCTTGATAACCAGGTGATTTCTGCCAGTTCAGAGGGTGAAATATTGCGTTGCAGAATTTGTGATACTGTGTGGATTATTTTCCATTTACTATCCCACCTCTTAACATTGTCCATATTATTTCCAAATAAAAATACCACTTTTCAGTCCTGAAATATCAAATTTGATTTAAGAGATTTATAGGTTTTGTTTAAAGCTTGCTTATTCAATGCCTTTTGTGGCGAAGAGTGGCAAAT
Organism: Podarcis melisellensis; assembly: GCF_964234715.1. Classification (NCBI taxonomy): domain Eukaryota; kingdom Metazoa; phylum Chordata; class Lepidosauria; order Squamata; family Lacertidae; genus Podarcis; species Podarcis melisellensis. The sequence continues at coordinate 17,178,886 of NC_138535.1, forward strand.
ATTTTTATTTGCATTGGCAGAAGAGACCTGTTGAGTGGGCATATTAGTCTTAGAGCTCCCACTAGTGGCATTTACATTTCGTCCATTTGGGTAGGAGGAGACAGCTTTAAGAACTTCTTCCAATTTAATCTGGATTGTATTCAATTGCTTGTGCAGATTAGATATTGTTCTAAAAATTAGTTCAGTTTGCTGGGCCAATAAAATAATTCCTTCAGCTGAGTTAGCTGGAAGGTTCTTATCACTGGAATGAGCAGTGGAGTTTAATACTTCTCCCTGCGAGCAGCACGATAAAAAAGATTGTGAGTCTTGCAACGTATCCGGGCATTCCAAGGCATGGCCAGAAACTCTGTATTTTACTGGCAAGGGGGTGCAGGTTGAACTCACATCTAAGTTCTCAAAATTATTCACTGTTGGTATGCCTTTAAGGGTTTCAATAAGGTCCACATCAGATAGGAAAGTGCTATTTTTCAATTGTTACTTGGCAGAACTGGGTGAGTTTTCAGAAAAGTCGAGCTGAGTTATTCAAGACACCATGTCGACACAGACAAGCCATTTTATGCTGCGTGTGAACTCTGCTATTATCCGGCAACTGAGGAGAGTGGCGGCGCGCGGAGTGGAAGCGTGTGGGTGCCATTGGAAGTTTGTCGGAGTGGCAATAAATCAAATTTATTGCAGGGCTGATGCAGCAGACTCAGTGGGTCAAAAGATATACGACCCAACAAACTTTAACAGGTTATGGGCCCAGCACGCTTCCGTCGTGCTCCTGAGGTGATTGATGGCTAGGACTGGAGGTCTGTGTCTCTGCTACAGCCGGCAGCTTGAAAGTCCAGCTGGAGGCCTGTTTTCGTGCCATGCTTGAAGGCACAGAACAGTAGAAACCCGCTGGTGAAGCAAACCATTTTTCCGGAGCTGGGAGCTGGGAGCCGGAAGTTGGAGAGAGCAGCAGCTGTGTGAGTAACACAAGCCCGGGGGGGGGGGGGAATGGTAGATGTGCAGAACAATTTTGTGGCGGCTTTACCAAAGCTGACGGGGAAGAACTGGGCGGACTGGTCCAAGAAAATGCAGGTTTTGTTAACTGCTAAAGGCCTTTGGACTTACACGCAGAACCCACCTATGCAGGCCCAGGATGGGGCTGCAGCTGGGGTTGTAGCTGCTGCAGCCGAGGAGCTGAGGAGAGACCAGAGAGCCGCTGCTCACTTGGACATGGCCATAGACAATGCCCAAATGGTTCACATTGACCACACCACCTATGCCCACAAGGTCTGGGGGGCCCTGCAATGTGTGCAACAGCGGGACATGGCTGGGGCCCAGATTCATGTCACCAGACAGCTGTTTGAGTTACGTTTGCAGCCGGGAGGCTGTGTGAGAGAGCATATATCCCAGATGCTGGTGTTGTTCAACCGTTTGAGGCAACTACAGATTCCCTTTACTGAGCAGCAAAAAGTCTACATATTGCTCAACTCTTTAGACTCTAGCTATCAGACTCTTTCTCTCATGATGGAAGCTATTCCAGCTCAGGAGCTTGACCTTGAATACGTGTCGGGTCGGCTGCAAGATGAGCAGGATAAAAGGCTGAGAGAGAAGGAGGGGCTGCGAAGGGGGGTTGCTTTGTGCCCAGGAGTGGGAGTGCAGAAGACGCTGGGAGCTCTGTGCAAGCTTTTGCAACAAGGAGATGCTACGTTTGCAACTCAGACCAACATCTGCAGAGAAATTGCCCCAGGGTCGTCTCCAATAGCAACCGAGAGATCAAAGGCAGACCACATCGTGGGAGAAGATGCCTGGCGAGAGGGGGCTGAGGCGGAGAGCCAGCAACACATCAGAAGGCTGCTATGTATGCTTTTGTTGGACAGGCTGCAGCCAATGGCAAACAGCATTGGATCATTGACAGTGGGGCCAGCAGGCATCTAGCTCCACCTGGTGGCCAGTTGCAAAACTGCTGGCAGATTCCAGATGGGACAACAGTCACATTGGCTGATACAACCAAGAGAGCTATTTCAAAAGCTGGAGTTGTTTTTATGCCTTGTTTGAAAGCTGATATTGATGTGTATGTACCTGATGGTATGAAAGGTGGGTTACTTTCTGTTTATGCTCTTGACAATGCTGGTTTTCAGGTGCAGTTTGGGAACCAGGTATGCACCATTTCCAAAGATGGAGAGCAGTTAGTACAGGTACGAGGCCACGGTGGGCTGTACATACTTGAAACAGGTAATGATGCTTCTGAGGAAGCACAGACAAAGTGTGCCAACGTCCCCACTCATGACCAGTGTATGCACTTATGGCATAGAAGATTTTTGCATGCGAACTGGAGATACATGCGTAAACAGGTAGAGTGCGCTGATGGCTGTAAAATGGAGTGCTCTAAGTTTCTTGACTGTAGAGCTTGTAAAAAAGCCAAACTGTACACCACCAATTACCCAAGGTCTGAAAGAGTGACCAAGAAAGCCTTTGAGCTCGTGCATACAGATCTTTGTGGTCCGATGCCAGTGGCTAGCTTGGGTAATTCCAGATACATTCTGTGTCTGATGGATGATTTCTCAAGGGTGGGATGGATTATCACACCCCGAGATAAAGGGCAAGCAGCCAAGGAGATCAAAGAGTGGGTGGTGGCAGTAGAACTGCAGTTTGACACCCATGTCAAAGCGTTTCAGACAGACAGAGGGTCGGAATTTATGGCCTCTAGTCTGCAAAACTTCTTCCGTGTGAAGGGTATTAAGCACAGGAAGACAGGGCCCTATTCTCCGCAACAAAATGGAGTTGCGGAGCACAGGAATCGAACCCTGCAAGAGGCCATGGAGGCTCTTCTGTTCGATTCAGGGCTACCCAAAAGCTATTGGGCCGAGGCTGTGAAGGCAACGTTGTTCACGTTGAACAGGACGTATAACTCAGTGGTTGGGAACACGCCCTATTTCATGCTCCATGGAAGGAAACCCAAGGTGCACTACTTTCGTACCTTAGGTATTGATTCCCAAACAGCAGCGCAGGAAAGGTGGCCCTAGATCGCGCAAAATGATTTTCTGTGGATACGAGCCAGGATCAAAAGCCTGGAGGTTTACGTATCCAAGTGGAGAGGGGGTGTTGTGGTTCTGGACTGTCAGGAGTTAATACTCCAGGAGCGTTCTTATCAACTGGGTGCACTGCCCACATGATCCGTGCTTTTTTCCTTTGATCTGTGCTCTGTGGGGGCTGAGCTCTCTCTGGAGAGCAGTCTGTCTGAGAATGTGAGCAAGGTCGTTTCATTTTTGTTAAGAGGCAGAAAGCTGCGAACATGCAACTAGATTCTGTAGGTTTTCTTTTCTGTTTTGAATGCTACTAAATAAAGAGTTTTAGATTAGAAGCACTGGTGTCAAGCTGAGTTATTCAACACAGACAAGCCATTTTATGCTGCATGTGAACTCTGCTATTGATAACAAAACAGTGTGAGATTCAGAAAGGAACAAGACAAGGATGCCCGTTATCACCACTTTTATGTATTATGGTCCTGGAAGTTTTAGCAAGGAATATTAGACAGGATAAAGAAATAGTAGGTATTAGGAAAGGTAAACATGAATATAAATTAAAAGCTGTGCTGGTCCCGGGGGGAAGGTTACCGTTGGCGTAGTCAAAGTCCGGTCCTGGGGTCACTAGCCTGGAAACAGTTCACAAGGAGCAGGGCGAGGTCCGAAGCCGGAAGCCGGGCGGGGACAGGAACACTGGAGGGTCAGGTCTGGGTCCAGGCAGGAACAGGTACTCAACAACGACATTGCTCCCGCAACCTGGGACCGGGCTGACTGGCCTTTATCTTCTCTGAGGCCAGGGGCGGTCCCGGCCCCCAGGAGACCCGCCTCTCCTGGCCTTAAGGCGAGCACTCCTCCTGGGAGAAACCAGTTCCCTTCGCCTCTCTGCCCTGAGCCTCTGCAGTTCAGGAGAGGCTGAAGGGTTACTGGGCCCAGGGGGAGACTCACCTGCAGGCACTGAGTCCTCAACCACCTCAGGAGCCAGAGTGGATTCACCTGGTGCCTGCTCCTGAGGATCCGGCACAGGTGCAGGCACTTCAGAATCAAGGCCCTGCCCCAGTTCAGCCGGCCCTGGAGGCGGGGACTCCTGTGCAGGCTGGGATTCCTCCGGTTCAGCCTCTGAATCGGATTCCCAGGCCATCACAAAAGCTTTTGTGGATGATTTAGTAATTACTGTAGAAGAACCAAAGATAAAAATACAGGAGTTTGGTCAAATAGCAGGATTTAAACTTAAAAAGAAGAAAACCATGTTACTTCTTAAAAATCAAAAAGAAGAAGAGAAGAAAGAACTATCCCAAGAGTTAGGAATTGAAATTCATAAAAAAGTTGAGTATCTAGGAATATGGTTAACAACAAGAAACATAAATATATATAAAGATAATTATGAGAAAATATGGAATGAAATTAAAAGAAATCTAGAAATCGGGGGAAGGATTAATTTTCCCCTGTTAGGGGAAATTGCAGCAATAAAGATGAGTGCTTTGCCAAAGATAATTGTAATGGGAATTGGGGTTACTCGTGCGTAGGTTGCCTCTACTCTTGGCAAAGTTGCCTGGTTAAACCTTTCCCTGGCTGCACAGTCCTTACTCCGCGGCTGTGTCAGTCACTGGCAGAATCCGTCAGTGGGTGTTTCCTGAACTTCTTCCAGCATAAAAGTTCTTTGACGCCAAGTCTCCGCCTAGCCTCCCTGCGCAGAGATTTTCTGCGCAGGGTGGGCGTGGGCAGCGGAGGACCTGTGCTCTCCCCGCTAGTTTCTGTGGAAGAGTCCTGGAGACATCTCCCCGAAGCCCTCCCCTGCTCCCCTTTCTTCCTGTTGTCACACTGATTTCCTTCCTCAGTGGATGAGTTCCCTCTCTCCCTGCTGGGCCCTTCTCCGGTATCGCTGGAGAGCCTTCCCTCCACTCCTGGCTCCGATGGCAGTTCCCTGACATCCACCTCCCCCCCAGGACCCCCCCCCCACCTCTGGCCCGTTCCCTTGACCCAATTTCATCCCTTTCCTCGGCCGATGATGCGGGGAATCCCCGGAAGGAGCTACCCCCATCCTCTGATGATTCAAACATTGCTCCCCACCTGCTCCTATCTCTTCCCATGGGGTAATCTTCCCAGTCAGATTCCTCTCCCTCTGCTACCTCTCCTCTCTCCTCTTCGGAGGCTGGAAACCCCACAAAATCCTCTTCATCTTCTGTGGTGCCAAATTGCTCCTCCCAGAATCTCGCTAGTGGTTTGGGTTTCCTTGGGAACCTGCTGTGAAACACCTCCCTGAGATACTCATCTTTGATGGCCTCCGCAGGAACCCACGTGTTTTCTGACTCGGGTTCACCCTCCCAAGCCACCAAATACTCCACCTGACTCCCTCGCCATCTTGAATCGAGTATTTCCGTGGTTTGACTGCTAAGTTCCCTCTCCTCCACTTGTGGGTGTGTGGGGACTTCTCCCTCTCGCCCTGGAAATTCCCATCCCTCCCTGTATGGTGAGAGTAGAGACCTATGGAACACCGGGTGTAGTTTCATGCTGGTCGGCAACTTGAGCCTAAAAGCCACGGGGTTCACCCGCTGTGTTACCTCAAAAGGTCCTAGTCGTCTTGGCCGCAACTTCTTGCAACCTCCCTTAAAAGGTAACCCCTTGGGTTGACAACCACACCCGGTCCCCAACCCGTATGGTTTCCCCTTCCCTACGGTGCTTGTCTGCCTGCCTCTTGTACATTTCCTTGGCCCGTTCCAAGTTCATCTTAAGTTGTTGGTGTAAGGCCTCCATTTCTTCCACAAACTGCTCTGCCGCCGGTACGCTCCACCCCTCCTCCCCTTTCCCCGGGAAGGCCCTGGGGTGACACCCATAATTAGCCATGAACGGGCTCATTCCCGTGGACACATGTTCAGCGTTATTGTAGGCAAATTCAGCCAGCGCTAGTTTCTCCACCCAATCGTTCTGCCTCTCGCTGACGTAGCAGCGTAGGTATTGTTGGAGTATACTGTTCGCTCTTTCCGCTTGCCCGTTGGTCTCCGGGTGTCTGGCCATCGAGAAGCTCACTTCGACTTGCAGCAAGCTCATGAGCTTCCTCCAGAACCGGGAAGTAAATTGCTTCCCCCGATCGGACAAAGCCCTCAAGGGGGCGCCATGCAGCCTGAAGATGTGATCCACAAACAGCCTGGCTGTTTCCTCTGCCGTCACCGCATGCAAGCAAGCGATGAAATGGCACATCTTTGTTAGTAGGTCGACTACCACCATGACGGCCGTTTTCCCCCTTGACTTGGGCAAATCGGTCATAAAATCTATGGATACCACCTCCCATGGTCTTCCCGCCGTGGGTAAGGGTTCCAGTAACCCTGCGGGTGCAGCCCTCTCCCCCTTTGCTCGCTGGCAGCGGTTGCACCCCCGTACATATTCCTGTACATCTTCCCTCACTCTTGGCCACCAGAACTGCCGGGTGACAAGCAACATGGTTTTGTGTTGACCAAAATGCCCCGCCGTGGGGTTGTCATGGAGTTGTTAGAGTACTCTTCCCCTCAAGTTCTCCCCTGGTACGTACAGTGCTCCCTTGTAATATAGTACCCCTTCCTTCTCTTCAAAACCCCCGTGGTTTTCCCCTGCGTCCCTGAGTTCCCTGATTTTGGTTTGAGCGAACTCGTCGTTTCTCGTCAGTCCGGCTAGTTCTCGTCTCCCAACCAACACTCCCCCCCACACCCATCGGTTCTCGGGGATCACGTGTCGGACTTCTGGTGATCCCTCTCCTTCCCTGTACTCCGGCTTCCGGTAGAGAGCGTCAGCTCTGACGTTTTCCTCTCCCGGCACGTACCGAATCTCGAAGAAAAACTTGGAGAACTCCTGTGCCCATCGCACCTGTCTCTGGTTGAGTACCCGCGCAGTCCTCCAGTATTCCAGGTTCTTATGGTCCGTGCACACCTGGATCTTGTGCTGCGCCCCTATTAACAAATGTCTCCAGCGTCGAAATGCTTCATAAATTGCAAGCAGTTCACGGTCATACACCGTGTAGTTTTGCTCCGACTTGCTCGGCTTCCTTGAGAAAAAGGCTCACGGTCTCCAGCTCGACTGGTCTCCCGGCTGTAGCAGTACCACTCCGACGGCCCGGTCTGATGCGTCTGCCTCCAGCCTCATTGGCTTCTGCAGATCCACGTGCAGGAGCTGCTCTTCCGAAGCGAACGCCTTCTTTAGCCTCTCAAAAGATTGCTGTGCCTCTTCTGTCCAGACGAACTTTCTTTTGCTACTGGGACAATCTGTGATGGGTGCGGTTAAGTGGGCAAAGCTCTTGATGAACTTCTGATAGAAGTTGCCGAACCCCAGGAACCTCTGCACGTCCTTCCTGATTTGGGGGGTCTTCCATTCCAGCACCTCCTGCACCTTGCCGGGGTCCATAGCTAGGCCCTTGTCCGACAACCTGTATCCCAGGAACCCGACCTCTAGGGCGTGGAATTGGCACTTCTCCAGTTTGACCCACAACTGGTGCTCCTGTAGCCTCTTTAGCACTTCCCGGACGTCTCTGACATGTTGCTCCTCGTCGTCCAAATAGATTAACACGTCATCCAAAAAGGCGACGCAGTTTTTGTACAGCAGGGATCCCAACACGTGGTGCATGAAGCCTTGAAAACAGGCGGAGCCTGATTGTAATCCAAAAGGCATAACTAAGTACTCAAAGGCCCCCAGAGGGGTGAACATGGTGGTTTTCCATTCATCCCCCTCCCTCATCCTAATCAAATTGTACGCTCCCTGAAGGTCCAGCTTAGTAAAAATTTCCCCCTGCCTTACTCGCGTTAAAATGTCGTCAATCCTGGGCACTGGGAAGGTCACGGGTTCCGATACAAGGTTCAGGGCCCTATAATCTACGACCAATCTGGGCTGATTTGTGTCTTTTTTGTCCACAAAGAACACCGGACTGCCACCCACCGCCCTTGATTCTCTTATGAAACCTCTTTTCAGGTTCTTGTCAATGAATTCCCGCAACTCCTGCATCTCCCTGTCCGACATGGCATACAGTTTACCCACTGGCAGCTGAGCTCCTGGGAGTAGGTTGATTTGGCAGTCAAAGGGCCTATGGGGTGGTAGTCTATCCGCTTCCTTCTCACTGAAGACATCCTGCAGGTCAGCGTATTGTGGTGGTACTTCCCCTTTTTGCCCCAGAGCCATCCACGCCACCCTGGCCACTGCCATCCTCGGGGTCCCCCCCCCGTGACAGTGTTCCAAACAGTGAGCTGACCCAAAAGTGACTGTCCGCTGATGCCATGCCACTACTGGATCATGTAGCGCCAGCCAGCTCATTCCTAGTATGATCGGGGGTCCTGCCAGTGTGGCTACGTGAAAGGCAATGGTTTCTGTGTGTCTGGAAACCCTCATTCTCATGGGGGGAGTCTGGTGCATCACTTCCCCCCCAGAAGTTCTCTGCCATCAATTGTGGTTACCTGCAAGGGAAAATCTAGGGGCAGTATGTGGAGCTGGTGCTCTAGCGCGAAGTATTTGCTGAAAAAAATTGCAAGAACTGCCTGAATCCAGCAACGCCTTCACCTTGATTGGGTGCCCGTTAGGGAGTTCTAGTACCACCTCTATGGCTATAGCTGCTTTGGGAGGGTCTGGCTTGGGCACTTCTAGTGGTTGCTGGCCTGGCTGCTGTGCCCGCTGACCGGCAGCCAAGCGTTGGCGTTTCCCTGCTCCTTTTGCCCCTCCTCCTCACAGCCAGCAGCTCCCACCATTCCTTGCCATGCTTTTCTTTGAGGGCAGACCCTGGCAAAATGTCCTGGCTGTTGGCAGAGGAAACACTTCTTGGCTGTTTTCCCCTCCCTTCCCTCCTTCTTGTGAACTTCGCTGGAGTTTGAAAACACCCCCCCCCCCCGAGCGCGCGCCACCAATTTCCATTGGCTCCACTGGCTGGGAAGGTTGCTCCGGTATTTCAGGAATGCGGTTGTCATGCCAACGCTCTCCCCTCCTTTCCCGCTTCTCTTGAGCGTGCGCCTCTTGCCGTACTCCTATCGCAAGTACAGCCTTGGTCAGCTGATCCATCGATTGCGGGCGGGGCGCGCGGGAAAGCTCATCCTTCACCGATGGGGCTAAGCCTTCCTCAAATAGCATTTGCACGGATTCCGAGCTCAGATCCCACCCAATTCTGTGGATCAGCATCGCAAAACGTGACCAGTACCCTCTAACTGATTGGCCCCCTTGCCTGCAAGCCATCAGCTCCCGGCGAGTCACACTCTGCTCCACTTGCCTGGAGAACATGGTATCCATGGCGCCAAAAAAATTCCTAAGGTCTTTCAAGGCAGCATTCTGCGTTGCCATTAAGGGCCTGATCCATTCTCTAGCCCCATCTTGAAGATGCCCTACCACATAAGCCACCCTCTCCCCATTGTCAGCAAAGTCATCATACTGCAGTTCCAACGCGTACTGTACCTCCATTCTGAATGCATTATAATCTCGGGGGTTCCCCCCAAACTTGTGCACCAGTCCTGGTACCTTCCTTGCGATGGGGGTAGGCTTCCCCTGGGAATCCTGAGTCCGCCTTTCGTCTAGCCGCGCCGTCAACAGAGTGACCTGCCGTTCCAAATCCCGGTTTCTCTCCTCCAGATTTGGCACTGCCGCTGCTCCTTCCCCGGCGCCTGCTCCACCGGTTTGACTCATGGTGCTGCCTGTCCTGTCGTTGTGCACAAGCAACATCAAGGACTGACGGATTGCTGTAATGGGAATTGGGGTGGCTCGTGCGTAAGTTGCCTCTACTCTTGGCAAAGTTGCCTGGTTAAACCTTTCCCTGGCTGCACAGCCCTTACTCTGTGGCTGTGTCACTGGCTGTGTCACTGGCAGAATCCGTCAGTGGGCGTTTCCTGAACTTCTTCCAGCATAAAAGTTCTTTGACGCCAAGTCTCCACCTAGCCTCCCTGCACTGAAGTCTTCTGCGCAGGGTGGGTGTGGGCAGCGGAGGACCTGTGCTCTCCCCGCTAGTTTCTGTGGAAGAGTCCTGGAGACATCTCTCCGAAGCCCTCCCCTGCTCCCCTTTCTTCCTGGTGTCACGCTGATTTCCTTCCTCAGTGGATGAATTCCCTCTCTCCCTGCTGGGCCCTTCTCCGACATCGCTGGAGAGCCTTCCCTCCACTCCTGGCTCCGATGGCATTTCCCTGACAATAATATTTTTATTTCAGATGATCCTGGTGTTAAATAACAATATATCCTTCAAAAAATGGCAAAAAGATATTTCAAAATTTATCTGGAATGGGATAAGACCAAGGATAAAACATAAGATACTAACAGACTTAAGAGATAGAGGAGGCTTTTCTCTCCCAGATTTGAAATTGTATTTTGAAGCAGCATGTCTTGTTTGGATACGGGATTGGATAAAATTGGAAAAAGAAGAAGAGTTAGAACTAGAAGAACATGACAATAGATTTGGCTGGTATTCATATTTATGATATGGGAAAGGGAAAATACATAAAGGTTTTTCAAACCACATACAGTGGTACCTCGGGTTACATACGCTTCAGGTTACAGACTCTGCTAACCCAGAAATATTACCTCGGGTTAAGAACTTTGCTTCAGGATGAGAACAGAAATCGTGCAGCGGTGGCGCAGCGGCAGCAGGAGGCCCCATTAGCTAAAGTGGTGCTTCAGGTTAAGAACAGTTTCAGGTTAAGAACAGACCTCCAGAACGAGTTAAGTTCTTAACCCAAGGTACCACTGTAATAAGAAAGTCATTAATAAGAGTGTGGGGGAAATATAAAGATCTGTTAGAGTGGAAAACACCATGGTGGCTGTCACCCACTGAAGCATTTTCACTTAAGTCGACCAAAAAAATAAGCTGGTTGACATATAGAGAGTTGTTATCAGAAGAAGAAGGTAAACTCAAACTAAAAGAGTATGATGAGCTGAAAGAATATTTACAAAGTTGGTTACACCATAGGCAATTAAATGATTTTTTTAAGGAAGACAATAAAAAGGGGTTTAGTTATACAATCTCTAGATTTCAAAAAGAAATAGTGGAAGAGAATGCTAAATTGTTAAAAAAAAAGCATATAGTATTTTATTAGAGTGGGGAACCAAAGATGAAGAGGATAAATCAGTTATGATATAAATGGGCTCAGGATGTGGGACACAATATCCAATTTGAAAGTTGGGGAAAATTATGGAAAGTTGATATAAAATTCACAGATTGCAAACTATTAAGAGAGAATTACATGAAAATGATGTATAGATGGAATATCACACCAGTGAAAATAGCAAAGATGTTTAGGAAAGAAAATAACAGATGTTGGAGATGTAAGGAAAAGGAAGGAACATTTTATCATATGTGGTGGGAATGTGAATATATTAAAAATATTGGGAAATGATATACAATGAATTGAAAAAAATGTTTTAAATGAATTTTGTTAAACACCCTGAAGTCTTTTCATTAGGTATCTCAAGCCAAGAGTTACCAAAAGAAAAATGGACACCATTTATGTATGCTATAACAGCAGCAAGAATCTTGATTGCACAATATTGGAAGATGGAAGAAATACCATTAAAGGAACAATGGCAAGAAAAGCTGATGAACTATGCAGAATTGGCTAAGTTAACAGACAAACTACGAGAGAAGGACAAAAAGGACTTCAAAAGAGTCTGGGAACCATTTATAGTTTATTTGCAGAAACAACAGAATGGACTGGATTACCTGGCAAGATTTGAATAAACTTTCACAATTTCATTTGAGTAACAGGTATTTCAGAGAAATGATAAGGGATTTTATTTTTGTGTAGGAAAAGCAGGATACAATAGATAAAACTAAATAATTCAGAGGGGAAGTTAAGGGAAGTCCAGAGGAAGGAAGGGAGAATTGTAAATAACATGATGAATGAGATTTGTATCATTAATTGTTATAAAATTGAATAAATATTTTTTTTAAAGGAACTAATGGGGTTAAGGGAAATGTTTCTGAGAGGTATTGATTAAGAGCAGATTCAGAGCAAAATGCAAAATTTATTGTGAATAATATTTTATCAGAAAGTATTAATATAACTAAAGGGACGAGACAAGGGTGTCCGCTGTCACCACTATTATTTATCACAGTGCTGGAGGTCTTCACAAAATATCTGAGAGAATCTATAACTGTGAAAGGTATAAAGATCGGTGTAAAAGAATACAAGTTGAAAGCCTTTGCAGATGATTTGGTTTTAACATTAGAAGAGCCACAAACCAGTGCAAGAGAAGCACTGAAGAAAATTGAAGAATTTGGGTGGTTCGCAGGTTTTAAGTTGAATAAGGGAAAGACTAAAATATTGGTGAAAAATATGATTAAAGAAAAAATAGATGAATTGCAACAGGAGACTGGAATTATGGTGGTTAAAAAAGCAAAATATTTAGGAATTCAGTTAACCCCTAAAAATATTAATTTGTTTAATGACAATTAAGTTTCATTTTTTTTAAAAAAATATATTTATTAAGGTTTTATAAAAAAGAAAAAAAATAACAACCAAAAAAAGAAAAAAAGAAAAACAGAACATAATCAAAAATACACATAAAACAGCTCTGAAAAGCTAGGTACAAGAAAAACAAAGTTCCACCAAACAAAAAGAAAAATAAAAACTCCCGCTTTTAAAATCATACTTAATTAACTTTCTTTCTTGACTTCCTCACGCCTCCCTTTTTTGTGTTCCTCTTTACTCAATCAGATACCGCAAATCCTTACCCTCTTTCAAAACTCATTTCTAATTATTAAAATCATTCTATTATGTCTCCAATCTTTCCTCCTTATATTTAAACACCCTTAACAGATTATTTACTTTTGACATAATATAACTTTGGTCTTCCACCCTTTTTCTATTACATTTTTGCATATTTTTTCAAACTGTATCCCTAATGTCATTTTATTTTCATATCCAACATCATTTTAACATTCATAAACTTTACAGTGTTTCTGCAGATAGTCTTTAAACTTCTTCCAGTCCTCTTCCACCGATTCTTCTCCCAGGTCTCGGATTCTGCCAGTCATTTCTGCCAACTCCATGTAGTCTATTACTTGCGTCTGCCATTCTTCCAAGGTGGGCAAATCTTGTGTTTTCCAATACTTTGCGATGAGTATTCTTGCTGCTGTTGTCGCGTACATAAAAAACATTCTATCTTTCTTTAACACCAATTGGCCGACTATGCCCAGGAGAAAGGCCTCTGGTTTCTTAAGGAAGGTATATTTAAATACCGTTTTCAGTTCATTATATATCATCTCCCAGAAAGCCTTAATCTTTGGGCACGTCCACCAGAGGTGAAAGAATGTACCCTCAGTTTTTTTACATTTCCAACATTTGTTATCAGGCGGATGATAAATTTTTGCAAGCTTGACTGGTGTCATGTACCACCTATAAATCATTTTCATAATATTCTCTCTTAGGGCATTACATGCCCTAAATTTCATACCGGTGGTCCACAACTTTTCCCAGTCAGCAAACAAAATATCATGACCTATGTCCTGTGCCCATTTAATCATGGCTGATTTAACTGTTTCATCCTGAGTATTCCATTTCAACAGCAAGTTATACATTCTTGAAAGTAATGACAATTAAGTTTCAACATGGAGAGAAATAAAAAGAGATTTGGAAATATGGGGTAGATTAAATATGTCGTTGTGGGGCAGAATATCCGCTATAAAGATGAAAGTCTTACCCAAGATGTTATTTCTTTTTCAAATAATTCCGATAATTAAAGGAACAGGACAATTCAAGGATTGACAAAAGGTCTTATCGAGATTCATCTGGCAAGGGAAAAAACCAAGGATAAAGTTTAAACTTTTCATAGATAAAAAAGAAAGAGGTGGATCCTCAATGCCAGATTTGAAGCTTTATTGTGTGTCGAGACCTCACAACCACCCAGTCAAAGATGAATAAAGACACCAAAACACAGAATAGTTGGTTAATGTTATTGGGCAAATTTTGGCCACAACTTTATTGGTTACAGAATTTGAGCGGTATGGGCTTAGGCATTGAATAGACCTGATTATATCTGACTCCTGCCCATTGCGCAGCGAGTCTGGTAAGGGTAAACCACTGGAAGGGGGAGCCCTGTTGATGCAAACCAACTTGAGCTCCCCCAGGGTTCCCGAAGGGGTCGTGGCATGGCCCTAGCCCAGCCCCAGACTTCGGACAAGATCCACACCCCCTTGGAGGGGCAGATGATGGCCACACCTTCCCTCCCCCATCATAAGGTCACCCAATGCCTAACCGCCACAAGAGCCCAAAGGCTAGTCACCAAATACCCTCACATCTGCAACCAATCTGAAATATACTCGGAGTTGAGAGTGGATTTCATGCTCTTTATTCAGCTCATAGTGGTGAGGAGTAATGAAAGTTTCCCCAAAATATCTGCTTTATATATATTATTTACACAATGGGCTGCACGTAATTGGCTAATTCTGGGATTCTCCTGTAGGCCAATCAGGTTGTGGATTCACTTCCACCTGGAGCTGGATTGGGTGACTCCTGTGGACCAATCATACTGCTGCATTGTTCCAGGACCAATCAGACTACTGCATTCTGAATCCTATTGTTCTAGGATCAATCAGACTGCTGCATTTTGGATCCTATTCAGCTCAGTACATAACACAATCCTTCACGCCCTCTGCAATATCGGCCAACCCGATATCATTTCCCCAGTCGGAAAGGTGTATGCCTGTTATTCTAAAGCACCAAAGCTGCAGCAAGCAAAGGCAGCACCGTCTGCTGCTTGTGGCTGGAAAGCCAAACAGGAAGTTTGTGACTGTTGCCATGGGAACAAAGGGGCAGTCCATTCTGTACTGAGCACCGGATGTTAGCTCAGTGGGTTTGTCATATGACCTGTACAGGATGTACATGGGTCGAGTTTCTCTCTGTATGTTGAAGAGAGCAGACATGTTTACTGGATGACTGCTAAAAGACACAAATAAAAGGACATGTAGATACGTTACTGTCTGTGTCTGATTCCCCTCCCTGGGGATATGCAGGGAGGAGGAGAGGAGGAGAAGCAGTTGGTGTGTTTTCCTCACAGCCTGAGGAAGATCGCCGGAACGGACCTCGTGTTGTTTATCCTGCCGGGAGACGCCGGAGGGAGGTCTAAGGAATTCAGCCGGTGCCTGATCAGATAGGCACATACCGATGACCGGGTAGCAGAATTCCAACATTGGTACCAGAGCTGATGGTTCCTGTTTTCATCGCCCTCTGCATCAAGAAGTGGCTTCCATGGATGCCTGAGGTGAGAAAGCTGATTCTCTGCAGCCAGAAGCTGACCAGAGCAAGCTGGAGCAAAAGCCACGGAGCCCAGGTATGTGATTTTCGGGCTTAGAAGAGTGGATGCAGATTGAGTTATTTCTCTGCTTCGAGGGAGCAGCGTATGGGAAACAGCTCCAGTTAAAAGTGAAACCGCATACCAAACATTCCTGTGGTTTCTTCTCCAAGGGATTGGAATGTACTGTTGCTAAGCGACGCCTTTCAGTGAAGGCCGATCCTCAGAGAGGAGAAGTGAAAGCAACAATAGAATGTTTTGACTACAAAGTCTGAGGAGCTCTTGGAAATTTCCAACGCAGCCAGCATTGAGAGCTGCCAGGTGCACAGAGTGTAAACAAGCCAGCTTTTGGATTTTAGAGGCTTGTGTTTTAAAGAGTCAATGCAAGGACTCAAAATGGATGCCAGGAAGGGGGGAGCCCTGCCTTCTCCGCCTCTTTTGACCAGTGACAATTATGCATCTTGGTCTATTAAGATGAAGGCCCTGCTGCAGAATCAGAGACTGTTTGACGTGATTGAGAACCCCATTCCTGCAGCGCCAACGCGTGCTTGGGGGTCACAGGATGTGAAGGCCAGAACTGCCATAATTCTGTGCGTGTCAGATTCGCAGTTGATCCACATACAAGGCTTAGAGCACGCGAGAGATGTTTGGAACACGCTGAGAAGGACACATCAGAGAGATGCAGGTTCTTCAGCGTTGCTGTATTTTGAGAAGCTGACCAACCTGAGGCTTGCGCCTGATGGAGATGTTCAAGCGCACCTGACGGAAATGAAATTTCTGCGTCAACAGATGGTGGAACGCAATTTCCGTCTGCAGGAGGAAGTGTTTTGCTTCATGGTGATCAACAGTCTGAATCGGACTTACAAAACGGTTGCCAGTCAGCTGGGGTCCCTCCCAGCGAATGATTTGACTTCGGAGAGGGTCTTTGCCGTGGTTCTTTGTGAACATGACAGGCTTGCAGCCCTGGACGTGAAAGACAGAGGGAGGGAAGAACGGAGTTCTAACGCCCCCACTGCTCAAGCTACTGGAGGAGATGCTGTAGCTATGAACGTTGTCCGATGTTACAATTGTGACCAGACTGGGCATCTACAGCGGAACTGTACGAAGCCACGTCGGAAGAAAGGAGCTAAGGCAAGCTCCACAAAGTCTGACACGTCAGACAAAGGTCACACCAAGCCAAAGGCAAAGACTGCAAAGGCTTTGATGTCGCTAAAAGCCACACCAGAAGCGGGAAATTTCTTTGTTTTGGATACTGGAGCCACAGTTCACATGACAGGACACAGAGGACTATTTTCGTCGTTTAAGAAGCAAAGCTTCGCTGTACAACAAGCCAACGGTCAAGAGCTGGAAGCGACCGGAATTGGGACTGTGTATCTTAAAAGTCTGAACTTGACTATAAACAATGTTTATTTGGTTCCAGAATTGAAGTACAATCTGCTCAGCGCTTCGCAGATTGCCAAGAAGGGACTAAAACTGTCCTATGATGATGAGAAATGCGAGATCTACAAAGATGGAGAGTTGTATCTTTCTGCCAAAGAGAAAGATGGACTGTATTTGTTGACTTTTGATCAAAGT
Organism: Podarcis melisellensis; assembly: GCF_964234715.1. Taxonomy (NCBI): domain Eukaryota; kingdom Metazoa; phylum Chordata; class Lepidosauria; order Squamata; family Lacertidae; genus Podarcis; species Podarcis melisellensis. The sequence continues at coordinate 17,195,667 of NC_138535.1, forward strand.
GATTACATGAAATGTAATTCTTGTGATTCTAACATGATCTCTTTTGCAGGTGTAGCTGAGGAGAACGCCAAGAAGGACACCTCGAGGGTCAACAGGGCATTTCAGCGGGTGTATGCTGATGTGATTGGTCCTTTAGCACCATCTAGAGGCAATGCAAAGTATTACCTAATATGTGTTGATTCTTTCACAGGTTTTGTCTGGATTTATCTTTTGGAGAGACCGAAAGAAGCCTTAGAAAGGTTTAAAGAGTTTTGTGACAAGGTTAAAAATATGCATGATGCTGACATAGATTGTCTTTGCACAGATGAGAAGCCAATTTTTCTTTTACAGGAGTTCCAGAGGTTCCTGAAGAAGAAAGGGATAAGACACAAACTTGCAGCTTCCGAAGAAGCTTGGAATAAATGTGTTTGTGTTAGGGTGAACAAAGAATTGCAAAAGGGAATGCATGCGCAATTGCTAAGTTCACATCTGCCACATGAGTACTGGGCTGAATCGCTAATGTCATATTGTTACACGTGGTTGAGAAAGTTTTCAAAAGAGTTGGGATGTTCTCCTTTTGAGAAACTGTTCCACAGAAAACCTTCTGTTGCCCATTTCAAGGTTTTTGGGTCTCATGTGAGAACAGAAGCTCCAGGTGGAGTAAAGAATGCCAGAGGCATTTTTGTGGGTTATGAAAAGGGTCTCTACAGAGTAATTTTGTCTGAATCTGGAAAGGTGATTCTCACAAAATTTCTAGAGAGTGCTCCTGAACAAGAGAGAGTGGCTGTTCACACATTTCCCACTGGTGATAATGATTCTGATGATGATGATGATGTTGATTTTATTGAGTTCAGTAGTACTGATGATGACAGCGATAGCTCAGACAGCTCAGTTGTCACAGTCATTGAGAGGAAATCTCACATAATGACTAGACCCTCAGAAGAGGAGGATGAACCACTGATTAAGCTTAGTACTGGTTCTCCAGAGAGTTCAAAGGCTGAACCAGAAAGCAGAGAAGAGCAGCACCTCTTACGTAGGTCTGAGAGAGCAACGAAGGGTGTACCACCCAAGAGGTATTCACAAGAGTTTGCTTACTTAGCTGTTGCTGTTGTAAATGACCAAGGTCAGATTGAAGCTGTGTCTGAGTCAGAGACAAAGGCACAACAGAGAGTTGTTAACCAAGGTAATGCAGAAGCACTCATTCCTTGGAAGTCACACAACCAGAGAGGTACATTGGTAAAACCAGTGGCGGGTAGTTCCAAGGGTGGAACTGAAACAACAGGGGAATGTTATAAGTATAACAACTGTTTGTTTTCTTCTCTGGATGACGCTTTGCTCGCAGCACGCATTGATACTTTAGGGGGAGGATGTTATTCTAAAGCACCAAAGCTGCAGCAAGCAAAGGCAGCACCGTCTGCTGCTTGTGGCTGGAAAGCCAAACAGGAAGTTTGTGACTGTTGCCATGGGAACAAAGGGGCAGTCCATTCTGTACTGAGCACCGGATGTTAGCTCAGTGGGTTTGTCATATGACCTGTACAGGATGTACATGGGTCGAGTTTCTCTCTGTATGTTGAAGAGAGCAGACATGTTTACTGGATGACTGCTAAAAGACACAAATAAAAGGACATGTAGATACGTTACTGTCTGTGTCTGATTCCCCTCCCTGGGGATATGCAGGGAGGAGGAGAGGAGGAGAAGCAGTTGGTGTGTTTTCCTCACAGCCTGAGGAAGATCGCCGGAACGGACCTCGTGTTGTTTATCCTGCCGGGAGACGCCGGAGGGAGGTCTAAGGAATTCAGCCGGTGCCTGATCAGATAGGCACATACCGATGACCGGGTAGCAGAATTCCAAAGGTGTATGCCATCATCTCAAAATAGGGCCATCTTGCTGTAAACTATGGTGGGGTGTGCAATCACCCGGCCGCCCAGCATGTGCACCTTCTGTGCCACTGAATGATTCAAGCGTTTCCAGGTATTACAGGGTTTTACAAGTTACACTCAACCAGCTCTTAAAACTGTAAAATATGGAAGGCCTAGCGGGGGGCTGGCGGTGCTGGTGTCAACCTCTCTTAATGTATCAATTCAACAGTGTCCCTCGTTGACCACCCCTAATTTTTTAGTGTTGTTCCTTTCTGATAGTCTCCTGAGAAATACTTACTGTACCTCCAGTAAAGTCTTGTGGGGAACTGAGATCATATTGGGAAAAACTTGACCAACTACTTGAAAGTATAGACTCTCTGTCACCCAACCCTCGGCTTGTCATGGGAGGCGACTTCAATGCCCGGATTGGCCTTGTTTTCCCTCAAAATACAATATTATGTGGACTAAACTTGGAGGACGAACCCGAAATCTGTCAGAGGGCAGCAATGGACACCACCTCTAATCGCGCTGGGAAATATCTTTGTGAACGTACAATTAAGCATAACCTTTTGTTATGCAATGGGCACGGTCAAGGGGATCAAGAGGGTTATTTTACTTTTATCTCCCCCAGAGGATTTACTAGCACCATAGATTATATCCTAACATCTAATAATGTGCCAATTAACCGAGATACCTTCAGGATAATTCCCAGAGCTGAAAGTGACCACTTTCCGCTTGAGTTATCTCTGACATCATTCGTTTCTCCTGCCTTTCCTAAATTATTGGATGAAACGGAATATCTGATACTTGGAAATAGAAGGTTAAAATGAAATGCATAGGTCCAAGAAAAAATGATTCAGATCCTGGTTTCCCATAAATTTGCTTTATTAAAGGGGGAAATGTTAGAAACAGGAAACATAATTGGACTTTATGAGAACATAATCAACCGAATGCACCCACTGATGACCACAACTAGTGTGATTAAAAAAAAAAGTTTAGAAGACAGACTTGGTTTGATAAGGAATGTCAGAATACCAAAAAAAAGCCTATCTGGGAACTTAGAAAATTGAAGTTAAAACATGATAAGCACAATCTTGCTCTACAAGCTGAGGTAGCCCAATTACGATATACGTATAAATTATTACTTAAAAGCAAGAAACAAATGTATTATGAGCAACAGTGGAAAGCATTGGGAGATGCAGCACTTCAAAAGGACTCACGGAATTTTGGGCATCTGGTTGCCCAAGACACAAATGGGCTGGGCTACTCGTTAGAAGCATCTGTCCAAGGAAAGGATTGGGTAACATATTTTACAAGAATATATGGACCCTGTCCTGACTCACCCTCACAAGTTTACTATACTCAGTTATTAGAACTGCCAGAATGGCCAGACATCATGCCCAATCAGCTTAAGAGGCTAATTGTAAGCCAACTAGCCAATAAAGCTCCAGGAGAAGACATGATCCCAATGGAGATCTATAAGATAAGACCTGATTTCTGGTCACCCATTTTTGCAAAACTGTTTTCACACATTAACAGCTCAGGCCACAGCTGAGTATAATTGCCCCGATATAGTAAAAGGGTGTTAAGAAAAACCCTTCCAATTATAGACCCATTAGTTTGTTAGATGTAGCCTCTAAACTATATGCCAGGCTCCTTCTTGGGAGACTGGAAGAATGGGCAGATACAAATAAGGTGATATCAGATATCAGGTATCCAGGCAGGTTTCCAAAGAGGGAAATCCACATTGGACCAGTGCTTTCTGATGAACTTTCTGCTATGTAAATACATCCATAATTTGAAGCAGAAACTATATGTCGCTTTTATCGATCTAAAGTCAGCTTTCGATACAGTCCCAAGACATGCATTGTGGCAAAAATTGGAAAAGACAAATATAGACCACCATCTATTCACTAGGCAACAATTTTTTACTTTTTGAATGTTGTCTAGATTTCTACAACTTATTTAGGGTATTTTTGCACTGCTGAATCAGGTCAGGTTTTTGTGTTATGTTGATTTGAAAAAAATCAGATCTTGTGACAAAATTGATTACATTTTTGCGGCATTATCAGCTGATTTTTGTCAACACAAATCATCCTAAATATGTTTGTAAGAGAAAAAAATGTTTTTCCAACAGCATATATTGATTACCTGATAGAAACATCGATTACTGTAAACTGAATGGTGGGCATTGATAAAGGTAAGTACACGTAAATTGCATGTTGCTTCACCATTTTTCAAACTTCAGGGCTTGAACTTCTGTTTCTTGGAATTCCTGGAATGCTCAGCGGCAGGGAGGTCTCTCTTCAGAGTCCAACAGTAGTCAGCCATCATGACTGCGTCCCAGCGACCCTGATACCTGGTCTCCATCTCTTTCATGTCCTGATGGAATCTCTCAACCTGCTCGTCACTCATTGAACCCAGGTTCTCAGGAAACCGCTCCATATGTGAAAATAGGTAGTGCATCTTGACGCTCATGTTGCAGCCCAGGTTTCTGAAAGCAGTCAGCATGTTGCTGACAAGTTCTGTGTAGTTTCTTTTTTTTATAGTATTTATTGAAGTTTTAAGGTTACAAAAAGGAACCAGTTGGTGTTAATTTCAATTCCATCTTTACAGCATTTTGGGACATATTTCCGCCTTTCTAGTGTTTGGAGCCAGCCCTCTAGTTATCCAAATTTGGTCAATTCTTGTCCATGTCATTTTAGCCTCAGAGAAGAAGGTTCCCTCTCTTCCCAAAGGGTTTTTAATTCTCCAAATATCAACTAAGTCCATATTATCAGTCATATCAAAGAAAGTCTTTGGCAATCTGCCATCCTTAGTAACTACCTGTCTCTGTGATTTATCCATATTTGTAGACACTACTCCATTCATATCCCCCATCAAAATCATATTGCAGTCCATATAGCCCATCAGAGTCTCATGTAGCTTCTTAAAGAATTCCGATTTTCCCTCATTTGGTGCATAAATACCTAATATCAAAAACTTCTCTCCTTGCGATTGGATTTCAATTGCTACAAATCTTCCTTGATCATCTTTAAAAAGAAATTTCGGTGATAGGCTCTCCTTTGCATAAAGTACTACTCCTCTTTTTTTTACTTTGTCTGATGAAATAAATTCCTGTCCCAATCTTTTATTTACCAATATTTTCCTATGTAGCCTTATCACATGTGTTTCTTGTAGGCAAATCAAGTCCAATTGTTCCTTTTTTAATACATGAAAGACTCTTCGTCTTTTCTCGGGGGAATTCATCCCATTAATATTCCAACTTAATATTTGCAGTGCCATGATGTAATTACTTTAAGTCACCTCCAACTCCGCCCAGTGCTTGTTCTTGTTCTGACGGTGGTGTTGGTATCCCTTTCACTGGATAATCCAATCCAAAATTTAACTTTGCTAAGTCCAGTATGGGTGATCTTTTGTCCAGTACTCTTTGCTCTAGTCCTCTGTCTGGTGATCTTCTGTCCAATACTCCTGGTTCTTTCCCAAGTCCCTTCTGTAGATCCTCTTCGTAGGTGCTCAAAATTTTTTCTTTATCTTCAACTGATCTTATTTTTATTTTCCTTCCTTTAAAGCTGAAGGATAGGCCTTGGGGAAATTCCCACCTAAAGATGATACTGTTCCTTCTCAGCAGAGCAACCAAATCTCCGTAATTGGCCCTAAGGTCCAAAAGATATTTCGGAATATCTTTAAATATTTCCACTCTTGACTGCAATATTCCCAAGGGCTTCTGAAAGTGCCAGCCCAAGATTTTATCTCTCTCCTCTTTGGATCGGAGGGTAATCAGACAGTCTCTTACTCTATTCTTCTTCCCTCCTCTTCCAAGCCTGAAGGCACTCACGATTTTCACTCCTTCTTGTTCCAAGTCCAGCTTCCAAAACTCTGCAAATTCCTGTGTAAGAAATTCGATCAAACTATCTTTCTCCAATTCAGGTACGGCTCTAATCCTCAAGTTCACCTGTTTTTCCTTGAGCTCAATCATAGACAAAATCAGCCTATGATCCTCAACCTGTCTCTGAATGTCTGGGACTCTCTTTGTTTCCAGTTGTGTTACTTTAACTTCCACAGCGTCCACTTTTCCCTTAGCTTCCTCTGCAATTTGACGGGTCGAGGCAGACTCCTGTATCAGTTTCTGTATTGCTTCTATATTAGTATTCACCTTTTGTCCCAGACTATTTATACTTTCCGTGTTTATGTCAATTTTGGCATTGGCGGCATCTACCTTCGCATTTGATGCATCAACTTTTATATTTGTCTCATCTACTTTCCTGCTGAGTTTTTCCAAAGATTCATTTATCTTACCTAGCACCGTCGCTAAAGCCTCTTTTGATGACATTCCTCTTTGTTTTGGTTGAGTTGGCGCAGCTGCAGATGGTACAGGAGGACCAGATGCTGACGCTCTTCTCTGCCAAGGCTTCCCAGATCTCGTTGTTGATAAATCTACTTTCTCTTTCCCATTTGCCATAACACTCAAAAAGTCCAAGGTCAGTCCCACAGTCAGGCAGTTTTATCTTTCTAATGGAAAATTCCCCTGGTCCGGCTCTTACAACAGTTTCCACAACTACCTCTAGGGGGAAACAGTTGCAATCTGTACTTATATTTATCCAAAATAGCTCCTTTTAAAACATAACTCAAAAAAGAAATTTAGTTTCAGTTTTCCGTTACTTTATCTCCCCCTTAAAAATCAGAGGGGCAGTTAGACACAGTTAAACACAATGTATCTCTCTTTTGACAGCCAACAGTCAGAGCGCATTCCAAATACGGCAGCCTTATTGTCAAATTTGCAGCCTGTTCCCAGGGTCTGAGCAGTGGAGTTTTAATTTCCTTCCCTCTCTCTCTAAGGTATAAAAAGTCCAAAACTTCTCCTGCTTCCAGGGGGGAGTTTTCTATTTTAGAAGTTGAGATTTTAATCCTTTCCAGTCAGCTCTCCAAGACTCTAGCTTGCAGCCTCTTTGCTTTGTTCTGTCTACAAAAGCGGAAGGCGGACTTCCTGTTTATGCCTCCCCGCTACAGTTCCAAATTATAAGTTTTCTTCCTTTAAAAGTTCCAATTTGTTTTGTTCTTAAATAATATCTTTAAGATCCAATTGTTCTACTCATGGATAGTGCCTTTTTAAGTCCAATTGTTCACAGGAAAAAGTCAGCGTTCTCCAGCAACGGCTATGCGGCTTCACTCCGTGGAAAGAGCAGTCGATTCACAGCACCGCGCTGCTCACCACACTTCACTACGGAGCCCCGCGAACAGGTTTCCCCGCGAGTAGGGGAGGCGCTGAGGGTGCCCGCCAAATCCCACGTTCACAGGCTTCACCCGCCTGTGATTTCTGGAGGGTCTCCGCCTTCGCCGTGGCGGCCAGACCCGATTTTCATGGAGCAAATTCCTCTTGGTCAGAGGAATTGAGCCATTACCGATGGTGCCAACCCGGAAGTCCTAAGTTCTGTGTAGTTTCTGGCCTTATTGTTGCCAAGAAAGTTCTTCACTACCAGAACCAATGTCTTCCACGCTTCCAGTTCCACTTCGTTCACTGAGTTTCTGAACTCTGGATCTCTGATGAGCTGACGGATCTGAGGACCGTCAAAGATGCCAGCTTTCAACTTCTCCATGGTCAATCCTGGAAAAGCCTGGCATAAGTAAGTGAAGCAGTTACCATCCTTGTCCAGAGCCTTGGTGAACTGCTTGATTAAGCCGAGCTTGATGTGCAGCGGTGGGAAGAGTATTCTGTCTCTGTCAACCAGAGGGTCGTTGATGACGTTCCTTTTTCTGCAAGGCACCAATTCCTCCAGGCCAGTCCTTCTTCTGTAATGCTGAGCATGGGCCCTACTATCCCACATGCACAGAAAACATGGGTACTTGGTGAAGCCAGACTGTTGTCCCTGTTATTGTAAAGCACCAAAGCTGCTGCAAGCAAAGGCTCTAGCAGCTAAGGCAGCTGTTTTTGGCTGGAAAGCCAGACAGGATGTTTGTGACTGTTGCCATGGGAACAAAGGGGCAGTCCATTCTGTACTGAGCACCGGATGTTAGCTCAGTGTGTGTGTCATATGACCCATACTGGATGTACATGGGTGGAGTTTATTCTAACTGCTATGGAGTGCAGACATGTTTCTCTGTACTGATATGAAAGACAGGAATAAAAGATGTAAATAGATTTCTGTCTGCTTCTTTCCCCTCCCTGGGGGACACCAAAGGGGAGAGAGGAAGAACGGTGTGTTCCTCTCACACATCTGAGAAGAATCGCCGAGACCTAGCTGCTTATCTGCCGGGAGTAGTAGCGGGGAGGTCGCCAAGGAATATCTGCCGGTGCCTACGCTGTGGCACATCCCTCTGACCGAGGCAGAATTCCAACAGTGGCAGCAGAGGATGGTTCTGACCAACAGTGGTAGCAGATGCCGGTTGCTGGTTTCTTCGATCCATGGGAGTCTGCAAAAGAGTGGCAGAGCTACTGTTTTCATCGCTCCATGGAAGCCAGAGGTGAGAAAGCTGATTTTCTGCAGCTAGAAGCTGACCAGAAGAAGCTGACAGCCAAGCCTCAGGAGCCCAGGTATGAGATTTTAGGGCTTAAGAGAGTGAACGCAGATTGAGTTATTCTCTGGTTCACGGGGAGCAGAGTTTGGGAAAAACAGCTCCAACTGCATTCCAGACATTCTTGTGGTTTCTGTCCAAGGGAAGGAATGCACTGTTGCTAAGCAACGCCCTTCAGTGAAGGCTGTGCCTCTGAGAGGAGAAGTGAAAGTTACAATGGAATGTTTTGGCTACAGAGTCTAAAGAGCTCTTGGACTTTGCATCACAGCCAGTGTCAGAGCTGCCAGGTGCACAAGAGTGTAAACAAACCAGCTTTTGGATTTTAGAAGCTTGTGTTTGAGAGTTAATGCAAGGACTCAAAATGGATGCAAAGAGAGACTTCCGGAGGCGGCACGAAACGGTAATGGCGGTCCTCTTTACGCTGTGAAGAGGGGCTCCGCGGAAAAGGGTCGTCCGCTGCGGCAAAGCGGAGACCCATCAAGAAAAACCACAGGCAGAGTGAGCCTGTGGCCGTGGGACTCGGCGGGTGCCTAAAGCCCCCCCAGAAACGCAGAAGGGACCCCGTAAGGGGCTCCGGAACGTGAAAGGGGGAGCGGCGCTGTGAGTCCATTGCTCTTTCCGTGGATGCAAAGCCGCGCAGCTGCTGCCGATGAGCACCGACCTTTCTTCTTGGAACATCAGATTTAAATCTACAACCCGTGAGTAAGGAAACTTAAAATTTCGGGACTAAAATAATTTAATTCGGCTGAAAACGGGAAGCGCAACCAGGAAGTCCGCTCCTGGCTCTGCTAAAGATCAAAGCAAAAGTTTTAACAAGCGGGAAGCGCTCGGAAACGCAAACTGTAAAGGGGTTGGATTGTCGTGCAAATAACCAAGTGACTGATTGAGAAGTAAAAGAGGTAAATTTGGGAACTTTTAACGAACTAGAGATTGGACTTGTCCTCTACTTTTTGGATTTACAAATAATTGTGGAATCCCAAGCCCTGGGTTGCCAGGGAAGGAAGAATAGTTAACTTGCTGAAACTGTATCTAACTTGGAAGAGTTGCATATAACTTGTTACAACTCCGGAAGAAACAAAGAAACTGTCTTTTGCACTCTATTTGGGACTTAGTTAAAGTTTGAAAGAGAGCTCTACAGACTAAAGGGATTAAAGGTTTTTCTTGGATTTTCCTCTGATGGGGGGATTTTAATGGCGGAAAGACTTTTTCCTTCTTGCTGAACTTTGTGGAACTCCCTCTACAGGGCTTTGGAATTATAACTCTCTGGGAACTCTACTTTGTTTGGATTACTCACTGCCTTGTTGTTTATATTTTGGAATTTCTTTCCCATGAGACTGTATTGAGTTTGACCTTGACACGTAGACGGGACTGGAATGAGCGGCACAGGGAGAGCAAGGTTGGCTAAAACAAAGGCAAAGCATCTAGTACAAACAACTTTGACATCTCATCATCGCAGGTCATCAGTGCCGACTGTTTTAGTGGCAGAAGAAGTACAAGAAGGGGCCACTGAACAGACACCTTCAGAGGATATGGCTGCTGGAGGATCTGATACAATTCTAAACCAGATTTTGGAACAATTAGCAATTTTGAATAAGAAGGCAGATGAACATTCGACAAAAGTTGACCAGGCCACATCCTCTATTAACAAATTGACTGACCAAGTGACCCAGCACACTCAAGCAATTGGGAATCTTCAGGAAGCCACAGCTGAGAATCGAAAATTGGCTACGGAAGCAAAGGAAAAAGCAGAGGAAGCCAACCGGAAAGCTGAGGCAATAAGTGTAGAAGTAAAGCCGCTGCGTAAACAGATAAGTGAACAACAGGCCTATCTGTCTATGTCTGAATTGAGAAACCGGGAAAGTAATTTAAGACTTAGAGCTGTCCCAGAACTAGAACAGGAAGATTTGACTGGCTATTTAACATCAGAATTCTCAAAGTTCTGGGGCATAGAAGAAGATAAGGACTTTAAAATAGTGACGGCCTTCAGATTGGGAAGAGTGGTAAGGAAGGATAGATCTAGAGACTGTTTGATTGTTCTGAGATCCAAGCAAGAGAGAGATAAAATACTAGGCCTCCATTTTGGAAAAGCACTTGATATTCAAGGCAGTAGAGCTGAGATCTATAGAGATATACCGAAACAGCTATTGGACCTTAGAGCTACATACACAGAACTCGTGAGACTACTGAGAGGAAATTCGATTCCCTACAGGTGGGAGTTCCCACAAGGACTATCTTTTAATTTCAAAGGAAAGAAGGTTAAAATTAAATCAGCAGAAGACCAACAAAAGTTTCTGAACGATTACGAGGAAGATCTAAGGAAAGGAACAGTAGGCTCTTGGCCACCACCTTTACCTGCTCCTGGGCCTACACCCTCGGAACCAAAGGATCAAGAGAAAGAGACACCACCAAAGGATTAACAGATTGATTCAGGATGTCTCTGCAGCTTCTTAGTTGGAACATTCATGGTGGAAATTCCCCAGAAAAAAGAAGAAGAATCTTTCATATATTGAAAAAAGAACAATTGGACATTATTTGCTTGCAGGAAACACATGTGACTAGGCTCCATAGAAAAGTATTAATTAATAAGAGATTAGGACAAGAATTTATTTCATCGGATAAAGTCAAGAAAAGAGGAGTAGTGATTTATGCAAAAGAGAGCCTATCACCTAAATTGTTATTCAAAGATGAGCAAGGAAGAATTTTGGCAATTGAGGTACAGACGCAAGGGGAAAAATTTTTAATATTAGGAATTTATGCACCGAATGAGGGGAAGTCAGAATTCTACAAAAAGCTGCATGAGACAATAATGGACTATCTGGACTACACCAATATAATTATGATGGGCGACATGAATGGAGTTGTCTCTACAAACATGGACAAGTCACAAAGTCAAAACTTAACAAAGGACGGTAGACTACCTAAATCTTTTTTTGAACTAACTGACAATGTGGACCTAATCGATATATGGAGGACAAAGAACCCCTTAGGTAAAGAAGGAACTTTCTTTTCTGAGGCTCATCTGTCATGGACAAGAATCGACCAAATATGGATAACTAGAGGGCTGGCACCTAAGACTAGAAAAGTGGAAATCTGCCCAATTTGGGCCAATTAGAGTCCATGTTAAGTTTTTTCACTGCCTTTGCTTCCATTGGTGACAACCACCTGGGGGTTCTACTTTCCAATAAATCCTTATATCTATTCCAAACATTATACAGTGCTTTCCTTACAATATGGTTTTTGAAACTTTTATACACCTTTGCCTTGTCATACCACAAATATGCATGCCAGCCAAAACTATTGTCATATCCTTCCAAGTCCAAAATGTCTGTATCCTCCAGAAGTAGCCATTGCTTCAGCCAGCAAAATGCTGCTGATTCATAATAAAGAAACAGAATTGCTAGAATCCAATACTAAGAATCTATCTAAAATGTATAATTTGCTGCTGAAATGGAATACACAGGATGAAACGGTGAAATCAGCTATGATTAAATGGGCACAGGATATTGGTCATGATATTATGTTTGCTGACTGGGAACAGTTATGGACCACTGGAATTAAATTTACGGCATGTACTGCCTTGAAAGAGAATATAATGAAAATGATCTATAGGTGGTACATGACCCCAGTCAAGCTTGCAAAGATCTACCATTTGCCCAATAACAAATGTTGGAAGTGTAATGAGACTGAAGGCACTTTTTACCATCTTTGGTGGACCTGCCCAAAGATTAAGGCCTACTGGGAAATGATATATAATGAAATTAAGAAAATCCTTAAGTGGACATTTGTAAAGAAACCAGAGGCTTTCCTCTTGGGAATGGTCGGCCAATTGGTACCAAAGAAAGATAGGACATTCTTTATGTATGCAACTACAGCAGCAAGAATCCTGTTGGCAAAGTATTGGAAGACGCAAGAACTACCCTCTCTGGAAGAATGGCAGACGAAGGTGACTGAATACATGGGACTGGCAGAGATGACCGGCAGAATCCGTGACCAGAGGAAAGAGACAGTGGAAGAGGACTGGAGAAAATTTAAAATATATCTTAAAAACTATTGTAAAATTGTGGACTGATAAGATGTCAAGGGGTGAGAAACAAAGAATTACAGCGGTAAATGCTAAATCTTAAGTAAATTTAAAAGAGACCTGATTAAAATTGACTGAAGGGTTGCTTGAAAATATGATAAAATAAGGATGTGGTGAAAGGAAGGCATGGGGAAGTCAATTTTTGTTGTATGTTTTTGATGTGTGTGTTTTGTTTTGTATTGTCTTTTATTTGTGTAAAAAACCAATAAAAATATTTAAAAAAAAAAGCTTTACACTCAAGGGCCACAAGAGGAGACTGAGATTAACCAATTTTTGAAAATTAATGGTTTACCCAAACTATCTCAGGAAAGGAGAACAAGTTTGAATTATAAGATAACACAACAAGAAATAGAGGGTGCCATTCAGAACATGCAAATAGGCAAATCTCCAGGCCCAGATGGTCTGACCTCCAAGTATTATAAGACACTGAAAGACTTTTTGATACAACCTTTAATGGAGGTATGCAACCAGATTTTGGAGGGGGAAAAGGCACCGGAATCGTGGAAAGAAGCTTACATCACATTGATCCCTAAAGTGGAATCTGAAAAGACTCAACTTAGAAACTACCGTCCCATCTCGCTCTTAAATGTGGATTACAAATTTTTTGCAGATATTTTGGCAAGTAGGTTTAAAAAAGTATTAAATGAAGTTATTCATAAGGACCAGGCAGGCTTTCTCCCAGGAAGACATTTGTTTGATAACACTAGGAACATTATTGACACGTTGGAACTGCTGCAGACCAACCTTCACACAAGAGCAGTGTTAATTTTTATTGATGCGGAGAAGGCCTTTGACAACATTTCTTGGCTGTTTATGAAAAGAAATTTGGAAGGGATGGGAGTGGGACGGGGGTTTGAAAATGGAATACAGGCAATCTATTCAGAGCAAAAAGCTAAATTGATAGTCAACAATGTGGTGACAGAAGAATTCAAAATTGAAAAAGGGACACGACAAGGTTGCCCACTATCCCCTCTGTTATTTATTTCTGTCTTGGAGGTGCTTTTGAACATGATTAGGGAAGACCGGTTGGTACAAGGAATACAGGTCGGAGAGAAACAATTTAAACTGAAAGCTTTTGCAGATGACCTAGTTTTAACATTACAGGAGCCAGAATCTAGTACGAAGAGAGTGTTAGAGCTAATTCATGAATTTGGCCGAGTGGCAGGCTTCAAATTGAATAAGCAGAAAACTAAGGTTTTGGAGAAAAACTTATCACTTAAGGAAATAGATGAGTTCCAGAAGGAAACAGAGTTAAATGTGGTTAAAAAGGTGAAATACCTTGGGGTTAATTTGTCTACTACAAATTTGAATTTATTTAAAGACAATTATGAAAAATGTTGGTCGGAAATTAAAAAGGACTTAGAAATTTGGTCAAGATTAAAACTTTCCTTGTTGGGTCGAATCGCAGCTGTAAAAATGAATGTATTGCCTAAAATGTTATTTTTGTTTCAGACCCTCCAGGTCGTGGACAGGGTGGAGTGCTTTGGAAAGTGGCAGAAGGATATCTCTAAGTTTGTCTGGCAGGGCAAAAAGCCCCAAATAAAATTTAAAATACTAACTGATGCAAAAGAAAGAGGGGGATTTGCCCTGCCGGACTTAAGGTTATATTATGAAGCTGCTGCTTTCTGTTGGATTAAAGATTGGTTATTATTGGAGAACACCGATGTCCTAGACCTGGAAGGGTTTAACAACGTTTTTGGATGGCATGCATATTTGTGGTATGACAAGGTAAAGGTTCACAAAATGTTTAAAAACCACATTGTCAGGAAAGCAATTTATATAGTTTGGACTAAATATAAAGACTTGTTAGAGAGTAAAACACCGAGGTGGTTATCACCAGTGGAAGCCAAGGCTTGAAAAAAACCCAATATGGAGGCCGGCCGGCCGAAATATTGGGAAATCATAGAAAAAGTTGGAGATAATTGGAAGCTACAGAGCTTTGAAAAAATAAAAAATAGGGTGCAGGACTGGTTTCTGTATGCTCAAGTTCAAGAAGTTTTTAAGTCGGACAAAAAGTTAGGATTCCAGGTGGAAAAATCGAAATTAGAGACGGAACTGTTAGAACCTAAGACTAAGGTACTTTTGAGAATGTACAACTTGTTGCTTAAATGGAACACACAGGATGAGACAGTTAAATCAGCTATGATAAAATGGATGTGGAGCATCATCTTCAAGAACCACTTCTTCTTCTTCATGTCCTTCAACACTGGAGGCATCTTCGTCACTAATGTCAGGAAGTTCTCCAAAGATAGGCACTGGAATTTCATCACAATGGGCTACAGGACGACGTGCTGATTGAAGATCAGGATACTTGAGGCTGCTCCGGTTCTTTCTGTTGATCCCAGTCACATCAACAGCGCAGAAGTAGCAGTCAGTGACATGGTTTGTCGGCTCCCTCCAAACCATGGGAATTCCAAAGTTCAGACTCCTCTTGCCATTGGTCCACCCATGTAGAGTCTCGGCGCATGCCTTACACACCATGTGTGGCGCCCAAGCTTTATCCTGGTCACCACGTTTAATACCAAAATAACTTTATGCTTTGTCGCACCAATTTATGGAAGATTTCGAGGTTTTATGACTTCAAACTGATCCCTTTTCGACATAATCACCCAGAATTATCGGACCTGAATACTTCTTGTCATTAAAATAATCATTTCCAATCAAAACAATTATTTGAAATGGCATTTTACCCCCACCAACTTCTTCTAAAATGCTCCACACAAGCATACACGTGATCAAAAAAACCTAAAAAAAGGCATGTGGCCATAGCTCAAAAACTTGATCTGATTGAGCAAAACCAATGTGGTTTTTTGATTCAGTGCATCAGATTCGTCCTAAATCATCAGAAAAAACGCAGGCAACAAATTTGTTGTTGACCAGTGAATTGCTCAGGAATTTCAAGGTCAGTCCCACAGTAGGCAAGGGAAGAGAGAAAAAACAGGTTCCCACCACAATCCCACAGGGGTCAGTTTCCGGGAGCTAGCAGTCTCCCTACTCCTTTTTACTAAAAGGCAGGCTGTAAAAATCTTTCTCAGTCCCTTTTGCTATTTAGAAGCAATCTTGGAGGTGACAGATGCTTTCCACTACTTAAAAGCAGGTCCCGACAGCAGCAGAATACAACATATCCAAGTTAATGGAAACAAAAGTTGAATGTTTCCTTTTCCATTGTGACGTCACAATGGACTCTAGCCTTTCCCTCCCAGGAGGTCTGCTGCAGAATGAAGGCACTTCTTTATGTTAATCCACAGTCTCGCAGGGTTCTAAAGCTTAAAAAATAAATCCCCCCTCCCCCTGCAGAAGGGGGGGCAATACAAAAAAATTCAATTAAAAGGAAATTGAAATAAAAAAAGAAATCTTAAATTATGGAAAAGGAGAAGGAATTGTCAAAAAAATTCCAATAAAGAGTCAGTTAAGCAGGCAATTAGAATATTAAAAACTCAATACTCTATGATAGTCAATGAAGAAATCAGTTGGAAGATAAAAAGAATGAAGCAGAAATATTTTGAACATGCCAATAAATCAGGAAAATTGTTAGCGTGGCAATTTTAAAAAGTGAACAAAGAAATTTTATAAACAAAATTAATATAAATGGGAAAATTACAGATAACACGAAGGAAATAAGAGAAGCATTTGTGAAATACTTTTCAGGATTGTACAAGAAAGGAAAGGAAAAGAATTTTAAAATAGAGGAATTCCTTAAAAATAGTAATCTACCAAAAAGAAAACAGGAACAACTTGTGAGTCTAAATACTCAAATAACAGCTCAAGAAGTTTTAGAGGCAATAAATTGGACAAAAAGCGGTAAGTCTCCAGGACCAGATGGATTAATGGCAAAATATTATAAAAAGTTAAGTGGACAATTAGTAAACCCATTGAAAGATCTGATGAATGAGATCTTAATGACAGGCGAAATCCCTGGAACATGAAAAGAAGCTTATATAACATTGATTCCAAAACAAGATTCGGATTTAATGCAAAAAAAAAATTATAGGCCTATCTCATTATTAAATAATGATTATAAATTATTTGCAAATATATTAGTGAATAGGATGGGGGAAAAGTTAGGTGAATATATACATCAAGATCAGGCATGGTTTCTTCCAGGTAGACTGTTATGTTTCCAAGGGGTTGCCCGAGAGCAAGCAGGCAAATATCTCCCTGCTTGGCTGTGAAGCCTTGTTTTACTGCCAAAATAAACCTTATCTGTCCGGAGCCCCACTCTCCCGTGGCTGGCTCAATCGCTGGCAGAATCCGTGAGTGGGCGGTTCCGAAACTTTCCCCAGCAAAGCAGTTTCTTGACGCCCAGTCTGCGCCTCCCCTCTCCGCGCAGATACTTTCTGCACAAGGAGGGAGTGGGTAGCGGAGGACCCCTCTCCTCCCCGCTTTGCCCCAGCAAGGAGTCCTGGGACCGCCTCGCCACTTCTGACTCCTGCAGCTCCTGTACACTGGAGGCGTTTTTACCCTCCTCCGTTGAAGAGGAGCGGCTTCCCCTGATCCCTGGAGGCTCTCTATAATCCATTTGGCTTTTGCTCTCTCCATCCTGAGCTGATGGCAGTTCCCTGACATAGACAAATGAAAGAGAACATAAGAAACATTTTGAATGTGATAGAATACCTGGAGGTAAAAAATGGGGGGGGGGGAGCAGCAATAATATTTATAGATGACGAAAAAGCTTTTGACAATGTTTCCTGGGATTTCATGAAAAATTTACTTGAAGAAATTAATTGTGGACATAAATTTTTAAAAGGAATACAAGCAATATATTCAGAACAAACTGAAATTTATTGTAAATCAGGTGATAACGAATGAATGTAAAATACAAAAAGGAACTAGGCAAGGATGCCTGCTATCACCGTTATTATTTAACCTGGTTCTGGAAGTACTTGCAAAAAATATAAGAGCGGATAAAGAGATTAAAGGAATAAAAACTGGAAAAAATCAATTTAAGTTGAAAGCCTTAGCTGATGATCTAGTAATTACCGTAGAAGTTCCAAAAAACCTCTCCCTAGTGCAATAGAGAAAATTCAAGAATTTGGGGAAGTGGCAGGATTTAAATTAAATAGAAATAAAACTAAGTTATTAGTTAAAAATTTGAAAGAAGAAGAGAAAAAAGATTTGGTGCAAATTATTGAGATAGAAATCCATAAAAAAGTAAAATATTTAGGGATATGTCTAACAGCAAGAAATATAAATGTGTATAAAGACAATTATGAAAAAGTATGGTCCGAGATAAAAAGGAATTTAGAAATATGGAGTAGAATGAACCTTTCCCTACTAGGAAGAATCGCAGCGATAAAAATGAATATGTTGCCGAAAATGCTCTTTCTTTTTCAGACAGTCCCAGTAATGGTTAAGGATGATTGCCTTAAAAGATGGCAAAAGGATATCTCCAAGTTTATCGGGGGGAGGGGGGGGGCAAAAGGCCAAGGATTAAACATAAGATACTTAGAGATACAAAAGAAAGAGGAGGCTTTGCTCTCCCAGATCTCAAATTGTATTGTGAGGCTGCATGTTTGGTCTTGATTAGGGACTGGATAAAACTGGAAAAGGAAGAAGCATTAGATTTGGAAGGTCATGATAACAGATTTGGATGGCATGCATACTTATGGTATGGGAAAGGTAAAGTACACAAAGGATTTTACAATCATATAATCAGGAGACCATTAATGAGAATGTGGGAGAGGTATAAAGATTTAAAAGGGGGGGAAACACCTTGGTGGTTATCACCAATAGAAGCTTAGTTACTCAAACCTCTTGGCAAAACGGGGAAGTGGCCTACATATAGAGATTTACTGAAAGATCAAGAAGGAAAATGGAAATTAAAAGATTATGAGGAAATTAAAGGCCATTTTCAGAGTTGGCTGCATTACAGACATATGAGATGTACAAGGAAGATAACAAAAAAGGGGTTAGCTATACAATCTCTAGGTTTCAAAAGGAGGTTATAGAAGAAGTGAAGCTGCTGAAGAAAGCATATAGTATTCTGCTAGAATGGGAAACAAAAGATGAGGAGGTCAAATCAGTTATGATCAAATGGGCACAAGATATAGGACATAATATACAATTTGAGGACTGGGAAAAGTTGTGGAAGGTAGACTTGAAATTTACAGACTGTTCTCTTCTTAAAGAAAACAATGTATAGATGGTATATCACACCAATAAAAAATGGCAAAAATGTACAAAACTGGGTCAAATACATGTTGGAAATGTAAAGAAAAAGAAGGTACTTTGTATCATATGTGGTGGGAATGTAGAGAAGTTAAAAAAATTCGGGAGATGATATATAACGAATTGAAAAACTTTTTTAAAATGGCATTTGTAAAAAAACTCAGAAGCATTTTTGATAGGGAATTTAGGATGAGACCTGCCAAGAAAAACAAAGAACTTATTTATGTACGCTACAACAGCGGCAAGAGTCTTGTTAGCACAAGGATGGAAGAATGAGGAAGTCCCAATGAAAGAACAATGGCAAGAAAAACTGATGAGCTCTGCGGAGTTGGCAAAGTTGACATATAAATTACATGAGAAGGACAACAGTGACTTCAAGGTAGAATGGGAACTTTTTACAAACTATCTAAAAAGACAACAAAATAATTTGGACTCCTTGGCTTGTGAGGAATGCAGGCAGCATTCCTGAGGAGAAGCAGCCGAAACAACGTACACGAGCAATGGTCGGTGAGGAATCTGCTTTTGCGTTATGGTGCTGTTACAGGTGCGGTTCTACTCAGCATCTGAGGAAGCAGTGTCTGGAGGAGGCTGTACCTGAGGGTGAAAAGCACTGGAAACAGCAGAAAGAGTTTGGAAAGAAGAAGCAGACGGCGCAACTCGTGACAGCTGTGATCGAGTGTCCTGATGAGCGGCAAAACGCCTGGATTATCGATTCAGGCAGTTCCCGGCACATTGTTGGCGTTTTTTGCCAAGAAGGTTTCTACACCACGGAGCCAGGTGGCGTTGACAGACGGGAGGAAATCTGACATGGAGTCGGGTGGATCTGTTTTTGTCTCCTGTCTACGCACACATCTGCACAACATTCTGTGTGTTCCTTTACTGAGGAGCAACCTGATGTCTGTCTCCTGTCTGGTGAAAGCTGGGTTTGTTGTGCATTTCAGGGACAGTTGCTGTGAGAGCCAGAAAGACGGAGAGACATTGGGGAGGGCTCTGGCAGAAAATGGTTTGTTTATGCGAAAAGATTGTGTACAAGAATCTGTGCTAGCTAGCAATAATACACAACCTGTCTGCAAAAATGAGGTTACACTGGCGCAGTGTAACCAAAATGCCAAATTTAAGTGACGGGTGTGAGTTACAGGATTGTGACAAATATCTTGAGTGTAATGTATGTAAGAAAGTCAAGAGCCACCGAGGGTCTTATCCCAGAAGTGAGAGGGTGAGCGAAAAACCTTTTCAGCTTGTGCATGCTGATGTGGTGGGTCCTTTTGCACTCAGCAGGGGTAATTCCCAGTATGTGCTAACTATCATAGATGATGCCACAAGGTTTTGTTGGGTCTATCCTATGAAGCACAAAGGTGAAGTGTTTTCTAAATTTAAAGGCTGGGTGGCATATGTTGAGAGGCAGTTTTCTTTCAAAGTGAAAAAGCTGCAATATGATCATGGAGGCGAATTTTTGTCTGGACCTTTTCAGTCATGGTTACAGACAAAGGGCATAGGTCACAGAAAAATGAACCCCCGTAGTCCACAAGAGGAAGGGGTGGCAGAGAGGAAGAACAGATCTCTGCAAGATATGATGTACTCAGTGCTTGAGGATGCTGGTCTATCTAAAGGGTTTGGGGCTGAAGCTTTTCTGACTTTGTGCTATTTGCAGAATCGCTTGTTTCATAGATCTATTGGATATGGACATCAAGTGGTTGAGATATTCAGATTTATTATTGGAGTATAAAGAAGGCTACAAATTAAAACCATAAGTTAAAGATAAGATAAATTGGTCACATTATCACCAGATTAATGAATTGTACAAATTAGATAAGAAAAATGGTTTTGCTTCAGAAAAATCTAAGTTGGAAACTGAGTTGTTGGATACTAAAGTTAAAAACTTGTCTAAAATGTATAACTTATTGTTGGAGTGGCATACTAAGGATGAACAAGTTAAATCAGTGATGATAGACTGGGCAAGAGATGTGGGACATAATATAATGTTTGAAGACTGGGAAAGATTGTGGAAGAAAGGGTTCAAGTTCACTGCATGTACAGTGCTAAAGGAAAATATAATGTATATTTGACTCCTGTAAAATGGTATTTGACTCCTGTAAAATTAGCAAAGATCTACCATAACAGTGATAATCTATGTTGGAAATGTAAAGAAAAAGAAGGTACTTTTTATCATATGTGGTGGACCTGCCCCAAGGTGAAAGACTTCTGGGAGAAGATTTATAATGAATTGAAAAAAATGTTGAACTATACATTTATTAAGAAACCAGAGGCCTTTTTTCGTGGAATAACAGGTTTAGAATTGCCCAAGAAAGATGCTAAATTATTTTTGTATGCCACAACTGCTGCTCGAATTGTATTAACCAAGAATTGGAAAACACAAGAAAAACCAACAGTGGAAGATTGGCAGATGATGATGATGGATCTTTCGGAGCTAGCTGACCTGACTGGAAGAGTCCATGACCAGAAGGAGAAGGATTACCAGGAAGAATGGACAAAATTTAAAGACTATTTAGTTAAATATGTCAAGTTAAATTAATTGGAAAAGCTTGGAAATACCAGATAGGCTTAGGATTTAAATATGTAATGTGATAAATTAATATGTTGAAATGCCGAATGGGAAAGAAAGAAAGATGTTAAGTGATTAAGTTAATTTTATGAGAATATTGGTTTTGGAAAACCGTTAAAATGATATACACTGAAATTCAACCAAGGGGATACGAGGCAGTCGCTTAACAATGTTAATAAGATTAGCTTTAATAAGGCTAGGATTTATGTTTGTTTGTCTATTTGTTTGTGTGTTTAAAAATTTTGTGGAAAACTAATAAAAAAAATTGGGGGGAAAATAAATCATGACTGTAAAGAGAAAGAATCTGAATAACAATTGGGCAATGTATAAGAAATTATTGGAAGAGGAAAACAACAAACTTAAATTGAAAGAATATAAGGAAGTTTAAAAATATTTGAACAATTGGCTGCAATATTTTCAAATTAATCAGAGATTGGCAAAAGATAAACAAAAAGGATTTGAGAAAGAAATTTCAAGACTGGATGAGTATTTAATCCAATCTAAAAGTAAACATATTTCCAAATTATACGATTTGCTCCTGGAATGGGAATTAAAGGAGGAGCAAGTGAAGACAGTGATGGTAAAGTGGGCCCAGGATTTAGGGAACAGCTGTGGAAAAGAGATATCAAATTTACGGTATGCTATAATTTAAGAGAGAATGTAATGAAAATGCAATACAGATGGTACCTGACCCCGGTCAGACTGGCAAAAATGTATAAAAACTGTAGTGATGTCTGTTGGAGATGCAACAACAGGGCAGGAACCTTTCTACATATGTGGTGGGATTGCAAAGAGATAGTGTGTAATGGCGTAGCTCTCCCACAGAAGCGAGACACTGGTAGTAATTATCTCAGGTTTATTGCTCAAACACATAAATCACTCCGTGTCTGTCTGCAGAATAATTTTTATTGATTTTTAGTGAACATATATACATTCATATATTACTGTCAGGGAACTGCCATCGGAGCCAAGAGGAGAGGTAAGGCTCCCCAATGATGCCGGAGAGGGAACTAGCAAGGAGAGAGGGAGAGCTTCTGCTGGGGAAGGAAATCAAGGTGACAACAGGAAGAAAGGGGAGGCTGAGAGTACTTCGGAGGGAAGGCTCCGAGACTCTTCCAGTGAGATCAGCGGGGAGAGCACATGACCTCCGCTTGGCACGCTTCCGCGCAGAGAAGCTAGGAGGAGACTGGGAGTCAAGGAATTTCTATGTTGGAAAAAGTTTAGGAAACGCCCACTGACGGATTCTGCCAGTGACTGAGACAGTCGAGTTTTAAGGGCTGTCAAGCCAGGGAAAGGTTTAGCCATACAACCAGCGTGGAGCAGTTGGTGGGTTACGCACAAGTAACCCCAATTCCCATTACAATTACACATATAGGTTACATATTTAAACTAGGCTCTACCGAGCCTCAGACTTCCTTCCATTCCTTTGGTAAGTATCAAATAAATTCTGGAATCTCGTATTTTACATATCATATATCTATCATAACACTGAAAGAGTTATTCCAACCCTACCAGTGTCTTCAAAGATTTACAATTGTAGATGCCATCTATAAATAATTTTCCATAGATTCTCCTTTGAGGCAGTACAGGCCGTAAATTTCATATTTACGTTCCATAATTCTTGCCACACTTCAAATTCAATATCCAAATAACCAAATAACCAAAATCAATGGCCCATTTAATCATGGCTTCCTTTATCTCTTCATCTTTCATGTGCCAATCCAATAATAAATCATATGTTTTTGATAACGTTTTATTTTTACCTTCTAAAATATCAATATTAAATTTAGATTTCTTATCCTCAAATCCCCATTTCTTTTTGTCTTCTTTTAGCAAATCATTAACTTGATGGTACTGTAGCCACCCTGTAAATAGGTTCTCGACCTCCTCGTATGGCTTGAGATTAATACCTTGACCTGTATTTTTAATTAGTTCTTCATAGGTGGCTTTCCCCCCCTCCATATTGACTTTTTTAATAGATAGGACTTCTATTGGTGAAATCCACCAAGGGGTTTTCCTTTCCAATAGATCTTTATTTCTTTCCCACGCTTGAAATATCGGACCTCTAATTATATGATTTAGAAATCCCCTGTGGACTTTCACCTTCTCGTACCAAAGGTACGAGTGCCACCCATACCTCTTATTGAAACCTTCTAAATCCAAAAGGTCAGTGTTTTCTAATTTTATCCAATCGTTCACGTATGATAAACATGCTGCTTCATAGTATAAACTCAGTTCTGGCAGGGAGAAACCTCCTCTTTCTTTTTTATCTACCAAAATTTTCATTTTTATTCTCGGTTTTCTTCCCTGCCAGACAAATCTTACTATTGTTTTTTGCCATTCTTTACATTGCTTTAGCCCTTTAATTACTGGGATAGTTTGAAACAAGAATAACATTCTGGGCAAAACGTTTATTTTAATCACGGAAATTCTCCCGAGAAACGACAATTTCAATCTATCCCAAGATTCCAAATCCTTTTTAATACCTGTCAGAGCCACCCGTCTGGTCCCAGCTCACAAGAGACCCAACTCCAATCCGGTTTATTTACAGAAAGTCTTTATTGAAGATCATGGTTGCGTTTGCATTCCATCTTTGTGACTCTACGTCTGTAACGTTAGACCGCTGAAGTACCCTCTGAATCTGTACCGCCTCGGCACCAATTTAAGAGGCTTGTGCTGGACCACCTCTTCCTCTCCTTCCTTTTCCGCAGGGTCTTTCTGCCCCCCTGGGTTCCCCCTCGCCGGGACTCGCCCGAGGCTGAATCCTCTGATGCCTCTGCCCCCCTCCTTCTCGCTTTGGGGCCGGGCTCCTCCCCAGGGCTCTCCTCACTTCCGCGCGCCTCTACATTTGAACTTGGCGCGCGTACGTTGCTTCTGACCTTTCTCTCGACCGCTACACTGCTCCCTGTGCTACTCTCCACCCCCTCCGGCTGAGCGTCCTGCTCCGATTTCCTCCCCCTGTCTCCTTCTCGCTCTGCTCCCTCTGACACACTGGTAACTCCACCCCCTTCACTCCGTTTCGGCTGAGAAGCCGGCTCCTGTGTCCAACTCCTACTGGGGCTTCTCCCTTCGCTCCCCTGCTCCTCACTGCTTCCCCCTTGGCCTCCCTTTGGTCTGATCAGGGGGGCTCCCTTCTGGGAGTCCTCTGACTCACTGGACAGACTCATGGACGACCTTTGGTCATCGTCATCCTCCTCCTCATCTCTCTGGGATTCTTCCCCCTCGCTCTCTGTCTCCTCCCCCATCTGCTCTTCTCTCCCTGAAACCCTGACATCCATCCCCCCCTCGAAGCCCCCCCTTCCCCCCTCCCGCTCGGCGGGTGCCGGTTGTGGAAACTGCGGCTCTTCGAGGGTAGGCTCAGGATACAGGTCGTCTACGTCAATGTTCTCTGCTGGCAGTTCTGTGTATGTGTGTTCGAACTCGGGTTCTTCACCCAAAGCCATCTCAGTCTCTTCTTCCGTTGCTACTTCCTCTGGTGCTGCCCGCCAAGGACCCATCATCCACCTCTTACGCCATTCCTCCTCTGGTTGCTCCTCCCACCAATAAGGGGTTTCCGTGTCCACCCCCGAGCACGATCCCCTGGGCGGGCTTGATTCTGGTGTTCTTTCCTCGGGGGAAGAGAAACCCCTGAACGTGCTATCTGACAATGTGGGTGTGAAAAGCCAGTCATCAAAGTACTCAGCTGGCATGGGTCTATGTGGGAAAAGTGCATGGAACTCTTCTTTCAAAAGGGGTTCGTCTAACGCGTAGCCCGGCACCCAACTATTGGCAGTGGCTGGGGTGCCCTCTCTGGCGAGAAAGTATTCAACCCCCTCTTCTCCCCATCTCGAGTCCAGTATCTCTGTGACCTCGTTGAGGGGTTCGGCCCTAGGCGACCCCCCGCTCTTGGGTGCCCCTTTGCGTGGGTCTGGTACTGTTTCTGACTCTTGAAACCTGTGCGGGGCTTTGTAGGGAGTGAGCACCGACCTATGAAAGACCGGGTGCACTCTGGAGCCTTCTGGAAGGGCCAGGCGAAATGCTACAGGATTGATCCTAGCCTCAACTTGGTATGGTCCTAGCTGCCTGTGTCCTAGCTTCTTCTTGGCTAACGATTTGGCTGGCATCGCTTGGGCCGCTAACCATACCCAGTCCCCCACCTGGATGTCTTCTCCCGCCCTTCTGTGCTTGTCCGCCTGCACCTTATAGGCCTGTTTGGCCAGCTCCAAATGTCTCCGCAGCTCCTCGTGCACCTCTTGCAACTCTGCTGCGAACTGGTCGGCCTCTTGAGGCACCCCCTCTCCTGGTGCTATAAGCCTCGGAAAGGTTCTGGGATGACGGCCATTGTTCGCGAAGAACGGCGTCACCCCGGTCGATGCGTGCTTCGTGTTGTTGTAGGCAAACTCAGCCATCGGCAGGTAGTCCACCCACGCTGCGGGTCGCTGATTGGCGTAACACCTCAGGTACTGCTGCATGATCGCGTTGACCCTCTCTGCTTGGCCGTTGGTCTGTGGATGTCTCGCCGACGCTAGGTCGATCTTGACGTGCAGGATACCCAGAAGCTTCTGCCAGAAGTTGGAAACAAATTGGCGCCCCCTGTCGGACAGGACGGACTGCGGTAGTCCATGCACTCTGAACACGTGGTCGATGAAGAGTTTGGCGGTCTGTTCTGCCGTCGCCACCTTGGCACAAGGAATGAAGTGCGCCATCTTGGTGAACAAGTCCACAACCACCAGCACCGCCGTCTTGCCTCTGGAGCTGGGCAGGTCAGTAACAAAGTCCAGTGCTACCCTCTCCCACGGCTGCTGCGGCATTTCCAGCGGTTCCAACAATCCCGCCGGCTTCTGGTGTACTGGTTTGGACCTCTGACAGGTGTCACACCTGGCGACGTAATCCGCCACCTCTCCCCGCATCTGGGGCCACCAAAAGTCCCTGGCCACTAATTCTATTGTCTTCTCCTTGCCGAAGTGGCCCGCACTGGGGGCGTCGTGCAATTGCTGCAGAACCTTTGCGCGAAGTTCGTCGTTAGGCACGTAGAGGGCACCCTTGCGAGTTAAGAGTCCGTCCCGCAACTGGAACTCATCGTCTCTTTGCGACCCGCTGCGTAACTCCTCCATCTTGGACTGTGCAAATTGATCCGCTTGCAACGCGCGTCGCACCGCGTCCAGGTCGACTGCGATGGCAGCGCACGCCCACGCCTGCGGTGCGAAAATGTGCTTCGCTGCAATTGGTGTCGTCTCCTCCAGGTATTGCGGTTTC
This sequence comes from Podarcis melisellensis, assembly GCF_964234715.1. Classification (NCBI taxonomy): domain Eukaryota; kingdom Metazoa; phylum Chordata; class Lepidosauria; order Squamata; family Lacertidae; genus Podarcis; species Podarcis melisellensis. The sequence continues at coordinate 17,222,065 of NC_138535.1, forward strand.
CTGGAGAGTGCGTCTGCTATAATATTGGAGTCCCCCGGGATGTATTCTATTTTGAAGTCGAAATCCGCAAAGAATTCTGCCCAGCGCATGTGTCTTTGGGTCTGCAGCTTTGCCGTTCGCCAATACTCTAAGTTCTTGTGATCCGTGCGGACCTGCACTGTGTGCTTGGCTCCTATGAGGAAGTGTCGCCACGCTTTGAAAGCTGCATGAATGGCCAACAGCTCCCTGTCCCATATGGTGTAGTTCCGCTCCGTCTTGCTGAGCTTCCGGGAGTAGAAGGCGCCCGGCCTCCAATTGCCTTGCGGATCCTCCTGCAGAAGGACGGCTCCAACCGCTCTGTCTGACGCGTCGGTTTCCACCCGCATGGGCCTGCCGGGATTCACGTGCAGTAGCTGCTCCTCGGAGGCAAAGTGGCTTTTAAGCTTCCGAAAAGAGCGCTCTGCCTGTTCCGTCCAAGCGAACTTCTTCTTCTTGGAACTGAGGGTGTCCGTGATTGCTGCCGTCTCATTGGCAAAACCTTTGATGAATTTGCGATAAAAATTGGCAAATCCGATGAATCTCTGGACTTCCTTCCGATTGCGTGGGCTCTTCCAGTCCAACACCGCTTGGACCTTGACTCTGTCCATGGCCAGCCCCTCGTCGGACAGCTTGTAGCCAAGGAAATCCACCTCCGTCACATCAAACTGGCACTTCTCCAACTTGGCGTACAGCCTGTGCTCCTTCAACCTCTGTAGGACCTCCTTTACATCCTTCTCGTGAGCTTCCGGCGATTCCGAGAAAATCAGGATGTCGTCGAGAAAACATACACACTTCTTGTAGAGGAGTCCCGCCAACACGTGATGCATAAATGCTTGGAAAACGTGGCTGCCATTTTGGAGACCAAACGGCATAACTCTGTATTCATACGTGCCTAGCGGCGTGAACATGGCAGTCTTCCACTCATCGCCCTTCCAGATGCGGATGAGGTTGTACGCTCCACGCAAATCCAACTTGGTGAAGATCTTACCCTTCCTAACGGTCGCTAGGAGGTCGTCAATCTTGGGCATGGGAAAGGCCTTGGGCTTAGTCAGTCTGTTTATGAACCGGTAGTCCACAATGAGTCTTTTTTGGGGCGTGTCTTTCTTCTTCACAAAGAAAACAGGACTGCCTCCCACTGCTTTGGATTCCCGGATGAACCCGCGCTTCAGATTATGCTCTATGAACTCTCTGAGCTCTTGCATCTCGTCCTCAGACATGGAATACAGCTTTGCAGTTGGCAGCTGCGCCCCTGGCACCAGGTCGATCGCACAGTCGTAAGGCCTGTGAGGCGGCAACTTGTCAGCTTCTTTCTCGCAGAAAACCTCCAAGAATCCCTCGTACTTGTGAGGCACTGCCTGCACCATGCCCAGGTGCAGTTGCTGCTCAGCTCCTTCCTCCTGATTGGTTTGGATGCAATGCTGAGCACAATACGATGAGCAGAAGGTGATTTGCCGCTGGTACCACGCTACAGCGGGACTATGCCTCTCCAGCCAACTCATGCCTAACACAATGGGCGTGTCTGACAGGTGGGTGACATTGAAGCTAATGACTTCTCGATGATTTCCAATCTGCATCACCATGGGAGGCGTCTGCTGCACAACTTGCCCTCCCAGCAATTTCCTGCCGTCCACTGTGACCACGTTCAGAGGCGTCGTTGCAGGCAGGAGCGCTATGCTATGCTGCTTGACAAATTGTATTCCCACAAAATCTGCATTGCTCCCCGAATCAATCGTGATGGGAACTTCCAGGGATCGTCCATTTGGCAGCTGAAGGGTTGCAGTGAGTTGCACTGCTGGCTTGGGTGGTAAAGGGTCTGTGCGTTGCAAGGGTGCTGGGGACTGTTCTACAGATCCGCCTGGCTGAGCCCCAGTAGCTCCGCTTCCAGCCAGGCACTGTCGTTTCCCTGAGGCTGCTCTCCTTGCACCACTTCCGCTGCCACTGTTGCTAGAGCTGCAGTGTGCTTCTGGAGCCTCTGGGGGCACTCTTTCGCCATATGCTGTGCACTGTCACAGATGTAACATTTCCTGGTCCCTCTAGGAGGCTTCGCCTTCACTGCACCGGAAACAGGGGCTCTGGATGGTGTCTGAGCCCTAGCACCACCAATTTCCATCGGCTCTTCTCCTTGCCTCCCCAAGGGCGAGGGGTGCGTCTGGCTGAAGTCCCTGGGGACAAAAGGGGGGGTTCTCGCTGGTGCACGCGCCTGGGGTCCCTCCCCCTCGTGCCACGGGCGTCCCTCATGTCGTATTCCGATAGCCAAAGCCCGTTGCACTACGTCTTCTAGGGTCTGGGGTCTATCTCCCCTGGCGATCTCATCCTTGACGGGGGGGCTAAGACCTTCCCAGAAAAGATCTCTGACGGGTTTACTATCCTTCTCCCAGCCCAACGCAGTTAGTAATGCAAAGAATTTGGAATGATATTGACTTACAGTGGCTTTGCCTTGCCGCAGTCCGTGCATCTGTTTACGAGCAATATCCACATCCACAGAGGACTGGAAACAAGCATCCATCGCTTTAATAAATTCATCAGAATTGCGGCGGGCAGGGCCATCTTCGCGCCACAAATTGCGCAACCAAGCTCTGGCCTCCCCATGCAGATGCGAAATTATGAACCCCACTCTCTCCTCCTCATCTTTAAAATCATGACGGAGCAAATGCAGTGCATACACGACGTCTGCCCTGAAGTTAGGGTAGTCTTGCAGGTTGCCATTAAAGTGCGTAACTAAGGCGCCCCCCCCGCCGTCCAAGTGCAACGCCCTCCGATCTGGAACCCGGAACCCCTGCCCTGCTTGCCTGCTCCCACCTTGTTCGCAGGTCCTGGCAAGCCTTGTCCAGTTCGTCATTCTTCTTCTGCGATGCAATGACTGCAGCTGTGAGTTCGGTAACCTGATTCCTCAGCGTAAGCAGCTGTTCCTCCGCGCTCATGGCTGCTCCCGTTGGTGAGCTTTGCAAAAAAAATTTTTTGCGTTCTGGAGAGGGTACTTACTGTCAGAGCCACCCGTCTGGTCCCAGCTCACAAGAGACCCAACTCCAATCCGGTTTATTTACAGAAAGTCTTTATTGAAGATCATGGTTGCGTTTGCATTCCATCTTTGTGACTCTACGTCTGTAACGTTAGACCGCTGAAGTACCCTCTGAATCTGTACCGCCTCGGCACCAATTTAAGAGGCTTGTGCTGGACCACCTCTTCCTCTCCTTCCTTTTCCGCAGGGTCTTTCTGCCCCCCTGGGTTCCCCCTCGCCGGGACTCGCCCGAGGCTGAATCCTCTGATGCCTCTGCCCCCCTCCTTCTCGCTTTGGGGCCGGGCTCCTCCCCAGGGCTCTCCTCACTTCCGCGCGCCTCTACATTTGAACTTGGCGCGCGTACGTTGCTTCTGACCTTTCTCTCGACCGCTACACTGCTCCCTGTGCTACTCTCCACCCCCTCCGGCTGAGCGTCCTGCTCCGATTTCCTCCCCCTGTCTCCTTCTCGCTCTGCTCCCTCTGACACACTGGTAACTCCACCCCCTTCACTCCGTTCCGGCTGAGAAGCCGGCTCCTGTGTCCAACTCCTACTGGGGCTTCTCCCTTCGCTCCCCTGCTCCTCACTGCTTCCCCCTTGGCCTCCCTTTGGTCTGATCAGGGGGGCTCCCTTCTGGGAGTCCTCTGACTCACTGGACAGACTCATGGACGACCTTCGGTCATCGTCATCCTCCTCCTCATCTCTCTGGGATTCTTCCCCCTCGCTCTCTGTCTCCTCCCCCATCTGCTCTTCTCTCCCTGAAACCCTGACAATACCTTTCCATGTTGCCTCAAAATTGTCTTTGTATAAATTTATGTTTTTTGCTGTGATCCATACTCCTAAATATTTAACTTTCTTAACTGCTGTAATTCCAGACCTTTGTTGTAGTTCTTCTAACTCTTCTTTAGTTATATTTTTTGTCAGCATTTTGGTTTTATTCTTGTTAAGTTTGAGACCCGCGACCTTGCCAAATTCTTCTAGTATCTGTAAAGCTTCTTGCACACTCTTCTTTGGTTCTTCTAACGTTAACACTATATCATCTGCAAATGCTTTTATTTTGTTTTGTTTTTATAATAATATTTATTAAAAATTTTGTTTAAACAGTAAGAAAACATACAGAATAACATATAATTTTCCAATATCCACATTTCATTCACCTCATTGGACTTCCTCACAACTCTTGTTCCTGCGTTCCACAATCTTAAACTTTACCAGCAATTTATTAACTTGTTTCAATTCTTATAATATAATTTTCCAATATTATATCCCTAATTTTAGATAATTTAAATCCCAGTTTTAAAAACTTAATTTTAACATAATATTTATCCAAAATTTATCTTTTCTTTTAATTACATTTATCTTCATATTCCTTTTAACTAATTTATTTGGTACCGTATTGTTACTAATCTTACATCTTTCTTAACATTCATACAATTTGCAATGTTTTTGTAAATAATCCTTAAATTTCTTCCAGTCCTCCTCCACAGCTTCTTCTCCCAGGTCTCGGATTCTGCCAGTCATTTCCGCCAGTTCCATATAGTCCATCAGTTGCATCTGCCATTCTTCCAGTGTGGGCAAATCTTGGGTTTTCCAGTATTTAGCGATGAGTATCCTTGCTGCTGTTGTAGCATACATAAAAAAAGTTCGGTCTTTCTTTAACACCCTCTGGCCGACAATGCCTAAAAGAAAGGCCTCTGGTTTCTTAGGGAAGGTATACTTAAATACCTTTTTCAGTTCATTATATATCATTTCCCAGAAAGCCTTAACTCTAGGGCAGGTCCACCAGAGGTGAAAGAACGTTCCTTCAGTTTCTTTACATTTCCAACATTTATTATCTGACAAATGGTATATCTTTGCAAGCTTGACTGGGGTCATGTACCACCTGTATATCATTTTCATAATATTTTCTTTCAAGGCATTACATGCCGTGAACCTCAGGCCGGTGGTCCATAACCTTTCCCAGTCAGCAAACATAATATTATACCCTATGTCCTGTGCCCATTTTATCATAGCTGATTTGACCGTTTCATCTTGTGTGTTCCATTTTAGCAACAAGTTATACATTCTTGAAAGGATCTTAGAACTGGGTTCTAATAGTTCTGTTTCTAACTTTGATTTTTCCACCTGGAATCCTATCTTTTTGTCCAACTTAAAAACTTCTTTAATCTGAGCATAGTGTAACCAATCTCGCACTTTATCCTTTAGTTTCTCCAAACTCTGCAACCTCCAGTTATCTCCATCTTTTTCTATTATTTCCCAATATTTCGGCCATTTGGCCTCCATATTGAGTCTTTTCGGGGCCTTAGCTTTCATTGGTGATAACCACCTTAGGGTCCTATTTTCCAATAAGTCTTTATATTTTGTCCAGACATTGAACACCGCTTTTCTGACAATATGGTTCTTGAAAGCCTTATGGATTTTAGCCTTGTCATACCACAAATATGCATGCCATCCAAAAGCATTGTTAAATCCTTCCAAATCTAAAACATCAGTGTTTTCAAGAAGCAGCCAGTCCATCAACCAGCAGAAAGCTGCTGATTCATAGTACAACTTTAAGTCTGGCAGGGCAAAGCCCCCTCTTTCTTTAGCATCAGTTAATATCTTAAACTTAATTCTGGGCTTTTTGCCCTGCCAGACAAATTTGGAGATATCTCTCTGCCACCTCCCAAAACACTCCATTTTATCCACAATCTGTAAAGTTTGAAACAAAAACAGCATTTTTGGCAATACATTCATCTTTACAGCAGCAATACGTCCTGACAAGGAAAGTTTCAATCTTGACCAAACTTCTAGATCCCTTTTAATTTCAGACCAGCATTTTTCATAATTATCCTTAAATAAACTCATGTTCTTCGCTGTTATGTTTACCCCTAGGTATTTTACTTTTTTAACCACGTTTAGCTCTGTCTCTTTCTGAAACCTTTCTGATTCTAAAGAAGTCAATTTTTTTCCCAAAACCTTAGTTTTCTGCTTATTAAGTTTGAATCCCGCCACCCGACCAAACTCATAAATCAGTTGCAATACCCTTTGGGTACTTGACTCTGGCTCCTGTAGGGTCAATACTAGGTCATCTGCAAATGCTTTTAGTTTATACTATTTCGCTCCGACCTGCAAATGCTTTTATTTTGAATTCTTTGCGTCCTACCTTGATCCCTTTGACTTCTGATGCTTCTCTCAGCCTTTTATTGAAAACCTCTAATACTGTCATAAATAACAGGGGAGACAGGGGACAACCCTGTCTGGTTCCTTTGGCGATATCAAAAGGTTCCGATATATTACTATTTATTATAAGTTTGGCTTTTTGGTCTTGGTATATCGCTTTAATTCCTTTTCCAAACCCTTCTCCAATTCCCATTGCTTATAAATTTTCTTTCATAAATCGCCAGGAGACATTATCGAATGCTTTTTCCGCATCAATAAATATCAATGCGGCTTGCTTGTTAATTCTATTATCTAAATATTCAATAATATCTATAACATATCTTACATTATCTTTCAATTGTCTTCCCAGTAAGAAACCTGCTTGGCCTTTATGAATTTTCCCATTTAAAATTCTTTTTAATCTTTCTGCCAATAAGTCTGCAAATAATTTGTAGTCGTTATTTAACAGTGAGATGGGTCTGTAATTTTTAACTTCTAAACCATCAGTATCTTTTGGGGGGGATCAAGGTGATGTAGGCTTCCTTCCAGGTAGTAGGCATTTTCCCTTCTTTTAAGATGTTATTCATAACCTCACATAATACTGGTGCTATTTGATCACTTAGTATTTTATAATATTTAGATGAAATACCATCTGGTCCCAGAGCTTTTTCCGTTTTCATTTTCTTTATTATTTTCCGAATTTCTTGCTCTGTAATTGTCTGATTTAATTGTTCTCTTTCTTCATTCGTAATCTGTTGGAGTTGATGTTTTTTCAAATACTCTTCTATTCTGTCATCAGCCTCTTTCTCTTTTTTATATAAATCTTTGTAGTATTTCTGAAACACCCTTCTTATCTCTTTAGGATCTTCCACTATCTTTTCTCCATCCTTTATTTTACATATTATATTTTGTTTTTTCCTCTCCCTTAATTGCCATGCCAAATACTTTCCAATTATTAGCTGATTCAAAGTTCTTTTGTCTCATCATTTTAATTCTCCATTCTACTTCCTGATTCACCACCATGGAGAACTGAGCTTGTAGCAACTTTATATTTTGTTTTATTGTTTCGTCTTCTGGCTTAGATGTTAGCTGTCTCTCACTCTCCATGAGGTGTGTTAAAATTTCCTCTTTCTTTTTCTCTCTTCCTTTTTTTAGATAGCTATTTTTCTGAATTAGAAATCCCCTCATAACCGCTTTACTTGCATCCCAAACTGTTTCTATAAGTGTTCCTTTGTTCAAATTATATTTAAAGTAGTCTTCTATTCTCTCTTTTGCCATATTTATTATCTTTTGATCGTTGAGTAGATTCTCATTCATCCTCCATCTGAATGTTGAGGGATCTTTTCCTTTTAACTCCGTATACATTGGGTTATGGTCAGATAATGTTTGTGGAAGAATTTCCGATTTAGTAATTCTCGCAGTTAATTCCTTCGAGGTCCAGGTGTAATCTATTCTTCCCCAACTTTGGTTTGGATTTCAGAAAAATGTGAATTGTTTTGTTGTGGGGTTCTTAAGTCTCCATATGTCGGTTAGTACCATATTGTCCACCAAATCAAAAAAGGTTCTAGGCAATTTACCTTCACTCATTTCTTTTTTCTTTGTTGATCTGCCCAAATCTGGTATAACCACTCCGTTAAAGTCCCCCATCAATATCAGATGCTGGTCCATCAATTCCAACAGCGTATCACCTAATTTTGCGTAAAATATTGATTTTTTATCATTAGGAGCATAAATTCCAACAATGTTTATTTTTTCCCCTTGGAAAGTAATTTGGACTATTATCACTCTCCCATCTTCATCTTTATAAATTAATTTTGGATCATATTTTTCTTTAATAAATACTACCACTCCTCTTTTTTTGTTCTTATCAGAGGCAACGAAATCAATTCCTAATCTTTTGTTACTTAGAACTCTTTTGTGTTTTCTTGCAACATGTGTTTCTTGCAAGCATGTTATATCAGGATTCTTTTTAATCAGCACATGTGCAACTTGATTTCTCTTATTTTTATTGTTAAGACCTGTCAAGGAACTGCCATCGGAGCCAGAGGCAGAAGGAGGGCTCCAGAGGGGTTCCGGAGAGCGTCCCGGGAGGGAGAGAAGCAGCCCATCTTCTGGGGAAGGAATTCAGCGTAACACCAGTGGAGAAGGGGGGCAGATGGGGGAATCGGCGAGGTGGCTCCATGACTCCTCGCCGGAGACCAGCGGGGAGAGCACGGGTCCTCCGCTGCCCACACCCTCCCTGCGCAGAAGGCTTCCGCGCAGGGAGAGTAGGCGGCGACTAGGTGTCAAAAAGCTTCTTTGCTGCAAGAAGTTCAAGAAACGCCCACTGACGGATTCTGCCAGTGATTGAGACAGCCACGGGTGAGTGGCTGTCCGGACAGAAAGGGTTCACCCAGGTAACCCAGCCAGGTGTGGCGTTGATTTACGCACGTGCAACCCCTAGAACCATTACAAGACCGTTCACATTCCATTACAGTATTCTCAGTGTCATTATTAGTTAGTTGTCAAGCTTAAACTAGATCTGATGGTCCTTGCTGCTGTTCTCTTCTTCTACTTAGTCTCCTTCCCTTTCTTCCTCCTCCTCCCCACCCCCACCCCCTCCCTCCGCCCCCCGCCCCCCTGGCCTCCCCCCCTCCATCCTTCCCAGTTCTTTGTCATATCTTCTAGCAAATTTCTCAAGTTTCCGAGGACTAGACAGTTTGAATCTCTTTTCCTTGAAATAGAATGATACTCCTTCTGGGAATTTCCATCTGTATTGAATCCCATTTTTCTTTAGTTGACTTACTAACTGTTTGTAGGTATCTCTCCTTCGAAGAAATCTCAATGGAATCTCTTTAAATACAATAATTGCCTTCCCATCAATACACAATTTTTTGTTATAGTTCAGTCTCAGTATTTCATTCCTCATATCCAAAGAATTAAACATGACTAACACATCCCCTGGAAGTTTCTTCCCTCTAGCTTTAGCAGATTTAACTTTTATTCGGAACACATTTGCTATTGTGGATCCTATATCCCCTTCTCACATCCATTCAGATCGCTAATTACTTAATCAGCTTCTTTCTTATATCTTCATTTACCTCCTCAGGGAGCCCCCTAAATTTCAGGTTAGCCTGTTTCTGTCTCAGTTCCATCATCCCCATACTGTCCAATAGCTCTTCCTGTGTTTTATTTATCTCCTTTACCTCTATTCTAATTCTATCTGTCTCCTTCTTAGTCTCCTTCAAATCTTTCTGAACCTTCTTCATTGAATCCTCAAGAACTTTAGATTTTGCTGGTAGGTCCTTTACCTTCCCTGTCAGTTCTCCCACCACCCCCTCCAATTTCTTATCCAATGTCTCCTGTACTTCCATTAGTTTTTTCTCAATATATTCTTCATTATGTTTGAATTCCTTCCTTATTTCAGCCATTAAGGTGTGATAGTCCTTAATCTCTCTCCCCTCCTTTCCGTTTTCTTGTCTAGATGGCCTTCTTTCCACTGGTGTTCCTACCCCTTTCTTCATTTTGATATTTTTACTTGAAACAATTAAATCAATTAGGTGACCAATACACTAAATCAATTAAGTCAATTAAACCAACCAAATAACCAATACAGAATAGTCCACCACCTCTAGAGGTCACTCAATTCAAAATATCTGGTACAGTTTGGTTTTCCACCACTAGAGGTCACAAAAATTAAAGGTATAGATTTCTAAATAGTTTAGATATAATATCTGTTCCCCCTCCCCTTAGTGTCCGTTCCACTGGTCTTTGTCCTCCAACCGACCGCTTTTCTGTTTCTTTATTCTTTATTCTTCAGCCCACTTCTTTGTTCTCCTTACACGTGGCTCAATAGTCTATCAGCTGGTTTACTTCAGCCAGTCCCAGGGAGAAACAGATGAATTAATAATCCCAGCACTCAGCAATCTTAAAAAAGAAAAAGAAAATAACAAACAAGAACAAAACCAAAATAAAAAAAAACACAAAATCAAAGACAGAGGAGAGGTAGAAAGGGATACAAGGCAGGGGGAAGGAAGGTACAACCTGTGTGGGGAGGGAAGGAGAAGGAACAAGAAGGGTCAGAGGGGATTCATGGGGGGGGGAGAACAAAGGGGAGGGAGAGGAGACATGCAAATTCAAAATAGTATGTCCTTATCTAAGTCTTTTTCTTCTTCCAATGACTCTTCCAGCAGGACCAACAATCCAAGTAGTTTAATATGTAGCGACCATTTTCTCCATGTAGGAAGCAGAAGAAATGGAGAAAGGAGCAAAATGGAGGATATCAATTCAAAGGTGCTCCACCAGAGTTTCTCAAACCACTCCGAACAAGGTCAAAGAGCACCTCTTAATCACACCAAATTCACCCCAAAAATTCTCCGCAAAACGCCACCATCTAGCGCTTTCAGTTCTTTTCAGTCTCAGCCCAGTCTCTTCGCATTGGTTTGCTTAAACACATCCAGAAATAAAAAATAAAGAGTCTCATTTACACTCGAACAGGCAGGCAGTAAGGAATAGAAGAAGAAAGAGTAGAAAGCCCCTTCCCGTCGCTGGCAAAAAGCCCTCTGACCAGGATGATATAGAGAGGTTTCTATTTAGCTTTTTGTACTTGTCATTTATCTTCCAAGCAACACTTTGCCTTGGAACAGTTTTACTTTGTATCCGAGGGCTCTCGGCAGCACCCACTTGGCGGCTACTTTCTTGCTCTTTCTCCTCTCCCAGCCTTGCGTTATACGTTGTTTCCCCTTACCGCCAGTATGAATTCCTTTTCCTCCTCGCAACGCACGAATTCTGTGGATTTTTTGCTGTATCCTTTAGCTGAATTCCTTTAACAATTACAGCTTTACTTGAGGTCTTAAATTGTTATTTAACTTGGAGGCTTGCCGCTTTCACTTGGAGCTTGAGGCTTCGCAGCACGGGGTCTGTTGCCTCCCCCTTCGTGCCGCAGCTCAATCCCGTCTTCAAACCTGCTTTTAAAGTCCATAAACGGGAGAGCTCAAGCAGCACCACCGGGTACTGTCCCCCAAAATAATCCTCTTGGGGTTTTGAGGGCTACGTAGCCTTCATAGCGCCTCTGGAGCCCCCATGTTGTTTGAGGTCCCCCAAAGGGTTTCCTCGCGCTCCTTTTCGCTATGGCGGCTTCACCGGAAGTCCTACCCCTTCACTCCGTGTCTGACTCCAAGTTTGCAGTTGCTGAGTCTAAACTCCACCCCTTCCTCTTCCTCCAACAGGAGAAAAAGCCCTTTCGCTTTCACTCTTTTCCCCTCATCTCACTGACCCTTTCATGCCTTCGAGTTTTGGGGCTGGCTATTTCCGGCCTCTCTCCCTCTGTTTCTGAGCTGAAACTGCCAGTTTGTGTATCTCTGCTCTGCCCCCCCCCTTTCCTTGTCCACTATGTTCAGGGATCAGGTTACTGTAGCCATCTGCTGCCTGCTCTCTATTCTCTGTCAGGCAGCTAGGCTGGCCCTCCTCCTTCCCACATTCCAGTGTTCTTATCTCTCTTTGTCTGGCCTCATTCCCAGCCTCTGTCAGCTCCGGAACGAAGCTGACATAGTGGGATTCTGGGAAGATATCTATAACAAACTGAAAAAGATGTTTAGATTTTCATTTGAAAAAAACCCAGAATCCTTTCTCCTGGGTATCATGTCAGAGGAAATAAAAAGAACGGTCAGACCAATATTTATGTATGCAACTACGGCGGCAAGGTTATTGATTGTCAAAAATTGGAACAGCAGCAGCATCCCAACTAAAACAAATTGGTTATCTAAAATGATGGAATACTTCCATATTGCCGAACTAACAGGGAGGATAAGAGGAGATATGGTACAAAAAGTGAATAAGGAGTGGGCTATCTTTAAGGAATACATCAAAATTTATGTGGAAAAAGTAGAATTTCTGACAGATATTGAGTGAATCCAGAAAATGATTAGAGTGAAAGGAGAGTAAAGTCAAGATAGAAGAAGAGATTAAAGAAATAATGAAATGCGTTTAAGCTAGTTGGAAAATTAAAGTAGCGTAACAAGAATGGCTGGAAGTCAAATCATCAGAAAACGCCAGGAGACATTATCAAATGCCTTCTCGGCATCTATAAATACCAAGGCCGCCTGTTTGTCTATTCTAGTATCCAAATATTCAATAATGTCCATCACATTTCTTACGTTGTCCCTCAGTTGTCTCCCTGGTAGGAAGCCCGTTTGGTCTTTATGAATTGTATTATTTAATACCTTTTTTAACCTTTCTGCCATTACATCCGCGAACAATTTATAGTCGTTATTTAATAACGAGATGGGTCTAAAATTCTTCACCTCTAAGGCATCTACATCTTTTTTAGGGATTAATGTTATATAAGCTTCCTTCCAGGTATTCGGGGTCCTTCCCTCTTTTAGAACATTATTCATCACTTCACATAAAGTTGGACAAAGTTGGTCACCTAGTATTTTATAATATTTAGCCGATAAGCCATCCGGCCCCGGCGCTTTTCCGACTTTCATCTTTTTTATGGCCTTCTTTATCTCCTCTTGCGTAATCATCTGATCTAATAACTCTTTTTCCTCAGTTGCGATCTGTTGCAGATGGTGCTCTTGCAGGTAGCGATCTATTTCATAATCTGTTTCCTTTCCTCTTTTATATAAATCCTGTCAGTGTTTGTAAAAAGCAAAAAAAAAGGAGGAAAAGGTTCTGACCTCCCTTTGCCTCTTCAGCCTGGTCCTCGGACCCTTGTCGGCACAAAAAGAGTCCACGAGAATATCCTTGCAGAGTTTTATTCTTAAAAGTCTTTGTGCAAAACACGACTGAATAACTCCACACACCAGCACCAACCAACCCAAACACCAGCCTCAGCAACAAACTAACATTTCTCACTTATATATACAACTTGGTGCAGACCGCTGAGTCATGCTGACCCAGCTTTATTCGCATTAAAGAAACAGCGGCCATTTTAGCCGTGACACCCCTTCTGTTTCTTTAAATGCGAAAAACCCCAACAGAAACAATACATACATACATTATATACATAAACCCAGTTTTGTCATCAGTTCATTATGGCATGTTGCTGGCAAAGGCTTGGTGAACAAATCAGCAATATTATCTTGTGATTGACAATACTCCAGTTTGATTACCCCATTCTGTACATAATCTCTAACATTCGCATGACGGATAGCAATATGTTTTGATGCGGATTTCATTATTTCCGAGCCCGCTAATGCAATGCACGATTGGCTATCTTCATACACTTGGATAGGCAAATCAACTTTACAATCTAGATCTTTTAGTATCTGTATAAACCACATGATTTCATTGCATGCTAGCGACAGGCTCCCATATTCTGCCTCACAGGATGAGGTTGCAACAAATCCTTGTTTCTTTGACCTCCACCCAATTATGGAATTGGCAAACATCATAACCATTCCACTTGTAGATTTTCTGGTAGCTACACAGCTTCCCCAGTCCGCATCAACAAATACTTCTAGTTTTTCGTCTTGTGTACTAGATATCTTCAAACATACATTTAATGTCCCCTTTAGATATCTGATAAGCCTTTTCAAAGCACACCAATCAGCAGTACTGGGTTTAGATACACGTTGACTCAGAACATTTGCAGCACATGCAATGTCTGGCCTTGACCACTGGCTTAAATATAACAGTGATCCTATTTTTGAGTGATACAAGTCAGGCTGATCAAATTTATCATCACACACTGTCTTTGGGAAATCTGGTGTCATGGGAGTCTGAACTGGCTTGCAGTTTTCCATGCCAAACTGCTCTATCAAACGAAGAATTTTCTCTTTCTGACTCAATAGGAAGCTTCCATCAGCTTCCTGCCTTACTTCTACTCCCAAGTAATTGCTTACAGGCCCCAAGGCTTTAAGCTTAAACCTCTTTTCCAGTTGACTTGTGAGCTTCTGGATCTCATCTGTGGAACTCCCTGCCACAAGCAAATCATCAACAAAGACTAAGAGCATTAGATATTTGTTGCCTGATCCCTTGGTGTACAGGCATGGATCAGCCACACTCCTTTTAAAACCAAGTTTTACAAGGGCTTCATTTAAACACTGGTTCCAACACCTTCCACTTTGTTTGAGACCATAAACAGCCTTTCTCAAACGCCAGACTGCACCATTCTCCTCTTCAAACCCAGGGGGTTGTCTCATTAATACTTCATGGTCTAAATTTGCATGCAGATATGCAGCATCAACATCAAAATGGTGCACTGCTAGTTGTCTTACAGCATCAATGGAAAGCATTAAGCGAAAAGTTTCACTCTTTACAGTGGGAGAAAACACTTCATCATAACTCTCCCCTTTAATCTGAGTGAACCCTCTGGCTACTAATCTGGCTCGAAAACGTGGTTCCCCAGATGCAAGGGTTTTCCTTTTGTAAACCCACTTGCATGACACCACTCTGCCACCAGGTGGCGGCATTATGACCTCAAACACTTTGTTACGTTTAAAAGAGTCCATTTCTTCTTTCATAGCTTGTTCCCACAAAGCACGTTCCCCAGGGGGTAAGTCTAAGACTTCATTATAACTTTGTGGTTCCACACAACTCACATTGCATACTCTCACTCCTCCTAGGGTCAAACGCTGAGGAGGTACACCCTTGTTTGAACGCTGGGAGCGCCTAGGCACTATTACTTCTTCTTCCCCCCTTATCTCTGGCTCTTCTTCCTCTTCCTCTAGAGAAGTATTATCTTTTGCCACATCTTTTGGGGAAATCTGTGCCTCCTCCTCCTCCTGCTCCTGCGTTGCCAATGGCTGAGAAGAAGCCTCTTCTCTTACTTGCAGGGGCAGTAGGCAATCTGGGTTGGCATGGATCACAGTCCATCTGTCCTGGTCAGCGAAGTCTGCACTTCGTGACAGAACCACTCGTCCTGGGCGTAAATTGAAACGCCACCCTTTGCCATAGGACTGATATCCCACAAACCGCAGTCTCTGCGCTCTAGCACCCCCTTTCTGGCGCTGAGCTTTGGGGATGTTTACATGTGCCCAAGCACCCCAGTTATGGAGCATTGTCCACTCTGGTTCTTTCCCAAACAATACACGATATGGAATATCTTTTATAGAGCTAGACCAGGTTCTATTAATCAAAAAGTTCGCTGTCAGAAAAGCCTCGCCCCACAGCCTATGGTTGTGACCCAATCCTGCATCCACTAGCAGGCAGTCCTTTACTGACTGTATTACAGCCCCACGTCTTTCACACAGACCATTTTCAGCAGGGCTATAAGGGTTAGTCAAACGACGAGTGATCCCCTTACGTCGCAACCATGTCCCAAATTGTTTGTTCAGAAATTCTCCACCCCTATCTGTTTGCAACTGCACAACAGGGCGAGCGAAGAGCTTTTCAGCTTGGGCAACCCATTCTCTGAATGTGGGGAAACACTCAGATTTCTGCTTTAACAAAAACAACCAACTAAAACGTGATTTATCATCAATTACCAGAAAAGCATATCTGGCGCCTCCTTCAGTCTTCTGTGGAAAAGGGCCTATCATGTCACAATGGACAAGTTCTAAAACCTCTTTAGATACTCTGTCACTTTTAGAAGCCACAGGCTTCCTCTTAGATTTGGCCATTTTACATACATTGCAATCTAAGAAACAGTTACAGCTGTTTACTTTTAGGTTCTTGCACACCTTTTGCATCTCTGAAAGCACACGGAAATTGGCGTGACCCAGTTTTCTGTGCAGTTCATGTACACACCCCTTATGAACGGGCAAATTATCCTGAACCACCTGGGCTGCTTTAACAGGCTTGTCCTGCATTACATATAACCCATTTTCCAACTTTGCATGGCCACATACCTGAGTTCCATTCTTTATCAGACAGCCATCCCGTGTGAAGTTAACACTATACCCTGCATTAATCAAACAGCTTACAGACAGCAAACAATAGTCCAAACTGCTGACAAACAGAGTCTCTGGTAGAGTAGTGTTCAAGCACTGCAGGAAACATGTTCCCTGGCCATCAATCTTGCTTCTACGACCATCAGCAAGATAAACTGAGTCTTTTCCATCAGCTGGCTTCCCCAGGGTCTTAAAGTCCTCCCGACTGTTGCAGATAATCCTGCTGCTCCCAGAGTCCAGCAACCATGTTCCTCGAGGTATCTTCCTCTCCTCTCGAGAAAATGCAGAAACAAACTGAGCAGAACGCGTGTTCTTCTTCTCTGAAGAGAACCCCTTCTGCTTACGTTTCTGCGTTGATTGCTGTCTCTGCTCCACGTCGTCTCCTGGAAGTCTTGCCCTGCATTGACGTTGGAGATGCCCGGGTTGGTTGCATCTATAGCATCTCCTCACTGCCATGGCCAAGTCCAAAGCTTGGCGTTGCTCCATTGGCAGATTCTGCTGCTGGCCCCCTCGACTGTAACTCCTCCGCTCTTGGAGTTCAGCTTGTTTATCTGACTTTCTTTCTGCTCCTTCGGTCAATCTTCCAACCACATACTCAAGGGTCAGATCTCGGGGACGCATACTCTCCATGCTGTTAATCACGGGCAACCAGCTTTCAGGCAAACTTGAAAGAATAATGTAGGTTTGGTCAGTCTCATCATAACGCTTACCTCTCTGCTGTAGTTGAAGAAACAGAGATTTCAGCGTTTGAAGATGAGTTGCCAAACTCTCACCTTCTTTCATAACAGTCCTGAACAGCCTTCTGGTCAGAGAAATTATAGTTCCAGCAGTTTCTCTGACATGCATTGCCCTTAATAAATTCCAGCATTCAAACGCTGTGCTGGCATTTGCTACATGCAATAACTGAGAGTTGCTCAAACACAGCATAATTTGGGCACGAGCCCTTTCATCTAGCCGTTTTTTCTCAGCAGAGTCAGTCCTCAAAACCTCAGTTTCAACACAGTCCCATAGTCCATCTCTCCTTAACAACTGCTGCATTTTAATTGACCAACTCAGCCAGTTGCTTTCTGAGAGAAGTTCAAAAGGGATGCCTCCCCCAATATTTACAACTTGGGAAGACTGGAAATCTGCCATCTCAGCTGGTGCTTGCTGAGCCCCTTCTGTGGGGCCTCCAGCAAACTCTCCAGACTCTCTCTTTAGAGTCCCACTAGATGGTCCTGGCTGGCACTCACAGGCTTCTAGCTGCTGCCTCTGTTGACCCTCAGGTCCCGCCTGGCTCTGCAACTGGTGTAGCCGCTCTGTGAGTCGCCTACTGTGGTCCTCTAGCAGTTTAAACTGTTCCAGTAGCCGACGCTGAGTGCTTTTCTGGTCCTCAGATCCTAGCTGCTCCAGCGTCGCTGCAGACAGTTACAGCTTGCCACCAACTGCTCCAACGCACAGCCACCGGCTCCATACACCACCAGGACTCACCAGCTCCCTGCTGAGATGCTGTCAGTCGTTTTGCACTCTGCACATGCTCAGAAACACTGGGCCCATAACCTGTCAGTGTTTGTAAAAAGCAAAAAAAAGGAGGAAAAGGTTCTGACCTCCCTTTGCCTCTTCAGCCTGGTCCTCGGACCCTTGTCGGCACAAAAAGAGTCCACGAGAATATCCTTGCAGAGTTTTATTCTTAAAAGTCTTTGTGCAAAACACGACTGAATAACTCCACACACCAGCACCAACCAACCCAAACACCAGCCTCAGCAACAAACTAACATTTCTCACTTATATATACAACTTGGTGCAGACCGCTGAGTCATGCTGACCCAGCTTTATTCTCATTAAAGAAACAGCGGCCATTTTAGCCATGACAAATCCTTATAGTACTTCTGAAATATCCTTTTTATTTCTTTTGGCTCTTCCACTATCCTTTCTCCGTCCCTTATTCTACAGATTGTATTTTGTTTCCTCCTTTCCCTTATCTGCCACGCCAAGTATTTCCCTATTTTATTGGCTGATTCAAAGTTCTTTTGTTTCATCATTTTGATTTTCCATTCTATCTCCTGATTAATTATCATCGAAAATTTGGCTTGTAGTATCTTTATATTTTGCTTTAGCGTCTCTTCACCAGGTTTAATAACTAATTTCCTTTCATTCTCCATGAGCTGTGTTAAGATCTCCTCTTTCTTTTTCTCTTTTTCTTTTCTTATGTGGCTGTTTTTCTGAATTAGGAAGCCCCTCATAACTGCTTTTCCTGCATCCCAAACCGTTTCTACAGCTGTTTCTTTGTTTAAATTCCACTTAAAGTATTTGTCAGAGCCACCCGGGGTCCCAGCTCACAAGAGACCCAAGTCCAATCCGGCTTATATACAAAAGCTTTTATTGAAGAACATTCTTGGCTTTACATCCGGCCTCCGTGGCTCTACGTCTGTTACGCTTAGACCGCCGAAGTCCCCTCTGAATCAGTACCGCCCCTACACCAGTTTAAGAGGCTTGTGCTGGACCACCTTTTCCTCTCCTTCCTTTTCCACAGGGTCTTTCTGCCCCCCTGGGTTCCCTCCCGCCGGGACTCCCCAGAGGCTGAATCCTCTGACGCCTGTTCCCCCCTCCTTCGCGCTTTGGGACCAGGCTCCTCCCCAGGGCTTCCCTCACTTCCGCGCGCCTCCACATTTGAACTTGGCGCGCGTACGTTGCTTCTGACCTTCCTCTCGACCGCTACACTGCTCCCGGTGCTACTCTCCGCCCCTTCCGGCAGGACGTCTTGCCCCGATCTCCTTTCCCTCTTTGCTTCCTATTCTGCTCCCTCTGACACACTGGTAACTCCACCCCCTTCACTCCGTTCCGGCGGAGAAGCCGGCCCCGATCTCCAACTCCCACTGGGGGTTCTCCCTTCGCTCCCCTGCTCCTGACTGCTTCCCCCTTTGGCTCCCCTTGGCCTGACCAGGGGGGCTCCCTTTTGGGAATCCTCCGATTCACTGGACAGACTCATGGACGACCTTTGGTCATTGTCATCCTCTTCCTCGTCGCTCTGGGATTCTTCCCCCTCGCTCTCTGTCTCCTCCCTCATCTGCGCTTCTCTCCCTGAACCCCTGACAGTATTCTTCAATTGTTTCTTTTGCCTTACTTACTATCTTTTGATCATTAAATAAGCCCTCATTCATTCTCCATCTACATGCTCTAACCTCTCTACCCTTTATCTCAATGAATACCGGGTTATGATCCAAAATAGTTTGCGGTAGAATTTCAGATTTGGTTAAGCTTTGTGTCAGTTCCTTTGAAATCCAGATATTATCTATTCTCCCCCAGCTCTGGTTTGGATTTGAGAAAAAAGTATACTGTTTTGTAGTGGGATTTTTAAATCTCCAAGCATCAATTAATCCCATATTATCGACCAGATCAAAGAAAGTACGAGGTAGTTTGCCTTTTTTCGTCTCTTGCTTTTTTGTTGACCTATCCAAATTTGGCAGTACCACTCCGTTAAAATCGCCCATCAATATCATTTTTTGATCCGTCCACCCTAATAACTTATTGCCTAGTTCAGAGAAAAAAGCTGACTTTTTATCGTTAGGTGCATATATTCCAACAACAATTATTTTTACTCCTTGAAACACCATCTGCACTATTATCAATCTTCCTTGTTCATCTTTATATAGTAATTTTGGATCAATTTTTTTCCTTTATATAGAGTACCACCCCTCTTTTCTTAACCTTATCCGACGTCACAAAGTCCAACCCTAATCTATTATTACTCAGAATTCTTTTATTTTTTTTATTACATGAGTCTCTTGAAGGCAGATTAGGTCAAGATTCTTTTTTAGTAATATGTGAGCAATCTGATTCCTTTTATTTTTATTGTTTAGCCCATTCACGTTCCAAGACAGTGTTTTTAAAGCCATCTACTATATACAGTTAATAAGTTATCAAGTCTAGTTTAAGACTACTGTTCTTTGTCTTCTTTCTCTTCCTCTTCCCTTTCTTCTGTTGCGTTTGTCTCTCTCTCTTCCTCTTCACTCCCCGTGCCCCCGTCCCCCTCCCCCGGCCACTCTCCCACCTCCCCCACCCCGCCATCCTTCCAAGTTCTTTCTCGTACCTTCTTGCAAATTTTTCAAGTTCTGAAGGGCTGGACAGTTTAAATCTTTTTTTCTTAAAATAAAATGAAATACCTTCCGGGAATTCCCATCTATATAGGATCCCCTTTTTCTTCAGCTGATTAGTTAATTTTTTATATACCTCTCTCCTTCGAATAAATCTCGAGGGGATCTCTTTGAATATAATAATTGAATTTCCTTCAATACATAACCTTTTGCTGTAATTCTGTTTCAGTATTTCATTCCTTATATCCAATGAGTTAAACATGGCTAATACATCTCCTGGCAATTTTCCCCCCTTAACTTTTGCCGATTTTGATTTTATCCGGAAAATATTTGCTAAAGAGTAGCTTATCTCTTCTTCCTTCCTATCTAACCAAATTGCTACCGTATTTTTTGCTCTATAACACGCACCTGACCATAACACGCACATCGTTTTTAGAGGGGGAAAACAAGGAAAAAAACATTCTGAATGAAACAGTGGATGTATCATTTTTGTGCTTCATGCTGTGGCCACAGACATGTGATCTGATGGTGAATTTGGGGTGACCCAATGCAAAAATCCTGAGAATCCCTGTGGATCCATGCTTTGTAACCACGTTTTTGCACCATTGCAGCCCCAGGCAACAGTGGGTGTGTGATTTTTGGGGGCAAGCTGTAGCCATGGACATGCTATGTACTCTGATGGTGAATTTGGGCTGACCCAGTGCAAAGATCCTGAGGATCCACGTGGATCCATGCTTTGTAACCACATTTTCGCACCATTGCAGCCCCAGGCAACAGTGGGTGCGTGATTTTGGGGGGGGCAGGCTGTAGCCATGGACATGCTATGTGATCTGATGGTGAATTTGGGCTGACCCAATGCAAAGATCCTGAGGATCCATGTGGATCCATGCTTTTTAACCACATTTTAAGTGGGGAGGGAAGGAAAAACACAGAAGGGACAAGGAGCAGGAGAGGGGTGTGCAGAGAAGCAGCTGGCTAAGAATGCAGGAGAGGGGTATAACGGGAGGGAGGAAAGGAAGGCAAAAGTTTTCCCTCACCTACCCACCCAAGCCAGCCAGCTCGCGCGCTCGCTCTCTCTCTCTCTCCCTCCTGCATGTTTTCAGCAGCACACAGAGACTACACTCTGCTTTCCCCTCTCCTTGCCTGGAGGGGAGGGGCTTTCCCTGCTCTTTGTTCCGTTTGAGCAAACACAGCAAGGAAACAGAGGTGGGTGGGCAGTAAGACCCTGAGGCAGAATGCAGGAAAGCAGCTGCTTCCTCTTTTCAGGTTTCCCTTCTCTGAGACGCGCGATTTGATTTTTGCCTGATTTTTTTGCCATTTGGCTCCAGGGACCACACATTCGCTCAATAACACGCACAGACATTTCCCCTTCCTTTTTAGGAGAAAAAATCTGTGTGTTAACGAGGGAAAAATACGGTAACTCTTTAACCATTTTAGATCTTATATTTTCATTTGGGTCCTCCGGAATCCCTCTGAATTTCAGGTTTGTTTGATTTTGTCTCATCTGAGTCATAGCCATGCTATCCAGCAATTCTTCCTGTGCCTTTCCTATCTCCTTAACTCTATTTTAACCCTGTCCAAGTCCTTCTTACTGTCTTTCATATCTTTCTGCACCCTTTTCATTGAATCCTCAAGTACTTTGGTTCTTACCGATAGATCTTTAACTTTTCCTGTCAATTCTCCCACCACCCCCTCCAATCTCTTATCCAATGTATCCTGTACTTCCAATAGCTTTCTCTCAATATATTGTTCGTTATGTTTAAATTATTTCCTTATTTCGGCCATCAAACTATCGTAGTCCTTAATTTCTCTGCCCTCCTTCCCATCCTCTTGTCTGGATGGCCTCCTTTCTGCTGGCGTTCCCACCCCCTTCTTCATTTTGTATATCAACTTATATTAGCTAGTTATTAATAACAGCTCTTCCCTCCCCAAAGGTCACTGAAGTGCGCTGTTGAGTTCCTCTGTTCCTCCCGTTGATTTCTTTTGGTATAATTTCCTTTATCCCCGCACGGTGGCGCCTTATTGTCCTTCCAGGTCTATTTTCCCCTCTTCCATATGATTCCTCAACAGGGTATCTCTCTCCACATGAGGTCAAACAGCTGATCTCCTGTAATCAGTAATCCCACATTTGGGGGGGAGGCAAATAAACAAAAAATAGACACATACACACACACACACACACACACAAAACAGGCAAACAGAAAAATTAATAAAGAGGAAACAACAGAAGCAAAAAGAAAAAGTATATGTATATATATAGAGAGCCAGTAAAAAAAGGGAACCAATAAAAAAGGACCAATGTAAAAGAGCGAAAAGGGGGCATGGGTGGGAAAGCCAGCGTCTCAAAAAAAAAAGTCCAAAGACGTACCCGCAAGAAGCAGGAAATAGATAAGTAAAGGAAAAAAATTGGAGAGAGAAAAGAGATAAGGATAAGAGTAAAAGGGTGAGATGCAATGAGAGAATACGCCAAGGTTTTAGGGGCAAGAAGGTAGAGATACAAATTGATGCTCTGAGACTTTGGAAGGGATATGGGGTAAGTCTCAGTCCGAGAACGAACACCGGTGAGCGGAACTGAGCCAGGCAAGGAGATACTCCACGAGATGAGAGGCTTTGTAAATAGCGGAGAGACCTGGCAAACTGTCTTATTTAAATTCTCCTCTCTTTCCAGAGATT
Organism: Podarcis melisellensis; assembly: GCF_964234715.1. NCBI lineage: Eukaryota > Metazoa > Chordata > Lepidosauria > Squamata > Lacertidae > Podarcis > Podarcis melisellensis. Next base: position 17,244,781 of record NC_138535.1, read on the forward strand.
CCAGTCTCTTTCCGCTATAGCGGTGATTCAATCTAAAGCGTAGCTCCCATCTTCTTCTGCTTAAGGTATATCTCTTTAAGACGGGAGAGATCAGAAGACAAAATGGCTATGCACGAACCCGCTAAATTTTTACTTTTCTCCAGACCATTCACAATTCCTCCTAAGCCTCTTCAGAAGAACACTATCTCTCCACGTCTCCCCTCCTCCAATACGCCGTTTAGATACTGTTTAAATCAGTCCTCATTCAAAGGCAACCGGCAATCGAATTGGGTGTGGAGGACCCGCCAATATGTCCCAAGCCTGTCGCTGGTACAGCACTCTCCGACCAAGTAAAACAGCAGATTTCCTTTCCCTTCTCTCTAGTCCATTAAAATATTTTCCATATTGTTTTGCCTCAGACTCCTTATACTTTATATCTGAGGTCTTTCCTCTACACCCACTTAGCGGTAACTTTGTTACTTTTTTACTTTCTTTCTCCCAGTCTTCCGCTATACTCCATTTTATTCTTACCGCCGGTAGTAGACTCCTTCTCCTTTCGCCCCACGAAATTCTTTTTCCGCCGAGTCCTTTGATTAAATTTTGATTATTATCAACGCAATTGCTCTCGCTGTTTTTCCCATTTTTTCTAATGCAGTCCTTAATAGCTATTTCCCGGCTTTTTAGCTGTTGTCGGACGTTCGCCGCTTTTCACATGGAGCCTGAGGCTTCACAACATGGAGTCTGTTGCTTCCCCTTCATGCTGCGGCTCCAGCCCTGTTAAACGCCGGCAACACGGGCGAGCACAGGCAGCGTCGCTGGGTACTCAGTCCCCCAAGATAATCCTCCTGGGGTTTCAGGGTTCACGGAGCCTTCGTGACCCCTCTAGACCTCTGTGTTGTTTGAGACCCCCCGGAGGGCAGCCTCGCGCTCCTTCCCGTGGCTGCGGCGTCCCGGAAGTCGCTCCTTCCTATCAATATCCATGAGGGATGATATCTCCCCTGCACACCACTGCCTCCTCTCCATGCGTGTTCAAGGGGGCTCTGAGAGGGCATCTCCTTTTGATTTCCACTTGATCCCATTTGACAGAGACTCACAGTTCCTTTGGCATCTGCAGCCGCCTCTGAGGTTTGAGTATCATCTATCAACATCACAAGCGTGAAGAGATCATCTTGGAAACTTGAACCCACCCTAGGGCTCAGCCATCACTGTCTCTTCTTTGCAACACAGATCCAGAGGTGGGGATGGCAGATATGGGAGTCACAGAGAAAAATATTTATTTTGGCCCTGGATGCCTGTGGCGGGGAACCTTGAGAGCTGCTCCCCTGGGCTGAGTCAAGTTTCCTGGATATTTCTGTCTGCCCTGAAACAGATGCTCACAGCAGAAGGGTGGTGGAGAGAGAGCAGGATTGACTATGCTAGCTCTGGCAGAGTGAAGCAAGAGGCAACCTGAGAGGAGCAGGGGCTTTGTGGGCAATGAGTGGGTCAGAACCCTGGACCCCAAGGGGCAGATGGGGCTGGAGTGACCACAGCACACCCCTCCCCTAAAAGCTCCCAGGGATTAAGGGTCTCTCCCCAATTCTGCCCTGCTCCCTGATGCTGCAAGATTCTGATCTCTGACTCTCTGGCTGCAGGGTGGAAAACCCCAAATTCTGCACTTGAAATAAATTGTGCATTTGAAATAAATTGTGCACATTTGCCTGGCCAACAGCAGTTTGGGCAGGAGGTCTGACTGAATGACCTTGGAGTCCATCAGTGCTTCTGAATGCTAGTTGCTGGGCATCTCTGGCAGGGAGAGCCCTCAGGCTCTGCTTTTGGGCATCCTGGAAGGGGCACCTGGCAGACCAAGTGAGACAACACTGTCATAGATCTGGATGTTGGGATACTGCCAGGGAGATAAAGTCCATCTGAGCCCCCAAGCTGGCTGCCGGACGATCCATCGACCTCCCGTAGTCACGCAGTATCAGCAATTTGCGACACCAAGCCTCAGAAACAGATTGCCACATTCCTGGGCTGATGCACACTCTATCAGCAGAATTCACACAGCAAAAGTTGCACTCAGGAGGGTATTGTCAGAGCCACCCGTCTGGTCCCAGCTCACAAGAGACCCAACTCCAATCCGGTTTATTTACAGAAAGTCTTTATTGAAGATCATGGTTGCGTTTACATTCCATCTTTGTGGCTCTACGTCTGTAACGTTAGACCGCTGAAGTACCCTCTGAATCTGTACCGCCTCGGCACCAATTTAAGAGGCTTGTGCTGGACCACCTCTTCCTCTCTTTCCTTTTCCGCAGGGTCTTTCTGCCCCCCTGGGTTCCCCCTCGCCGGGACTCGCCCGAGGCTGAATCCTCTGACGCCTCCGCCCCCCTCCTTCTCGCTTTGGGGCCGGGCTCCTCCCCAGGGCTCTCCTCACTTCCGCGCGCCTCTACATTTGAACTTGGCGCGCGTACGTTGCTTCTGACCTTTCTCTCGACCGCTACACTGCTCCCGGTGCTACTCTCCACCCCTTCCGGCTGAGCGTCCTGCTCCGATCTCCTCCCCCTGTCTCCTTCTCGCTCTGCTCCCTCTGACACCCTGGTAACTCCACCCCCTTCACTCCGTTCCGGCTGAGAAGCCGGCTCCTGTGTCCAACTCCTACTGGGGCTTCTCCCTTCGCTCCCCTGCTCCTCCCTGCTTCCCCCTTGGCCTCCCTTTGGTCTGACCAGGGGGGCTCCCTTCTGGGAGTCCTCTGACTCACTGGACAGACTCATGGACGACCTTTGGTCATCGTCATCCTCCTCCTCATCTCTCTGGGATTCTTCCCCCTCGCTCTCTGTCTCCTCCCCCATCTGCTCTTCTCTCCCTGAAACCCTGACATCCATCCCCCCCTCGAAGCCCCCCCTTCCCCCCTCCCGCTCGTCGGGTGCAGGTTGTGGAAGCTGCGGCTCTTCGGGGGTAGATTCGGGATACAGGTCGTCTACTTCAATGTTCTCTGCTGGCAGTTCTGTGTATGTGTGTTCGAACTCGGGTTCTTCACCCAACGCGGTCTCAGTCTCTTCTTCCATTGCTACTTCGTCTGGTGCTGCCTTCCAAGGCCACTTCACCCACCTCTTACGCCAGTCCTCCTTTGGTTGCTCCTCCCACCAATCCGAAGGTAGTGTGTCCACTCCCGAACACGATCCCCTGGGTGGGCTCGATTCGGGCGTTCCCTCCTCGGCGGAAGAAAAGCCCCTGAACGTGGTATCTGACAATGTGGGCGTGAAAAGCCAGTCATCAAAGTACTCAGCTGGCATGGGTCTATGTGGGAAAAGTGCATGGAACTCGTCTTTCAAAAGGGGTTCGTCTAACGCGTAGCCCGGCACCCAACTATTGGCAGTGGCTGGGGTGCCCTCTCTGGCGAGAAAGTATTCAACTCCCTCTTCCCCCCATCTCGAGTCCAGTATCTCTGTGACCTCGTTGAGGGGTTCGGCCCTAGGCGACCCCCCCCCTCTTGGGTGCCCCTTTGCGTGGGTCTGGTACTGTTTCTGACTCTTGAAACCTGTGCGGGGCTTTGTAGGGAGTGAGCACCGACCTATGAAAGACCAGGTGCACTCTGGAGCCTTCTGGAAGGGCCAGGCGAAATGCTACAGGATTGATCCTAGCCTCAACTTGGTATGGTCCTAGCTGCCTGTGTCCTAGCTTCTTCTGGGCTAACGATCTGGCTGGCATCGCTTGGGCCGCTAACCATACCCAATCCCCCACCTGGATGTCCTCTCCCGCCCTTCTGTGCTTGTCCGCCTGCACTTTATAGGCCTGTTTGGCCAGCTCCAAATGTCTCCGCAGCTCCTCGTGCACCTCTTGCAACTCTGCTGCGAACTGGTCGGCCTCTTGAGGCACCCCCTCTCCTGGTGCTATAAGCCTCGGAAAGGTTCTGGGATGACGGCCATTGTTCGCGAAGAACGGCGTCACCCCGGTCGATGCGTGCTTCGTGTTGTTGTAGGCAAACTCAGCCATCGGCAGGTAGTCCACCCACGCTGCGGGTCGCTGATTGGCGTAACACCTCAGGTACTGCTGCATGATCGCGTTGACCCTCTCTGCTTGGCCGTTGGTCTGTGGATGTCTCGCCGACGCTAGGTCGATCTTGACGTGCAGGATACCCAGAAGCTTCTGCCAGAAGTTGGAAACAAATTGGCGCCCCCTGTCGGACAGGACGGACTGCGGTAGTCCATGCACTCTGAACACGTGGTCGATGAAGAGTTTGGCGGTCTGTTCTGCCGTCGCCACCTTGGCACAAGGAATGAAGTGCGCCATCTTGGTGAACAAGTCCACAACCACCAGCACCGCCGTTTTGCCTCTGGAGCTGGGCAGGTCAGTAACAAAGTCCAGTGCTACCCTCTCCCACGGCTGCTGCGGCGTTTCCAGCGGTTCCAACAGTCCCGCCGGCTTCTGGTGTACTGGTTTGGACCTCTGACAGGTGTCACACCTGGCGACGTAATCCGCCACCTCTCCCCGCATCTGGGGCCACCAAAAGTCCCTGGCCACTAATTCTATTGTCTTCTCCTTGCCGAAGTGGCCCGCACTGGGGGCGTCGTGCAATTGCTGCAGAACCTTTGCGCGAAGTTCGTCGTTAGGCACGTAGAGGGCACCCTTGCGAGTTAAGAGTCCGTCCCGCAACTGGAACTCATCGTCTCTTTGCGACCCGCTGCGTAGCTCCTCCATCTTGGACTGTGCAAATTGATCCGCTTGCAACGCGCGTCGCACCGCGTCCAGGTCGACTGCGACGGCAGCGCACGCCCACGCCTGCGGTGCGAAAATGTGCTTCGCTGCAATTGGTGTCGTCTCCTCCAGGTATTGCGGTTTCCTGGATAGTGCGTCTGCTATAACATTGGAGTCCCCCGGGATGTATTCTATTTTGAAGTCGAAATCCGCAAAGAATTCTGCCCAGCGCATGTGTCTTTGGGTCTGCAGCTTTGCCGTTCGCCAATACTCTAAGTTCTTGTGATCCGTGCGGACCTGCACTGTGTGCTTGGCTCCTATGAGGAAGTGTCGCCACGCTTTGAAAGCTGCATGAATGGCCAACAGCTCCCTGTCCCATATGGTGTAGTTCCGCTCCGTCTTGCTGAGCTTCCGGGAGTAGAAGGCGCCCGGCCTCCAATTGCCTTGCGGATCCTCCTGCAGAAGGACGGCTCCAACCGCTCTGTCTGACGCGTCGGTTTCCACCCGCATGGGCCTGCCGGGATTCACGTGCAGTAGCTGCTCCTCGGATGCGAAGAGGCTTTTAAGCTTCCGAAAAGAGCGCTCTGCCTGTTCCGTCCAAGCGAACTTCTTCTTCTTGGAACTGAGGGTGTCCGTGATTGCTGCCGTCTCATTGGCAAAACCCTTGATGAATTTGCGATAAAAATTGGCAAATCCGATGAATCTCTGGACTTCCTTCCGATTGCGTGGGCTTTTCCAGTCCAACACCGCTTGGACCTTGACTCTGTCCATGGCCAGCCCCTCGTCGGACAGCTTGTAGCCAAGGAAATCCACCTCCGTCACATCAAACTGGCACTTCTCCAACTTGGCGTACAGCCTGTGCTCCTTCAACCTCTGTAGGACCTCCTTTACATCCTTCTCGTGAGCTTCCGGCGATTCCGAGAAAATCAGGATGTCGTCGAGAAAACATACACACTTCTTGTAGAGGAGTCCCGCCAACACGTGATGCATAAATGCTTGGAAAACGTGGCTGCCATTTTGGAGACCAAACGGCATAACTCTGTATTCATACGTGCCTAGAGGCGTGAACATGGCAGTCTTCCACTCATCGCCCTTCCGGATGTGGATGAGGTTGTACGCTCCACGCAAATCCAACTTGGTGAAGATCTTACCCTTCCTAACGGTCGCTAGGAGGTCGTCAATCTTGGGCATGGGGAAGGCCTTGGGTTTTGTCAGTCTGTTTATGAACCGGTAGTCCACAACGAGTCTTTTTTGGGGCGTGTCTTTCTTCTTCACAAAGAAAACAGGACTGCCCCCCACTGCTTTGGATTCCCGGATGAACCCGCGCTTCAGATTATGCTCTATGAACTCTCTGAGCTCTTGCATCTCGTCCTCAGACATGGAATACAGCTTTGCAGTTGGCAGTTGCGCCCCCGGCACCAGGTCGATCGCACAGTCGTAAGGCCTGTGAGGCGGCAACTTGTCAGCTTCTTTCTCGCAGAAAACCTCCAAGAATCCTTTGTACTTGTGAGGCACTGCCTGCACCATGCCCAGTTGCAGCTGCTGCTCGGCCCCCTCCTCCTGATTGGTTTGGATGCAATGCTGAGCACAATACGATGAGCAGAAGGTGATTTGCCGCTGGTACCACGCTACAGCGGGACTATGCCTCTCCAGCCAACTCATGCCTAACACAATGGGCGTGTCTGACAGGTGGGTGACATTGAAGCTAATGACTTCTCGATGATTTCCAATCTGCATCACCATGGGAGGCGTCTGCTGCACAACTTGCCCTCCCAGCAATTTCCTGCCGTCCACTGTGACCACGTTCAGAGGCGTCGTTGCAGGCAGGAGCGCTATGCTATGCTGCTTGACAAATTGTATTCCCACAAAATCCGCATTGCTTCCCGAATCAATCGTGATGGGAACCTCCAGGGATTGTCCATTTGGCAGCTGAAGGGTTGCAGTGAGTTGCACTGCTGGCTTGGGTGGTAAAGGGTCTGTGCGTTGCAAGGGTGCTGGGGACTGTTCTACAGATCCGCCTGGCTGAGCCCCAGTAGCTCCGCTTCCAGCCAGGCACTGTCGTTTCCCTGAGGCTGCTCTCTTTGCACCACTTCCGCTGCCACTGTTGCTAGAGCTGCAGTGTGCTTCTGGAGCCTCTGGGGGCACTCTTTCGCCATATGCTGTGCACTGTCACAGATGTAACATTTCCTGGTCCCTCTAGGAGGCTTCGCCTTCTCTGCACCGGAAACAGGGGCTCTGGATGGTGTCTGAGCCCTAGCACCACCAATTTCCATCGGCTCTTCTCCTTGCCTCCCCAAGGGCGAGGGGTGCGTCTGGCTGAAGTCCCTGGGGACAAAAGGGGGGGTTCTCGCTGGTGCACGCGCCTGGGGTCCCTCCCCCTCGTGCCACGGGCGTCCCTCATGTCGTATTCCGATAGCCAAAGCCCGTTGCACTACGTCTTCTAGGGTCTGGGGTCTATCTCCCCTGGCGATCTCATCCTTGACGGGGGGGCTAAGACCTTCCCAGAAAAGATCCCTGACGGGTTTACTATCCTTCTCCCAGCCCAACGCAGTTAGTAATGCAAAGAATTTGGAATGATATTGACGTACAGTGGCTTTGCCTTGCCGCAGTCCGTGCATCTGCCTACGAGCAATATCCACATCCACAGAGGACTGGAAACAAGCATCCATCGCTTTAATAAATTCATCAGAATTGCGGCGGGCAGGGCCATCTTCGCGCCACAAATTGCGCAACCAAGCTCTGGCCTCCCCATGCAGATGCGAAATTATGAACCCCACTCTCTCCTCCTCATCTTTAAAATCATGACGGAGCAAATGCAGTGCATACACGACGTCTGCCCTGAAGTTAGGGTAGTCTTGCAGGTTGCCGTTAAAGTGCGTAACTAGGGCGCCCCCCCGCCGTCCAAGTGCAACGCCCTCCGATCTGGAACCCGGAACCCCTGCCCTGCTTGCTTGCTCCCACCTTGTTCGCAGGTCCTGGCAAGTCTTGTCCAGTTCGTCATTCTTCTTCTGCGATGCAATGACTGCAGCTGTGAGTTCGGTAACCTGATTCCTCAGCGTAAGCAGCTGTTCCTCCGCGCTCATGGCTGCTCCCGTTGGTGAGCTTTGCAAAAAAAAATTTTTGCGTTCTAGGGAGGGTACTTACTGTCAGAGCCACCCGTCTGGTCCCAGCTCACAAGAGACCCAACTCCAATCCGGTTTATTTACAGAAAGTCTTTATTGAAGATCATGGTTGCGTTTACATTCCATCTTTGTGACTCTGTGTCTGTAACGTTAGACCGCTGAAGTACCCTCTGAATCTGTACCGCCTCGGCACCAATTTAAGAGGCTTGTGCTGGACCACCTCTTCCTCTCTTTCCTTTTCCGCAGGGTCTTTCTGCCCCCCTGGGTTCCCCCTCGCCGGGACTCGCCCGAGGCTGAATCCTCTGACGCCTCCGCCCCCCTCCTTCTCGCTTTGGGGCCGGGCTCCTCCCCAGGGCTCTCCTCACTTCCGCGCGCCTCTACATTTGAACTTGGCGCGCGTACGTTGCTTCTGACCTTTCTCTCGACCGCTACACTGCTCCCGGTGCTACTCTCCACCCCTTCCGGCTGAGCGTCCTGCTCCGATCTCCTCCCCCTGTCTCCTTCTCGCTCTGCTCCCTCTGACACCCTGGTAACTCCACCCCCTTCACTCCGTTCCGGCTGAGAAGCCGGCTCCTGTGTCCAACTCCTACTGGGGCTTCTCCCTTCGCTCCCCTGCTCCTCCCTGCTTCCCCCTTGGCCTCCCTTTGGTCTGACCAGGGGGGCTCCCTTCTGGGAGTCCTCTGACTCACTGGACAGACTCATGGACGACCTTTGGTCATCGTCATCCTCCTCCTCATCTCTCTGGGATTCTTCCCCCTCGCTCTCTGTCTCCTCCCCCATCTGCTCTTCTCTCCCTGAAACCCTGACAGGTATCATTTAGAATGTTTATTCAGCGTTGGTCAGAACAAAGAACAAACATGACTGCCTGCTAGCGTTCTGGCGCAGAGAGAGAAAACGAAAGCAATAGCAAACATAAACTTCCTGAGAAACAGGAAATACGCAGACTCTGTGACTCACACAGCCTGCTCCCTTTTAAGGTGGAACGGAAATATCCTAACATCCTCCCCCTTTCCGTGTAACCTGTAGTACCTGTGGTTCAACCCAATTGCAACCTCTGTACGTAAACCTTTAGTTGTTCTCTGTTAACAACTTTAGACAACAGATCAGCAGGAATTTCATTTCCTGCCATGTAGGACACCTGAATCAGTCCTTTCTGAATACACTCTCTTGCACGATGTAGCTTAATCTGCAAGTACTTGGTTCTTTGCTTGCAACTCTCTGAGTTCAGCAAAGCCAAACAGGATCTATTGTCTTGATACACTTGTATAGGACATTTCACAGAAACCCCGATGTCCTTAAACAGTTGCATCAACCATTCACAATCCATGAGTGAAAATTACAGAGCATTGAGTTCTGCTTCACAGGAACTTAGGCTCACTGTCGTCTGCTTTTTGCACAACCAGTCAAACAGACAGTGGTTGTACATGTAGCATACTCCAGAAGTGCTTGTACCATCAGTGGTGTCACTTCCAAAACTTGCATCTGCAAAGATTTCAAGACCTCCAGTCTTCTGACTGGTGAACCTCAGCCTGTAGTGCATAGTCCCTTTCAAATAGCGGGCTATGCGCTTCAGAGCTTTCCAATCCTGAACAGAAGGATTGTTAGCATGTCTGCTAAGCAGGTTAGTGCTTACAGCTATGTCAGGTCTTGAGCATCTAGCAATGAAATTCAACTTGCCTAGAATGCATCTGTACAGCGTAGTGTCAGAAAACGCTTCAGCAGTACTATCTACCTGGTAACCTGTCACCATCGGTGTGTCTGCTGGGTTTGCATCAACCAAATTCAACCTGGTTAATACATCAGCAATTTTCTGTGTTTGGTGTACCAGAAAATTACCTGCTTGGTCCCTCTCCACCTGCAGAGAAAGATAGTTGGATACCTCACCAAGATCCTTCATGTCAAAGTGCTCCTTCAGTTGAGCTAGGGTGCTTTGGTAAAAAGCCTGATTCTTCCAAAACATCAGAAGATCATCAACAAAACATAAACAACACAGTTTGTTTTGCCCCTCCTCCTTGACAAACACACATGGACCAGCTTTGCCCTGGTGAAAACCTAGAGAAAGCAATGTCTCAGTGAGTTTTGTGTTCCAACACCTGACACTCTGCTTGAGACCATATAAGGATTTCCGCAGTTTACAGACCATTCCCTTCTGTATCTGCATTCCATCAGGTGGAAGCATATATAGCTCCTCCCCCAAAATCCCATACAAAAAAGCTGTATTAATATCATGGTGGGAAACATGCAGTTTCTCCTCTGCAGCTATCTTGAGCATCAGCCGAATGCTCTCATATTTGTCGGTGGGCGAGTAGGTCTCGTGGTAATCCTGTCCTGGTACCTGTGAAAAACCTCTGGCAACCAATCTGGCTTTGTGTCTGACAACCTTGCCATTCTGGTCTGTCTTGGCCTTGAAGACCCATTTGCTGCCAACCAGTCTCATTCCTGGGACTACCGGTACCAATTCCCAAGTTTGGTTCCTATTCAAGGAATCAACTTCAGCCTTCATGGCATTAAGCCAAGGCTCAGCATCTTTAGAGGTTAACTCCTGAACCTCTTTGAAGCTTGAAGGTTCCCACACCTTCTCTGAGCTACTAAGAACAGCAGTTGCTGTCTTAGCAAACTCATCAGCAAATCTCTTTGGAGGTCTGCCTTTGGTCGCCCTTTCAGACCTGCGAACCAGACGTAAGTCTTCTGGACTCATCTCCTCCTTCTTAGGAGAAAAGTGACCAATGGTGAACAGTGGTTCTTCCAGTTCATTGTCAGACGCATCAGATGGTCTGACTGAGGCCTTTGCGCTCTTGTAGTCTGCTGTGTCATCACTGTCGCTGACATCAGCAGCAGCGCCGCCAACTGAACTGGAATCCGAACTCTGATCATCATCATCATCCTCATCCTCAGCTTCCTCAACATCATCTGTCTTTTTCCCATCACCTTCATCCTCCTCTGGGTAACTCTGGAAAATTCCCACATTTCCCCCCCACTTAGGATTGTACTCAACACTCTTGGTGAACTTAATGGACTTAGAGTTAGTCATCCATACCCTGTATGCACCTTTCTCGTACCCCATGAACAAACCATGTGCCCCACGCTTCCCAAGCTTATTGCTTTGTGGGGTGTGTACCCACATGTCAGAACCAAAGATTCTCATGTGCTTGACGTTCGGTTTCTTACCAAACATCTTCTCGTACGGAGTGCAACCTATGGGTGATGACAGTCTCCGATTAACGGTATAAACAACCGTTGACAGAGCTTCCCCCCAAAACTTCTCAGGGAGGTTGGCATCATGCAACAAGGTTTTTAGGCCTTGAAGCAAAGATTGATTTGCTCGCTCCACAAGTCCATTCATCCATGGCGATCTAGGCATTGACAAATCATGCTGGATTCCCTTCTCAGTCAGGAAAGCTTCAAACTGCTGAGAAGTGAACTCCCCGCCCCAATCAGTAAAAAGACAGCCGATACGTTTACCACGAACATTCTCCAACAAGCACAGAATGCCTTGAACTTAGGGAATGCTTGTGATTTCTGCTCAAGCATAAACACATGAATGTACCTAGAAAAAGAATCAATTAGAACCATGAAGTACCTTGCTCCTCCCAAAGAGGGCACAAGAGGACCAACCAGGTGTGCATGCACTAGCTGGTAGGGTTTGGAAGCCTGCCTGCTAGACTCCTTGCCTTTTGGAGCAACCTTCACCTTGTTCTCTGCACAAGATACACATTTCATGTGATATTTACAAGGTTTGATGTTCAAACCTTCAACCAACTCTGGCATCTTGGCTAGCGCTTGCCAAGACATGTGACAAAACTTTCGATGTGCATCATGAATACATCCTGCATGAAGAACCTTGTTAGTTTGTGCCACACAACAAGAATCAGCATTAGACACAACAGCATTGTCATCATAAGTTATACAGAATAAACCATCCATAAACTTTGAATGCAAAATGTCCTCTTTGCCTTTCCTGATGACACAGACATTCCTCTTGAAAGAAACCTCAAAACCACGCAGAATCAGCTGTGGGACACTTAGCAAATTGTCCACTGCACCTGGAACAAAAAGTACATTACTGATGGTTGTATGCAAACTTGCAAGTTTAACAGTCCCTTCTCCTGCAATTTGCAACGTCTTTCCATCAGCCAGGTGGATCTCTCCGTCTTGAAGTGTGAAGGAGATAAACAGGTGCTTATCCTTCGATAAATGGCGCGTGCACCCTGAGTCCACAATAAATCTGGCCTTTGGAGCAGTCTTTGCAGCAAGCAAAACCTTGTTTTCCACCAGCGTGGGCTTTTGCAGCTTGCCCCCCTGCTCCTGGCCATCAGACTTGCCTTTAGCCTTTGGTGAAGCAGTGCCAGCAAACAACGCTTTGTTTTCCACTGGCGTGGGCTCTTCACCCCCCCCCTCTGCTTCAGGCCATTTGCAGGCATCTGTCTTTGTTTACCTCTGGCCTTCTGGCCTCTGCAAAGACGATGACCTTGGCTCCCACGAGAAACAGAGCTCTCAGCTGCCGACTCCTTGTCTCCCCCTGGAGGCTGGAATGCTGCCTGGGCTGACATCACGGTCTGCTCCCTCTGCAGCTTGCAACCGGTGCCCTCTGCATCCCTGCATTCAATCGCATTCTGGGAAACAGCCAGGACTTCCGATGCATTCACACTCTGGGTATTCAGACTCTGAGCTGGGATGACCGGCAGATGCGCTCTCTTCAAAGCATTCCACATCTTACGTGCCGTCACGTTGCCAGCAAGCGTTTTTATTTCCTCCAGAGAGACGGATAAGATGATTATGTCAATGGCCTTCGAATTCTGGGCCTCCCATTTCTCTGTCAGAGGAACTGGAGGGGCTTGAGACACAGTATGCCATACTCCATACTGACGTAGCAAACTCTCACACCATTTTGCCCAGGTCTGATAATTTTTCCCATTTAACTTAGGGCATTCAGCAGCTTGGAAAAATTCCATTTCAGGTTTTCCTTGAGCTCGAGCCTCTCTCTTTACCTCAAAGAGTCTTTAATCTTGGCTCCCATTAATCATGAAGCCTTCTTGGCTCAGCTCCCAGACCAACTTAGGCCAGCCAGACATCAAAGGCTCTCGGCCGCGGCTTTCAGAAAAACCTCCCCTTTCGCTTTTCCACATACCTCAGCAGTCTGTCGCATTTTTACCCTCCTGTAAATGCCGTGAATCTGGGCCCATAACCTGTTGTTGGGATACTGCCAGGGAGATAAAGTCCATCTGAGCCCCCAAGCTGGCTGCCGGACGATCCATCGACCTCCCGTAGTCACGCAGTATCAGCAATTTGCGACACCAAGCCTCAGAAACAGATTGCCACATTCCTGGGCTGATGCACACTCTATCAGCAGAATTCACACAGCAAAAGTTGCACTCAAGAGGGTATCATTTAGAATGTTTATTCAGCGTTGGTCAGAACAAAGAACAAACATGACTGCCTGCTAGCGTTCTGGCGCAGAGAGAGAAAACGAAAGCAATAGCAAACATAAACATCCTGAGAAACAGGAAATACGCAGACTCTGTGACTCACACAGCCTGCTCCCATTTAAGGTGGAACGGAAATATCCTAACACTGGAGTCTGTCAGTGAATGGTAGAAATTAATAAATGGTAGCATTTGGATAATATTTGGGATATGAATGGAAAAGCTGCAGAACTGTGCCAGACAAGAAAGTTCAGGGTTATACTGCCTGGTCAGTATAGTTAGGTGCAGAGCCACTGAGAAACAATGGGGAGCCAGATCCTGGGCCACTGAAGGCCACTGGCAATGCAAAACGGTATCCTTCCCCCTGCTCCAAGGAGTGGACAGAGACAGGATATTTGGGAGGTTCCCAAGATGGTGTGACACAGGAAAAAGGTGTCCCTTTTAAAACAGAGAAGGCGAGCAGGTGCATGGCAAAGGTTATTGGGAAGGAGAAAGGAGGTGCCAGGAGTGGAGGCAGAGGTCATGCTGGGCAGAGCCATCTTGGCAGGCTGAGGCACAGAAATGGCATGCAGGTTGCTTTGGACTCTCATGCTGCGCTGCTGGGAGGAACAAGTCCCTCTTGAGATGTAATGATGTGAACTCTCTTCCTCCACCTAGACCTAGGTGTATATCGGTGTAAAATAAACCATACATCTTAAAACACTGAGGCTCTCAGGTATTATTCCTAGAGCCTCTGATAAGTCTTCCCTGTTAGCTGCCTAAAGATGTTGCCACCCAAAGACATTGCCTGACTCACCACGAGGAGGAAGGGATAGGCACATGGAAAGACCACTGAAGACTGATCAGTAGTGTCAGTATATGGAAACATCAAAGCTGCAGACACCCAGATTGTTGACATCACATGATGTGCCTATCTGTGGGAAAGAAGAATTTCCCAGGACGTTCACAGGCTGGATAAGTCTTTGTGAAGAGTGTAATTTGAAACCTTCCGACTGCGCATGTTCAGGAAGTTTGTCAGACTTGCTACAAGAACTGAACTGAAAGGACGTGTTTATTTCTTTAGTGCTGTAATGTCAGAAATAAACATCATGTAAATAGATTTCTGACTTATTTTCTTTCCCTTGCGGAAGCAGGAGAGAGGGGTTGTGCATTTTACCCACGCTTGGGAAAATGTCGCCTATCAAAATCTCCCTGGTCTGTCTGGATATCAGCCAGAGGAGGTTACTGGTAAATAAGCTCCGAGGACAGCAAGAGGGGCCAGCCTCTATGGAGGGGGCTTGCAAACCGACAAGTAGAACATCACAGATCATCAGCTGCCATTTCCTTAAGAGAGGCATTAAAGGATTTAAACTGTACTCATTCCAATTGCAGGGCCTCAAAAGAGTCCTGTATTGTTAGTTTTTGTCACTACCTCCCCACGTTGGGAGTGGGTAATTTGTGCGCCTGCTGCCTTCCTTGGATGTGGTAGCCATTCCTCAGGCTCCGTCTCCAGAATCGAACCCCGGTTCCCTGTTACCTGTGGTCACCATGGTGGGCAAAGAAAGTACCATTGAAAGTTGATACAGCAGACATTTAAATGCGCCGCCGCTGTCAAGGGGGCATGTGATGGGACCGAGGTTATCTAGAGTCATCAAAGCGGCCGGGTGAGCCAGGGTTGGTTTTGGTCTGATAAATGCACATATCCCCGGAGGTCAGCTCTCATTGGCATGTATTAGCTCTAGAATTACCACAGTTATCCAAGGAATGGTAGGAGCGACCAAAGAAACCATAATTGATTTAATGAGCCATTCGCAGTTTCACCATAATGCCCATGTGTACTTAGACATGCATGGCTTAATCTTTGAGGCAAGCATATGATACTGGCAGGATCAACAAGGTAGCTGCGAGCAACTGACAAGTGGGTCATGATTGTGGTCAGTGTTTCTGGGCTGTGCCCTGGGGCTGGCCCTGGGGCCAGGACCCTGCAGGCAGGCGAGCCAGTGAGCACGGAGCTGCCCTGGCTCCCCACACAGGCAGTGGCCATGGAGGCCCGTGACACGCTAGACGGGAGGCTACCTCTGTCATGGAGGCAGCACGCAGCCAGGGGAACGAGAGAAGGATGCACCCACGGAGATGGGTGGGCGCCGGGAGGATGCGGACGCTGAGGGGACAGCAGGCGCTGAGCAGCCACGCGATTGTCTCCGGCTCGGTGGGACCCTGGACCCAACCCCGACGTCGGGTGGTGGCGGGCGCGGGGAGCTATCGGCATGGCTCGGCTGCGCACGGATGGAGCGAGACGTGGTGACGCCTCGGGGCAGGTGTAGCGCCCGGAACGGGTTACTAAGGAGGGCAACGGAACACCGGATGGCTGCAGGGACGTGGAGGCATCTGCTCCACTTGAACACTGGTTGGCAGGCCGGCCCGCGGAGGGCCCTCCCTAACGTGACTGTTGGGCCATTTGGCGAGTGACCAAACGCGGGGTCCATCCTACCACAGGGCAGTCCCCACCCTCACTCTCATGAGTCCCTGGAAAACACTGCCGTGGCCAAGGGAGCACAGGGGCCACTCAAGGGTTCTCGGGTCCCAGAGCCAGGGTTGCAGCCTGCCACCAGCTGCTCCCCCACCTCGCTGCTCCTCTCCTGGCAGAGAACCGAAGGCCAGTGGGATCGGACGAGGCTGCTCGCTGCTTCTCGAAGGGAACCGTGTTGGACACTGCACCTGCCCCACACTGTGGATCCACACTCACCAGGAGCGCAGTTGAGTTGTTTGCTGTTCTTCTGAGGATTCTGAAAGCCCTGTCACCAGAAATCTCCATGTGCATGCCGACCCGACCTCATGACAGTGTGTTGGCGCTTGGCCGCCGGCGCCCTGGTATAGCAGCGTCTCGGAAGTCATAGCTGTTAACGTTTCCCTTTTTTAAAGGGAAATTCCCTTATTCCGAATAGGATTCCTCGCAAGAAAAGGGGAAAGTTGACAGCTATGCGGAATTCCATGCTGGCAGACAGCAGCAACTTCTCTCCAGCAGGAGGCTTCACAAATCACCGGCTGTGCCGTTCAACCCATGCGGTTGGGTGGTGATAGATCGTCCCTGGCACCCATCCTCCGGTTAGGAGTATGTGAACCAGAGGACCGTCGCAGGGAACCAAGGGCCTC
This sequence comes from Podarcis melisellensis, assembly GCF_964234715.1. Classification (NCBI taxonomy): domain Eukaryota; kingdom Metazoa; phylum Chordata; class Lepidosauria; order Squamata; family Lacertidae; genus Podarcis; species Podarcis melisellensis. Next base: position 17,261,108 of record NC_138535.1, read on the forward strand.
AACGGCCACCCAGTGTACCTGCTGGCCGGCCAGGAAGCAACTGTTAGGATATAGTTCTGTTCCACCTTAAAAGGAGCAGGCATGACTGGTGTGTCACATGCTTGTTTACTTCCAGCTCTCGCTGGGAACTTCCTTTTGTATATAGGTTTTGTGCTCTGCTGTTTTGCTGGACACGAAGGAAAGCAGACATGTTTTCCTTTGTTCCTGAACTATGCTGAATAAAATGCTGTACATTATGCTTACATATTTCTCTGTCCACCTCTTCTGCTGCAAAGAGTTCTTATCTCTGCTGGTTTGCGTGCTTAGAGTCTCTAAAGGTATCTGAGGCTTGAATCACAGTTTTGATGCTGTTTTGAGAACCAGAGTATCGCCCGGCTGCTGGCCGGTGGCTGGAGCCAGCTGGGGGCCTGTCAATTGCCCCCGACTCCTGGCAGCATCCCAACAGGAATCACGTTGCGTGAGTCGGCCTGGTCTACCTGCAGGAAGGGAGCTCGTCCACCCGTTCCATGCCCCGGAACGACTCCCGGTCCACCCGCAGACAAAAAAGGGGGGTGGGCAGCCCGGTCTAGAAATATAGAGGGGCAGGACGTGCTGCAGGCTGCAAGCGGGAAGCCTGTGTCTCACCCTTTACACAGGCCCTGGCTCTGCAGGTCTACCCGGACCGAGGCCCACCCATGACGGCTGGGGACGTCTTAGCGCAAGGAACGCCTTTGCCGGCTGCCCACCCGGGGCCCGCACACGCAGGACTGGAGGGTGGAGGGATGGACGCAACCGGTGTCCGCTGGCTCGCCAGCCAGCCAGACAAAAGCTTGTGTTGAGGGATGACTTTCAATAGATTGCAGCGAGGGAGCTGCTCTGCTACGTATGAAACAGGTTGTCTATGAATGATTTAGCACCGGGTTCCCCATGAATATGCGGTGTGCCAAGGGCGAGAGGTAGCCCCCTTCCAGAGCCACCCTCCCTGAGAGGCGGCGCAGGGAGGGGATCCATTGGCCCAAGCCGGCCGGCCCAGCTAGGTTGAATCCTCCAGGCGGACTGCGCAGACCCCACCCATTTACCTCTCAATGGTTTCACACCCTCTTGAACTCTCCAAAGTTCCCTTACGGTACTTGTTGACTATCGGGCACGGTCTTGTGCCCGTATTTAGCCTTAGATGGAGTTTACCACCTGCTTTGGGCTGCATTCCCAAGCAACCCGACTCGGAGAAGACCCGGTCCTGGCACGTCGGTGGCCTCTACCGGCCTCACACCGTCCACGGGCTGTGCCTTGATTAGAAGGACTTAGGGCCCCCCATCGGAGCAGCACCGGGGAGTGGGTCTTCTGTATGCCACATTTCCTGCGCCCCACCATGCAGAGAGAGGCGGAGCAGCGTGTACCAGGGGGCGGGGCTGGCCACCTGCGGGGGTGGGGCTAGCATCCCAGGCGGCAGGGCTAATGTCACGGGGGGCCAAGGCGAGCCTCCTGGGGGTGCGGGGGTGCACAGCCGTCCACCGTGAGCCTCCTGGGGGGTGCAGGGGGGTGCAGCTGGCCGCAGCGTGCCTCCGGGGGGGTGCGATACCCAACGCGAGTGCAGCAATGTCACCCTCCGGGATGGCAACTGGGGTGGGCCGCACCCACCTCACCTACCTTACTCCGCCCTCTGCCACCGTGGGGCGGGGATTCGATTCTGGGCTCTTCCATGTTCACTCGCAGTTACTGAGGGAATCCTGGTTAGTTTCTTTTTCTCCCCTGACTAATATGCTTAAATTCAGCGGGTCGCCACGTCTGATCTGAGGTCACGGTCGGATGGAACGGGGTGGGGGGGACGAAGGGAGCTGATGGACGGATGGCAGCCGCACCAATGGGAGAGATGGAGCACTCTCGAACGTACGCCATACTGAACCAACGAATGAACGAATGACCTGACTGCCCCCTGATTGCTGCGCACTGACCCCTCTCGCTCTCCAGGCTTCAGAGAAAGCAACGGCTCCAACACTCATTATCACCCGATAATAAGCAACGCCTCCAACACTTATTGTCACCCATTTTTTTCATTTTTGCCAACCTATCTGATGACATATACCATCTATGATGCATCTGTTAGGATATTTCCGTTCCATCTTAAAAAGGGAGCAGGCTGTTGTGTGTCACAAGCCTGCGTACTTCCTGCTCACAGGACGTTTCTGTTTTGTATATAGATTTTGTTTCACTCTGTTGCCTTGACTTGAAGCCAGGCAGTCATGTTTTTCCTTTGTTCTCACCAACGTTGAATAAATCTGTAGAATATGCTCTCCTGGGTGAATCTTTCATTGTGGAAACTGCAAAAAGGGCGTGCATGAGTCCTGGAATGTGGACAGCTATTTCCGAGGGAGACCGGGAGACAACGTGGAGGCATGATGGCCTATGTCTCCCTGGCAGTATCCCAACAACAGGTTTCGGGCCCAGATTTACGGCACTTACAGGAGAGTAAGACTGCTGAAGACTGTGAGAGGTATGTGGGGAAAAGCAATACTTTTCTGTTGCCGCGGCAGAGTCTTTGAAGTCCAGCAGGCAAATTAGCCTGGGAGACGAGCCAGAAGGCCTCATGATTTATGAGTTGCCAAGATAAGGAGTTTTTGAAGTGAAAAAGGCTCACGGCTCAAGTAAAACCTGGAATGGAGCTTTTACAAGCCTCAGATGGAGTTCCAAAGCTAAATGGCCACAATTATGAGACCTGGGCAAGGTGGAATGCTTTGAAAGTAGCCCATCTGGCAGCCTTCCCAGCACAGAGTTTGACTGCATCGGAGGTCCTGGCTGTTTCCCTGATTGAGAGTGATTGCAGGGATGCCGAGGGCACCGATTGCAAACTGCAGGGGGAGCTGAATGTTATGTCATCCAAAGCAGCATTCCAGCCTCCAGGGGGAGCCAAGGAGTCGGCAGCTGAGAGCTCTGTTTCCCATGAGAGCCAATGTCATCTTCGCAGAGGCCGGAAGGCGAGATGTAAACAAAAGAAGAAGCCGGCAGATGGCCAGAAGCAGGAGGGGGGTGGAAAGCCCAGGCCAGGGGAAAACAAGGTTTTGTTTGCTGGCACGGCTTCACCAAAGGCAAATTTGATGGCCAGGAGCAGGGGGGCAAGCAGCAGCCTAAGCCGATGGAAAACAAGGTTTTGTTTGCTGGCTCTGCTTCTCCAAAAGCCAAAGGAAAATTTGTCATCGATTCTGGAGCCACAAGGCACATGTGTGCAAAGTGGCACCTGTTTATGTCCTTCACGCCTCAAGATGGGGAGATTCAACAGGCTGATGGAAAGACGTTGTGAATCGCAGGAGTCGGGACAGTGAGACTGGCAAGTCTGCACACAACCATTAGTGACGTACTTTATGTTCCAGATTCTGCAGACAATTTGCTCAGTGTCCCACAGCTGACTGGGCGTGGCTTTGAGATTTCCTTCAAGAAGAGCGTCTGTGTCATCAGGAAAGGCTTTGTTTTGTTTGCTGGCTCTGCTTCTCCAAAAGCCAAAGGAAAATTTGTCATCGATTCTGGAGCCACAAGGCACATGTGTGCAAAGTGGCACCTGTTTATCTCCTTCACGCCTCAAGATGGGGAGATTCAACAGGCTGATGGAAAGACGTTGTGAATCGCAGGAGTCGGGACAGTGAGACTGGCAAGTCTGCACACAACCATTAGTGACGTACTTTATGTTCCAGATTCTGCAGACAATTTGCTCAGTGTCCCACAGCTGACTGGGCGTGGCTTTGAGATTTCCTTCAAGAAGAGCGTCTGTGTCATCAGGAAAGGCAAAGAGGACATTTTGCATGCAAAGTTTATAGATGGCTTGTTCTGTATAACTTATGATGAGAATGGTGTTGATGGTGTTTTCTTCCTGGCAGACAGTTGAGAAATAAAATAAGAAATATAATAAATATTTTGGAATATCTAACTACCAGGAATGAAAAACAAGCTATCCTAATGTTTGTGGATGCAGAGAAGGCCTTTGAAAACATTTTTTGGGATTTTATGCTCAAGAATTTAGAATGTATGGATGTGGGGGAAGAATTCTTTAATGGGATAAAAGCTATATATACAGAGCAAAAAGCAAAATTGATTGTCAACAATGTTGTCACGGAAGATATACAAATAACAAAAGGAACTAGACAGGGATGTCCACTTTCACCATTGTTATTTATAACGGTCCTGGAGGTCCTGCTGAGGGCGATTAGACAAAATGATTTAATAAAAGGGGTGACAGTTGGCCAGAATGAATGAAAGCCTTTGCAGATGATCTGGTAATAACAATTGAAGAACCAACAGAAGGTGTAATAAAAGTATTGAAGGAGATGGAACAATTTGGAATTGTAGCAGGGTTTAGATTAAATAAAAAGAAAACAAAAAAAAATAGCGAAAAATATGGACCAAAGTATGATAGAAATAATGCAACAAAAAACAGATAGATGTGGTGAAAAAGGTAAAATATTTGGGAATCTGGCTAACTCCCAAAAATATTGATTTACTTCAAAACAATTATATTCCGGTGTGGAACGAAATAAGGAAAGACCTGGAAGTATGGGGCAGACTGAAACTATCCTTTTGGGGTAGAATTTCTTCTATAAAGATGAGCGTCCTTACTAAGATGCTATTCTTGTTTCAGACTATCCCCATAATAAAGGGGGTATCAATCTTTACAGAGTGGCAAAGAGTGATATCAAGTTATATCTGGCAGGGCAAGAAGCTGAGAATTAAATGTGTCTTTCTTCCGCCGCTCCCTCCCCCTCCAAGTACTCAGGTTTTTGGGAGAGAGCGTCCGCTCTGACATTCTCTGCGCCTGGCACGTAGCGAATTTCAAAATTGAACTTGGAGAACTCTTGCGCCCATCTCACTTGTCTCTGGTTCAGTACTCGGGCTGTTCTCCAGTATTCTAGATTTTTGTGGTCTGTCCGCACTTGAACCTTGTGTTGCACCCCAATCAGCAGGTGTCGCCATCTCTTGAACGCTTCATGGATGGCGAGTAATTCTCTGTCGTACACGGTATAGTTCCTCTCTGATTTGTTCAACTTCCTCGAGAAAAAGGCACACGGTCTCCATTCTGACGTATCCTTTCCTGGCTGTAGGAGTACGGTGCCCACCGCTCTGTCTGATGCGTCGGTCTCCACTCTCATCGGCTGTTGCAGATCCACGTGTAAGAGTTGTTCTTCCGAAGCAAACGCCCTCTTTAAACTTTCGAACGCTCGCTGCGCTTCTTCCGTCCAGACAAATTTCTTCTTACTGCTGAGGCAATCCGTGATGGGGGCTGTTAAGTGGGCAAAGTTCTTGATGAACTTCCGATAGAAGTTTCCGAACCCCAAAAACCTTTGCACCTCTTTCTTAGTCTTCGGTGGTTTCCATTCCAGTACCGCTTGCACCTTGCTAGGATCCATGGCCAACCCCTTGTCTGACAACCGGTACCCCAGGAATTCCACTTCTCTGGTGTGAAACTGACACTTCTCCAGTTTCACCCACAGCTGGTTTTCTTGCAGTCTGCTCAGTACCTCTCGTACATCTCGCACATGCTGCTCTTCATCCTCTGAGTACACTAGTACATCATCTAAGAACGCAGCGCAGTTCTTGTAAAGCAATGGCCCTAGGACGTGATTCATGAACGATTGAAAAACGGCCGACCCCCCCTGGAGGCCGAAGGGCATAACGAGATATTCAAAGGCCCCTAAAGGGGTGAACATAGTGGTTTTCCACTCATCTCCCTTTCTCATACGTATTAAATTGTACGCCCCCCTTAGGTCCAGCTTGGTAAAAATTTTCCCTTTTCTCACCCGGGTCAGAATGTCATCGATTCTGGGCATAGGGAAAGCCACTGGTTCGGACACTGCGTTCAGGGCCCGGAAGTCCACGACCAGTCTCGGTTTATCTGCATTTTTTTTGTCCACAAAGAACACTGGGCTACCCCCCACCGCCCGTGACTCTCTGATGAACCCACGCTTGAGGTTCTTGTCAATAAACTCCCTTAACTCCTGCATCTCCCTGTCTGACATTGCATATACCTTGCCCACTGGCAATTGTGCTCCTGGGAGTAAGTTGATTTGGCAGTCAAAGGGTCTGTGCGGGGGTAGTTTATTTGCTTCCCTTTCGCTGAAGACGTCAGCCAAATCGGCGTATTGTCGTGGTACCCTTCCTTGGTCTGTAACTTCTATCTTTGCTAACGTGGCCTGGGTACCTACTTGGCTCCCCCTTTCCGTGCAATGTGCCAGACAATGCGCTGACCCAAAGGAAACCACTCTCTGGTGCCATCCCACGAGCGGATTATGCAGCGCTAGCCAGCTCATCCCCAAAATAATGGGCGCTCCCCCCAAGGTGGCTATATTAAACGCTATTAGTTCCGTGTGTCGTGCCACCCTCATCGTCATGGGAACAGTCTGCTGGTTAACTTCTCCTCCCAACAGCGCCCTCCCATCAATCGTGGTCACCTGCAGCAGGTTATTTAAGGGGATGGTTTGTATCTGGTGTGCGGCTGCAAACTCCTTACTCATAAAGTTGCAGGAGCTGCCTGAGTCCAATAGCGCCTTAACCTTCAGCGGGTGTCTGTTTGCCAGTTCTAGCAATACCTCTATTAATAGCGCTGGTCTTGGTGGTTCCGGCGTGGGCACATTCACTGTTCCTTGGCCTGGCTGCTGTGCCCCGATGCTTGCAGCCAGGCGTTGGCTTTTACTGGCTCCTGGGCTCCCTCCGCCTCCTCCCCAACAGCTCCCGCCATTCCTTGCCATTCCTTTCTTTGCGGACAAACTCTGGCAAAGTGACCTGGCTGTTGGCAGAGAAAACATTTCTTGGCGCCTTTCCCCTCCTTCTTCCGCCCTTCACTGGGGTTTGAAACTGCGCGTGCGCTGTTCCAATTTCCATCGGCTCTGCTGGCGGGGAAGTCTGCTCTGGAATCTCGGGAATGCGGAAATCTCTCCAACGGTCCTTTTTCCCCTCCCGCTTCTCCAAGGCTCTAGCCTCCTGTCGTGCTCCTATGGCCAGCGCGGATTTAGTCAGCTGGTCCATAGACTCCGCCCTGGGCGCCCGGGAAAGTTCGTCTTTTACTGCTGGAGATAATCCTTCTTCGAACAGCATTTGTATCGGTTCCGCCGACAAATCCCAACTTAATTTATGAATCAACATGGTGAACTCAGTCCAGTACTCACGGACAGATCGGCTCCCTTGCTTACACGCCATTAACTGTCTGCGTGCCACTCCCTGCTCAATCTCACTGGAGAACATCAGATCCATGGCACGAAAAAACTTCCTTGTGTCCTTTAGGACTTCGTTATTGGCTGCCATCAGGGGTCTCACCCAGTCTCTCGCCCCCCTTTCTAGATGGCCAATCACAAACGCCACCCTTGATTCCTCATCAGGAAAGTCATCAAACTGCAGATTAAGGGCATATTGCATTTCTGTCCTAAAGGCTTGATAGTTCCTGGGATCACCCCCAAATTTCTGCACCAGTCCTGGCACCTTCCTTGAGACTTGGGTGGCCTTTCCCTTCTCTGCATCTTGAGCCCTCCTCTCCTCAAGCCTAGCCGTTTGCATGGCTAACTGAACCTCCAACATCCTGTACCTTTCTTCCAGGCTTGGAACGGCTGCAGCTGCTCCCCCATCTCCGGCTCCGGCTGGGTTGCTCATGATGCCTCTCCTTGCACAAGCGCTTTCAGGGACTGTCGGATTGCTGTGATGGGACAATGAGCTACTTGTGCGTAAAAGGGTTGGTCCCTCAGAGTTTGCTCAGCGTAGCAAAGCTCTGCCTTGAGCGGAGCCCTTTGACATGGCTCCGTCAGTCGCTGGTAGAATCCGACAGTGGGCGCCTGCGGAAACGCTTCCAGCATAAAAGCTGCTTAACGGAAACACGTCTCCTGGATTCCCTGCGTGACAGTTTCCGGCGAGGGGTGGGGGTTCCTAAAGGGGGCCTTGATACCTCTTCGCTGTTCTCACTGGAAGTGTCCCAGAGCCTCTTCTCCGATTCCCTTCCCCTTGGAGCTCCTGCTCCCCCCCTACTGGTTCCCTCTTCTGCTGCAGAGTCTCTCCTATTCTCCTGGAGCCCTTCCGCCACCTGTTCTTCCGATGGCAATTTCCTGACAGAAATCTTTATATGAAGTATGGGATCGGAATAAAAACCTCCTGGAAAGAAAGACACCGTGGTGGATATCACCAATTGAGGTGCTGACAACAAAAAAAGCAAACATGGAAGGGGAAAGAGTAACATATGAGGATATTACTAGGAAAACAGCCCAAGGGATAAAGCTCAAACCATATGACCAAATTGAAAAGATGTTAACAGGATGGCTGCAATACCATCAGATCAGTGATTTATTAAAGGAAGACAAAAAGAGAAATGGGTTCGAAGATAAAAAATCGAAATTCCAAATCGAGTTAATAGACTGTAAAGATAAAATTTTATCAAGAATGTATAGCTTACTGCTAGAATGGTATACAAAAGATGAAGAAGTAAAGGAATCAATGATAAAATGGGCAATTGATATTGGGCATAACATTGAATTGGATGCGTGGAAAAGATTATGGAAGGAGGGTTTGAGATTCACAGGATGCATGGCTTTAAAGGAAAACTTGCTAAAAATGATGTATAGATGGCATTTGACGCCAGTAAAATTAGCTAAAATGTATAGGAAAAAAGAAAGAAAGTGTTGGAAATGTAAAAAGGCAGATGGGGACTATTTCCATATGTGGTGAACCTGCGATAAGGTAAAAAAAAATTGGGAAGCAATTTATAATGAACTCAAAAAGATATTTAGATATACTTTACCCAAAAGACCGGAAGCGTATCTATTAGGCTTAATAGGAACAGAAATTAAAATAGAAGATCAAAATTTGTTCATGTATGCTACAGCTGCCACAAGGACCCTTCTGGCCCAAAGATGGAAAGTACAAGATATACCAACTATACAGGAGTGGCAGGCGAAGTTGACAGAATATGCAGAACTTGCCAAACTGTCAGGGAGGATCCGGGACCAGGGAGATCAAAGATACCAAAATAACTGGAGTAAATTTATTGAATATTTAAAGAAGAATTGTAAAGAGGTCAAGACACTAGCAGGATTGACATAATACCTCCAATGTATAATAGTACTAATTTGAGAATGATGTGTGTGATGGAAAGAGGATAAATATACCAGTTGTGGGGAGGGAGGGGGGTCGTGACTCGGCAGAGTCAAAGGGAATGTATGGTGCTATTACAATTTGTTGGAAAAGAATATGTAAGGAAAACAATAAAAATTCACTTGGAAAATGTTTTACAGATTGTATATCACACTGGTAAAATTAGCAAAAATGTATAAAACCTGTAATAAATGTTGGAAATGTAAAGAAAAAGAAGGAACGTTTTATCATATGTGGTGGGAGTGTAAGAAAGTGAAGGGCTTCTGGGAGATGATATATAATGAGATGAAAAAAATGTTGAAGTATACATTTGTTAAAAAAAACCAGAAGCATTTAGGCATTACAGGAAAGGAAATAAGAAGGAAGGACTACAAACATTTTCAATACGCAGTTACAGCAGCAAGAATTCTACTGGCCCAGAAGTGGAAACAAGAGGAAATACCGCCGAAAGAGGAATGGAGGATGAAACTAATAGACTATGCAGAACTGGACAAGCTAACAGGGAAAATTAGATATCTTCGAGACCAAAAGTTCATCGAGGACTGGGGGAAATTTGTGGAATATCTGAAAAATACATGTGAAGTACAAACAACGCTAGTGGGGTTTAAAGAAGCACTGTAAAAACTGAGGTATATTGTTAAATGAAAAATGTATGAATGGAGGGGGGACTAATGGCAATAGAGAACAGAAGAAATGCGTAAGCAAGAGTTAAATATGGATGATTGTCAGAGAAGTTGAAGGAAGTTCAAAAGTATGGAATTTGTGAAAATTTGGATTAAAACTGTATATTTATGTTAAAAAATCAATAAAAAGTATTATAAAAAAAGAGAATGGTGTTGATGTGTCTAATGTTGAATCTTGTTGTGTTGCACAAACTAACAAAGTTCTTCATGCAGGATGTATTCACGAGGAGCACCAAAAATTTGGTCACATGTCTTGGCAGGCACTGGCCAAGGTGCCTGGGTTGGTTCAGGGTTTGAACATCAAGCCCTGTAAGTTTCACATGAAATGTGTATCTTGTGCAGAGAACAAGGTGAATGTTGCTCAAAAAGGCAAAGTGTCTAGCAGTCAGGCTTCCAAACCCTACCAGCTAGTCCATGCAGACCTGGTTGGTGCACTTGCGCCCTCTGGGTGGAGCAAGGTACCGTATTTTTCGCTCTATAGGGTGCACCGGACCATAGGGTGCACCTAGTTTTTTTGGGGGGGGGGGCGGGAAATAAAGGGGAAAAAATATTTTCCCCCCCCCAGCCCCAAAGAGCAAAGAAGACAAGACAGCCAGCGGGATCCATCCCGTTGGCTGTCTTGGCTTCCTCTTTAGCCACGCACAACCTCTCCAGCCGGGAGAGGCTGCACGCGGCTTTGGCAGAAGGCAAGACAGCGAGTGGGATGGATCCCGATTGCTGTCTTGGCTTCCTTTTTAGCCGTGGGGCTGGGGCAGGGGAAGCCCGAGCTTCCCCCGACCCCAGCCCCCAGAAACGGGTCCAGGAGCGGGGGTGAGGTTGCACGCAACCTCGCCTTCGCTCCCAGAGCTTGCTGCTATCCGCAAGACTTCTGAGTCCGAAGCCTTGCGGTGTGGCTATAAATCTGCCGTCCAGTCGTGCTCCCGTTGCTCAACATCTGCTGGGGCGACCTGGGCAGAAAATGCAGAGTCGCAGCAGTCCTGCTGTCCGTGTGAGATAGAGGGATAAATCAAGTCCAGAGACAGTTTTTTGCTATCTCTAAAGTGTTTATTTACAGCAGTAAATCATCTGTACACCATCAGAACTTTCCGGCATCTTTCCTGTGCTGAAAGCACACACAGACTGTCTGCAGCGTCTGTCTGCAGCGTCTCTCTGCCTAAAACGGAAACCAACTCACAGACAAAGACTGTGACGCATGGCCTTGCGTAAAGGCCCCTCCCCAGATGCAGGACACCAAGGAGTTTAACCCTATAACCACCAAACTCCACACCCCCTCTTGCCCTGCATCTGGGGGAAACAAGCAACATTGCTCACCCCAAACACAGACCTTCACAAACCCCTCATGCCTCTGGAAGGTTAATGGTTTCATGAAACCATCAGCGAGGTTCTTGGTTGAGGCACAGTATTTCAGCGCAACTAACCCCTCACGAACACTCTGACACACATTCTGAAAACATATGTCTAGATGTTTGGTCCTGGCCTTGAATTGCCCCGTCTCAGCCAGTTTGAGACATGGTTGATTGTCTTCGTGAACAACGATGGGCAGACAATTCTCTCCACAAAGCTCTTGGACCAAACACGCATAGAACTCCAGCTCTCTGCAAACCTCAGATAGCGCGCTGAACTCCGCTTCAGTAGACGAAAGCGCTATGAGACTTTACCTTCGGTTTCCTGTGTCTCACCTGACCCTTTAAGGTAAAGACAGCTGTCAGCAACACGTCTCCTGAAACCTAGCTCTTCTAAGGCTTCATTCAGACAGATGTTCCAGTTCCTGGCAGATTGACGCAAACCATAAATAGATTTGTGCAACCGCCACACGATGCCTTGCCCATTGACCTCAAAACCAGGAGGAGGAAGCATGTAGAACTCCTCCTGGAGATCTGAGTTCAAGTAGGCAACATCCACATCAAAGTGGTTCACCTTCCAACCTCTCTGTGCAGCAACAGCTAGAAGCACACGTAGAGTCTCGATTCGAGAAGTGTGGGTGTACACCTCCGTGAAATGGACTCCCTTTCTCTGAGTGAAACCTCTGGCCACTAATCTCGCTTTTTACCGTGCTTCTCCAGCTTCTGTGGGTTTAAGGCGATAAACCCATCTGCAACTCACAGCCTGTTTGCCAGCCGGCAATTGTGTGAGTGAGAACACACCAAGAGATTCCATTGATCTCATCTCCTTCTGCATCGCCTCATGCCATTTGCTAGCTTCTTCCTGAGGAAATTTCTGAACATTCTCAAAGGATTCAGGTTCACATCTAGCCACACCTACCCACACGCTAGTGGCTTCGTACCTTTCCCTTGGTTGACCTTGTTGACCTTCTCAGCGTGAACTCTGGGACTCCATCTGATTCACTAGGGCCAGCCCAACCATCCCCTGTGTCAGAAACCTCCCCCTCTGACCTGCTGCGCCTTTTAGGCCTCACAACTGGGCCTGTAGGTGAGGATGGCTCACTCCTTGGCTCAGACTTGACAGAGACCTGTGGAGGGGTCTTGGGACTTCCCTTTGGAGGGGTTCAGAACCTCTCCCTTGGGGATCCCGGTTCTGGACTCTGTGGCTGTGGACTGTGCTCCTCAGCAATAGGTTCAGTTGTGTCCTCCTCCTCTTCCTCATCTGAGACAAACTGTTCTGAAAGAACATCTGGGTTCCCGTGGATGCGTTTCCACCCATTCTGCTCGCAAAACTCAGCACTGCCGCTAATAAGCAGCTTGGATTGGTTGCCAGTAGGGTATGCAAAACGCCATGCCTTTGAAACCGGCTCATAGCCTACAAAGATCATTTTCCTGGACCTTGGTTCACCCTTTCTGTGATTGGCCTTTGGGATGAGGACCCAAGCCGCACAGCCAAACACACGCAGGAAATCCACCTTGGGCTTCTTACAGTGCAGCAGAAAATAGGGCGTGTCCCCCACACTTGAATTGAACACTCTATTCTGTATGAAGCACACAGTCTTGTAACTCTCCGCCCGAAAAACGCTGTGGGAGACCTGAGTCAGCAAGCATAGCATTCGCCGCTTCTTGAAGCGTTTGATTCTTCCGTTCCGCAATTCCATTCTGTTGGGGACTATGCGGAGCTGTCAATCTATGACTGATACCCTTCTGCCTGAAGAAAGACTGCAGCGCAGAACCTGTGAATTCCGCCCCCGATCAGACTGAAAGGAAATGTGCTGGTCCCGGGGGGGAGGTTACCGTGAGTCGAGGGTCTGGAGACTGTCCACCAAGTGCGAAGCGGGGTCCAAAGCGAGGAACCGGGCAAGGTCAGGAACTCTGGAAGAACAGGGCTGGGTGCTGGCAGAAACAGGTTTCCAACGACGTTGCTCCCGCAACCTGGGACCGGGCTGACTGGCCTTTATCTTCTCTGAGGCCAGGGGCAGTCCTGGCCCACAGGTGACCCGCCTCTCCTGGCCTTAAGGCGAGCACTCCTCCTGAGAGAACTCAGTTCCCTCCGCCTCACTGCCCTGAGCCTCTGCAGCTCAGGAGAGGCTGGAGGGTTACTGGACCCAGGGGGAGGCTCACCTTCCCCTGACAGGGCTGGGAGAGGCGCACCTGTAAGCAATGGGTCCTAAATCACCTCCGGAGCCAGAGTGGATTCATCTGGTGTCTGCTCCTGAGGATCCTCCTGAGGATCCAGCCCTTCAGATTCAAGGCCCTGCCCCAGCTCAGCCAGCCTTGGAGGCGGGGACTCCTGTGCAGGCTGGGATTCCTTCGGTTCAGCCTCTGAATCAGATTCCCAGGCCATCACACCATCCCCCTTCCCAGGCCCCCCCTCAACCGAGGGTCTGGACCCGGCTTGCTGGGGTACGCCACATAGAAATCACGGAGGCAAGCAGGCGCGTGGACGTTGGCTGCTGGTTCCCAGGAACGGTCCTAAGGTCCATACCCCTTCCAGTGTATGAGATACTGCAGCTTTCCCCTGCAGTATCGGGAGTCCAGAATGCGTTCCACCTCGTACTCAGGCTCCCCCTGAACCAAAACTGGCTGCGGTCGGGGACGGTTCGGGTGGAACTTGTCGGACGGGGCCACCGGACTCAGAAGGGACCTGTGGAATACCTGGTGAACCTTCAGGGTTGCGGGCAACCGGAGACGGAATGCCACAGGTGAGACCTGGTCCACGATGGGAAACGGGCTGGTGAAACGGGCGTCCAGCTTCCGCAAAGGTCAAGAGGGGTGGAGGTGACGAGTGGAGAGCCATACCAGGTCACCGACATGGAGTTCCAGCCCCACCTGGCGGTGACGGTCGGCCTGGACCTTGTACGCCTCCTTGGCCTGGCGCAGTTGCTCCATCAATAGTTGTTGCTGAGACTGGAGCTCCTGAAGCTACTCTGTCACTGCAGGGACCGCAGATGCTGGCAGCACATCCGGGAACAGCTGCGGATGATAACTGTAACTGGCCGGGAACGGGGTCTGCTGGGTGGACGCGTTCACCGCGTTGTTGTAGGCGAACTCTGCCAATGCTAGGTTGACCCAGTCATCCTGCTGGTAGCTGCAGTAACACCGGAGGTACTGCTCCAGCACCGCGTTCACCCATTCTGTCTGGCCATCGGTCTGTGGGTGGTAGGCTGATGATAGACAGACCTCTGTCCCAAGGGTCTGGTGCAATGCTCGCCAGAAACGGGATGTGAACTGGATGCCCCGGTCGGACACCACATGCTCAGGTAGGCCATGCAGGCGGAAGACATGCTGAAGGTATAGCTGAGCAGTTTCCTTAGCTGTGGGTACGGATGGGTACGGATGCACAGTGCGCCATCTTAGTGAAAAGGTCGGAGACTAGGAGGCAGGTACAGCCACGAGACGGGGGTAAGTCCACCACAAAGTCCAGCTAAACCGTGTGCCAAGGACGTGGTGGGACTGGCAACGGCTGAAGTAGGCTCGGGGGTCGCCTGGCAGACGTCACAACCAGCGACGTAGCTAGCCATGTCAGCCTTCAGGGGGGCTACCAAAACTCGCGGCTTACCAGATGGGTGGTCCGATACCGCCCAAAGTGTCCCGCTGCTGGGGCATCATGGGTCATCCGGAGAACCTCAGCCCACAGTGGCCCTGGCGGGATGTACAGGCAACCGTGGTGCAGGAGAGGGCCTGGTGCAAGATCAGCCCCGGATACTGAGGGCATGACCCTTCGGCCAGTTCCCAGAGAAGTTCCTGGGCCCAAGTGTCGACCCGCTGCTGTTCCCGCACCCGAGCCTGCAGTGGCTCAGCCTCCTGAGTGGCCAGGAACGCAGCCGGTGGTTGGTACTGCTTGCTGTACCGTGTCTGTGATGTCTTCGGGTTTCTGGGACAGGGCATCCACCTTCTGATTTTGGGAGCTGGGGATGTAGCAGATCCGGAACTGGAACCGGGAGAAGAACAATGCCCACTGGATCTGCCTTTGGTTCAGCTTGCGGGTGGTCTGGAGGTACTCCAGGTTCTGGTGGTCGGTTCTCACCTCCACCGGGTGTCATGCCCCCTCAAGATGGTGGCGCCAGACCTCAAAGGCCACCTTGATGACCAGTAGTTCCCGCTCCCACACGGTATAGTTATGCTCCACCGGAAGGAGCTGGCGGGAATAGAAGGCGCAGTAACTGTGGCGCATCAGGTCCGTGCTGCTGGGACAAGACGGCACCGAGAGCCGTGCTGAAGGTGTCGGTCTCTACCATAAAGGGTCGAGAGGGATCAGGATGTTGCAAGATCAGCGCCCTCTTGAAACAGGCTTTCAACCCCTGAAACGCCTCCTCTGCCTCCTTGTCCCAGGAAAATGGCGTCTTGGGGCGCAGCAGCCGGGTCAACGGGGTAGTGCGATGAGCATAATCTGCAATGAAGGTCCAGTAATAGTTGGCGAACCCCAGGAATCGCTGTAGGTCCTTGCGGTTCTGAGGTGCCGCCCATTCCTGAACCGCTGCCACCTTCCCAGGATCCATCTGCACCCCATCTGGAGAGAGTCGGTGACCAAGGAAGTCCACTGACCGCTGATGGAACTCGCATTTGCTGAGCTTCGCATACAGGCAATGCTCCCGCAAGCGCTGCAGCACGGTCCGGACATGACCCTCGTGGCGAGCCGGGTCACGGGAGAAAAGCAGAATGTCATCTAAGTACACCACCACGTACTTGTCTAGTAAGTCCTGGAACACGTGATTGATGTACCGTTGGAACACAGCGGGCGTGTTGCACAATCCGAAGGGCATTACCAGGTGTGATGGGACGATGAGCTGCTTGTGCGTAAAATGCAAGTCCCTCAGAGTTTGATCAGGTTTTCAAACCTCTGCCTGTGACGGAGCCCCTCCAGCATGGCTGCGTCAATCACTAGTAGAATCCGAAAGTGGCTGCTTTCGGAAACGTTTCCAACATAAAAGCTCCTTAACGGAAACACGTCGTCTGGCCTCTCGGCGTGACAGTTTCCGTCGAGGTGTGGGTGTCCCTATAGGAGGTCCTGAGACCTCCCCACTGGTTTCGCTTGAAGCGTCTCTGAGCCATCCCTCCGACTCACTTTCCCTTGGAGTTCTTGCTCGCCCTCTACTGGTTCCCTCTTCCGCTGCTACTGCTCTCTCAACCTCAGGGAGCCTTTGCACCTGCGGCGCTTTAGATGTCAGTTCCCTGACATCCACCTCCCCTCCAGGGCCCCCTTCACCCCCTCCCGTCTCCTCTCCTACTGGCGGTGAGGAGGTAAAACCCCTGAAAGAACCTCCCTCATCTTCCGACGTCGCGAACACTTCCTTCCACTTGTTGCTGTTCCTACTCTCTAGGTACTCTTCGTCATCAGAGTCCACTCCATCTTCCAACTCCGACTCCGCGAACCCTTCCATTTCCTCTTCCTCATCGGTGGTGCCGAAATACTCCCTCCTAAACCTTGCTATAGGCTGAGGTTTCCTCGGGAACCTTTGGTGGAACGTTTCTGTTAAAACCTCGTCATTGACTTCCTCTGCACTTACCCAGGTGTTTTCTGACTCCGGTTCCCCTTCCCACGCCACCAAATACTCCACCTGATTACCCTTCCACCTGGAATCGAGGATTTCCGCTACATGGTTGCGGCGTTCCCTCTCTTCCAAGGCTGGTCCCCTGATGTGCTCCCCTTCACGTCCCCCCCTGTATGGTGACAGTAACGACCTGTGGAACACTGGGTGCAATTTCATGTGGTTGGGTAATCGGAGTTTGAAAGCTACCGGGTTGACCTGCTGAATCACCTCAAAGGGTCCCAATCTTCTGGGCCTCAGTTTCTTACAACCCCCTTTGAACGGCAACCCTTGGGTTGACAACCACACTTGATCCCCCACCCTTATGGTTTCACCTTCCCTTCTGTTCTTGTCTGCCTGCTTCTTATATTGTGCCTTGGCCCTTTCTAAGTTGAGCTGGAGCTGCTGATGGATGGCTTCCATCTCTTCTACAAAATGTTCAGCCGCTGGAACGCTCCATCTCTCCCCTCCTTCCCCTGGAAATGCCCTGGGGTGACACCCGTAATTAGCCAAAAAGGGACTCATCCCTGTGGACACATTCTCCGCATTATTGTAGGCAAATTCTGCCAACGCCAACTTTTCGACCCAATCGTTCTCTCTGTCATTGACATAACACCTAAGATATTGTTGAAGAATGCCATTTGCCCTTTCCGCCTGCCCGTTGGTTTCAGGGTGCCGGGCAGTTGAAAAATTAACTTCCACGTGTAGCAAGCTCATGAGCTTCCTCCAGAACCTGGAAGTAAATTGTTTGCCTCGATCTGAGATCACCCTCGAGGGAGCCCCGTGCAACCTAAAGATATGTTCCACAAACAACTTCGCCGTTTCTTCCGCTGTGACTGCATGTGAGCATGCTACAAAATGGCACATCTTAGTTAACAGGTCTACTACTACCATGATGGCTGTTTTCCCCTTGGACCTTGGCAGATCCGTCATAAAATCTATTGATATCGCTTCCCAAGGCCGTTCTGGTGTGGGTAAAGGTTCTAATAACCCTGCCGGCGCCCTTCTTTCCCCTTTGGCTCGCTGACATTGGTCACACCCTCTTACATACTCCCTTACATCTTCCCTCACCTTAGGCCACCAAAATTCCCTGGTAACCAACCACATGGTTTTGTGTTGCCCAAAATGTCCCGCCGTGGGGCTATCATGCAACTGCTTGAGTACTCTCCCCCTCAATTCACCTTCGGGTATATACAGTGCCCCTTTGTAATACAATGCCCCATTTCTTTCCTCAAAACCTCCGGGGCTCTCGCCCTCCCCCCTGAGACCTCTGAGCTTATCCTGGGCATATTCATCATTTTCCGTTTCCTCCACCAGTTCCCGTTGCCCCACCAGCGCCGCCCCACACACCCAGCGGTCCTCCGGGATGACATGTCTCTCTTCGATCACCTCCTCCCCTTCCCAATATTCTGGTTTGCGTGAGAGCGCATCCGCCCTGACGTTTTCTGGGCCTGGCACATAACAAATCTCAAAGTTAAATTTGGAGAATTCCTGTGCCCATCTCACTTGTCGTTGGTTGAGCACTCGAGCTGTTCTCCAATACTCTAAATTTTTGTGGTCGGTGCACACTTGCACCTTGTGTTGTGCCCCAATTAATAAATGTCTCCACCTCCGGAATGCTTCGTGAATGGCAAGTAGTTCCCTGTCATACACCGTGTAATTCCTCTCGGACTTATTCAGTTTCCGCGAGAAGAATGCAC
Organism: Podarcis melisellensis; assembly: GCF_964234715.1. NCBI lineage: Eukaryota > Metazoa > Chordata > Lepidosauria > Squamata > Lacertidae > Podarcis > Podarcis melisellensis. Next base: position 17,279,494 of record NC_138535.1, read on the forward strand.
ACGGTCTCCACTCCGACGCACTCCTCCCCGGTTGAAGAAGGACCGCCCCTATAGCCCGGTCGGATGCATCTGTTTCCACTCTCATGGGTTTTTGTAAATCCACATGCAGAAGTTGTTCTTCCGAGGCGAAAGCCCTTTTCAGTTCTTCAAAGGCTCGATCCGCCTCCACCGTCCAAACAAATTTCTTCTTGCTGCTGAGGCAGTCGGTGATGGGCGCCGTCAAGTGGGCAAAGTTCTTGATGAACTTCCGATAAAAGTTCCCAAACCCCAAGAATCTTTGCACGTCCTTCTTGGTCTTCGGTGTCTTCCATTCCAGTACCGCTTGAACCTTGCCTGGATCCATGGCCAATCCCTTGTCTGACAAGCGGTACCCCAGGAATTCCACCTCCTTGGTATGAAACTGGCACTTCTCCAGTTTCACCCACAGCTGGTTGGCTTGCAGCCTGCCCAACACTTCTCGAACGTCCCTCACATGCTGTTCCTCATCTTCCGAATACACCAACACGTCGTCTAAAAAGGCCACACAGTTCTTGTAGAGCAAAGGTCCCAGAACGTGGTTTATAAAAGCTTGAAAACAGGCGGAGCCCCCTTGTAGACCGAAGGGCATAACGAGGTATTCAAAGGCTCCCAAAGGGGTAAACATGGTGGTCTTCCATTCATCTCCCTTCCTTATGCGTATCAGATTGTACGCCCCCCGCAGGTCCAGTTTTGTAAAAATCTTTCCCTTCCTTACTCTGGTCAAAATGTCGTCAATTCGGGGCATAGGGAAAGCCAGGGGCTCCGACACTGCATTGAGGCCCCTGAAGTCACACACCAGTCTCGGTTTGTCTGTGTTCTTTTTGTCCACAAAAAACACTGGGCTGCCCCCCACCGCTCGGGACTCTCTGATGAAACCTCGCTTCAAGTTTTTGTCAATGAACTCCCTCAGCTCCTGCATCTCCCTGTCTGACATGGCGTACAGCTTGCCTACTGGGAGTTGGGCCCCTGGGAGTAGGTTGATTTGACAGTCAAAGGGTCTATGCGGTGGCAGTTTGTCTGCTTCCCTTTCGCTGAATACGTTGCTCAGATCTGCGTATTGCGGGGGCACCTTCCCTTTGCCCATCACTTCCATCCCCGCTAGGGTGACTCTGTCTCCTCCCGAGACCTTCCCCTCCTTGCAGTGTTCTAGGCAATGCGCTGACCCAAAGGAGACCACCCTCTGATGCCAGCCCACTAGCGGATCGTGTAGCGCCAGCCAGCTCATCCCCAAAATGATGGGCGCTCCTCCCAGGATGGCCACATTAAACGCTATCTGTTCGGTGTGCCTTGCCACTCTCATTATCATCGGGACAGTCTGTTGGCTAACTTCTCCCCCCAACAGCTCTCTGCCGTCAATCGTAGTCACCTGCAAGGGGTTACTTAAAGGGATGGTCTGTATCTGGTGCTCAGCTGCAAACTCCTTACTCATGAAATTACAGGAGCTGCCTGAATCCAAAAGCGCCTTGACCTTTAGTGGGTGTCCGTTTGGCAGTTCTAGTAACACCTCTATCACTAAAGCAGGTCTGGGAGGTTCTGGCATGGGCACTTTCATTGCTCTTTGGCCTGGCTGCTGTGCCCCGACGGTGGCAGCCAGGCGTTGGCTTTTACTTGCTCCTTGCTTTCCTCTTCCTTTCCCCCAACAGCTCCTGCCATCCCTTGCCATTCCTTTCTTTGTGGGCAGACTCTGGCAAAGTGCCCTGGCTGTTGGCAGAGATAACATCTCTTGGCGCTCTTTCCCTCCTTCTTCCGCCCTTCACTGGGATTTGAAACTGCGCGCGCCCGCGCTGTTCCAACTTCCATCGGCTCTGCCGGCGGGAAAGATGGCTCTGGAATGTCTGGAATGCGGAACTCCCTCCAACGGTCTCCTTTCCCTTCCCGCCTTTCCAAAGCCCTCGCCTCCTGGCGCGCTCCTATGGCCAGCGCAGATTTGGTTAATTGGTCCATAGACTCCGCCCTGGGCCCCCGGGAAAGCTCATCTTTGACGGTTGAAGAAAGCCCCTCTTCGAAAAGCATTTGGATGGGCTCCGCCGATAGGTCCCACCCCAATTTATGAATCAGCATAGTAAATTCAGTCCAGTACTCACGGACAGATCTGCTTCCTTGCTGGCAAGCCATTAACTGCCTTCGCACCACCCCCTGCTCAATATCGCTGGAAAACATCAGGTCCATGGCACGAAAAAACTTCCTCGTGTCCTTTAAGATCTCATTATTCGCTGCCATCAGGGGTCTAACCCAATCTTTCGCCCCGGATTCGAGATGGCCAATCACATACGCCACTCGCGATTCCTCGTCGGGGAAGTCATCAAACTGCAAGTTTAGAGCGTATTGCATCTCTGTTCTAAAGGCATTGTCAGGGTTTCTGGGAGAGAGGAGGAGATGACAGAGGAGACGGAGAGCGAGTGGGAGGAGGGGCAGAAGGATGAGGAAGAAGATGACGGAATTCTGAGGGAATCCACGAGTCTGAGCAGCGAGTCAGAGGATTCTCAAAAGGGGGTTACCTTAATCAAGCAAAAGGGAGGAGAAGGGAGAAGCGGAGAGGAGCCCAGTGGAAGACAGACGCAGCAAGAGGCGTCTCAGCCGGAACGGAGTAAAGGGGGTGGAGTCGTCAGCCTCTCGGAGGGAGCAGGATTAGGAGAGAACAGAGAAAGGGGGTTGGAGCAAGGTGTTCAGCCGGAAAGGGTGGAGAGCAGAACAAGGGGTGGTGTAGCGGTCGAAAGAAAGGTCAGCAGCAACGTACGCGCGCCAAGTTCAAACGTAGAGGCGCGCGGAAGTGGAGAGAGCTCAGGGGAGGAGCCCGGCCCTAAAGCCAGAAGGAGGGGGGAAGAGGCGGCAGAGGATTCAGCCTCAGGCGAGTCACGGAGAGAGGGAACCCAGGGGGGCAGGAAGACCCTGCGGAAAAGAAAGGAGAGGAAGAGGTGGTCTAGAGCCGGGCTATTAAGTTGGTGTGGAAGAGGGGAGGAGTCAGAGGGGACTTCAGCGGTCTAACGTGACAGACGTACGGCCACGATGCTGAACTGTACGAGAAGCAGAAATCTTCAATAAACTTTTCCTGTAAATAAACTGCAACGGAGTGAGGTCTCTTGTGAGCTGGGACCCGTCCTGGGTGGCCGTGACAGTAAGTCCCCTCTCAGAAAGCAAAAAATTTTTTTTGCGAAGCTCACGAACGGGAGCAGCCATGAGCGCTGAGGAGCAGCTGGTTGCACTGCGGGATCAGGTTACCGCTCTCACATCGGCAGTCATTGCTTCGCAGAAGAAGAATGACGACTTGGAGAAGACGTGCCAGGATTTGCAGGCAAGGTGGGAACACGCGGACAGGGCGGGGGCCCCAGGTTCCAGAGCGGAGGGCATTGCGCTTGGACGGAGGGGGGGTGCCCTGGTTCCGCATTTTAATGGCAACTTGCAAGACTATCCCAATTTCAGAGCGGACGTCGTATATGCACTGCATTTACTCCGTCACGATTTTAAAGATGAGGAGGAGAAAGTGGGGTTCATTGTTTCGCACCTGCATGGGGAGGCCAGGGCTTGGCTACGCAATCTGTGGCGCGAAGATGGACCGGCCCGTCGCAATTCAACTGCGTTCATCAAAGCGATGGATTCTTGTTTTCAATCCTCTGTGGATGTGGACATTGCGCGCCGTCAAATGCACGGGCTGAGGCAGGGGAAAGCGACTGTGCGCCAATACCACTCTAAATTTTTTGCATTGCTCACCGCCTTAGATTGGCCAAAGGACAGTAAGCCGGTCAGAGATCTTTTTTGGGAGGGATTGAGCCCCCCCATCAAGGATGAGATCGCTAGGGGGGACAGACCCCAGACCCTAGAAGACGTGGTGCAACGGGCTTTAGCTATTGGAATTCGACATGAGGGACGTCCGTGGCACGAGGAGGACGGGCCCCAAGCGCGTGCGCAAGCGAGGACTCTCCCTTTTGTGCACAGGGATTTCAGCCGTGCGCACCCCTCGCCAATGGGGAAGGACAGCGAGGAGCCAATGGAGATTGGTGGTGCTAGGGCTCAGAAGCCATCCCAGAGCCCTGTCCCTGGTGCAGCCAAAGCGAAGCCTCCTAGAGGAACCAGGAAGTGTTACATCTGTGACAGTGCGCACCATATGGCGAAAGAGTGCCCCCAGAGGCTCCAGAAGCACACTGCAGCACTGGCAACTGTAACAGCAGAGGTGCAACCAGGGGAGCAGCTTCAGGGAAACGACAGTGCCTGGCTGGAAGCAGAGCTACTGGGGCTCAGCCAGGCGGATCTGTAGACAAGCCCCCAGCATCACTGCAGAGCGTGGACCCTTTGCCTCCCAGACCGGCAGTTCTGCTCACAGCAACACTCCAGTTGCCTGATGGGAGACTCCTCGAGGTTCCAATAACGATCGATTCGGGAAGCAACGCCGACTTCGTGGGACTGCAGTTCGTTAAGCAGCACAACATGGCGCTCCTGCCTGCAACGACGCCTCTAAACGTGGTCACGGTAGACGGCAGGAAGTTGCTGGGGGGGCAAGTGGTGCAGCAAACCCCTCCCATGATGATGCAGATTGGCAACCATCGAGAACTTATTAGTTTCAATGTCACCCACTTATCGGACACACCCATCGTGTTAGGCATGAGTTGGCTGGAGAGGCACAGTCCCGCGGTTGCGTGGTACCAGCGGCAGATCACCTTTTGTTCATCGTATTGTGCTCAGCATTGCTTTCAGACCGATCAGGGAGGAGAAGCCGAGCAGCAGTTGCATCTGCGTATGGTGCAAACAGTGCCTCACAAGTACCAGGACTTCTTGGAGGTTTTCTGTGAGAAGGAAGCTGACAAGTTGCCGCCTCACAGACCTTACGACTGCGCGATTGATTTAGTGCCAGGGGCGCAACTGCCTGCTGCCAAGCTGTACTCCATGTCGGAAGACGAGATGCAAGAGCTTCGGGAGTTCATAGACCATAACCTCAAGCGAGGTTTCATCCAGGAATCTAAAGCAGCGGGTGGCAGCCCTGTGTTCTTTGTGAAGAAGAAAAACACGCCCCAAAAAAGGCTTATAGTGGATTACAGGTTCATAAACAGCTTGACTAAGCCCAAAGCTTTCCCCATGCCCAAGATTGACGACCTTTTAGCGACCGTCAGGAGGGGCAAGATTTTCACCAAGCTGGACCTACGTGGAGCTTACAATCTCATCCGCATCCGGAAAGGAGATGAGTGGAAGACCGCCATGTTCACCCCTCTGGGCACATACGAATACAGAGTCATGCCTTTCGGTCTCCAAAATGGCAGCCACGTTTTTCAAGCATTTATGCACCACGTGCTAGCAGGTCTCCTCTACAAGAAGTGTGTCTGCTTTCTCGACGATATCCTGATTTTCTCGGAATCGCCGGAGGATCACGATAAGGACGTGAGGGAGGTCCTGCAGAGGCTGAAGGACCACAGGTTGTACGCCAAGTTGGAAAAATGCCAGTTTGATGTCAGAGAGGTTGATTTCCTTGGCTACAAGTTGTCCGACGAGGGACTGGCCATGGACAGGGCTAAGGTTCAAGCGCTGTTGGACTGGAAAAGCCCTCGAAATCGGAAAGAGGTCCAGAGGTTCATCGGCCTTGCCAATTTTTACCGCAAGTTTATTAAAGGTTTTGCGAACGCGACGGCGGCTATCACTGACACCCTCAGTTCCAAGAAGAAGAAGTTCGTCTGGACCGAACAAGCGGAGCGGTCCTTCCGGACGCTTAAAGGTCTTTTCGCCTCCGAAGAGCAGCTGCTCCACGTGAATCCCGGCAGACCCATGCGGGTAGAGACCGATGCGTCAGACAGAGCGGTTGGGGCCGTTCTTTTGCAAGAGGATTCACAAGGCAACTGGAGACCGGGTGCGTTCTACTCCCGGAAGCTCAGCAAGACGGAGCGCAATTATACCATATGGGACAGGGAGTTGTTGGCCATTCATGCAGCTTTCAAAGCGTGGCGACACTTCTTAATAGGAGCCAAGCACACGGTGCAAGTCCGCACGGATCACAAGAACTTAGAGTATTGGCGGACGGCTAAGTTACAGACCCAGCGACACATGCGCTGGGCGGAGTTCTTTGCGGATTTCGACTTCAAAATAGAATACATCCCAGGAGACTCCAATGTTATTGCAGACGCGCTGTCCCGAAAGCCGCAATACTTGGAGGAAGCAGCTCCAATCGCAGCAAAGCACATTTTCGCACCGCAGGCGTGGACGTGCGCTACCATCGCAGTCGACCTGGACGCGGTGCGACGCGCGTTGCAAAGGGATCAGTTTGCACAGTCCAAGATGGAGGAGCTACGCGGAGGGTCGCGAGACAACGATGAGTTCCAATTGCAAGATGGACTTTTGACTCGTAAGGGTGCCCTTTACGTGCCCACCGACGATCTTCGAGCCAAGGTTCTGCAACAATTGCATGACGCCCCTAGTGCAGGCCATTTCGGCAAAGAGAAGACGATGGAGTTGGTGGCTAGAGACTTTTGGTGGCCCCAGATGAGAGGAGAGGTGGCGGACTACGTCGCCAGGTGTGATATCTGCCAGAGGTCCAAACCAGTGCACCAGAAGCAGGCGGGATTGCTAGAACCGCTGGAGACACCGCAGCAACCGTGGGAGAGGGTAGCGTTGGACTTTGTTACGGACCTGCCCAGCTCCAGAGGTAAGACGGCGGTGTTAGTGGTGGTGGACTTGTTCACCAAGATGGCGCATTTCATCCCTTGTGCCAAGGTGGCGACGGCAGAACAGACCGCAAAGCTCTTCATCGATCACGTCTTCAGAGTGCATGGACTTCCGCAGTCCGTCTTGTCCGACAGGGGGCGCCAGTTTGTTTCCACTTTCTGGCGAAAGCTTCTGGGCATCTTGCACGTCAAAATCAACCTGACATCGGCGAGACATCCACAAACCAACGGTCAAGCGGAGAGGGTCAACGCGATCATGCAGCAGTACCTGCGGTGCTACGCCAACCAGCGACCTGCGGCGTGGGTGGACTATCTGCCGATGGCTGAATTCGCCTACAACAACACGAAACACGCATCCACCGGGGTGACGCCTTTCTTCGCGAACAATGGCCGTCATCCCAGAACCTTCCCGAGATTTGCGGCACCAGGAGGGGGGGGGCCTCAAGATGCCGACCAGTTTGCAGCGGAGTTGCAAGAGGTGCACGAGGAGCTGCGGAGACATTTGGAGCTGGCAAAACAGGCGTATAAGGTGCAGGCCGATAAGCACAGGAGGGCGGGAGAGGACATCCAGATTGGGGACTGGGTGTGGTTAGCAGCCCACGCGATGCCGGCCAGGTCATTGGCCAAGAAGAAGTTAGGACACAGGCAGCTAGGGCCATATCAAGTTGAGGCTAAGATCAATCCGGTGGCTTTTCGTCTAGCCCTTCCGGAGGGTTCCAGGGTGCACCCGGTCTTTCATAGGTCGGTGCTCACTCCCTACAAAACCCCACACAGGTTTCAAGAGTCAGGAGCACTCCCAGAGCCACGTAGGAGGGCGCCTGAGGGGGGGGAATCGCCAAGACCAGAACCTCTTAACGAGGTCACAGAGATACTGGACTCGAGATGGGGGGAGGAGGGAGTTGAATATTTTCTAGCCAGGGAAGGCACTCCGGCCTCTGCCAATAGCTGGGTGCCGGGCTACGCGTTGGACGAACCCCTGTTGAAGGAGGAGTTCCATGCACTTTTTCCGCACAAGCCCATGCCCGAGGAGTATTTTGATGATTGGCTTTTCACGCCCACTTTGTCAGACAGCACGTTCGAGGGTTTCTCCTCACCCGAGGGCCATACGCCCGAAACAAGCCCGACCAGGGATCCGAGACTGGGGGGGGAGGAGACAGGCCCTTGTTGGTGGGTGGATCAGCCAAGGGAGGCATGGAGTCAGAGATGGATGGTAGGTCCTTGGCAGGCAGCGCCAGGAGAAGCAGTGATGGAGGAAGAGACTGTGATGTCTGTGGGTGGGGAACCCGAGTTCGAACACACATATACGGAGATGACAGAGGAGAACGTTGAAGTGGACAACTTGTATCCTGAACCGACCCCGGAAGAACCACGTTTTCCTCAACCTGCACCCGGCGAGCGGGAGGGGGGAAGGGGGGGCTTCGAGGGGGGGATGGATGTCAGGGTTTCTGGGAGAGAGGAGGAGATGACAGAGGAGACGGAGAGCGAGTGGGAGGAGGGGCAGAAGGATGAGGAAGAAGATGACGGAATTCTGAGGGAATCCACGAGTCTGAGCAGCGAGTCAGAGGATTCTCAAAAGGGGGTTACCTTAATCAAGCAAAAGGGAGGAGAAGGGAGAAGCGGAGAGGAGCCCAGTGGAAGACAGACGCAGCAAGAGGCGTCTCAGCCGGAACGGAGTAAAGGGGGTGGAGTCGTCAGCCTCTCGGAGGGAGCAGGATTAGGAGAGAACAGAGAAAGGGGGTTGGAGCAAGGTGTTCAGCCGGAAAGGGTGGAGAGCAGAACAAGGGGTGGTGTAGCGGTCGAAAGAAAGGTCAGCAGCAACGTACGCGCGCCAAGTTCAAACGTAGAGGCGCGCGGAAGTGGAGAGAGCTCAGGGGAGGAGCCCGGCCCTAAAGCCAGAAGGAGGGGGGAAGAGGCGGCAGAGGATTCAGCCTCAGGCGAGTCACGGAGAGAGGGAACCCAGGGGGGCAGGAAGACCCTGCGGAAAAGAAAGGAGAGGAAGAGGTGGTCTAGAGCCAGGCTATTAAGTTGGTGTGGAAGAGGGGAGGAGTCAGAGGGGACTTCAGCGGTCTAACGTGACAGACGTACGGCCACGATGCTGAACTGTACGAGAAGCAGAAATCTTCAATAAACTTTTCCTGTAAATAAACTGCAACGGAGTGAGGTCTCTTGTGAGCTGGGACCCGTCCTGGGTGGCCGTGACAGGCATGATAGTTCCTGGGATCCCCCCCGAATTTCTGCACCAATCCTGGTACCTTTCTGGCGAGCGGGGTGGTTTTCTCCTTTCCCTTTTCTGCATCCTGAGCCCTCCTCTCCTCAAGCCTCGCCGTTTGCAGCGCCAACTGGATCTCCAACGCTCTGTACCTTTATTCCAGGCTTGGACCCCCTCCAGCTGCTCCTGCACCCCCGGTTCCGGCTGGGTTGCTCATGATGCTTCTCTCTGCACAAGCTGGCTTTCGGTGACTTTCGGATTGCTGTGATGGGACGATGAGCTGCTTGTGCGTAAAATGCAAGTCCCTCAGAGTTTGATCAGGTTTTCAAACCTCTGCCTGTGACGGAGCCCCTCCAGCATGGCTGCGTCAATCACTAGTAGAATCCGAAAGTGGCTGCTTTCGGAAACGTTTCCAACATAAAAGCTCCTTAACGGAAACACGTCGTCTGGCCTCTCGGCGTGACAGTTTCCGTCGAGGTGTGGGTGTCCCTATAGGAGGTCCTGAGACCTCCCCACTGGTTTCGCTTGAAGCGTCTCTGAGCCATCCCTCCGACTCACTTTCCCTTGGAGTTCTTGCTCGCCCTCTACTGGTTCCCTCTTCCGCTGCTACTGCTCTCTCAACCTCAGGGAGCCTTTGCACCTGCGGCGCTTTAGATGTCAGTTCCCTGACACCAGGTATTCGAACTGCCCATACCCGGTCCCGAATGCTGTCTTCCACTCATCCCTGGCTCAGATCCGAATTAAATTGTAGGCCCCCTAGAGGTCTAGCTTGGTGAACACCTGCGCCCCTTGCACCCGCTCCAGCAACTCTGAGATAAGGGGCAAGGGGTACCAGTCTGGGATAGTAATCTTGTTCAGGGCCTGGTAGTCATGGCAAAGACGAAGCTCCCCACACTTCTTCTTAACGAAGAGCACTGGAGCAGCGGTGGGTGAGGTGGAAGGCCGAATGAACCCACGCTCCAGGTTCTTGCGAAGGAAGTCCTGCAAAGCTTCACGCTCCGGCTCCGTAAGAGAGTATAGGCAACTCACAGGCAGGGGCGCCCCGGGCGGAGGTCTATGCCACAGTCGAAAGACCGATGGGGCAGCAGCTGGTCTGCCCCCCATTCCTCAAACACGTCTTGGTAGTCCCGGTAAACAGCCGGGAGCGCTGACGCAGCCTCATCAGTGGGCGCGGCTGCTAACATCTCGAACCGCGCATGGGGACACGGGTCTGGGAAGTGCACAGTCCGATTGACCCAGTCAATCCAAACATTGTGAGACTCCAGCCAGTCCATCCCGAGCACCAGGGGAAACCAAGGCATGGTAGCAATGTCCAGAGTTCGCACCTGCCGGTGCTGCTGGTGACACAGAACCAAGGGCTGTGTCTCCTGTGTAACGGCGCCCGAGGGCAGGAGCCGCCCATCAATTGCCTCCACCTGTACCGGTTCTGACTTATCCAGGAGTGGCACCTGATGATGGGCGGCAAAGGCAGAGTCCATATACGAGCGGGTTGTCCCTGAATCCACCAGAGCATGGGTGAGAATCCAGGGCCCGCCAGGGGGGTATAGGCGCACTGGAACCATGAGGTGTCGCAATTCCACCGGTGAGGGCCCCATTGCATGGTTTGGGACCCCGGGTACCCAGGGCCTTCGACTACCGGGGTTGGCGGTTTCCCTGCGGCCTGCATCTTCTCGGGACAGGATCGGGCGTAATGTCCACTCCCACTGCAGTAGAGACACAGGTTCCCCTCCCGACGCCGCGTCTTCTCCGAGGGGGAGAGGCGAGTTCGCGCTGCCCCAAGCTGCGCTGGCTCGTCCAGCAACTCGGCTGTGGCTGTGGATCTGCTGGGAACGACTGGAGCCAGGAGCCGGGAGTGCTGGCGGTCCCGGGCCTGGCAACGGTCCTCCAACCGATCGCCTATCTGCAGGCTCCGCTGAATGAGGGCATCCAGCATGGTGGGGCGATCCAGCGTGGCCAGCTGGTCCAGTATCTCGTCCGACAGTCCCTCAAGATACTGGTCCCGAAGTGTAGAGTCATTCCAAGACAAGTCCTGTGCCAACAGCCGAAATTCTGTGGCGTAGGCGGCGGCTGTGGACTTGTCCTGTCTCAACCAACAAATCGCCCGATTGGCTTGGCTCCCCTTCAGAGTGGTTACAGAACCCCACATAGTCTGTTACCAAAGGGGAGTCTTGCCGGAGCAGTGGCAAGGCCCACTTGGCCGCCTGGTCCTTTAACAAACTGATCAAGAAGTGCACCTTGGTGCGATCGTCAGGAAAATTCCGGGCTTGCCCCTGAATATACAGCTTGGCCTAGGCGAGGAACATGGGAAAGCTGGCCGGAGACCCATCAAATTTCTCTGGCAGGGCCACTGGGTACTTGCCAGGAACTGGGGCATTGGCCCCAGGAGCCGGTAAGGCCTCCAACTGCTGCTGAAGTGCCGTAAGCGCATTGCTTAGCTGCTGAACGGTGTGAGTCAAGGCCTGGTTCTCCTGAGCCAATGCCACCAATGCAGCTGCCTGATCGACCATGGCTTCTGGCTCTTCCCGAACGCACCCCAACGAAGGGGGAGTGCGGGTGTGGCAGGAGCAAACTGTGCTGGTCCCGGGGGGGAGGTTACCGTGAGGCATGGTCAGAGTCCGGTCCTGGGTCAAGGGTCTGGAGACTGTCCACCAAGGGCGAAGCAGGGTCCAAAGCGAGGAACCGGGCAAGGTCGGGAACTCCGGAAGAACAGGGCTGGGTGCTGGCAGAAACAGGTTTCCAACGACGTTGCTCCCGCAACCTGGGACCGGGCTGACTGGCCTTTATCTTCTCTGAGGCCAGGGGCGGTCCCAGCCCACAGGTGACCCGCCTCTCCTGGCCTTAAGGCGAGCACTCCTCCTGAGAGAACCCAGTTCCCTCCGCCTCACTGCCCTGAGCCTCTGCAGCTCAGGAGAGGCTGGAGGGTTACTGGACCCAGGGGGAGGCTCACCTTCCCCTGACAGGGCTGGGAGAGGCGCACCTGTACGCAATGGGTCCTAAATCACCTCCGGAGCCAGAGTGGATTCATCTGGTGTCTGCTCCTGAGGATCCGGCACAGGTGCAGGCGCTTCAGATTCAAGGCCCTGCCCCAGCTCAGCTGACCCTGGAGGCGGGGACTGCTGTGCAGGCTGGGATTCCTCAGGTTCAGCCTCTGAATCAGATTCCCACCACATATGATAAAAAGTCCCTTCTTTTTCTTTACATTTCCAACATTTATTGCACACTTTATACATTCTTGCTAACTTCACTGGTGTTATATACCATCTACATACCATTTTCATAACATTTTCTTTTAACGCAGTACAGGCCGTAAATTTTAACTTTTCGTTCCATAGTTTTATCCATTCACATAACTGTATATTATATCTAAAATCTCTAGCCCAATGAATCATAACCGATTTAATTTCTTCATCTTTAGTATACCATTCTAGCAGCAATTTATACATCTTCGATAAAATTTTAAATTCATTATTCAATATCTCTATTTGAAATTTTGATTCTTTTTAAACATAACCTTTTTCTTTTAGTTCTTTTTTAAACATTCCATTAACCTGATAATAATGCAACCAATCATTAACATATTCTTTAACTTCCTCGTAGGGTTTCAATTTCCATTTACTTCCTTCTTTAACAATCAAGTTCCCATATGTTACCCAATTCCCCCTCATATTGATCTTCTTTACACTCATCACCTCTAATGGAGACAACCAGTGTGGTATCCTTGGTTCTAATAGGTTTTTATACCTATCCCAAGCTTCTATAAGAGATCTTCTGAAGATGTGGTTTTCAAAGCCTTTGTGAATTTTTTTTCTTATCACACCATAAATATGCGTGCCAACCAAATCTGTTATCAAATCCTTCCAAGTCTAACAATTCTCCATTTTCTAATCTCATTCACTCCTTCAACCAACAGAGGCATGATGCTTCATAATACAATTTCAGGTCTGGTAGGGCGAAGCCTCCTCTTTCTTTCGCATCTGTTAACAACTTAAACTGTATTCTTGGCTTCTTACCCTGCCAGGTATACCTTGAAATTGTTCTTTGCCATTCTTTATATATTATTGCCCCTTTGATTATCGGGATTGTCTGAAATAAAAATAGCATCTTTGGTAACACGATCATCTTTATCGTTGAAATTCTTCCCCCAAATGATAACTTCATCCTCCCCCACACCTCCAGGTTCCTTTTAATTCCATTCCACATTGGTATATAGTTGTTTTGAAACAGATCAATATTTTTGGGGGTTAACCAAATTCCCAAATATTTAACCTTCTTAACCACTTCTATTCCTATTTGTTGTTGCATTGTTTCTATCAGACCTTGTTCCATGTTTTTAGCAATTATTTTAGTTTTTTTCTTATTTAGTATGAATCCTGCTACTTGACCAAACTGTTCTATCTCCTCTAAAACCTCTTTAACACATTTTAGGCTCCCCCTAGAGGTTTTTGGACTGAACGGCAGTGACTTTATTTTACTTTCTATTTCTTGGCCTGCTGGCTGAGTGCTGCACCTGGGCTGTCTCTTTCTCATGGGAACAGTCAGTTTGACCTTGACTATTAGATAAGTTTGGAATGAGTGGCGCAAAGAAAAAGGAGATTAAGGAGACTAAGGAAAAAGAAGAAAGACCAAGAACGAGACAAACAACTTTAGCCTCAACTTTACAGCAACGTAGATCGTCTGTGCCTATTTTACACTCTGAAGAAGAAGCTGCCTCCTTGCCACAGGCAGGGGGAGGAGAGACAGAGGATTTACAACTGGAGGATATGGCCTCAGGATCAGCTTCTTCAATTTTAGAAAAAAATTATGAAAAATTGGAATCTTTGGACAAGAGAGTGGAATCTTTGGACAAAAAGGCCGATGAGCAAACTGCGAAAATAGACCAGAACACAGAATGCCTAAATAGAATAACTGGGCAGGTGGCACAGAACACTCAATTGATTGCAAAATTGGAGGAGGCTTCAGGGGAAAACAGGAAATTGGTTGAAGACACGAGCCAAAGACTTGGACAGTTGGAAAAAGAAGTAAGACCACTCAACAAACAAGTGGGCGAACACCAGACCTATCTTTCGATGATTGAATTGAAGAATAGGGAGACCAATTTAAGGATAAGATCTGTATCTGAAGTAGAAGAAGACAAACTGGCTGAGTTCCTGACCAAAATAATTTCTGTGCAGTGGAAACTTGAGGAAAAAGACTTTAAAATTATATCAGCTTTCAGGCTGGGAAGATTGATAAGAAAAGACAAACCCAGAGACTGCTTGATAACACTGAGATCAAAGGAGGAAAGGGATAAGATTCTGGGCCTACATTACAAAAACCCACTGGACATTCTGGGTAAAAGAATTGAAATTTATAAGGATATTCCTAGACAGCTGTTGGACTTGAGATCTGAATACTCGGAACTAGCAAAACTACTGAGGAGCAACTCAATCATCTTTAGGTGGGACTTCCCTCAAGGACTATCATTTACTTTTAGAGGAAGGAAGATCAAAATCAGAACATTGGAAGACAGAGATAAATTTCTGAACCAGTACGGAGAAGACCTCCACAAAGGACTTGGATCATTGCTGGAGCCTGGAGCACCAAAGGAACCGGCACCCTTGGTTGACAAAGTTCCACCCCCGGAAAAATAACCAGATTTTTACAGGATGTCTCTGCAACTTCTGAGCTGGAACATAAATGGCTGCAACATTCCCGAGAAAAGGAAGAAAATTTTCCACATATTAAAAAAGGAACAATTGGACATTATTTGCTTGCAAGAAACACATGTGACCAGGCTCCACAGAAAAATTCTGGTAAATAAAAGACTTGGCCAGGAATTTATATCTTCAGACAGAGTGAAGAAGAGAGGGGTGGTGATATATGCAAAGGAGAGCCTATCACCTAAATTATTATTTAAAGATGAACAAGGCAGAATTTTGGCAGTTGAAATACAGCATCAAGGAGAAAAAATTTTACTATTAGGAATTTATGCACCAAACGAAGGGAAATCGGAATTTTATAAGAAGTTGCATGAGAGCATGCTGGACTATCTGGACTTTGACAACATCATCATGATGGGAGATATGAACGGGATTGTATCAACTAACATGGATAAGTCGCAAAGCCAAAAAGTTACCAAAGATGGCAGACTACCAAAGACCTTTTTTGAAATGACAGACAACATGGACTGGATTGACATTTGGAGAACGAGAAACCCCTTGGAAAAGGAAGGAACATTCTTCTCTGAAGCCCATCTGACTTGGACAAGAATCGACCAAATATGGATTACTAGAGGTCTGGCACCTAAGGTCAGAAAAGTGGAAATCTGCCCAAAGACCTGCTCCGACCATAACGCTTTGAAAATGGATTTGACATTATTACCAACCGGCTCCTTTCGATGGAAGATGAATGACAATTTATTTAGAGATCAGGAGATTGTTAAAAAGGCCCAAAAAGTTTTGAAAGACTATTTTGAAATAAATTTGAACACAACGGTGGAAAAAAGAACAATTTGGGACGCAAGCAAAGCTGTGATGAGAGGGTTCTTAATACAACAGAACGCTATCAAGAAAAGGAAACAAAATGAAAAGAAAGACAAGATTTTGGAAAAAATAAAAGAATTAGAAAAGAAGCTAAGAGGAAATCCGAAGTCACAGCTGATTCTGAGAGAAATCAAACTTCACCAGGCACAATATTCTAAACTGATAAATCAGGAAATAGAATGGAAGATTAAATCAATGAAACAAAAAACGTTTGAATCGGCAAATAAATGTGGGAAACTGCTGGCCTGGCAGTTGAAGAAGAGACAAAAGTTGAATACAGTAACAAATTTAGAAATTGAAGGAAGAAATATTCAGAACCCTGTGGAAATCAGGAAATCTTTCCAGAAATATTTTAAGAAACTATATACTCAAGGGCCGCAAAATGAGGTTGAGATTGAACAATTTTTGAAGAAAAATAGTCTTAAAAAACTCACACAAGAAAATAGATCACTCCTGAACAGTCAAATAACACGACAGGAAATTGAACTTGCCATTCAGAACATGAAGCTGGGCAAATCTCCATGACCAGACGGTCTGACCTCCAAGTATTATAAGACAATGAGTGACTATTTGATTCAACCTTTGATGGAGGTCAGCAATGAAATTTTGGAGGGAAAGAAGGCGCCGGAATCGTGGAAGGAAGCTTTTATCACATTGATACCAAAATCAGAAACTGAAAAAACACAACTTAAGAACTACCGCCCCATCTCCCTTCTAAATGTGGATTACAAAATATTTGCTGATGTTTTAGCAGGCAGACTTAAAAGAGTTTTAAATGAAGTAATCCATAAAGACCAGGCCGGCTTTCTCCCAGGTAGACACGTTTGCAAACACAAGGAACATTATTGACATTTTGGAACTTTTGCAAACAGATATAAACACTAAAGCAGTACTGATATTTATAGACGCGGAGAAGGCATTTGACAACATCTCTTGGAAATTTATGAAGGGAAATCTAAAAGAAATGGGAGCGGGGCGGGGTTTCGAAAATGGGATTGATGCAATATATTCAGAACAAAAAGCTAAATTGATAGTTAACAATGTGGTAACAGAAGAATTTAAAATTGAAAAAGGAACACGACAAGGCTGCCCGATTTCCCCTCTGTTATTTATCTCAGTTCTGGAGGTGCTCTTGAATTTGATTAGAGGGGACCGGCTGGTGCAGGGGATCCAGGTCGGAGCGAAACAATATAAACTAAAAGCTTTTGCAGATGACCTAGTATTGAAATTGCAGGAGCCAGAATCTAGTACGAAAAGAGTATTACAACTGATACATGATTTTGGTCAGGTGGCAGGATTTAAGTTAAATAAACAAAAAACGAAGGTGCTAGGGAAAAACATGACAGATACAGAGTCAGAACGGTTTCAGAGAGAAACAGAATTATCGCTAGTGAAAAGGGTAAAATACCTAGGGGTTAACATAACAGCCAAAAATCTGAGTCTATTTAAAGATAATTACGAAAAATGTTGGTCAGAAATTAAGAGAGACTTGGAAAGTTGGGCAAAGCTGAAGCTTTCTTTGTTAGGCCGAATTGCTGCAATTAAGATGAATGTGCTGCCAAAGATGTTGTTTTTGTTTCAAACATTGCAAATTGTGAACAAAACAGAGTGTTTCCGGAGGTGGCAGAGAGATATTTCCAAATTTGTCTGGCAGGGCAAAAAGCCCAGAATCAAGTTTAAGATATTAACAGATGCAAAGGAAAGAGGGGGCTTTGCCCTGCCAGACTTAAGGTTGTATTATGAAGCCGCAGCTTTCTGCTGGCTAAAGGATTGGCTACTTCTTGAGGACACTGATGTGCTAGATCTTGAAGGTTACAACAATGCTTTTGGTTGGCATGCATATTTGTGGTATGATAAAGTTAAGATCAATAAGGCCTTTAAGAACCATATTGTCAGAAAAGCAGTGTTTAATGTCTGGACTAAATATAAAGACTTACTGGAAAATAAAACACCAAGGTGGCTTTCACCTTTGGAAGCTAAGGCCCGAAAAGGAACCAATATGGAAGCCTACTGGCCAAAATATTGGGAACTGTTAGAAAAAGATGGAGATAATTGGAAATTGCAGAGTATGGAGAAAATGAAGGACAAAGTGCGAGACTGGTTACACTACGCTCAGATTAAGGAAACTTTTAAAAGTGACAAAAAGTTAGGATTCCAGGTGGAGAAATCGAAGTTGGAAACAGAACTGTTAGAACCTAAGACCAAGGTACTTTCAAGAATGTATAACTTGCTGTTGAAATGGAATACACAAGACGAAATGGTTAAGTCGGCTATGATAAAATGGGCACAGGATATTGGGCATAATATTATGTTTGAGGATTGGGAAAGGTTGTGGACCACTGGGCTGAACTTTACTGCATGTAATGCTTTGAAAGAAAATGTAATGAAAATGATATACAGATGGTACATGACCCCAGTTAAACTTGCTAAAATATACCATTCGTCAGATAACAAATGCTGGAAATGTAAGGAAAATGAAGGAACATTCTACCACCTCTGGTGGACTTGCCCTAAGGTGAAGGCCTTCTGGGAAATGATATATAATGAGTTGAAAAAGGTATTTAAGTATACCTTCACCAAGAAACCAGAGGCCTTTCTTCTGGGCATTGTCGACCAGAAGGTGTTAAAGAAAGATAGAACATTCTTTATGTATGCGACAACAGCAGCAAGGATACTACTCGCTAAGAATTGGAAAACTCAAGATCTACCCACACTGGAAGAATGGCAGATGCAACTGATGGACTATATGCAACTGGCGGAGATGACTGGCAGAATCCGAGACCTGGGAGAAGAAAGGATGGAAGAAGATTGGAAGAAATTTAAGATCTATCTACAAAAATATTATGAATTATTGGAATGTTAAGAAAGATGCTTAGTCATAAATAATTGGCCATCACTAAAATAGATCAGGAACTGAAGACAAGAGAGATTAAGAAAAACATATTTGCAGGAGAACAATTTTATTGTAATTAAATAAGCGGTTTTAAAATTTGGAAATAAGATGATAATTTGCTGGAAAAAATTTATTAATGATGCAAATGGGAGCGGGAGGCGTGAGGAAGTTCAAAGAGGATATGAAATTTTGTTAAACAAAGTAATACTGTTTATTGTTATTGGATGTTTTTTTCTTTTCTGTAAAAACCTTAATAAATATTTATAAAAAAATAAAAATAAAACCTCTTTAACACTTCTTAACGGTTCTTCCACAGTCAATACCAGATCATCGGCAAAGGCTTTAACCTTGTACTCATTATGACCGACTGTTACCCCTCTTATTGATTTATTTTTCCTTATAGATCTCAGAAAGATTTCCAACACCAAGATGAATAATAGTGGTGAAAGAGGACATCCCTGTCTTGTACCTTTAGTTATTTTTATATCTTCTGTCATCGCATTATTTACAATCAATTTTGCTCTTTGTTCCATATATATAGCTTTTATACCATTAAAAAACTCTTGACCTACATCCATAGCTTCTAAATTTGTTAACATAAAATCCCAAGATATATTATCAAAGGCCTTTTCTGCATCTACAAATATCAACATAGCTTGTTTTTCATTTCTGGCTGTCAGATATTCCAAAATATTAATTATATTTCTTATATTATCTTTCATCTGTCTGCCAGGTAGAAAACCAGCTTGATCTTTATGAATCACTTCTTGTAATAACTTGTTCATCCTCTTAGCTAAAATACTTGCAAATAACTTGTAATCATTGTTTAACAACAAAATAGGCCTATAGTTTTTTACTTGTGTTAGATCAGAGTCTTGTTTTGGAATAAACGTGATAAAAGCTTCTTTCCAAGTTAGAGGAATTTCCTTTTTCTTTAAGATATTATTCATAACTTCTTTCAATGGTACTAGTAGGATGTGTTTCATCTCTTTATAATACCTTGCCGTAAATCCATCTGGTCCCGGTGTCTTTCCTTTTTAAAATTGCTTTATAGCCTCTTTTATCTCTTCAGTTTCTCTTGGGTCATTCAGTCTGTCTCTTTTATCAGTCGGGATTTTCTGCACCTCTTTTTCCTTTAAAAAATTTCTATTTTTTTCATATTGCTCTTCTCTCTTCTTTTATATAAATGTCTATAAAAATCCAAGACTCCTTTTCTAATTCCTTTCGGATTATCTATTTCAGTTCCCTCAACAATGATTTTGTTAATTGTATTCTGTTCCTTTATTTTCTTAATCTGCCAAGCCAACCATTTTCCTGATTAGCAAATTCGAAATTTCTTGGTTTCATTCTTTTAATATTCCATTCCACTTCTTTATTTATTATCATTGCAAATTGTGTTTGTAGAATCTTTATATTTTGTTTTATTTTCAAATTGTTTGGTCTTTTGATTAGTTTTTTCTCATTTTCCATTATTTGTTTCAAAATCTCTTTTTCCCCTTTCTCTCTAAATTTTTTAAAATCAAATTCTGCTGAATAAAGAAACCTCTCATCACGGCTTTGCTGGCATCCCATACTATATTCATTTTCGTTTCTTTAGTAGAATTGTTTACAAAATAGTCCGTCAAATTTTTGTGTGCTTTCATTAAAATTTCTTGATCATTGAGAATGTTCTCATTTATTCTCCATCTAAACGTTTTTTCTTCAAATCCCTTTATTTCCAATTTTATTGCATTATGATCCGAGATTACCTTTGGTTGAATTTCAATCCCTGATCAATGCAGCCGCCTCCCCCTTGTGTCGGATTGTGAATAGCCAGGTGTGTCTCGAAAAATCATCAATCAGGACCAGAACATGCTTTGATCCACTTAAATAAGCTACCTGCATCGGTCCACATAAATCTGCGTGAACCAGCTCAAAGGGTTTGCTGGTCCTCCTGTCTGACCTGGGATATGTGCATGTCGTGACCTTCAATTGTTTACACGCTCGACAATCTAGGAATTTGTCACATGCTTTAAACCCACACCCAACCGTGTTCTCAGTGGCCCTTTTAACATAAGACCACCCCGCATGCGCAAATCTGTGATGCCATAGATGTAAACAATTATCATGTGATGGTACATTTGCACACTGCACTTGTGCCTCTTCAGGGGGTTCTGCAACAGCAGCATTTGCAACAGGCATCTGCACCAGGAAAAGCCTGTCTCTCCCCTCAACGCTGTGGATCTTCTTTCCATCCCTGTAAAAATAGCACATGTTGTTAGTAAACACCACTTCAAAGCCATCAGCAACAAGAGCTGACACACTTAAAAGAGAATTGGCGATCTCAGGCACCACAAAAGCCTGCACTTCATGATCTATAAAGGAACAGTACAAAGAACCAGATTCAGTTAACTGTCTCTTCGAACCATCAGCCAGTGACACAAATCGACCACTTTTAACTTTCTTGCAGTTTCTGAGGAGCCCACTAGATGGCACTAGGCAATGGGTAGCTCCAGTGTCCACAACAAGAGTCATAGTGGCTCTCTGGCTGTCTTCCAACGCTGTCATAGCAACACTCCCCCCCCGACTGGGGCCTTTGTTGCTTCCCAGAGACACCATCGCAGCTGTGAGATGATAAAACGACTTGTCCTTGTTTTTCTCCTGGCCTGCTCCTTTCCCACATCTCTGCTGGGAACCGGCTCTGGAACTGCCGCTTATCTGCTTTGTTGACATTCCTTTCCGGCCAGTGTCCTTGCCTTCCTGGGCCTCTAGCGGACAATTGCGTACCAGATGTGTATTGCTGCCACATCGATAGAATCTTTTGGAAGTGAAAGCTTTTACACAGTCTTCGCTGCCTCTGGCTGCCACCCCCCACTCCTTCTTGGGGTGCAGCCTGTGCCCTCCTTCCCACCCTCTGCCGCTTCGATTCTTCATCAATCAAGCATCCGCTTATATATTCAATCATTAAATCGTTCGGCGGCATCGTTTCCATCGTTAGAACCAAGTTCTCATAACTCCTGTCCAAAGAGCTTAACAGGGAATAAGATTTTAGTTCGTCTGGGAAGGGTACATTGAGCTGACGCAGCTTGCTGAAAATAGTCAGCATCTGAGCAATGTGGTCCCGTATCGATTCCCCTGGGGACAGCCTCTTCTCAAACAGAGAACGTATCACATGGATCTTTGCCCCAGCTGGGGTCCTTTGATGTATTCTAGTCAAAGCAGACCAAATTTGGTGACAAGTTCGCAAGCCATCAATATGAGGGAGTTGCGACGCCTCCATCGCCATCACCACGTGAGACACAGGCTTTTTGTCTTTCCTCACCGCCCCTGCAGCCCTCTCAACTTCTCCAGCTGCAGCTCCGGGCCCAGAAATAAGTGGATCAGCCTGCGTACATTCCCAAAGCTGTTTTCCTTCCAGCCAGTAGTACATGCGCTTGCTCCAGTCTTCCCAATTTGAACCATTCAAGCATTTGAAGGGCACGTTAAAAGTCTCATGGGCTTGCGGTTGCAGAGCAGCCATTTTTCCACACCCCGGGGCTTAAGCGTACTCACGCGTTGCTAGCCAGCCAGTCCTTTGAAGAAGCAGCCTCCTCTTGGCTCCACTCTTCACCAGCGCTCTCCCACTGCCTTTCCCTTTGGCAGGAGCTCAAAGCTGGCAGCCTTGCTTGTCTCCCTACTCACACTTGGCAGGAAACACGTAAGATCCATAACCTGTGGCTATAAATCTGCCGTCCAGTCGCGCTCCCGCTGCTCAACATCTGCTGGGGCGACCTGGGCAGAAAATGCAGAGTCGCAGCGGTCCTGCTGTCCGTGTGAGATAGAGGGATAAATCAAGTCCAGAGACAGTTCTTTGTTATCTCTAAAGTGTTTATTTACAGCAGTAAATCATCTGTACACCACCGGAACTTTCTGGCATCTTTCCTGTGCTGAAAGCACACACAGACTGTCTGCATTGTCTGTCTGCAGCGTCTCTCTGCCTAAAACTGAAACCAACTCACAGACAAAGACTGTGACGCACGGCCTTGCGTAAGGGCCCCTCCCCAGATACAGGACACCAAGGAGTTTAACTTTATAACCACCAAACTCTGCCCGAAGCCCAGGGTGCACAGCGCTGCGCTCCCCGGGCTTCGGGCTGCAGGTTGCTATCCGCAAGCCTTCAGAGCCCGGCAGGAACTCCCGCCGCGCTCCGAAGGCTTGCAGATAGCTTCCTGAAGCCTGGAGAGCGAGAGGGGTCGGTGCTAACCGACCCCTCTCGCTCTCCAGGCTTCAGCGAAAGCCTGCATTCGCTCCATAGGACGCACACAAATTTCCCCTTCATTTTTGGAGGGGGAAAAGTGTGTCCTATAGAGCGAAAAATACGGTACTTCATGGTTTTAATTGATTCTTTTTCCAGGTACATTCATGTGTTTATGCTCCAAAAGAAATCAGAAGTGTTTCCTAGGTTCAAGGCGTTCTGTGCATGGTTGGAGAATGCTCACAGTAAACGTATTGGCTGTTTGTTTACTGATCGAGGCGGTGAATTCACTTCTCAGCAGTTTGAAGCTTTCCTGACTGAGCACAACCTCTCAACGCCTAGATCTCCATGGATCCTCCATGACTTTGTGAGCGAACAAATCAAACATTGCTTCAAGGCTTGAAAACCTTGCTGCATTATACCAATCTCCCTGAGAAGTTTTGGGGGGAGTCTTTGAACTTGTTTGTTTGCAGTTATAATCGCAGACTGTCATCACCTATTGGTTGTACTCCCTATGAGAAGAGGTTTGGTAAGAAACCTTACGTCAAGCACATGAGAATCTTTGGTTCTGACATGTGGGTCCACACCCCACAGAGCAGCAAGCTTGGGAAGCGTGGGGCACATGGTTTGTTCATGGGGTATGAAAAAGGTGCATACAGGGTATGGATGACTGACTCTAAGTCCATTAGGTTCACAAAGAGTGTTGAGTACAATCCTAAGTGAGGGGAAATGTGGGAATTTTCCAGAGTCACTCAGAGGAAGATGAAGATGTGAAAAAAGCAGAACTCAATGCTCTGTCATTTTCACTCATGGATTGTGAATGGTTGATGCAACTGTTTAAGGACATCAGAGTTTCTGTGAAATGTCCTATACAAGTGTACCAAGACAATAGATCCTGTTTGGCTTTGCTGAACTCAGAGAGTTACAAGCAAAGAACCAGGTACTTGCAGATTAAGCTACATCGTGCAAGAGAGTGTATTCAGAAAGGACTCATTCAGGTGTCCTACATGCCAGGAAATGAAATTCCTGCTGATCTGTTGTCTAAGGTTGTTAACAGAGAACAACTTAATGTTTATGTACAGAGGTTGCAATTGGGTTGAACCACAGGTTCTACAGGTTACACGGAAAGGGGGAGGATGTTAGGATATTTCCGTTCCACCTTAAAAAGGGAGAGGCTGTTGTGTGTCACAAGCCTGCGTACTTCCTGCTCACAGGAAGTTTCTGTTTTGTATATAGCTTTTGTTTTCAGTCTGTTGCCTCGACACTGAGGCAGGCAGTCATGTTTTTCCTTTGTTTTGACCAACGTTGAATAAATCTGTAGAATATGCTCTCCTGGGTGAATCTTTCATTGTGGAAACTCTGCAAAAAGGGCGTGCACGAGTCCTGGAATGTGGACAGCTATTTCTGAGGCTTGTGTCGCTAATTGACTGATACTGTTTCCACAGGAGACTGGGAGGCGACGTGGAGGCATGATGGCCTATGTCTCCCTGGCAGTATCCCAACAGCATCTTCATGAAATTTTCTTTCAATTGATAAGAAGCTGTAAAATTTATATTTCCCCCCCAAAATTTAACCCAATCTTTGTATTCAATTTCATAACCTAAATCTTGTTTCCACCTTAACATATTATTACTTTTGATTTTTTGATCTGTTTGTACATTATTTAATAATTTATACATTTTTGTAAGTATTTTTTGTTTACTCTGTAAGACTTCTTTATCTAACTTTGATACAGTGGTACCTCAGGTTAAGAACTTAATTTGTTTTGGAGATCTGTTCTTAACCTGAAGCACTACTTTAGTTAATGGGGCCTCCTGCTGCCGCTGTGTCGCCGCTGCATGATTTCTGTTCTCATCCTGAAGCAAAGTTCTTAACCCGAGGTAATACTTCTGGGTTAGCGGAGTCTGTAACCTGAAGCGTATGTAACCTGAAATGTATGTAACCCAAGGTACCACTATATTTTATTTTCAAACCCTCTGCTTTTTGTATCTTTTTCAAAAGTCGCTTTCAATTGAAAATATTCCAACCAATTTATTCCCATCTTTTTTTAATTCCTTATAAACTTTTAATTTTGGTTTTCCATTCATTTCTTCCACTAACTCTTTGTAGGCTGGCCACAGTTTTCTTGCATTATTCTTGAGTGTCGAGGTTGCCTCTACTGGGGAGGTCCACCACAGAGAGTATCACACCCTGAGGTACTCCACACACCAAGGAGTGGTGCGATGACAATTCCCCCCCAAGCGCCACCCTCTGTCCCCGACCAGAGAGAAACGAGCACAGCCATTGAAGGACTGTGCCCTGGATCCCCACGTCGGCAAGGCGGTGGTCCAGGAGTTCGTGATCGACCATGTCGAAAGCTGCTGACAGATCTAGAAGAATCAGCAGCCCCGACCCGCCTCGATCCAGCTGTCTACAAAGATAATCTGTTAGTGCAACCAGCGCCATCTCGGTCCCATGACCCGCGCGGAAGCCGGACTGGAATGGATCCAGAGCCGATGTTTCATCCAGAAACCTACCAAGCTGTTCTGCAACCGCTCTCTCAATCACCTTACCCAGGAACGGAAGATTCGAAACCAAGCGGTAATTGGATAGATCTAAAGGATCTAATGATGTTTTCTTTAAGAGCGGGCGCACCACTGCCTCCTTCAGTTCCCCTGGGAATGTCCCCATGCCAAGGGACAAATTGATGATATCCCCCAGGAGGGCCCGCACCTCGTCTGGACACGCTCTAATCAGCCAAGACGGGCACGGGTCGAGAGGACAGGTGGTGGGCTTTCCAGCTCGGAGGAGTCTGTCCACATCGGCTGGGGATATCCGGTCGAAGTGGTCCAATACTGGACCCGAGGACAGTCGAGGGACCTCCAGTTCCTTTATTGTATCCAAATTGGCAGGGAGGTCATGGCGGAGCAACAAGACCTTCTCCGCAAAAAAGCTCGCAAATGCCTCACAGCTATGTGCCAAATTGTTATTTAAATTTGGCTGTCCCTCAAGGGACGTTAAAGACCTGATTATACTAAATAATTGTGCCGGGCGAGAGCTAGCGGATGCAATGGAGGCCGAGAAGTAAGACTTCTTAGCAGCCTTCACCGCCATCTCATAGGTTTTCATAAAAGCCCTATAAGATGTTCTTGAGGCTCCGTCACGGGCACCCCGCCATACTCGCTCTAGCCGTCTGAGGTCCCGCTTCATTTTCCGGAGCTCTTCGGTAAACCAGGGAGCCCGGTTTCTGCGGGGTCGCAGAGGGCGCTTAGGTGCGATCTCATCGATGGCTGCCAGGAGCTGGGTATTCCAGCCCTCAACAAGCTCAGTCAATGAGTCGCCAGGGGGAGCAAGGTCCCGCAAGGCTTGACGGAATCTATCAGGGTCCACCAGCCTCTGCGGGCGAGCCCAAATTGGCTCGCCACCTAAGTAGGGTGGGGGTGGAAAGTCAATCCTGGCTTTCAGAGCGTAGTGATCAGACCATGGCACTTTCATCGAAGGAGACATGATCACATCTATACTTACGCCAAAGATCAAATCCAGCGTGTGGCCTGCTTGATGTGTGGGGCCCGAAACAAACTGGGAGAACCCTAGTGTCGCCATGGAAGACACCAGGTCCAGAGCCTGTGAGGAGGGAGTGGCATCAGCATGGATGTTGAAGTCCCCCAATACCAATAGGTTAGGGAACTCCAAGGCCCAGCCAGCCACCGCCTCCAATAGGCCTGACAGGGTGGCTGCTGGTGCGCTAGGTGGCCGGTACACCAGCCAAACAGCCAAGCTCTCCTCGGAGCCCCACACTAGGCCAACACATTCAATGCCGGGGATCGATGGCGATGGTAGAGCCCTGAAAGGACAATCTTCCCGGATTAATAATGCCACCCCTCCCCCCCGGCCCACAGTCCGTGACTGGTGGAGGACGGAGAAACCCAGGGGCGCCATCTCTCGTAAGGTAACTGTTGCCCCTTCGCGCATCCAAGTCTCCGTCACACAAGCCAGGTCGACCCCCTGCGAGGTAAAGAAATCTTGCGCAGGGTGGCGGTTTTGTTGCCTATAGACCTGGCATTGCACAGCACCAGTGACGGAGGTGAGTAATCCTTGCTCACCCTACCCTTGTCCCTAGGGATGGGGCACAGATTGGAAGGGGTACGAGCATATCCATATCTCGATCCCCTTCGCCTATTACATCTGCCCCCACCGCCATACCTCCCTCGCCCCTCCACGGTAGCAATCCCAAGCCTCATAGTAGCCTCCATTGATGGCAATTAATGTTATTCTTTCGCAGCCTAAAACAATAAAAACAAAAACAACCCAGAAAACAATAAAACAATACAAATAAAAACTACAAAAATTACAAATTCATCAAAATCTAACAAATTCCCTTTTTTTTATAATAATATTTATTAAGATTTTCAGAAATACAGAAAGAAAAGATTAAAGTACATTCAAAGCCTTATTTTCATATACCCACTTTCCGGGACTCCCTCCTTCCCCCACCCCTACCATATTCCCCTATCATATTGTTGGTTCCACAAGCTCTCAATTCGAATTAAAACTTAGTTTGTTTAAACCATTAATCAAATTTAGATTTAAATTTATACAATCCTCATCAATACACTTAATAAAAGACAAAAGTTCTCTCCACAGGGCCCGCCCCCTTTCCGTTCCACAATTTCCCTTTTTTTGATAATAAAGACACCCC
Organism: Podarcis melisellensis; assembly: GCF_964234715.1. Lineage (NCBI taxonomy): Eukaryota > Metazoa > Chordata > Lepidosauria > Squamata > Lacertidae > Podarcis > Podarcis melisellensis. Next base: position 17,306,667 of record NC_138535.1, read on the forward strand.
ACACAGTAGAAATATAAGAAAATAAGAAATAAAGAAATATAGTAGATAAACAAAAAAGCCAATCCAGAAAATAGTTGACAAGCCTTTGGATTCTATTTCTCCCCCCCCCCCCCGTCCCCGGTTTAGTTTCCCCCTGACCACCAATCCTTGTTGTCTGCCTGGAATTCTTAGTCCATAAGTCAAATTTTTCCCCCAACTCCTTGTTGGCTTTTTCTTTTTATAATTGTTTTTAAAATTATTTTGCAACCATTTAACTTCAAATCTTTTGATAAAACTCCCCCTATTGTTCTTTCCAAGTTATGGTCCAGTTTCCTCTTGTTCCGCTGCTAAAACGTTCTAATTCAGAAGTTTAGTAAGTCTGCAGGAGTTATTGTTATTCAGGAACAAAAACTTGCGTTCAGTCCCTTCCTTTCTTCAATAGAAAATTCTATTGTCTCCTTTGGCTGAGCCCCCTGTAGACACAATATTGTTTCCGTTTTGCAGCTTTCCCAGAAGATAACCAGTCCTGTAAAATTCCGATGGTATTTTTCCACTTACGACCTTCTTTGTAATGTCCCGAAACTCCTCTAGGGGGGTTGTTGTAACTTTGTTTTCTCTAATCCAAAAGTCCGATTGTTATCCATGTTTTCGCCATTTTGTATCCGAGTTTTAACAAATTGTAACCAATTGTAACAAAATTAACCAGCAAAGTCCTCATACTAAAGTCCTCTTTGAATTTCCGACTTTGACAGCTGTCAAAATCTCCTTCGCTTTTCGCCAGGCTCTCTCCTCAATCACCCCGGTTCCCAGGGGGGGGGGGTTACGTTTTCCTTCTCCCTCCATTCTTCCTCCAGCACAGTTCTTGTAGTTTCCCATCGTGAAATTCTTAGTTTTTATCAGCAATCCAATTCTTTTTGGACCTTGGTTTCCCAGTCCTTGTTTTGGAAGGTTTACAGTAGGGGGGGGGGACTGACTTCCTTTTTGGATGCCCCCCGCTCGTGCCAAATCCGAAAAAAATTTCTTTTTTTTTTCTCCTTTTAAACCCAGTTTCCAAATTACTCACGGGTTGTTGTTAAAATCCGAATTCTCAATGGAAGAAGTCAGCGCTCTCCGCCGGATGGCATGCGGCTTCGCTCGGCAGGGATAGCGGTGGACTCAAAGCACCACGCTTCTCCCCGGCACCCGATCCGTAGCCTTTAAAAAGGCTCCTTCACGAGTCGGGAGGGCGCTAGCGGTGCCAGCCGAGTCTCCATGTCCACGGCCTCCGTGGCCGTGGTTTTTAAGGGTCCCCGCTCGGAGGGAGTCCGCCATTCGGCGATGGCGCCAACCCGGAATCTAACAAATTCCCAAGCCCACCCACACATCCATCCCACCCCATATATAAAAAATCTAAAGGGAAAGGGAAATTTCAAAACATATTAAAAATGTTATATAGTTGTCTTTAAATAAGTTCATATTTTTATTTGTTATCCAAAGGCCGAAATACTTCACTTTACCTTCCATTTTTAACCCTGTTGTTTTTTCTAACTCTTCTCTGTCTTTCTCTCCCATATTCTTTGCCAATAGTTTCGACTTTTCTTTATTCAACTTAAAACCCGAAACCTTGCCGAATTCCTTCATTTTTTCTAGGGTTCTTTGAATACTTTCTAATGGTGCTTCCATCGTTATAATCACATCATCCACGAATGCTTTAACTTTGTAGCAGTGGTTTTCCTACATTTATCCCTCTAATTTCCTTGTCTTTTTTTTATGCTCCTAGAAGAGTTTCCAGCGCCGTAATGAATAACAGTGGTGCTGGGGGGCATCCCTGTCTAACCCTTCTCTCGATATCAAATCCCTCTGTAATTTCATTATTTATCATTAACTCCAGATAAGTCTGAGGCACTGTTAGTGGGTGGTTCCCTAGACCAGATGAGTGGGAGATCTCCTGCTTTTGATGGGGTTACACTTAATCTGAAGGAGCAGGTTCATAGCTTGGGGGTACTCCTGGATCCTTTGCTGTTGCTCAAGGCTCGGGTGGCCTCAGTGGCCCGGAGTGCCTTCCATCAGCTTCCACTCAGAAGTGGTGGTGGTTTCACCAGCGATATGCTGCTGAGTGAAACCAACATCATGGTCTGTTCCTCATACTGGTCCTGGGCAATATATCGATGTATCGCCCAGGCCTAGTGAATACCCCTGTGTGTATCTTTGGCTCTCTGTCTGAGAGCAACTAGCTGACATAGAAACTTAAGGGGATACTCTGATTTGCACCCAAGTGTTTTACGTCAACATGCAGGCTGAGTTCCACATACTCTTCAACCCTTCCAAAGGTTTAAACAGGTTCCTTGGTAATCATATTATTTCTTTGTTTTCACCTGTCACTGTACTTGTACCAATCTCTCCCTGTCCCTTTTACCCAGAAGAAGGTTCAGAAACCGTGTGAGACAGTATGCTTTGATTGAGCAGGAAAATGGTGCATGCCCATATGTCACTATGTGTGTGTGCCCTATATAATCAAAATCACTAATATGGACCAATTTTAGTATTTTTTTTAATGGATTGGGTTTCAAGATTTGAAAACCATGGGGCCACATAAAATTCCAGTTGGATTTCCCCTGTAAATTAGACAACGTGCCCAAGGTACAAATTAGCCTTTTCCATCCCTTTTGGAGAGCAAGCTAATGACATATCCCTTAAGTGAAAGACCACAGCCAATGTAAAACTCCTACAGAAATGCCAAGGTGAATACATTTCTCTCAAGATATGTCAACACCTGTGCCAAATGGGAAGTTGCTTATGATAAATGAAAGCAAATGAAAGCCCTTCACAGGGATTCATAAAAAGGTGAATGCTGAGGAGTTAGGATGCGGAAGGCTAAATCTGCAATCTAGGGAACCAAGAAAAGCTGAAAATAAGAAGGATGCTCCTTCCTGCTCAGTGTAAAGTATAAACCTTCAGATTAAGAAATGGAAAAGAAAGATGCCAATAACAATTGATAAGGAAAACCAAAGTTTTGAAAGAGGGAATTCATCTATTCCTCTTAGCTAACTTCTGCATAATGCCATTGTGTAATGTTATCCAGATGCTCTACTTTTCTAAAAAAAAAACCTATTTTTAGAAACCTGCAGTATGAGGACCTCTTCATGAACACATGCACACACCAGGACATCCCCCCACATGCATAAAGTTACACCACTTAGGGAGGATATGAAGTAGAATTTGAGTGCTTTAGGGCAGAAACAAGGACTGTTTTTCAATAACCATGCCTCCATACATCTGTTTTGTGCCACCCTGTGTCCCACCACATGTTCAGAGGATGCACATAAAATAAGTTGAGTGGGAGAGCTGGGAAAAAAATCACATTAGGCAACAATGCACCACTTTGGTTCAGATAGCACATTGGTAGACAAGTCTAAAAAGCCCGGGGAACAAATTTTCATGGCCTTCTAGAGACTATAGTGGCTCCCGTACTAGAAGTAGTGTAAAAGGTAAAGGTAAAGGCACCCCTGCCCGTACGGGCCAGTCTTGACAGACTCTGGGGTTGTGCGCCCATCTCACTTAAGAGGCCAGGGGCCAGCGCTGTCCGGAGACACTTCCGGGTCACGTGGCCAGCGTGACAAAGCTGCATCTGGCGAGCCAGAGCTGCACACGGAAACGCCGTTTACCTTCCCGCTGGTAAGCGGTCCCTATTTATCTACTTGCACCCGGAGGTGCTTTCGAACTGCTAGGTTGGCAGGCGCTGGGACCGAGCAGCGGGAGCGCACCCCGCCGCAGGGATTCGAACCGCCGACCTTTCGATCGGCAAGTCCTAGGCACTGAGGCTTTAACCCACAGCGCCACCTGCGTCCCAAGTGTACTTACGTGTTAAATGTGGAATTATATACCCGATTCTGACCAAACTAAGTCTCCTAACCAAAACATACATCAGTATGTCCTCCCACTGTATATAGGTCTCATGATTCAGGCTGTCACTAAGAAGAAGAAAATTATAAACTGTCTCATCAGGGCCTGAGTGTTACATATACTCGAGTGCAAGAAGTATCAGCCACAGTAACAAATGTACCAGGCATAGGCAAACTTGAGCCTCCAGATATTTTGAGACTACAATTCCCATCATCTCTGACCACTGGTCCTGTTAGCTAGGGATGATGGGAGTTGTAGTCTCAAAACATCTGGCGGGCTGAGTTTGCCTATGCCTGAAATGTACTGGTAAACAATACATGAAAAATGGTGTGTGCCTGCAAAGTGTCTCAATATCTTTGTAACATCAACAATAGATACTGATCAATCATCTATTGCCGTAACCTCTTTCCATGGTTCAAGTGTTACAATTATTCAGCATCCTCAACATGAAGTAGATATGGAGGATGATGACGACAGCATTCATATCCTGCAGAGGAGCCAGAAAATAGTCAACTGCCTCCCCGAATCTTACACTACTTTTCCTGCAGCTGGTAAAGTGACAAGGGACCTACGTTTGCCAACTGTTAATCCATGCTACATTGATCACAATCCTGCCTTCGCCCCAAGGAAGTTTTATATCCTTGGCTAAACTCTGTCCTGGAGAGAATGCATAATCAAGACACACAAAGAATGGAGGAAGTACCTTGAGTATTCTTTGCTGCTTTTCATGCAAAAAATGAACCTGGTATAGGGAAACTAAAATGTAATGCAGCATTGCTTCCACTTTTAAATGACAAAATTGCAACACCAGCAATGGTACGTCATGTTATGGATATCATAATAATGGCAACAGCTAAATTAAATGGAAATCAAATGCCTGTATATGCAATTGGAAAGGAACTGCAGTAGAAGTTTCCTGACAAGTATAGGGAGGATCACATTATATTCATGAAGTGTGGCCTTCATAGTGAAATGATGGTCATTAACTTACTTGGCAAGTGGTTAATTTGCAGTGGATTAACTGAATTAGTAACAATTGGAAATAACTGGTATTGTTAGTTCTGGTGTTGCAGAATCCTGCCTCACATTATCATATGTGAAAAGATATTGATATGCTCATCAAGTTACTTTAACTGTCTACAGGTACAAGCATTCCACAAAGCATGTGAAACAGATTCTATCATCAGTGACGTAAACATTGAACTATGGATTACGTGGGAAACATCTGAATGTCCTCAGTTCCAATACTGGAACACAATTATTGAACCAAAGTCCCTGCTAGTACAACTTACATTAAGTATTCACACATCTAACTTTAAAATGTTTGTGGATACTTTTACTCAGTTATGCTCTGAGTCCCATAAAAGGGGAGTTGGGCTGTTAAAGGCACCCCCCCCCTATTTTCTGGTAATACACTTTTCTGGTAACAATACCTGTTAACTTCTCATTTTTAATAAAGGGTTCAAAACTAAAATTAATTTTATTTCCCTAAAAAATAAAACAAAAACCACCCATCTTCTTCATGCTTCTGGAGTTTTGTCAAGAGCAGATTCTGCCTTCCTACCTTCGGACTGACAATGGCGTGATAAAATGAAACGCAAAATCAAGCACTCAATGCATTTGGTTGTCGGTCTCCTTCCTCTCCCATTTTCCTCCACTGCAGTAAATGAAGGAGCCTTCAGCTTGCTTTTCTGCTCCAGCTCCCTTTCTCTCCCCACTAATGGCACGAAGGCATGGGCACAGCTAACTTCATTAACTTTGCTACGCGTGCTCAGAACACTGTCGGGAAGGGGGCGGTGCAAGTGAAAGAAGAACGGTGCGCACAAGAGGTTGATCCCCGCTCCTTTGTGACGTTTGCTTTAGCAAAGACTGGTCGCTAAGTATTGGGGGGAGGGGGAGAAGAAGGGATAAAGGGTGGGGGGGGGGATGTGCGTGTGGGTTTGCGAGTGAGCAGGCCGCTCGCTCTCTCGCTCACCTGCAATTTCCTAAGCTTAGCCTGTGATTAGTGCAGGCCTCGGACCTGGCGAACCTCGGAAAGCGGCAGTCAAGTCCTCTTTTCTCCACTCCTCCAGCTCGAGCAGGAGCACGCCAAGCGAAGGTGAGGAGTGGGTGGGGGGTGCTCAATCGCGGTAAGGGGATTGTTGAAACTTTTAATTGTTTTTTTAAAGGGCGGATGTGTGGGAGAGGTGCCAGGCTGCTTAGGCCCCAGAACAGGCCCCAACGCCTACCAACACTCACGTAGCACACCACTTTTTTAAATTTACTCCCCGCTTCACATGTAAACCCGCTCGGGCTTTACAACCAGAGGGGCGCGAGTGTGCATTCGGCTTCTACTCCGCCGCGCGGCTCGACCCAGCACTGTAGCTGTCCCCGAGAGGCGGCCAGAAAATGGCGGCAAACAAAATGGCGGCTGTCAGAATCAGCGGCAGAGATAACAGAGAAGCACAGCTTACAGAGGCCTTTTTCTTCCTCTGCCTTATTCAACTTTTAGAAAACACACACCTCCCCCCGAAGTCTTCTAATAGCCAGTGGTTGTAGCGCTAGACAAACCTCGCTTCTGCGCCTTATAGTACTGTGGGATGTTAAAGACAAAACGGAAAGTGTGCAGGGGAAGAAGGAAGCGCCGGCGGTGCGGCTGTCAGGGGAGTTGTCGGCTGAAAACTCCTTCCTCTTTCCCCCGACAGCCCACAGCTGATGGGAGCCTTCGTCGTCATGTCTTATCTCAGATCCCGCGCGAGGCATCGCTGGCTCTTTGCCTTCCTCGGCCGTGCAACACTAGCTCTGGGAAGGATGGGTACAACCCCACCCCCCTTTTGCCCTACCCGCGCTCTAAAGAGCCGCTTTATTGTTTGCCCGTCACGGGCGCTGATTGGAAGCGAGGGGAAGAGGAGCGTTTTGTGTGTGTATATAGGCACGCGGGTCTCCGCCTCATTCAAGCGCAAGGCTCCCCATCCCCTTTATTGAGTAGCCGCCACCTTGGAAGCCTTTGGAAAAAAAGAATTTACGTTTTGAGCCCCACGACTTGGTTTGGGAGAGCTCTTTCCAGCCAGAAACAGTCTGACCCCTTCTGTGTGTTTACATTTAAGTTTTGTTGGGACTTGCCCATGTGTTTTTAAGTTTGCAGTGGTTTGCTGCCTTTACTTGCACATGTTTACCCCAAAAAAACCCAGCTTAGTCTTTCAGCTTCTTTAAGATTAAATGCATCTACTGCATAAACTTTAATAATATAGACTACAGCCTACTTCATGAGGACTTGGGGCACATACAACCTGTATTTTCAAAATTCAACTTTTGTTTATTGGCCCACATGCAAACCACCACCACCTCTAAGCACCACCTCAACTGCCTCTCCCGATGCAGGTGGAACAGAGAGATAGAGCTGGGTGACATCTGCATGCTGATGAAACTTCATTCCAAATCTAATGACAGTTCCCACAGGCTTCAGAGCATGAGGGACAAGATGGAGTCCTGTGGGACACCACAGAGCAACACCCATGGTGCTGAACAGTAGCCTCCCATTACTATTTTCTGAAAATGGCCCTGTAAGTAGAATTGGAACCACTGAAGCACAGTTCCTCTGAGCCTCTCCAGAAGGATACTGTGGCCAGCAGTATCAAAAGCTGCTGAGAGATCAAGGAGAATGAGTGGGGTGGCACACCCTGCATCTCTCTCCAGATAAATGTCATAACTCAGTGTTATCAAGGCAGTTTATGCCATGAACAGTCGTAAAGCCAGACTGGAATGGAGCCAAGTAAATACAGTTTGCACACACTGGGCAATTGAGCACTGCATTTGCAGAAGAGTGAAAAAATGTTTTTATTTTAATTCTGGGGAACTTAAAAGTGAGTTAAAATGCCTATCCAAGAGACTTAAGAAATTCATGTGTTTGATGTCATTAAGAAAGTGCTAAGTTTTTTAAAAACAGAACCCCAAAATTGTAATGTGTTGTCTACTACAGCAGTAAAGGATTTTAACAAAATATAAAATGAGTCGGTACAATGCATAAACTGAATTAATGTAGTATTATGGTACGTACTGATATGTAATGGATTTTCATAATCTATTAAGTTCTAAACACCCTGCAATTGGAAATGGATATTCAGAAGTGAATCACAGCTATTTCAAAATAATAATTTACAGGAACGTTTACAGGAACCTGAGGTGGTCTTTTGTTACCTGGTGGTAGATTATTGCTCCAGCCTTTTCTTGTTGCAGTAGTCTTATACACCTGTTACACCACTTTTTACTATTCACACTAAATGTGTAAAAACAACAACAGAAATCCTTAGCTGTCAAAAATTGTGATTATAAAATTTAAATGAACCTATCGTATGGTGTTCTTCACAGAAGGCTTTTTGTTCCAGTACAGTCTTCATGAATGGAAAGAAGGGAAGCCATTTTCGCCATTTTTGCTTCCTCTTGCAGCCCTCCTTCCCCCTCCCACACTGTTCCAAAGGCTCATCTAACCTTCTGGAGTAGAATTGTGTGGAAGTTGAGGAGACTGCAGAGGGAAGGGTAGTTGGCAAAAATTGCTTTCCACCATTTTCTGTTCATGAAAGCCTCCAGTGGCTTGAAAAGCCTTCAGTGAGTGGTGGAACACATTTGGATGCAACTCACTTAGTATTTCTACCTGGTAGGGCTGGGCGATATCTGGTTTTCAACATCACAATATATCACCAGCTAAATATTACGATATCTTGATATATCAAGTGCTATATATCTGCAGCGGCAGAGGGCCTTGCTCAACCTCCCTGTGGCAGCAGAGGGTCCCAATGTACCTCCTCACAGTGGCAGAGGGTGTGCTGCACTTCCCTACAGCAGCAAAGGGTCTTGATGCGCCTCTCCAAAGTGGTGGAGGGTTCACCGTGCTTCCCTGCAGCAGCAGAGGGCTTTTCTGCGCCTCCCTGTGCCGGCTGAGGGTCTCACCCAGTGTTTGAAACTCCCATTGTTCTAGGTGCATTTTGCGACAGGGAATTTCATTAGGGTGAGCAATTTCTGAGCTCTGGGTGCAGTACTGCACCTAAGATTTCAGATAAAAACTGCACGGTGGAAGGAAAGGAGGAACTGGAGAAGAGACCCTTTAAAGAATATTAGGGGGGTGGGCTAAACCATGTGAAAAATGAACATAAAATTTTAGCTGCAGTTCATTCATTTTCAATTTTGTATTCTTCTTGTTAAAAAAAAGTGTGCCTGGACATTCCATTGTTATGCTCATAACCTAGGTTGAAGGTGCCATTTAGCTCCTAGCTTTCATATCTCAGTTTCTAACACTAGTCCCACCATACCTCCCCAAAGTGGTGGAGGGTGTGCCATGCTTCCCCCCAGCAACAGAGGGCCTTGCCACACCTCCCCTTGGCAGCAGGGAGTCAGGCTATACCCCCTTGCAGCAGGCAGGGGGTGCACCACGCTTCCCTGCAGCAGCTGAGGCCCTTGAGGCTCCCTGCAGCGGAGGAGGGCCTGAACATGTAAGGAAGTAGTAGATTCAATAAAAAGATTAAATAAACTTCCATATAATATACCGTATTGGCCCGAATATAAGCCACACTTTCCCCCCAAATTCCAATTGTGAAAAGTTAAAAGTGTGGCTTATATTTGCGACCTTACGGTATCGCTGCTGAAACAGCTGCTCACGAGGGCCGTCGGGGGTGCAGGACAACTGCGCCCATCCCATCTGCGTCTCCCAAGCCTCCCCCAAGCCACTGTAAGGAAAGGGGAAGGGGGGAGGCTGCAGCAAAGCGGCACTGCTCCCTGCCCCCCGGAATCAGCCCATGGGGCAATGGCACACAGCCCGCCCACCTCTGCCAAGTTTCCCCAGAGCTGCCGTAAGGAAAGGGGAAGGGGAAAGAAGCCCGGGGGCATGGGGCAACGGCACACAGCTTGCCTGCCGCTCCCAAGCCTCCCTTGGGGAGGTAGTGCCACGAGGTGGTAGTGTTGGGAGGTGGGCACACTGTGTGCTCGGAGCCGATCGTCGGCTGTCCCCCATTCAGGGCAGTAGTGCTAGGAGGCAGACACGCAGCACGCTCGGAACCAGACGCCAGCTTGGGGAGTGGGCGCCCATCGCCCCCCCCCATCCCCTGTTCAGTACAGTACATTACAGTAATACCACAAATAAGCCTTGAATTTTAAAGGTGTGGCTTATTTGTGGGTGCGTCTTATATTCCAGACAATACAGTGGTACCTCGGGTTACATACACTTCAGGTTACATATGCTTCAGGTTACAGACTCCGCTAACCCAGAAATATTACCTCGGGTTAAGATATTTGCTTCAAGATAAGAACAGAAATCGTGCAGCAGCAGGAGGCCCCATTAGCTAAAGTGGTGCTTCAGGTTAAGAACAGACCTCCAGAACGAATTAAATTCTTAACCTGAGGTACCACTGTACGAAGTTGCATCTGCTTCCCCACTCAGAGGTCTGAGTGGAATCCGCATGCATAAGCCTTACTGAGATCAACTAAACTTCTACTTTCCTGGGAGTAAGCCTCATTGAATCCAGTAGTGCTTGCTTGCACTACTACCCAACTACCCAATTGTCCTGCTGGTAATTAATATAGCAACGTAGGTATTGCTGCAACGTTGTGTTCCTTCTCTCTGACTCTCCGTTCGTTTCTGGATGCCTGGGCGAGGAAAGGCTTATTTCCACTTTGAGCAACTGCATGAGTTTTTTCCAGAACTGTGAGGTAAATTGGGTTCTGTGATCTGAAATCACTTGACGGGGAAGTCCATGCAACTTGAACACATGATCTACAAACAACTGTGCTGTTTTGGGGGCTGTTGGGAGTCTTTTATGAGGCACGAAGTGGGCCATTTTTTTGGGGGGGGGGGAATCCACCATCACCCAAATTCCTGTCTGTTGCTGCAACCTTGGTAGATCAGTTATAAAATCCATAGCAATGGTTTCCCAAGGCTCTTTAAGTGGTAGGTAGCAGTTGTAGTAAGCCCGGTGAGGCTTCCTTGGGTCTCTTTGCCTGTTGACACGTTTTACAAGCTTGCACATAATCCTTTACATCTTCTCTTACCCTTGGTCACCAAAACTGTCTCGTCACATGGTATAATGCTTTGTACTGACCAAAGGGACCTGCTGTAGGGTTGTCATGACATTGATGCAGAACGATGGCTCTAAGGTCCCCTGCTGGAACGTAGAGAGTCTCACCCTTGTACAAAAGTCCTTCTTTTTCTGAAAAACCCTCAATATCATTATTATCTCCCTCCAGTGCCCTCAATTTGTCTCTGGGGAAAGCATCCTCTCGTCTGCCGCTGAAAGTCTGTCTCGTCTCTCACTAATCCTGCCGCCAACTGCAACTGTTTCGGTGTCAAGATATGCCTGTATACCAAGACTGATTCTTCTTCCTGGTATTCAGGTTTCCTTGAAAGGGCGTCTGCCCCTTGTTTCTGGCTCCCGGCCACATACTTGACTCTGAAGTCAAACCTATAAAAAAAAACTGCCCATCAAATTTGCCTCAGATTCAACTGTTTCACCGCCTGCCAACATTCCAAATTCCAATGGTTCATGTGCACTTCTACCTGGTGCAGAGCTCCCTCCAGGAAATGTCTCCACACTTCAAAGGCTTCATTGATTGCCAAAAGTTCCTTCTCCCAAATTGTGTAGTTCTTCTCAGAAAGGTTCAGCTTTCTCAAGTGGAACACGCACGGCCGAAGGTTGCCCTCTATGTCCTCTTGTAGCAGCAGCACCGCTACTGCCCTATCTGAAGCGTCCATCTCCACTATTAGTGGTTGATGAGGGTCTGCATGTGCCAGATACATCTCTGAAGAGAACATGGTTTTTAAACGTTGGAATGCCCGTCACGCATCATTTGTCCACCGGCAGGTTTTTTTTGCCCCTGAGGCAATCAGTGAACAGTGCAGTCAGTCTTGAATAGGCAGGCACAAACCTACAATACTGGTTGGCGAACCCCAAGAATCTTTGTAAGTCCTTCTTTGTTTTGGGTTCCTGCCACAACATCAAGCAATATATACATTTCAAAGGGCTAGACTGATTATAAACAATGAACTGCCCACTGACTCCCCTTCTCTTCATAACAGTGTTAGAAACACATTTAAAAGCAATTAGGGACGACCCAAAAATAGAAGGGAATAAAATCTGAAAAAGATCCTATAAGGTCAAGGCTTTTGCAGATGACCTGATAATTACAGCAAAAACCCCATTAGAAAGTATTTTAAAACTGTTGGAGAAAATGAACGAATTCGGCCAATTATCCGGTTTCAAAATCAACAAAGAAAAAACAAAACTTATGGTGAAAAATTTGGATGCACAAGAAAAAGTAGAGTTGGAAAAAGAGACAGGATTAAAAGTTATGAACAAAGCCAGATACCTAGGAGTTTGGATTACTATGAAAAACATCAATCTTTATAAGGATTATTATATAAAGGCCTGGAATGGTATAAAAAAAGAGCTAGAGAGCTGGAATAGATTAAAACTGTCTTTATGGGGGAGAATCTCTACAATTAAAATGGTAGTCCTTCCGAAAATGTTGTTCCTTTTTCAAACCATTCCAGTTATTAATGGACTTAACTGTTTCAAAGAATGGCACAGGTATTTGGTTTTTTATCTTTATCTTACATTTGGCAAGGTAAGAAACCCAGAATAAAATGTAAATTATTAACAGATTTAAAAGAAAGAGGTGGCTTCGCTTTGCCAGACCTTAGGTTGTACTACGAAGCAGCATGTTTTGTATGGTTAAAGCATGTCCAAAGTCTGTTTCGGCGGCCTAATCCGGCCCGCCAGTCGGTTTAATCCAGCCCATGTGGCAGTTTATTTCCTAGGGTAAAATCCTAAAAAAAACCTCAACAACTTCAATCCTAAAAAAGCTCAACATCTTTTGGGTAAAATCAGGAAAAAAAGCTCAACAACTTCAATACTTCAATCCTGAAAAAAAAGGTCAACAACTTTGGTTGGCCCTCACGGCCTTTCACTGGAAAGGATTGGATGATCTTAAAGAATACTAATTTACTGGATATAGAAGGATGGGACAATAAAGTAGGATGGAGGTGAGGAAAGAAAGAAGAGCTTTCCAGTTCTTTGTTTATCAGGCTGTGCATAATTAGGTAAAGGTAAAGGTACCCCTGCCCGTACGGGCCAGTCTTGACAGACTCTGGGGTTGTGCGCCCATCTCACTTAAGAGGCCAGGGGCCAGCGCTGTCCGGAGACACTTCCGGGTCATGTGGCCAGTGTGACAAAGCTGCATCTGGCGAGCCAGAGCCGCACACGGAAACGCCGTTTACCTTCCCGCTGGTAAGCGGTCCCTATTTATCTACTTGCACCCGGAGGTGCTTTCGAACTGCTAGGTTGGCAGGCGCTGGGACCGAGCAGCGGGAGCGCACCCCGCAGCAGGGATTTGAACCGCCGACCTTTCGATCGGCAAGTCCTAGGTGCTGAGGCTTTAAACCACAGCGCCACCTGTGTCCCATTTGTGCATAATTAGCTGAGCTCTAAGTGGAAAGATACCAGTGAAGCTGAAAAAGTTTGCTGGTTTGTCTAAGGAGTAATCATCATTTCTTATTGGTGAGGAGGGAAAGAGGAAACAAAGTTGGAGACACAGTGCCTGCAATATCTGTAAAGTATCTTCAGCTGAGCCCTGAGAAGCTGTTAAGTCGCCACCTTTTGTTCACCAGCATATTGCCTTGTTGAAGCACTTACCATGATGTTATTTCAATACCATATTCAATGATACGGCGATTTATTAAACAGCCCTACTATCTGGGTACTTACTACTGTGTTCAGTACAGTTGTACCTTAGCTGACGAATGCCTTGGCAGTTGAATGTTTTGGCTCCCAAACGCCGCAAACCCGGAAGTGAGTGTTCCAGTTTGCGAACGTTCTTTTGGAAGCCGGACGTCCGGCGGGGTTTCTGCGGCTTCTGATTGGCTACAGGAAGCTCCTGTAGCCAATCCGAATCCGCACCTTGGAAGTCTAACGGACTTCTGGAATGGATTCCATTCAGCTTCCATGGTATGACTCTATAACTAACATTGTGTTAGGCTGCAATCTGAAATAGATTTGCTAAGGCATTTGCCTCCCTGAACATAGTGGGACTTATTTATCAGTAGACATGCTTAGAATACTACTATAAATTGAAGTGTTACTCATTTATAAATGTTTGTAGGTTGGTTACGCTATTATTTGCAAATCCTGTCATCCAAATAGCAACTGAGTCTACTTTCTTATTCCTCAGCTGGTCTGCTGGTAGGTACATAGGAAGCCACCTTATACTGAGTCAGACCATTGTTCCTTTTAGCCAGATATTGTCTATACCGGGGGTCGGCAACCTGCGGCTCCAGAGCCGCATGCGGCTCTTTAACTCCTTTGCTGCGGCTCCGGGGCGGAGGCGAGGGGAGGAGGCGCATTTTCTGGGCGGAAACACGCAAAAAGCCGCTTATGATTGGATCAGACACAGAGGCAGGACGCTGGCAGCCAGGGACAGGAAGTTGATAGCTGTGTTGCTTGGTAACCAGGAAGTTGCGGTCGCCATTTTGAGCTAACCACGTGGTTTGGCCCGGCGGCCATTTTAGGTGAGGCACTCTGTTGTGGGAATTGGATACTCAGGCTTTATAAGTGACAATATATGCTCAATTGGTGGATTGGAAGAGAACAAGTTATTTAAGTTAAGCATTTTAAGAGCTCATAGAGATTTGACTCTGAGTGTTATTATATTAAAGCGCTTTAATTAGGGCTTTAGCTCCAAGGATATATATGCAACCCTGAAATATAATTAATTTGATTGCTTTAATAAGTGCTTTCAGTAGTCAACTTATTGCTTGATTCCAATTGTATTTAAGCTTATCGAGTGTGGATTCATTTTGGTAATTTAATTCATTTGGTTGGAACTTTAAATTCATTTTGGTTGACTAAGAGAAAGGGCAGATCAATTGCTGCTGGATTCTGATTGTATATCAATTTAATTTAATTGATTAGATTCATTTGGTTGATTTAAGTCCTTTGGTTAGTTAATTAAGAAACAGTATTTATTATTGCAGGCCAATTTAATTACTTAATTCCGTTTAAATTAACTGGAAGTTGGTTCATTAGGCCAACTCATTTTATTTAGTGGTTACTTTAAATTTATTTGCTTGATCAGGAGCAAGGGCAGTTACTGCCCCCTGCCTACAGTGCCCACCCCTTCTGTTTAAAAAACAGTTGAACGCAATATATATATATATATATATATATATATATATATATATATATATATAATAATAATAATATTCAAAATAAGATAAAATAAATAAATAAATAAATAAAACTTGACGTAGATCAATAACAACAATAATTTTAAACGCATAGCTATTCTTTAACTGGGGTGCTCGGCTTACTGTCGGCTTCTGATTCCTACTTTTAAAACAGGGCTAATTTGAATTGAAATTGGTAAATAGTTAAGTAATTATATAATTATATATAAACATGAAAAAGTATGCATTTGGAGTCCTGTCGATCTTCGGTTCCACATATGTATGTGAGCAGGTCTTCTCCAACATGAACTATATTAAAAACAGTTACGGATAGGTAGCCGTGTTGGTCTGCCATAGTCAAAACAAAAAAAAAATTCCTTCCTGTAGCACCTTAAAGACCAACTAAGTTAGTTCTTGGTATGAGCTTTCGTGTGCATGCACACTTCTTCAGATACACATGTATCTGAAGAAGTGTGCATGCACACGAAAGCTCATACCAAGAACTAACTTAGTTGGTCTTTAAGGTGCTACAGGAAGGAATTTTTTTTTGTTTATATTAAAAACAAACATCGATCACGCCTCACAGATGACAGCTTGCAAGCCTGTGTGAAAATGAAGGTGACGTCTTACAGCCCTGATGTGCAGACACTGAGCACTGAGGTTCAGGAGCAAAAGTCCCATTAACCTGGTTACCTGGTTGTAAATTAAATATTTTAATTAGCTATTAATTTGTCCTTTTTTCTTGAGATTTACAGCTGACTGCACAATCCTGCATATAGAGCATTAAGGCAAGAAACAATATATACAGTGTTATATTTGTTTTAAATGTTGCAATGTTTTTGCGGCTCCCAGTTGTTGTTTTTCTTCGGAAACGGGTCCAAGTGGCTCTTTTTGTCTTAAAGGTTGCAGACCCCTGGTCTATACTGACTGGTAGCAGCTCTCCAGGATTTCAAACAGGGTTCTCTCTCTGCTCTACTACGAGATGCTGGGGGTGGATGCTGATATTTGCGCTTGTTGTGAAATCTAGTAATAAGATAACTTTACATGTGCTTGCTAATTTCGGCTTGCATTGACTTCTGTATTAAGTGCTAAAGCATCATTCTAAGACATTTATCTTAGTACAAGTAGTAATTTCTATATACTTTTCTTTTCACAGTTTGTGGATGAGCATAGATGATTATGGATCCAGGTGGTGGAAGTCTTGGGTTGCAGACAGAGGAATGCAAAATGCCTCACACCATGATTATGCAGGATTTTGGTAAAACGACCTTTCATTTTTAACTCATGCTTGTTAATCTTTTGCAGTGTATAATGAATAAATAACCTGTGGCATAGGTGCCAAACATGACACAGGAAGTAGGCATTTCTGGCACTACTAAGCAGGAGCCTGAGGACGTAAAGGCCTGGCTGTAGCACAGGGGTTGGCTGGCATTCTTGACAACCTGTTCTATGTTGCACTGCTGCCAACTTGCTGCTTTAGTAGACCAGAGGCTTGAGGGATGTGTATGGTAGAGTGGTGCTATCTTTACTTTGAGCTTGCCAAAAGGATGCCCAAACAATTATTGTTTATAATACTACTGTATTTATTTTTTGAAATAATGTAAGCTTCAGTATTGGATGGCAATTGAGAGTTAATTTTTTGTTTTAATTAATCATATTCTGTATACTAGGAGAGCAATCCTATAGTAAGTTCCACTGGGATGAGCAGGTTAGGATCCAGCTGATTTTCATCCAGGAGGTTCCCAACACAGCCAGAGATACATTATTGTATCTCTCCCAGCTCAGCCAGAACCTAGCTGACTGAGCTGAGCTCAGCGGATCTTAAGATTATTTACTTAGTTACCAACCTTCTTCAAAAGATCTCAGGGTGGTTCAGAAGATAAAAATACAAGATAAAAGCATAAATAGTTAAAACCAAACAACAGCTCCCCCTCCCACAAACACATTTAAAATGCTGTGCAAAAGGGTATGACGGAAACAGGCTCAGTGAGCTCTCTCTCTCTCTCTCTCTCTCTCTCTCTCTCTCTCTGTGTGTGTGTGTGTGTGTGTGTGTGTGTGTACTTAGAATGGACCAGATATGGCTATCAAAAAACTGCCAGCCTAACCTATCCTTTCCTTCAGAAGACAATAACATGAGCTACCTATGGGGATCTTTTGAAGCTTAGTGGCTCAGCTATCATAACTTCTTAAAACTATAATTGAATGTATTGGAAGGTAGAGTAGTTTACCAGACTGAAATTACGTCTACACCACTTTGTTTGTTACCCAGGTGAGGGACCACCTTTTAAATAAAACATGGAACCAGGAAATTAATTTAAGTCCAGCATCCAGGAGGAACCCAGCTTTTATTATAGCTATTGCAAATAGGACAGAGCTCAACTTAACATGGTGGTTCTATCCAGTTAAGAAAAAGGTGTGCTACGAGCAGCATCAGAACAAGAGTTTTATAGACACAGCACACAGAGTCATAAAACATCAAAATATAACATTGTTAAATTTTCTACATGCATCAAGAAAGGTTACAGGTCACGAGATGGTAAATACACAATACAAATGCAGCTGAAATTGCAACTTACACTGGCTTCTTCAGTCTCACTATTATTCAACCCTTTCATGGCAAGCGTCTTTAGTACTTAGTAGAGGAGCCTTTTGCTGCTACAGCCTACTGCAAACTAGATGCATTGCCAGACAACAGCTTCTGGCAGCGTTCCTGAGCTTCTGCGCATCTGCGAGCACTGAAACCCAGAAGTAACCCGTTCCGGTACTTTTGGGTTCGGCGCAGTGTGCAACCCGAAAACATACAACCTAAAGTGTCTGTAACCCGAGGTATGACTGCAATATTCTTGGGTTTATGTGCTGCAACCGCCTTCTTCAAATCCACCTGAGATTTTCTATGGGGTTCAGGTCAGGTGACACTGATGGCCACTGTAGAAGCTTCCAGGACTACTTCTGCAACCAAACCTTGGTGAAATTTGAGGTATGCTTGGGACCATTGCCCTGTTGGAAGGTCCAGTGACACCCAAACTTCACCTTCCTCACAGACAGCATGACGTTTCCTCCTAGGATTTCCCAATACTTCAATGAATCCATCCTGCCTTCCACACATTGCAAACTGCAAGTGGCAGAGGATGCAAAGCAGCCCCAGAGCATCACCGAGCCACCACCATGCTTCACTGTAGGCAGAGTGTTCTTTTCAGCGTGTGCTTCACTCTTCTTCCTCCAGACATAGCGCTGATCCATGGGGCCAAAAAGTTCCAATTTTTTTTTCATCGCTCCACAGAACAGAATCCAAAAACTACTGTGGCTTATTTATATGATTTTGAGCTTATTGGAGCCAACTTTTCTTGAGCTTTTGGGTCAGCAGTGGTGTACGCCTTTGAGTTCTGGCATAGAAATGTTGGGGAAATGCCCTGGGGTGCCCCTGCAGCCCCCAAACTCTGAGCGTCCTCCGGTAATTATTCTGATAAAAAAAGAAATGGATCCAGAAAATCAGTTTTTTCCAAAAGCATCTGGATCTGGTCTGCGACCACTCAATCCAGAACCTTGTCCAGGACTGGGAGATTAGCAAGTGGCTGGTAGTTAGGTTTTCCAAATCCAGGGGAGGTTTCATAAGGAGTGGTTTTACCACTTCCTCCTACAAACAGGCAGGGACCACCCCCTCTCTTAAAGAGGCATTGATCACTGGATACATCAGTCTCCAAGAGTGGACCTTCCTAATGGGGGGGGGAGGTGCTAACTGTTGGGAAAACGCCCTGGAGTGCCCCTGCAGCCCCCAAACTGTGAGCGCCCTCCGGTATTCGCAGCTCTGGAAAAGGCATTCACCTTCTTCAGTGCGCTTCAGCTACATATATCAACTGATATATGCACACTAATCTTCTGGCATAACAGCAAGAAGAACGAGACATTGTAGAGCTAATCTGCGTATTTATTTACACACTACATACAGACAAAGGAATTATTGCAGCCTTTCTCTCCAGCTCTGAGAGAACAGACAGGTCAAAAGCAAAAGTTCAGTGTAACAGTACACATAGCGGAAGACATAAGACTGTCTTCCGTTCTCACACTCTTCCCAGACAGGCATGTGAATTATACCAATCACATCTGCAGCATCGGAGGCATGAAATACTAACAAGAAATATGTGCCTTACTTTGCTCACTGAAACATCACTGCCTGCTACCACCAAGTCTTGCTGCAGCTCTTTTGCAGTCACTCAAGTGTTTTTCCCAGCCTGTCTTCTCAGAAATGTGGTTTCTGCTGCAGTTTGCTTCCTTTTTCTGCCCCATCCAGGTAGTGTAACCACCGTAACTTTGAACTTGGAAACTCTGCTTCCAATGGTGTCTTTAGGAACATTCAGTGCCTTCGCTATGTTCTTGTATGCTGCTCCTTGTTTGTGATGGGTGATGTTCTCTTGAACCATTCTCTTGACTTAGCCATATTTCTAACATGCATCCAAATTTGACACTCTGCAACCCCCTAGCCAGCTCAGGTATTTCATGTGTTGCCCCTCAAGTACACCTGGTGCAACTAATGAAACCCTTGATTCATTGCATCAGGTGTGCTTGAGACAACACCTGTTGTATTTGTGCTGTTGTGAGGGATTCTATTCAGGGGGCTGAATAATAGCAAGACTAGAGAAGCCAGTATAAGTTGCAATTTCAGCTGCATTTCGGGAAACCACTTGAAGCATCTGTTGTGTGGAGCTATTTCAATTGCTTTTGTTTGATTCACTCACTGCAAACAGCTGGAAGTCTGTAAATTTTGATGATAAACATGATTTGCCATGGGGATTGAATTGCAACTGTATGTATACTGCCATCTGCTCCCCCGCAATTACCTTTGGGTGTTCCAAGTGCCCAGACCATTTGGGCCTCAAATGTTACATTTCTATCACCGTTACCCTGGCAACTAGGCCTTTGGCAGGGCTGTTTACATTCCTTTCTCTATCTCACTTTCCTTGCCTCACCTATCTCCCAGGAAGCTTCAAGGATATGTTTGGATTTACACTCCAATGTTAATTAGAACTACATCCTTAATGATCATTTGTGCCACTTTCAGGGTTAGATGGGGTTTCTTGTTTATGGCCTCAAGAGCACAGGGGTTATAAAACGTTATAAAATGTAGGTGCACAGGAGCCATATATAAAAACTATTCAGTGATGTGTTCTATCTTTCTGAACTTTAAATGTCATTAATATTTGAAACAATTAAATCAAAATATACACCCTGGGTCTCTGATTCTTATGTCATATTCGTAGGATGTATTTCTTAGATGCTAATTGTTATGCTACAGCAATGCAACTATTAATGCTTTATCTCATTCACAATTGTTTCATAGTGGCTGGAATGACTGGTACTGCTCACATTGATGGAGATCATATTGTTGTGTCAGTTCCTGAAGCTGTACTAGTTTCCAATTTTGTCACAGATGGGATCACCCTTGATCATGGCTTAGCCACAGAAGTTGTCCAAGGACCTGATATCATAACTGAAGCTGATGTTACAGAAGGGGTGATAGTTCCTGAATCTGTATTGGAAGCTGATGTATCTATTGAAGAAGCACTAGATACCCGTGATCATGTTTTGACTTCAGATATAGTAGCAGAAACTGTTGGCGTTCCTGATGAGGTTTTTGTGGCTGATCTTCTTACGAGTCCTGATGGACATTTGGAACATGTGGTACAAGATTCTGTGTCAGGATCTGACTCTCCCACAATGGTTTCAGAAGAGGTTCTTGTAACCAATTCAGATACAGAAACTGTGATTCAAACATCTGGCACTATTCCTGGTTCTACAGTTACTATAAAGACTGAAGATGAGGATGATGGCAAGAGCACATCAGAAGACTACTTAATGATATCTTGTAAGTTAAGTAAAGGTTTATACAACATTTGACTATTCAGACTAGAAATGATCCAATGATGAGAGGCTATGAAATATAATTGGTTGTGAGTATGATGTATTTTCCCAGTAAAATTTTGGCAGAAATAGTGTTATGCCAGTCGAAAAGTCAATACAGCTTAAATGTGGTTTGTAGTAAGTAAGTTAGTGCACATAAATCCACTCATATCCCCTCACTTATGGAAGACTGTTGGATCTAGCACAGGCTTCCATGGCCCAGAATGGGAGTGAAGGGATTTCTGCAAATTTTCCTTTCTCTGACAGTCACACACACTACATACTTCACTATTCCAAAGGGTTCCCCAACTCTTTTGAGCTGATTTTGGAGGGCTTGTAGGAGATTGCAGAGGAAAGAGTTGAGTTGGCTTCCTTCTGTCTTGGGAGACAATGGAGGAGTCTGAAAAAAATGACACTACCCTACTTTCCACTAAAACACCTGCTAAATCGAAGAGCCTTCTGTCACACGTGGCTCTAATACAACCCATATAATGAGATTTTGTTTTCACAGTTAGAGGTCCATGGGAATGATGCATCAGTCTAGAGTATATACATTCTGGGACCCATGGGAGCAGGACTTAATGGAAAACGTTATGAAAGAATCTCAAGAACACATATGACATAGCAGATTTGATTATTCCTTGAGCTCTTTAGCACACATTTCCAAATGGAGTACGTTACTCTACATTTTTAAAGGTTTTTTTCTTTTTAAAAAATCTAGATTTTATAATGACCTGTTTCAGGAAATTAATGGCAATACATAAATTGAAGCTCAGATACTCAATAAAAACAGCAGATTCTTATGGGACCTTAAAGACTATCAAAAGTTACTGTGACATGAGCTTTTGTGAAATACCATTTATTTTATCAGATATAGGAAGTGTTATCACCTGCATGTGTGTCTTTCTGTGTGTATATATATATTTACACACACACTGTTGGGTTGGGGACACGTGTGTGTCGTGGGTGAAAGTGAGTGAGAAAGAGAGAGAGGGGTATGTGTTTGTTTTATACATACACATACTATCTGACTGCAACTCAGGATAACACTTCAAACATCTGATGAAGTGGACTGTAGTCCTGAAAAGCTTATACCATAAGAAATTTGTCCTTAAGGTGCCGTTGATTTTGCTGTAAGAGATGTGACACAAATAACATAAAACATCTTTTGTTTTTGTTTTTCAGGTTTGTGATGTTCAAACACCCACAGTGGATTGCTAGCTCTTGATCCTTATGATGGCACTGCATGTACATTACTGATGATCCTTCTTTCTTTTCTTCTTTGGCGATCACTCGTAGCCGAGTAAGATTGTCTTCCATAAACACAGTTTTAACAATGAGTCCGTAAATGGCTGTGGAGACCATTTCTGGATCCACACGTCCTTCCACAGTGGGGACATTGGTTTCCGGGTGGGAGTTGATCACGGTGTGGATTTGCCAAGTGTTCCTTCCTCTTAGCACGTTTCTCCCTTGCGTCCTGAGTTCGAGTGTCTTCAAAGCCCCTGACACCTTTGGTAAAGGCTGTTCTCCAACTGGAGCGCTCGCAGGCCAGTGTTTCCCAGTTGTCAGTGTTTATACTACATTTTTAAAAGATTTGTCTTGAGACATTCTTTAAATCTCTTTTGTTGACCACCAGCATTAAGCTTTCCATTTTTAAGTTCGGAATAGTGTAGTTGCTTTGGAAGACGATCATCAGGCATCCGCACATGACCAGTCCAACGAAGTTGATCTTTGCTTCTTCCAGTACACTGGTATTAGTTCGCCTGTCTTCCCAAGTGATGTGTGAAATTTTTTGGAGACACTGTTGATGGAATATTTCGAGGAGTTGGAGATGGCGTTTATAAGTGGTCCATGTTTCACAAGCATATAGTAAGGTTGGCAGTACAATAGCTTTGTAAAAAAGCATTTTGGTTTCCCTGCGAATGTCCTGATCCTCAAACATTGCAAACATTGCACTTCAGTCGGGAGAAAGCTGCACTCTCAGAACTCAGGCGATGCTGGATTTCAGCATCAGTGTTGGCCCTTGTGGAAAGATAACTGCCTAGGTAGGAGAAGTGATGGACATTTTCCAAGGTTACACCATTGAGTTGGATTTCTGGTGCTGCAGAGGGGTTATTTTGTACTTGTTGGTGCAGCACTTTGGTTTTTTGGATGTTGAGTGATAGGCCAAGCCTTTCGTAAGCTTCTGGAAAGATGTTTAGGATGGTTTGGAGGTCATCCTCTGAGCGTGCGCACACTACGTTGTCATCAGCATACTGAAGCTCTATGACGGAAGTTACGGTAACTTTACTCTTTGATGATCCTATACTACCCACTACAGAACCACACTGGAGCTGTCTTTTAGGGGTAAGGTAATATTCCACCACCACCTTCTTCCATAATTTATTTATTTTGTTTAACAGCATTTATAACTGCTTAATATTTAAAATTGATAAGCAGTATGCAGAAATGCAAACATTAAAATTGTATAATAAAATCAGAGAAAAATACAAAAATCTAGTAATAACAGGGTCCGTTCTTATGCTTATTACAATATAAGCAATATATTGGGCAACTTTTTCTTGGTGCTATTCCATTTCCCCTAGCAAGTCTGCCTTAATTGTAGTAGAATTCCACCACCCCAGTGATATCATTATGACAGTCTTGAAAGGCAGTGGAGTTTGTAACTAGCAATGTGTAGAACAACATTGTTGCTCCAGCTGCAGATCACATTTTCAGAAATTATTCTGAGACTCATATGCCATCCACATCTGGCATGTTGGCCAGAAGTTACCTAGCCTGTAAAATGGCATTGCTTATTTTGCAAATGTTATGAATTCATTCCTTTATTGTTTCCTTTGAGATAGATACTAGGGAAGGGGTTTTCCCCAAAAAATAAATAGCACAGCTGTAGAACTATGGCACATATCTCAAGGGCTTCTAGGATGGGTGTGATATCACCAGCATAGTACATGCTAAGACATCACATAAACTGGGAGCTGGCAATCTACAGTGAATCTGAACATCTCACACCTGGAAACAGCCAAGAAAGGTAAGTTAGAGGTGGCAAATAGTATTTTTCTTGATCTTTGGCAAACAGGCATTTCTGCAGCATTTATCTTCTAAATAATCTCTCCACAATTCATAGAATTGTAGAGTTGGAAAGGACCCCGAGGGTTATCTAGTCCAAACTCTTAATGCAGGAATCTCTGCTAGATCATACATGACAGATGGCCATCCAACCTCTGCTTTAAAAACTGGAAGGAAGGAGAGTCCACCACCTCATAAGGGGGTCTGTTCCACTGTTGAGCAACTCTTACTGTCAGAAAGTCAGAACCTCCTTTCTTGTAACTTGAATCCATTGGTTCGGGTCCTTGCCTCTGGAGCAGTGCCATCCTCCATGTAACAGCCCTTGAGATCTTTGAAGATGGCTATCAGATCTCACCTCTGTCTCCTATTTACCAGACTAAATATACCTAACTCCTTCAACCGTTCTTCATAAGGCTTGGCTTCCAGACCCTTTATCATCTTGGTTGCCCTCCTCTGCACACATTCCAGATGGTCAATACCCTCCTTAAATTGTAATGCCCAGAACTAGACACAGTATTACAGGTGTGGTCTGACCAAGGCAAAATAGAGTGGTACTATTACTTCCCTTGATTGGGATACTACAGTGGTACCTCAGGTTAAGAACTTAATTCGTTCCGGAGGTTGGTTCTTAACCTGAAACTGTTCTTAACCTGAAGCATCACTTTAGCTAATGGGGCCTCCCGCTGCCACTGCGCCGCCACCGCACGATTTCTGTTCTCATCCTGAAGCAAAGTTCTTAACCCGAGGTACTATTTCTGGGTTAGCGGAGTCTGTAACCTGAAGCGTCTGTAACCTGAAGCGTCTGTAACCCGAGGTACCACTGTATACTTCTTTGTGCTGAGAGCAACAATATGATATTGATAATTTGCATTAGCAGTAATTTGCTCAGTTTTTTCTCTGGGCTTACTGTGTGGACCAGACCAGAAAGTAATAGGCCCACAACTATTGAAAATCAAGTAAAATTTCTAGATATTCTAAATGACTCTGTCTAGAAGAGTTGGTGTTGGAATGAACTTGTGGGGGGGGGGGGGCGCAAACCTGCACTTAATCTTGAATGGTGCCCAGGATGTAAGTTTTATTGAGGCAATTTGGAGCAGTGGCCATAGTGCTATTAAATTAAATAAGCATGCAAATAGCCAGTTGCCAAAAAAATTCAACATGCTCACATTTGATTTCAAAAGAGAATACTTCCATTAAATGAGGAGACTGGCAAAAAGGAAGCTGAAAGCCAAAGTCAGCAGAGTCAAATCACTCCAAAACGCTTGTGAGTTGTTGAAAAATACACTATTAGAAACTCAATTGGCATGTATAGGGCAGTTGAGGCAAGGTACTATGAGGGCCCAGGAGACACCAGCATGGTTAATGAGCAGTCAAAGAAGCAATTAGAGGAAAGGCAGCTTCTTTCCTTTGGGTCATTAGTGGTGTATGCCTTGGAATTCTGGCATGGAAACCAGTGTTAGAAACATATGAAATCACTTCCAGTCTGCTGCGAAGGATAATGGCGGTGTGCTGGGTGTCGTCTGCGACACGGAGCTGGCAGGAAAGGCTTGGAGGGCAGCTCTGGATCTCAGCACATCCCCCAAAACCCACCCACAGGAGAGTGGGGACCTGAGGGTTCCAGCAGAGTGAAAAATCTCGCCTCTCCCCAATCATCTCCCGGCCGCTGCTGTGCGCGAGGAAGGGAAGGGGAAGAGGCTTGAGATCGCTCTCAGCATCAACGCAGCCTGCTGCCGAAGCTATGATGTGTCACCAGAAGCAGCAGACAGATTCGAGGTAAAAGTCAATAAAATATTTTAAACGTGGAATTAGACTCTAAATTTACTATTGGCAAAACGGAAGCAAAACAGGAAGTCAGCTTCCGATACTTGCGGACAGGCTCTGCAAAGGGAACTTTTTTGTGAATGGGACTCAGATTCTGCTTATAGCAAAGGGGAACTGTAACACTCAACTTTGACTGGATGGATGGTTACATTCTAACGGCTTGCAACTTTAACTGTATCCAGATACCTAGTGAGATACAAATGGAACTTTACTGACTGCTGGTGGTTTTAGCAATTTTATATAAAAATTTGGAGGAGCTAAAGAAGAAAAGGGGGAGGAGAGGAAAGGAAGCCTGCAGGGAACTCTTGCACATTTGGGGGGTAACAGGAAAATGGACTGGCCTAACATTTATACCACTTTCTCTGCCTTTTGGAATATTAATGAACTATTTCTCTCTTTCACTACACAATAATGTATTTGTATATTTTATATTTCTTGATCTAATGGAAATTTGGGGTTTTTTTTTTACATTTCCCTTTTGCTTTGGTGATAAAAGTATGGTGGGGAGGGAGAAAGCAGACAAAAGGGAAAGGGAAACCAAGAGAGATCTGGGGGGGAGGGTCAGTCTCACGGCTGAATAGACTCAGAGCCTGCAGGTGTGACCTTGATCAATTCACACAATACTGGGAACCAACAGATAAGAAATGTCTGGAACAGACAGAGTAACAACAAGGAAAGCGACTGCTTCCGCTGCTACGGCAGCTACTAGATGGACCAGCGTACAGCTTGGTGACAATGGGAATAAGGGAGAGAAAGAACAGACAGATCTTTTTGCATTGTCAGTGTGGTGTAGTGGTTAAGAGTGGTAGACTCATAATCTGGGGAACCAGGTTCGCGTCTCCGCTCCTCCACATGCAGCTGCTGGGTGACCTTGGGCTACTCACACTTCTTTGAAGTCTCTCAGCTCCACTCACCTCACAGAGTGTTTGTTGTGGGGGGGGGGGAGGGAAAGGAGAATGTTAGCTGCTTTGAGACTCCTTCGGGTAGTGATAAAGCAGGATATCAAATCCAAACTCCTCCTCCTCCTCGTAGCTTTCGGAATTTAGAAAAGAGATGTTGAACTCAATGAAAGAATTTACACAACAGGTCCGCAGTGATATGGAAAAATCTAACTTATCACTGAAGGAAGAAGTACATAGAGACATTGAGAACTCAAAGTTTTGAAAGAACAGTTTGGGATATTGGGAGATAAGGTCAACAACTTGGAAACAAAAGTAGACAAATTAGAAAAACTAAGAGGAGGTCACAGAAGTAAAAGAGAAACAAAAAGGGGTGTTGGGATTGGTACAAGTGGTTCAAGAGAAACAGAATGACTTAGAGGTTCAGGTTCTACTTTTGCGATTACAAGAGACTCTGACTCTGAGCCCATTCTAGAGACATATGTGATGCAGACAATTTCAGAATGGATGGAGGAAAGCACAGACTGGTTGGACGGCCTAGTAGAAAGCTGTGTTAGAATTAAATCATTTCAGAGTAGAGAACGGAAGCAGCCAGGATACATTTTTCTAACAGTGACAAAAAAAGTGAAGGACGCAATCCTTCAGAACAGTTTTGAAAATGATCTCGTGGTTGCTGGGCAGAAAGTAGACATTTTTAGAGAGATTCCGCTGAAACAGAGATTAAGAAGAACAAAATATAGGTGTTTGACAACGGTTCTTTGGAGAGCCGACATCAGATACAAATGGGAATTCCCAGAGGGCATTTCCTTTACATACATGAAGAGGAGATATAGACTGACATCAGAATTTCAGGCGAGAGAATTTCTGGACAAAAACAGGAGAGACTTAGATCCCAAACAAGATAGGGGATACCACCCAAGCTGAGCGAAGAAAGTTCTGGAACAACTAGCACTGGAAGAGGCTGCATCAGGGAAAGTAGATACTGTAACTGACTCTGAAAATGGCCAATTTTAAATTAACTGAGTTGGAAAATAAATGGTTTAAACTGTGAAGCCAAACGTCATTGGATTGAACATGTAATAGCAAAACAGAAATTAGATATAATTTGTCTCCAAGAGACACATATTGCAAAAAAGCACAAAAGGGTCTTAATTAATAAAAAAAATAGGTATGGATTTCATCTCATCAGATAAAACAAATAGCCTTTTATATTAATCCTGCACTTGAACCCAAATTGATTCAGAAGGATGAAAAAGGAAGAATTCTAATAATACAAATTAAAATTCAGGGAGAGGAAGTGATACTGGTTGGCATTTATGCACCCAATGACAAGAAAGCATTAGAAACAGAATTAGAATTAGAAACAGAATTACTTGAATTCGCAGATCAAAAGATCATTCTAATGGGAGACTTAAATGGAGTTCCATCTCTAGTTAAAGACAGATCAGCCAGGAAAAAATAGACTTCTTGTTTAGTCATGTCCGACTCTTTGTGACCCCGTGGACCAGAGCACGCCAGGCACTCCTGTCTTCCACTGCCTCCCGCAGCTTGGTCAAACTCATGCTGGTAGCTTCGAGAACACTGTCCAACCAGCTTGTCCTCTGTCAACCCCTTCTTCTTGTGCCCTCCATCTTTCCCAACATCAGGGTCTTTTCCAGGGAGTCTTCCCTTCTCATGAGGTGGCCAAAGTATTGGAGCCTCAGCTTCAGGACCTGTCCTTCCAGTGATCACTCAGGGCTGTTTTCCTTAAGCATGGATAGGTTTGATCTTCTTGCAGTCCATGGGACTCTCAAGTGTCTCCTCCAGCACCATAATTCAAAAGCATCAATTCTTTGGTGATCAGCCTTCTTGATGGTCCAGCTCTCACTTCCATACATCATTACTGGGAAAACCATAGCTTTAACTGTATGGACCTTTGTCGGCAAGGTGATGTCTCTGCTTTGTACGATGCTGTCTAGGTTTGTCACTGCTTTTCTCCCAAGAAGCAGGCGTCTTTTAATTTCGTGACTGCTGTCACCATCTGCAGTGATCATGGAGCCCAAGAAAGTAAAATCTCTCACTGCCTCCATTTCTTCCTCTTCTATTTGCCAGGAGGTGATGGGCCCAGGAGGTGATGTAGACTGATCTTCTCCAATCCTCTGGCCACTGCTGAGTTTTCCAAACTTGCTGGCATATTGAGTGCAGCACCTTAACAGCATCATCTTTTAAAATTTTAGATAGTTCAGCTGGACTATCATCACTTCCACTGGTATTGTTATTAGCACTGCTTTCTAAGGCCCATTTGACTTCACTCCCCAAGATGTCTGGCTCAAGGTCAGCAACCACACTACCTGGGGTGTACGAGACATCCATATTTTTCTGGTATAATTCCTCTGTGTATTCTTGCCACCGCTTCTTGATGTCTTCTGCTTCTGTTAGGTCCTTACCACTTTTGTCCTTTATTATGGAAATCTTTGCACAAAATGTTCCTTTCATAGCTCCAATTTTCTTAAACAGGTCTCTGGTTTTTCCCATTCTATTGTTTTCCTCTGTTTCTTTGCATTGCTCGTTTAAGAAAGCCTTCTTGTCTCTCCTTGCTATTTTTTGGAAATCTGCCTTCAATTTCCTGTATCTTTCACTATCTCCCTCGCATTTTGCTTGCCTTCTCTCCCCCGCTATTTGTAAGGCCTCGTTGGACAGCCACTTTGCTTTCTTACATTTCCTTTTCATTGGGATGGTTTTCGTTGCTGCCTCCTGTATAATGTTGCGAGCCTCCATCCATAGTTCTTCAGGCACTCTGTCCAGCAAATCCAAATCCTTAAACCTGTTCCTCACTTCCACTGTGTATTCATAAGGGATTTGATTTAGATTGTATCTTACCGGCCCAGTGGTTTTTTCCTACTTTCTTCAGTTTAAGCTTGAATTTTGCTATAAGAAGCTGATGATCTGAGCCACAGTCAGCTCCAGGTCTTGTTTTTGCTGACTGTATAGAGCTTCTCCATCTTTGGCTGCAGAGAATATAATCAATCTGATTTCGATGCTGCCCATCTGGTGATGTCCATGTGTAGAGTCGTCTCTTGTGTTGTTGGAAAAGAGTGTTTGTGATGACCAGCTTGTTCTCTTGGCAGAACTCTATTAGCCTTTGCCCTGCTTCGTTTTGAACTCCAAGGCCAAACTTGTCGGTTGTTCCTTTTATCTCTTGATTCCCTACTTTAGCATTCCAATCCCCTATAATGAGAAGAACATCCTTCATTGGTATCATTTCTAGAAGGTGTTGTAAATCTTCATAGAATTGGTCAATTTCAGTTTCTTCAGCACCAGTAGCTGGTGCATAAGCTTGGATTACTGTGATGTTAAAAGGTCTGCCTTGGATTCGTATCAAGATCATTTTGTCATTTTTGAGATTGCATCCCAGTACAGCTTTCGCCACTCTTTTGTTTACTATGAGGGCCACTCCATTTCTTTTACGGGATTCTTGCCCACAGTAGTAGATATGATGCTCATCCGAACTGAATTCGCCCATTCCCGTCCATTTTAGTTCACTGATGCCCAGGATGTCAATGTCCTCCGCTCTTCCTCAGTAGCATGTTGGACGCCTTCCGACCTGAGGGGCTCATCTTCCAGCATCATAACTTTTATATGCCTGTTGTCTTTGTCCATGGACTTTTCTTGGCTGGGATACTGGAGTGGCTTGCCGGTTCCTGCTCCAGGTGGATCACGTTTGGTCAAAACTCTCTATTATGGCCTGTCCATCTTTGGTGGCCCCGCATGGCATAGCTCATAGCTTCTCTGAGTTATTCAAGCCCCTTTGCCACGGCAAGGCAGTGATCCATGAAGGGGGGGGGGGAGAGAGACTAAGGAAGGCAACTTGTCAAAAACCTTTTTTGATATGACTCAAAATCTAAATTTGATAGATTTATGGAGAATGAGACATATGTTTGATGAAGAGTATACCTTTTACAGCCATGTAGATGACAGCAGCTCAAGAATAGACTCTGTATGGATTTCCAAAGAATTGGAAATAAGAGTCAAAAAGTTGAAATTAATCCCAGAACCTTTTCAGACCACAATTCCTTGATTATGGAACTACAAAAAGAAAGCCAAATTTCTTTTAGATGGAGATTGAATGATGATTTATTAGATGACCAAAAATTTGTTGAAAAAGAAAAAAAGACCCTCGGATTATTTTGAAATAAGCAGTCAAGGGCAAACAAAATT
This sequence comes from Podarcis melisellensis, assembly GCF_964234715.1. NCBI lineage: Eukaryota > Metazoa > Chordata > Lepidosauria > Squamata > Lacertidae > Podarcis > Podarcis melisellensis. The sequence goes on from NC_138535.1 coordinate 17,337,594, forward strand.
ACAGATGGTCTGGGACGCAAGCAAGGCTGTAATGAGAGGACTCTATACAACAAAACTCATTTAAAAGGAAATTGAGGGAGAAAAAGAAAAAAGGAATTTTAGAGGAAATTATGAAAAAGGAGAAACAGCTACCAAACAAAGCAAATAAAGAGACAGTAAAACAAGCAATTAAAACACTACAAACTCAATACTCAATGATCATAAACGAGGAAATTAGCTGGAAAATAAAAAGGGTAAAACAAAAATATTTTGAGCATGCAAATAAACCAGGAAAGTTGTTAGCCTGGCAGCTGAAAAAAAGTGAACAAAGGAACTCCATAAACAAAATTAACATAAATGGCAGAATCACAGACAAGTTGAAGGAAATAAGAGAAGGATTTGTTAAATATTTTCCTGAGCTGTATAGACAAGGGAAAGAAAAAAACATTTAAGATAGAAGAGTATATCAGAAGTAGTAATATGCCACACATAAAATAACAAAGGATCATTCTTAACTCCCAGATAAGAATGCAAGAATTGCTTGCGGCAATAAAAAGCTCTAAAAATGGCAAGTCTTCAGGCCTGGATGACTTTACGGCAAAAACATCATTGCCACTTTCTTTTCATTTTTAGCCTCCAGGTATTCTATTATATTCAGAATATTCCTTATATTCTCCTTCATTTGTCTGCCTGGTAAAAACCCTGCCTGATCATGATATATATACTCATTTAATATTTTTTTAAATCTAATTTCTAATCTAATATATTTGCGAACAATTTGTAATCATTGTTTAACAAGGAGATAGGCCTATAGTTTTTAATTTGCAGTAAGTCTGCATCTTGTTTTGGAATTATTGTTATATAGGCCTGTTTCCATGTTTCTGGGATTTTGCCTGTATTCAATATTTCATTCATGACATCTTTCAATGGGTTCACTAATTGTTCATTTAATTTCTTATAATATTTCGCCCTCCCAGACCTTAAATTGTATTATGAATCTGCTTGTTTGATATGGATCAGGGACTGGATGAGGTTGGATAAGCAAGAGTCATTATAATTAGAAGGACATGACAACAGATTTGGTTGGCACGCATATTTATGGTACAGGAAAAATTAAGGATATGTTTATGCATAATATGTTTTCTTTAAATTTCTAATAAAAATGTATTTAAAAAAAGAAACATGAAATCTAGGAGCTAAATGCTGCCTTAAACCTAGGTTATGTGAGGAGAATCAGAACTTACAGGGTTAAACAGTTCTGTGTGACGTCTCACATTCTGAGGCGTGGTTTTGTTCACATACGGGAATCTTTGTGTGTGAGTTGCTTTCGTTTTTGGCTGTCGAGCTGAGAAGATGTCCGCTCGATCGCCGGTCTGATTTATGATGTTTTTCTACTCATTAAAGACTGTTTTAGATTACTGTACTTTTTGCTCTATAACACACAGATTTTTTTCTCCTAAAAAGTAAGGGGAAATGTCTGTGCGTGTTATTGAGCGAATGTGTGGTCCCTGGAGCCGACTGGCCCGAGTGCAGGGGCAAAAATCAGGCAAAAATCCGATTGCGCGAGTGAGGAAGCTGTTGCTTTTCTGCATTCTGCCTCAGGGTCTTACTGCCCACCCTCTTCTGTTTTGTTTTTTTTTTTAATTCTCTGTTTATTAAATTTTTTACACAATCATACAATCATCTACAAACCGCAGCAGAACATACAATAGGGGATCAAAAAAGCAAAGAGGAAAGAAAAAAAAAAGAAGAACAGAAAAAAAAATAAAAAAGATAAAAATAAAAATAAAAAAGAGAAAAAGCACAAGAAAAACAGAAAAAGAAAGAGGAAAGAAGAAAAACAAAACCAAAAAAGGATAATAAAACATCGTTCCGTACACTGTGACTTCCATCCTTCCCGGTTTGGGTTGTACAATCCTTATAGTTTACTCGCTGATTACATTATCATCACCAATGTTCAAACATTACAAGTTTTAAATTCCATCCACTGAGATTTTCAACATTCCATAAGTCACTTCAACATAGCCCAGAAATTTACTCCAGTCATTTTTTAATTTAGTATTATTTTGAGATCTAATTCTTTGTGTCAGCCTCGCTAGTTCTATATATTGGAATAGTTTCGTCTGCCATTCTTTAACTGTGGGGGTGTTAGATGTTTTCCAATTCTGCGCCAACGCGATCCTGGCCGCCGCCGTGGCGTATTGGAAGAAGTTTTCATCTTCTCTTTTAATCTCTTCTCCTACCATTCCTAAAAGAAACGCTTCCGGTATCTTAGGGAAGTTGTATTTTAAAATTTTCTTTAGTTCCTCATAAATTTGGTCCCAGAATCCTCTCACCACCTCACAGGTCCACCACATATGAAAGAAGTTCCCCACCTTGTTTTTACATCTCCAGCATGTGCTATCACCGGTTTTATACATCTTCCCCAGACTTGCCGGGGTGATGTACCATCGGTACATCATCTTCTCTAGATTTTCTCGGAGAGTAGCACATGCCGAGAACTTCATACCCTTTTTCCATAGTTTCTGCCATTTCTCCTGTTCCAAATTATGCCCCAGATCTCTGGCCCATTTAACCATGACCCCCTTAACTGCCTCATCTCTGGTTTCCCAGCTTAACAATTGTTTATACATTTTAGAGAGGAGTTTGCTATTAGATTCCAATATCTCTACCTGATATTTCGATTTTTTTTCACTTATCCCTGTTTTTTTATGCTCGAGCCACAACGCATTAATCTGATGATATTGAAGCCAGCTGTTTAGTTTTCCTTTTAACTCCTCATAGGGTCTGATTTTCCATCCACCCTCCAGTTTGACTAGGAGGTCCTCATACGTCCATCTCTCCCCCTCTTGGTTTGTTTTTTTGAGCGTTATAATATCTATTGGGGAGATCCACCAAGGCGTACCGCTTTCAATTACTTTTTTATTTCTGTTCCAGGCTTCTAGTAGAGGGCCTCTGATAATATGATTTGAGAAGCTTTTGTGGGCTTTACCTTTATCTTGCCATAAATAAGCGTGCCAGCCAAACCTGGCATCAAAGCCTTCAAGGTCCAGTAGGTCTGGGTTTTTTAAAGTCGCCCAGTCTTTTATCCAACAGAGGCAGGCAGCATCGTAATAGAGCCTTAAATCTGGGACTGCGAAGCCCCCCCTCTCTCTCGCATCCGTCAGCAGTTTGAATTTAATTCTGGCCCTTTTCCCCTGCCATATGAATTTCGTCAGAATTTTTTGCCAGGTCTTAAAACATGATGTTCCTCTTATTATAGGGATATTCTGGAATAAAAACAGTAGTTTTGGTAAAATACTCATTTTGATCGCAGCCATCCTTCCTGACCAAGACAGTTTTAGCCTATTCCAAATGTCCAGATCTCTCTTAATTTCTTGCCAGACCTTGGTGTAATTATCTTCTAATAAGTTTATATTCTTTGGCGATATCCATATTCCCAGGTACTTAACTTTTTTTACTACTTTAATGCCGATCATTTGCTCCAACTGGATCTTTGCCACTTCATCTAAATTCTTCACTAGAATTTTAGTTTTCCCCTTGTTTAATTTGAACCCCGCCAATTTGCCAAATTCTTCTAAGATCTTTACAGTATTACTAACGCTGTTCATTGGTTCCTCTAAAGTTAGCACCACGTCATCGGCATATGCCTTGAGCTTGTACTCTTTCTCTCCGACTTTTATCCCCTTTATTCTTGATGACTCCCTTATTTTATTTGCCAATATCTCTAGAACCATAATAAAGAGAAGGGGGGATAACGGGCAGCCTTGTCTTGTACCTTTCGCTATTGTAAAAGGGCTGGAGAGGCTATCATTTATAATCAGCCTTGCCCTTTGCCCTGAGTATATTGCCTTTATCCCTTCTAAAAAGGGGCCCTCTATTCCTACTGTTTTTATACACCGTAACAAAAAGTTCCAAGAAACATTATCGAATGCTTTCTCAGCATCAATAAAAATTAATGCTGCCGGGATATCTATCTTCATATCCAGATATTCGATAATATTCACTAAGTGTCTGACGTTATCTTTTAACTGCCTATTCGGTAAAAAACCCACTTGGTCTTTATGGATGGCTCTCATTAAGTACTTCTTAAGCCTGCTCGCCATAATATCTGCAAAGATCTTATAATCATTGTTGAGCAGGGAAATTGGTCTATAGTTTCTTATATCCGTTTTCTCTGTTTCTGTTTTTGGTATTAACGTAATATGTGCCTCCCTCCATGAATCTGGAATCCTTCCTCCCTGGAGGATGTTGTTAATAACCTCGCTGAGCACTGGGGCTATATGATCTCCTAATATTTTATAATATTTAGCAGTTAATCCATCGGGGCCGGGTGCCTTCCCGTTTTTCATTCTCTTAATGGCTTCCCTCACCTCTTCTACTGTAATACTTTTATTTAGGTGTTTTTTTTCCTCATCCGTTACATGGATCCCTCCACACTCTGTCAGGTATTTTTCTATTTCTACTTCTTCCTCTTCTCCCTTCTCATACAACTTTCCGTAAAATTGGGTAAACCTTCTTTCTATTTCGGTTGTTTCTTCCACTATCTTATCCTCTACTATAAGTTTATTTATCACGTTTTGCTTTTTCCTCCTCCTTAGCTGCCATGCCAGCAACTTCCCAGATTTGTTCGCCGATTCGAAATATTTCTGCTTCATGAATTTAATTTTCCACTCTACCTCTTGATTTAGTAGTGCGGAATATTGTGCCTGCAGCATACTGGAGGTTTGTTTAAGTCTATCATCTCCTGGTCTTATTGCTAATTTTTTTTCACAATCTTTTAGTTGGGTAAGGATCTCTTCTTTCTTTTGGTTTCTCAGTTTTCTCCTATGGCTATTTTGTTGTATCAGGAGGCCTCTTAGGACTGCTTTACCGGCGTCCCAGACTACGTCAGGGGACGTACCCTTATTCCAGTTTAAATCAAAATAATTCTTGAGGGTGGCTTTGGCTTTATCTATCACCTCCTCGATTTCTAAGAGGTACTCATTCATCCTCCACCTGTACGGACCTGATGTTTCCTTTTTTATTTCCAAAGCTATTGGGCAGTGATCTGATAGGGTTCTGGGTTGTATTTCACATTCCCTTACTTTTGTCAAAATTGTTCTTGAGACCCAGATCTGGTCTATTCTGCCCCAGCTCTGGTGGGGTTCTGAGAAATGAGTAAATTGCCTTGTTATAGGGTTTTTGTGCCTCCATATATCAATTAAATCAAAATTCTCCACCAAATTACTAAAGGATTTTGGCAGCTTCCCTTGATTCACTTTACCCTTCTTTACATTTCTATCCCATTCCGGTGCTGGGACCCCGTTGAGATCCCCAAGTAAGATTAATTTATGGTCTTCCAATTCTAGTAGTATTTGTTCCAACTTCTCAAAAAATTCAGCTTTATTTGTGTTGGGGGCATAAACCGTTACCACGTTGAGTTTCTCTCCCTGACAGTTAAGTTGAATTCCTAGTATTCTCCCCTCATCGTCTTTACAGATTAGTACCGGGTCCCACTTTTCTTTAACATATATCACTACTCCCCTTTTCTTATTTATACCCGAGTTAACAAATTCTACCCCTAACTTCTTATTTACTAGGATATGTCTATGTTTTTTTGCTATGTGCGTCTCTTGGAAACAGATTACATCATAGTTCTTATTTTTTAAAGCTTTCTCAATTTTATTCCTTTTCAATTTTTCGTTCAACCCATTCACATTCCAGGATAAGAGCTTCAGTGTAACGGCTATTGTTTAACTCTTAAGTGTATTAAGTACTCAGTTCAGTTTTACAAGTTTAAAATCTAGAGTCCTTGTTCCCTAGGACCTCCTCCTCTCCTGCCGCCTCTTCTCCCACCGCGGCATCACTCTCCTCATTTTCTTCCTCAGCGTCTCTTCCTTCCTTTCCCGGCCCTCTCCCCCTCCATCTCTCCTGTTTCTCATCCAGCTCCACCTCCATTGGCCTGTTCTCTATCCTGCCCAATTCCTTCTCATATCTTCTCAAAAATTTCTCAGCTTCTTGAGGATCCAGTAACCTAAACTTTTTATCTTTGTAGAAAAAGGTGATTCCTTCAGGGAATTCCCATCTATACTGTATGTCATTTCTTTTTAAGACCCCTACCACTTGCCTAAACCCCTCTCTTTTACGTAGCAGTCTTGTCGGTATTTCTTTATAGATAATGATGGGCCTCCCACCGATTTTCAGTTTATTTCGATAGCTTGTTTTTAGGATCAAATTTTTCATTTCCATTGAATTGAAGATCACTAGACAGTCACCCAGGAATTTATTTGGCTTCAAGTGTTGAGGTCTCGTTTTAATTCTAAATGCATTTTCAATAGTTTGGGTCACCTCATCTTCTCTTAATCCCAGCCACTTTGATAATTCCTTAGCCATCTTTCCTTTTATGTCCTCATTCCTTTCTTCTTCCACTCCCCTAAATTTTAGGTGTAGTTGTTTTTGTCTCAGTTCTGTCATGGCTAAGTTATCCCAAATCCTTTCTTGTGTTCTATTTAATTCTCTCAGATCTTCCTTCATCCTTACTGATTCTTTTTTCTGTTCCCTCATCTCTTTCTGCATTCTTTTGTTAGATTCCTCAATTATTTTGGATTTGGTGGATAACTCTTGGATCTTAATTGAGAGTTCTCCTACTGCACCTTCTATTTTTTTGTCAATCATCCCCTGCATTTCTTCCAATTTACTTTCCATATGTAATTCATTTTGCTTAAATTCCTCCTTAATTCTTGCCCAAAGGCTCTCCAAGTCTCTTATTTCTTCTTGTTTTGATAGTCTCCTATCCCCTTGAGTCCCCCCTCCTCTTTTCCCGTCCCTCCCCCACATTACTAGGTCTCTCCCTGTGGGGCTTACACTCTTGTTCTTACAATTCTGCGTGATTTGTTTCCGTGGTAGTCAAATACAATAAAGGGGTAGGGGAGATAAGAGTTAGGAAGAGAAAAAAAAAGGGGTAGCGGAGGCGGGGACTGGTTTGCGACCAGGGGAGAGCCGTGGGCAAAGGACCCAGAGGCAGTAGGAAAAACCCAGAAGAGGCACCAGAAGGGGGGCGCTCCCACCCACTAGGGGGGGTTGGGGGGCTCGTGTGAAGGTGCGATATAATAGCCCCACGACGACGCCTTAGTATGTGTTGGTTCAAAGGGGGACGGAGTTCCCACCCACGCTTTGCTAATACAGCGTCTCGGAGATTCAGTTCACCAAGGTCCTCAATTAGATCTCTTGAGTACGTCGAAATCCTCCACCACCAGCAGGGGGCGTGTCAGTCTAAAGCGGAGCCTCAGGAGACGATTATTTCTGATAAAGTAAGCTGCAGACGCCCTGGGTTGCGTTAAAATGTCCAAAAGTCCGAGGGCCAACTCCAAATATAGTGTCCAAAAGTCCGAGGGTCAACTCCAAATATAAATTATGCAGCAGTCTTAAGGGTGCGGCTTATAAACTCCATTCACAAATTTAAGAGACACTGAGACGGGCCATAGGTAACAGAGCGGATCTGCGTATCTCCCGGACCGATCGCCACCATACACCGTCACCTCCGTAGGGCCAGCTCTGCAATTTCAGTCTCCTCTGGATAACATGTATTATCGTGGCAGAGTTGAGTAAGTCTGATGGTTAAGTCTGGCTAAGTACTAGCGAGTGTATCCAAATGGAGGAGTCTAAATTAAGGATTAACAAATGTGTCCCAACGGTAACCTCCTTTCCTTTTTAAAACTCAAATGTAGAGTCCTCCCACAGTACCTCTTTAAATTTAGAGTTTAAAGTCAGCGATCTCTCCTATCGCCGTGGGGTCTTTGTTTTACTCACTCAGTCAGACTGGCGTCAGCCTCCTCCTCATTCCTGCAACTTTGTTTCAGCGCCATCTTAGTCCGTCCGCCGGGTGGATACCGAGCAAACAAAATCCAATAACATCCAGGATTCTCCTAGCTTTTAACCGACATTCTATCTCTGTAAGACGTCTATGCACACTAGGATATCCATCCTGCCCGTTGCGGTAATCCGTCGCTGTCTCCAGTGGAAGCTAGAGGCTTCTCAACGCGGAGTCGGTCTTTCCCCTGCTTGCGCTCGCGGCCCCGTCGTCCCGGTGGCCCCTCTTAACGAAAGGCTCCGGGAAACCGGCGGTTCCGCTTTCCACGCTGCCAGGCGACCTATCCCCCAGAGGTTCCCCCCCTGGGGTTTTTGGGGTGCGCAGAGCCCTTGCGCCGTCCCCAAGCCTCCGCGATGATCAGAAAAGCCCAAGCTGGGCTTTCCGCGCTTCCTTACTGTCCGCGGCCGGAACCGGAAGTCCCACCCTCTTCTGTTTTGGTTGCTGTTTGCTCAAAGAGCAGGCAAATCCCCTCCCCTCCAGGCAAGCAGAGGGGAAAGGAAAGGATAGCGTCCTTCCTTCTAATTCCTCTCCGTGCTCCGGTGCTGCTGTGTCCAGGGAAGCATTTTAGGGACTCGCAGTCAGCCGGAAAACATGCAGGTGGGAGAGAGATGGGGGGCTGGCTTGGGTGGATGGGTGGGGGAAAACTTTTGCCTTCCTTTCCTCCCTCCCATTAAATCCCTCTCCTGCATTCTTAGCCAGCTGCTTCTCTGCACACCCCTCTCGTGCTCCTTGTCCCTTCTGTGTTTTTCCTTCCCTCCCCACTTAAAACGTGGTTACAGAGCATGGATCCACATGGATCCTCAGGATCTTTGCATTGGGTCACCCCAAATTCACCATCAGATCACATAGCATGCCCATGGCAACAGCCTGCACCAAAAAAATCACGCACCCACTGTTGCCTGGGGCTGCACTGGTGCAAAAACGTGGTTACAAAGCATGGATCCACATGGATCCTCAGGATCTTTGCATTGGGTTGTCTGTGGCCACAGCATGAGGCACAAAAATGATACATCCACGGTTTGTTTCAGAATCCCCCCCCCCCTGTTTTCCTCTAAAACAGTGTTTCCCAACCGGTGTTCCGCGGCACACTAGTGTGCCGCCGGACGTTGCCTAGTGTGCCGTGGGAGGGAGGCGGGCGAGTCGGGCTAATCCTCCGACGAGCTCCACCTCCAGACCCATTGCTCAAATCCTTTAACCCAGGAGGGCGGGGGGGGGGGGGAGAAAGAGAAAAAAGAAAGGGTGGGAAAAAAGAAGGGGAAGAGAAAATATTTTTTTTAAAAAAAGGAAAGAGAGGGAAAAAAGCGAGGGATGGAGGAAGGGGAATAAACAGAAGGGGAGGACAATGAAGAGGGGCGCGGCTTGGCAGGCAGCAGATAACTGGGGAGGGGGGCGCGGCTGGCGGCGGCTCAAGGCAGGAAGGGAGGAGCTGCCTCGCGGAGAGTCTTGGGCTGCAGAGATTTCCCGTTCAGGAGCGCGGGAGGCCATGCCGTGGATGGGAATCTCTTCCTCCTCCTCCTCCTCCAGGAGAGAGGGTGGTCCGCCCCACCGAGTCGGGCGTGCTCAAGCGTGGGAGCCTATAGTTAGAGCTCAGCTCCTTTTCTTGCCTTCCCCGCCCCCGCACGGAGCACATTTTCCTCGCCCCCCCAACCCCCGCATGTAGAATAGAAGCCCTCCAGCCTCCACGGTGCACAAACTCTCCCCTCTGCAACGAAGCGCTTTGTTGCATATCTTTGGTGAGGTTTTTAGGCAGTCTTGGTGCACCTTAAATCAGCGCTAATTGCGCCTGGACGCAGTATTTACTTCCGAGTAGGCCCCCTTCCCCCCCCCCCCCCGGTAGCACCTGACGTTGCTATTCGTATCATCAGGTTTGTTTGTTGATAATTTAATTGTTTTAAAAGCATCATGCTAAAGAGCTCTCTCCCACCCCCAGACCCTTGGGCAAAACAGAAACACACACATACACAAACACAGAGATTGAGCCCTGCAGGTTTTATGAAATGAATGGATTCTGAATGCCTGTTTCAGTGGCTTGTCCGCCTTAGGCTGCTGGGCCAGACACCTGTTACACGGTGCAGTCCGTAAGCTGTGAGCGCTGCTACCTGCCGCCGAGACCACGTAACGACAGTCTTGAAAGACCTACATTGGCTCCCAGTACCTTTCCGAGCACAATTCAAAGTGTTGGTGCTGACCTTTAAAGCCCTAAGCGGTTTCGGTCCAGTATACCTGAAGTAGCGTCTCCGCCACCATCGTTCAGCCCAGACACTGAGATCCAGTGCCAAGGGCCTTCTGGCAATTCCCTCACTGTGAAAAGTGAGGTTACAGGGAACCAGGCAGAGGGCCTTCTCAGTAGTGGCGCCCGCCCTGTGGAATGCCCTCCCATCAGACATCAAAGAGATAACCATTACCTTCTATGCTGTTACTATTTTTTTATTTATTTTTTACATAAGTAAAAAGTGACCTTTCCCCATCTGGCATGGTGGTGTGCCTCGAGATTTTTTTCATGAAACAAGTGTGCCTTTGCCCAAAAAAGGTTGGGAAACACTGCTCTAAAAACGATGTGCGTGTTATGGTCAGGTGCGTATTATAGAGGGAAAAATACGGTAGCAGAAGCCTGCATACAGTCTTTGATTTATCACCCACACACAAGGCACAAGGGGAAGCGTGCTGGGCGCCATTACATTCCAGCAGGTTATGGGTGCAACAACGGAATGCCTAGGCATGGTTTTTTATAACGAGATACAAAGCTGAAAATGAATGAACTGCAGCTAATTTTTTATCTTCATTTTTCACATGGTTTAGCCCACCCCCCTAATATTATTAAGAGGGTCTCTTCAGTTTTCAGAGTGGCAGCTGGAAGTGGGGAGGCAGAAAAAGCTCCTCCTTTCATTCCACCCTGCAGTTTTTATCTGAAATTTTAGGTGCAGTACTGCACCCAGAGCTCAGAAACTGCTCACTCTAATGAAATTCTGTCGCAAAATGCATCTAGAACAATGGGAGTTTCAAACACTGATGGATACCTTCTGCGTTTAGTATGCGCCTTACTGTGCTCACTGAAACATCAGTGCCTGCTACCACCAAGTCTTACTGCAGCTCTTTTGCAGTCACTCAAGGGTTTTCCCCAGCCTGTCTTCTCAGAAATGTGGGTTCTGCTGCAGTTTGCTTCCTCTTTCTGCCCCATCCAGATAGTGTAACCACCGTAACTTTGAACTTGGGAACTATGCTTCCAATAGTGTCTTTAGGAACATTCAGTGCCTTCACTGTGTTCTTGTATCCTGCTCCTTGTTTGTGATGGGTGATGTTCTCTTCTCTTACCTTCTTGAACCATTCTCTTGACTTAGCCATATATCTAACATGCATCCAAATTTGACACTCTGCAACCCCCTAGCCAGCTCAGGTATTTCATGTGTTGCAGCTCAAGTACACCTGGTGCAACTAATGAAGCCCTTGATTCATTGCATCAGGTGTGCTTGAGACAACACCTGTTGTATTTGTGCTGTTGAGGGATTCTATTCAGGGGGCTGAATAATAGCAAGACTAGAGAAGCCAGTATAAGTTGCAATTTCAGCTGCATTTTGGGAAACCACTTGAAGCATCTGTTGTGTGGAGCTATTTCAATTGCTTTTGTTTGATTCGCTCACTGCAAACAGCTGGAAGTCTGTAAATTTTGATGATAAACATGATTTGCCATGGGGGTTGAATAATTTCAATTGCAACTGTACATGTTGGCCTTACTGGGTTTTATTTAGGATAAATGGGTCTTCCTGGATTAAAATGTAACAGAATAAAGAAGACTTGAAACCATAATATCAGTTACTTCACGTATTTCTTCAAATAGTTATTCAGTTAAAGGGTACCTGAAAAGCTAGTCAGGCTTTTCTTTTAAAAATGTGTTCCAAAACAGTTTCAGCTTGTTTGAACCATCATTGACTGGCTTTGATCTGTATGGACAAGCTGTGGCTTCTTGTCCAGGGCTCAGTGATGAGTTGAGACTCAGTCTTACTTCAGCTCTGGTGTTAATCAGTTGGCATCGTTGTGCTCCCATTATTTTATTGTCATCTTGGTGGGAATACACAAGTTAACTATTTTACCAAATTTTTATTGTGAATCTGACATGTACTACCGTATTTTTCGCACCATAGGACGCAGTTTTTCCGTCTTAAAAACTAAGGGGGAAAGTCTGTGCGTCCTATGGAGCGAATGCAGGGGGGAGGCAAGCAGGAAAAGCCCCCAAGAGCCACACACAAGCTTCGCGCGGCTCTTGCAGGCTTTTCCCCAGGAGGGAGAAGGGACTGACGTGACCAACCAGTCCCTTCTCCCTCCTCTAGAAAAGCCTTGCACAATCTCTCCAGTCGTGGGAGGCTGCGCAAGGCTAAAGAGGAAGCCCGGGCAGCGAGCGCGATCCATCCCGCTCGCTGCCCGGGCTTCCTCTTTTGCCGTGCGCGCCTCTCCAGCCACGGGAGGCTGTGCAAGGCTAAAGAGCAAGCCCGGGCAGCGAGTGGGATGGATATTTTTTTCCTTGATTTCCCCCTCTAAAAACTAGGTGCATCCTGTGGTCCGGTGCGTCCAATAGAGCGAAAAATACGGTAATATATTTTCACTAAAGACTTGCTGTAAAAGAAAAAAAAAGTGTTGTGTTGATGTAATCCTTTCAGTAAAATTGGTCACTAGAATAATTTGTTGACCCATCTAGTTGGGATGTACTTAAGGTAGGGTAAAAAGGTAAAGGGACCCTTGACCATTTGGTCCAGTCGCGGACGACTCTAAGGTTGCGGCACTCATCTTGTTTTATTGGCCGAGGGAGCTGGCGTACAGCTTCCGGGTCATGTGGCCAGCATCACCCTTTGGTTACATCAGACTAAATCCATGCAACTATTTCACATTTTAAAGCAGTATATAGGGATAATAAATTTTAGCACCACTACCTACTGTATGAACTCTAGATAGCAAGTACAGTGGTACAGACGCTTCAGGTTACATACGCTTCAGGTTACAGACTCCGCTAAACCAGAAATATTACCTCGGGTTAAGAACTTTGCTTCAGGATGAGAACAGAAATTGTGCGGTGGTGGCGCGGAGGAGGCCCCATTAGCTAAAGTGGTGCTTCAGGTTAATAACAGACCTCCAGAACGAATTAAGTTCTTAACCCGAGGTACCACTGTAGTGTCTAAACTACACCTTACAGTTCCACATTTAAATATTACTAATATAGATTGGATTAGGGCTGGGTGATGTCAGCTTTTCAACATCGCAATGTATCACCAGCCAAACATTTGCGATATGACTATACATTGCAATGTTGAAAAGGAAGGGATGCAACAGACACACACAGCAAACTAGGAAAGGGGAAGGACAAGCACTGTTTCCCTGGTTTGCATCACTCGCTAACCTCCCCAGTGCCACAGTCCCTTCCCCTCAGGGCAGCCTATATCCTGAGGAACAGATTTCTCCTCTGGGCTCCAGTGTGTTCCCGCTCAAATTCACCGCTCCTTCACCCCTTGCCTGATTCTCTGGTCTCCTTCATCCATCAACCCCCCAATTACCATTCCTTCACCCTGCCTGATGCTCCACGATCACCCACCCACCCACCACCACCCCGATTTCAAGCATCCTTCACCTATCCACCCAATCTCAAGCCCAGGCCGGGGGCTCTTGTTCCTCCTGCCAGACACTGAGGGCGGAGGGACTTGGGAGCAATGGTGGTTTCACTCGTGGTATACCGCCTGGTGAAGCCTCCACCGTGCTCTGGCCCTCATATCGCCCAGGCCTAGATTTGATATTAAACTACATTCTAGAAGTTTCAATTACTATATTCAATTAAAATACCCTATGCATTGCACACATTTTGTCACTGGATTCAAACTTGTCTGTTCAAGTTTTAATTTTGTTGTGTAGTATACACCTCTGAGTCCGGGATGATGATTTTAGGATACTAGTTCATTATTATATCACTTAATTTAAAACTGCTGCCTTTCAGACTGGAGACTGAACAATTTTTAACATGAGTTTTTTATATATATATAAAAAGGTAAGATATGCTTCATGCACTTTTATGTGCTACAATAATACTGTTACAAATATTTTACCTGAGGGTACTATTTTTATGATCAAATATATTTCCTGGGGTTCCTCTTCCTCACCCATGCAGTTATGTTAAAACAAACACTACTATGATAGAGTACAGTTAGATAGGATAAGTGGGCAAGAAATGGTGGAGAATATAATTACACTTGACCATTGAAATACTTGAGTTACTGTCATCAACTCAGAGACTTAACATCTCATCTCATGCAATGCTTGTGCACTGAAGCTTACACAGGCTGGGTGCAGTAGGAGAACAGATACAGGTAGATCTCTTACTTGAGGGTTATATTCCTGGCTTATCACACATCTAAGCAAAATTGTGCAAAACCAGAACAACCCCTGGAACAGCCCTGCACAACCATCTCTACCTTTCTAAAGTCTTTCTAAAGTGCTGAGTGGGCATTGCTCCCCATGCAAGCTGGGGCTCTGGGCAGGTCACATGAGTCCTCTAGAAGGCTCTGCAACACTTCTGCAAGATCTCACAGGGTAGTCTGAGATATCTCAGGACTTTCCCAGAGCCTAGAAAGCAAGATGGGGGAAGGGTTACTTAAAAAGCTCTTTCTGTGGTGGAAAAACATGGTGTTGGAAAAAGCTGCTTAAGCCCACTGTCTTGCTTACCAGGCTCTGGGAAGCTCACACGAGGGCTCCTGTGAGATATCAGATGGCCGTTCTGGGTGGGACGGGGTTCCTGGTCTCTCACCCCTTTTATTTATTAAATTTTCTGATATCTGCATAAAGCTGCGATCATATCGAATCCAGTGACAAAATCAGCTTAATATGAGCTCTACGTGTGTGTGCATGAATTCAACAACCTGATTCACAAGTCATGGTAAACCAAACTATGGCTTACTAGGACTGTGCAAATATGTTAGTTTTTAGAGAGGAGTGTGAGGTTTGGTGTTTACAGGGTTAACATCTCTGTGTGTCCTGCATCTGGGGAGGAGCCTTCCCAACATCCAGGAAAGCTGAGTTCTTCGTCTGTGAGGTACTTTCACTTTTCTGCGGAGAGAGGCAGAGACATCATGTCTGCTGTTTCTGATGGAGTGTTTGTTATTTTATCTGTCTGCTGTAAATAAAGCTGTCTAGTTTAGAAGAACTACAGCATGTGGACTGTCTCTTCACTCACACGTCAAGCACTCGCTGTGCCCGCTCTGCTACAAGTCTGGGAATTCTGTTGCTGTGGAAACATACTGGACCGGTCAGGTTATGGCAAGTTGCCAGCTACGTTTGTGCTGAGTGTGAGGAGGAGGAGAAGTGAAGTCCAGCTCTGAGATCCTGTCTGCTGCTGTGAAGGGGCAGAGGCAGTCCTGATCTCGCTGGTGAAAGCAGGAGCCTGCTGGAGGAGGCATCTTTGAAGCAACCGGCTGGCAGAAAGCATGAGTAAGCTTATAGCCCCAGGAAGGTGACTCAGGCTCAGGAGGCTTTCACCGTCCCTTTTGAGAGATTGAATGGGCACAATTGGGAAGACTGGTCAAGGAGAATTAACAGTCCATTGTATATAGCCAGGCACTACGTTACAGCCGCATCTGTTCCAATTCTACAGACAGAGACTCTCACCTAAGAGATCTACAGCAAACCTTTTTAGAACTAAAATACCCAGCAGATGAAGTTAGACAACAGATCAACAGAGCCAGACTGATACCCAGAGAGAACTTGCTACAAGACAGACCCAAAAAAGAAAATAACAGAACACCTCTAGTCATCACATACAGCTCACAAGTTAAAACAGTACAACGCATCATCAGAGATCTACAACCTCTCCTGGACAATGACAGTTCTCTTTCTCAAGCTCTGGGAGGAAGACCTTTCATTGCCTACAGACAGCCACCCAATCTCAAACAACTCCTAACCCACAATAATACTACAACCAGACCTAACACGGACACTGGCACCAGAGCCTGCAATAAACCCAGATGCCAACTTTGCTGCCACATACACCCAGACAACACCATTACTGGCCCCAACAACATCACACATACCATCTCAGGACTATTTAATTGCTCATCGTCTAACATTGTATATGCCATCAAATGCCAACAGTGTCCTTCAGCTCTCTATATTGGACAAACAGGCCAGACCTTACGCCAAAGAATAAACGGACATAAATCGGACATCAGGAATCACAAAACAGAGAAACCAGTAGGAGAACACTTCAATCTCCCAGGACATTCTATACAAGATCTCAAAGTAGCTGTTTTACTACAAAGGAATTTCAGAAATAGACTGGAAAGAGAAGCTGCTGAATTGCAACTTATCACCAAACTTAAAACCATGGAGAAACCTGGCCTGAACAAAGACATTGGATTCTTATCTCATTATACATGACAAAGCCACTTTTCACCTTCTCACCCCTTGCTTTTTCCTGTAAGACCTATTGCAGTCGTTAAGAGTCGTCAACAGGCTCATCACAGCTATCTGCCAATCACCCATTCCCACCACCCTTCTGAGTAATACCCCTCCCCACCTTCTCACTATATAGAAGGGTCTGGAAACTTCTGTTTCAGTGTATCTGAAGAAGTGTGCATGCACACGAAAGCTCATACCAAGAACTAACTTAGTTGGTCTTTAAGGTGCTACTGGAAGGAATTTTTTTTGTTTTGTCAAGGAGAATTAAGTACTGGCTTTTGGGCAAACAGCTTTGGGATTGCATGCAAACCCCACCGATCCAGGCCGCTGCTGGAGCTGCTGGAGTGAAGCAGACGTGGCAGCTGCTCTGAAGAGGGATCAGAGTGTGCTGAGCATGCTGAGGCTTAGTGTGGACGATTTGCTGTTGCCCCACCTTGAGGGTCTCAAGACGGCCCAGGCCACTTGGCAGGCACTGGAAAGGGTTTGTGAAACCACAGTGGAAGCCAAGGGCCGTGAGGGAGTCGAGAGCCATGTGGGAGCTAAGGGCCACGTTCCTGGAAGCTGTTTTTATGCTTCGGCGCATCTTTGTGATGAACAAGAGAAGAGACAGAAAGGTGGGGGCGAGCAGGCGCTGGCTGTTCCTCTAGAAGCTGTGCACCGAGGAGTGGGGGTGCAGGGAAAAGCAATGAGGAATCTGTGAAAGTGTTTGCTTTGAGACGCTGCTACAGATGTGGGTCCCCCTCCCATCTTGTGAGAGGCTGCCCGGTAGAGGCTCAGGAATGCAAGGTCAAACAGATTAGCTCAGCGCAAAGATGTGGGAAAATGCACAAAAGTTCCAAAGGAACTGAGAGCAAGTACAAGTCTTTGCAGTATCATCTGGCAGCTTCCATGGCAACAGTCAAGAGCTGTAAACAGGACGCTGTGCTGACCTTCGTGATTGACAGTGGAGCATGCCATCTGGTGGGTTTCTGCGGGATTGTAAGGCTGTTAAAAATGGAAGAACTGTCAAGTTGGCAGATGGAAGTCGACGTGCTCTGATGTCTGGCTCACTGTACTGTCCTTTCTTGCAGACAAGATTCAGGCCTTTGTAGTTCCAGAAATGTCCAGCTGTCTTCTATCCGTCACTGCCCTCATTGCCGACAGTTTCAGCGTTTGTTTTGAGAGTAGCGTGTTCTTTTTCCGGGGGTGGAAAAACAGCATCAACTGTTCAGTGTTGAATGCAAAAACAGGCTGTTTGTGGTAGAAATGCCTGTTGCAGGTAACAGTCCCACTGAGTCAACACATGTGCAGTGTGCCAATGTTCCAACACATGATGGCTGTCAACATTTGTGGCATCGACGTATGGCACATGTGAATTGGGGTTACGTTAAGAAGGCCCCAGGGTGCACTGAGGGGTGCAAAATGAAGGCATGTGATAAGTTTTTAGATTGCAGAGCTTGTAAGCAATCCAAGGTAAAAACGTGCTCGTACCCCTGGTCTAGTAGGGTGACAACCAGACCTTTTGAGCTGGTGCATGCAGACTTGTGTGGCCCTATGCCAGTAGCCAGTCTGGGTGGGGCAAAACACATTATTTTGCTTTTGGATTATTTTTCGAGGAATTCTTGGGTCTTCCCGCTTAAACACAAAAGGGAAGATGCAGCATTGGTGAAAGAATGGATCTCTGTAGAATTGCAATTCTCTTCAAAGATCTGAAGCTTTCAGTCTGATCATGGTGCAGTGTTCACCGTGTCTGTGCTGCAGAATTTCTTCCGCCAGAAGGGAATACGTCACAGGTTGACAGTCCCACATAGTCCTAAAAAAATGGCATTGCTGAATGCAAGAACCGAATGCTACAAGAGGCTGTTGTGGCTATGCTTTTTGATTCTGCGCTCCCACAATGTTTTTGGGCTGAAGCCTGGTGGTGTGCTTCATTTTCTCAGAATCATTCCTATTGTTTTGTTGTAGGGGACACACCTTATTTTCTGCTGCATGGCAAGAAGCCCAAAGTGCATTTCTTCCGTGTTTTTGGTTGTGAGGCTTTGGTTCTTGTGCCAAATGCCAAACGCGGAAAGGGTGGACCAAGGTCCAGGAAGATGATCTTCTGTGGGTATGAACCAGGGACCAAGGGGTGGAGATTTGCCTATCCAGAAGGCAGTCAGTCCAGACTTCTAGTCAGCAGAAGTGCTGAGTTCTGTGAGCAAAGTGGGTGGACACGCATACATGGTAACCCAGATATACTTTCAGAGAGTTGTCTTGACTCAGCTGATGAGGAAGAGATGGGGCCTGATCCTGCTGCTGAGGAACAGAGTCCAGAGCAGGAGCAGCCTAGAACCTCTCCTATAGCTGTCAAGTCTGAGCCAAAAAGTGAACCGTCCTTGCCCACAAGTCCAGTTGTAAGGTTCAAAAGGTGCAGCAAGTCAGAGGGGGACCTCTCTGACACTGGGGATGGTCTAGCTGGCCCTAGTGGGTCAGAAGGGGTATCGGAGCTCACACTAAAATGGTCAACCTGGGCCATGAAAGGTAAACCACCTGACAGGTTTGAGGCCACAAGTGTATGTGTTGGGGTGGCTCAGTGTGAACCTGAAAGTTTTGAGGATGTTCAGAAATTGCCTCAGGAAGAAGCCAGCAAATGGCAAGAGGCGATGCAGAAGGAGATGAGCTCAATGGAGTTTCTAGGTGTGTTCTCCCTCACAACATTGCTGGCTGGCAAACAGGCTGTGAGCAGCAGGTGGGTTTATTGCCTTAAACCCACGGAAACTGGAGAACCACAGTACAAGGCTAGGTTAGTAGCCAGAGGGTTCACGCAGCGGAAGGGGCTGCATTACACTGAGGTGTATGCTCCTACTTCCAGAAGTGAAACTCTGCACACACTCTTAGCCATTGCTGCACAAAGAGGTTTGCAGGTGCATTACTTTGATGTGGATGTAGGCTACTTGAACTCAGACCTCCAGGAGGAGTTGTACATGCTCCAGGGTTTGAGGGCAAGGGGCAAGGCATTGTGTGGAGATTGCACAAATCAATTTACGGTTTAAAACAATCGGCCAGGAATTTGTCTGAATGAAGCTAGGTTTCAAGAGGAGTCTTTCTGACAGCTGCCTGTACCTTAAAGGGTCAGGAGAGTCACAGGAAATTGTTTTAGTCTTTGTTGATGATATAGTCCATGTCTCAAAGACAAATAGACAGGTGGAGAAGTTTGCCAAAGAGCTTGGTAAACGTTTTAAACTTAAGAACCTGGGTGCAGTAAAGATCTACCTGGGCGTGGAGATTTTTAGAACTGAAGATGGAAGTTACTTGCTCAGTCAGAGAAGCAAGATTGAGCAGTTGCTTGAGAAGTTCAGGATGTCTGAATGTGCAGGGGTCAGGACACCCATGGAGACAAGCTACGTGAAAGACAGTCAGCAAGTGGAACGCACTGAGTTTGAAAATGCTGACCTCTTTCAGTCAGGCCTGGGTATTCTGTTGTATCTATCCCAGTGGAGCAGACCTGACATAGCTTTTGCTACCAATCTGCTCAGCCGGGAAATACAAATCCAAGCCTAGAATGGTGTCAAGCGGGTGCTGAAGATACCAAAGACTTCTGTCTCAAGCTGTCAGCCAAAGGTGATGTCAAGTTGACGTCCTGGGCAGACAGCGATTGGGCGAATCTGGAGGACAGGAAGTCTGTTTCTGGTATGGTTATGGTGGTGAAGTTTGGGGACTCTTTGGTTGGGTGGAAGTCCCGAAAGCAAAGTCTCATAGCACTCTCCTCTACTGAGGCTGAGTTCAGCGCGCTGTCTGAGATTTGCAGGGAATTGGAGTTCTATGTGTGCTTGGTTCAAGAGATCTGCGGAGAGTGTTGCTTGCCCGTCACGGTTTGGGAGGACAATCAACCCTGTCTGAAGTTGGCAGAGTCTGGGCAGTTTAAGGCCAGAACCAAACACCTAGACATCCGTTTCCAGAATGTGTGTCAGAGTGTTCAGTTGGGCTTAGTGGAACTGAAGTACTGTCCCAGTTCGAAGAACCTGGCAGATGGGTTCACGAAACCGCTGACCTTCCAGCGTCATGGGGAGTTCTGTGAAGGTCTGTGTATAGAGGTAAGTGGTTACACTTACATTCCCCCAGTGCAGGACAAGAGGGGGTGTGAGGTTTGGTGCTTACAAGGTTAACATCTCTGTGTGTCCTGCATCTGGGGAGGAGCCTTCCCAACATCCGAGAAAGCTGAGTTCTTTGTCTGTGAGGTACTTTCACTTTTCTGCGGAGAGAGGCAGAGACATCATGTCTGCTGATTCTGATGGAGTGTTTGTTATTTTATCTGTCTGATGTAAATAAAGCTGTCTAGTTTAGAAGAACTGCAGCGTGTGGACTGTCTCTTCACTCACAAGTCAAGCACTTGCTGTGCCCGCTCTGCTACAAGTCCGGGAATTCTGTTGCTGTGGAAACGTACCGGACCGGTCAAGGAGTTTGCACCTACTTTGCCCCTCCTTGTTCTTTTCAGTACAGAGCAGCATCTAAACCAGTGTTTGGCTTAGCATGTCATCTGAACCCAGGATCATGGTTAAGAGTACAGATTGCAGTTAACATGCTAAGTCATTGGTCACCAGCCTTTTGGTCTGGGGGCTCAAATTTGGAATTTTAAGGGCACAAGTCAGAAAATGGCTGCCGCTTCCAAAAGAGCAGGAAAATCAAAGAGAAATGAACATAAAATGGTTCAAACATAAAAAATATCTGTTCCTTCTTTTGTTGTTGTTAGCAAATAATGTTTAAAAAACTTTCATTTGCAAACGCTGTTACGTTTTGGCTGTTAACGTTGTTTGTTGCTGGTGTGCTGTTGTAGATTAGAGCTAGAAAATAAAAGATAACTGAATCCAAGCATGATTTTATACACATGCATCGTCACAAATAAAAAGACATACTTAATGCTGACTGGCAAGTTGTTGGTCTTTTACTAGTTTCATAGAGTAGAAAATAATGTAAATTCTTTTCCACCAAACAGACCAGTGGCTCCTGGTAGATGCCGCTTGCGTGGTGAGAAACCTATCTTCGAGGCGAGCTGTGGCAGGTGGTTTGGGGGAGGCTGGCGGCTCCACAGTGCCATGCCATGTGGTGCCTTGGCTGATGTGCTCCGGTCGGCCAGCCTTGCCAGAAAGAGGCAGCTGCTGTGCACGGTGATGTAATTGTATGCATGGCTGGCAGCTGCCTTCTTCCTACCTGCCAGTATGGTGTAGTGGTAGACTCGTAATCTGGTGAACCGGGTTCGTGTCTCCGCTCCTCCACATGCAGCTGCTGGGTGACCTTGGGCTAGTCAGGGGGGAGGAAGGGAAAGGAGAATGCTAGCCGCTTTGAGACTCCTTTGGGTAGTGATAAAGCGGGATGTCAAATCCAAACTCTTCTTCTTTCTTTTCTCTTTGCTGACCTGGTAATATACTGCCATATCAGAAAGCTTAGCTGGCAATATATTGCAATGTTGGAAAGCAGGTATTGGTCAGCCCTACTGTAGAGCATGCAACGAAAACAACAAAGGGTTGCTATAGCCAACACACACCTGCATTCTGTTAAAGTTATAAGTTTAATATGCATAAAATATCTGTATATGCTGAATTTCAAACTTATGTAAAGGTTTGTATTTGCAAGGCAGATAAGTTTACATTAAGCAAGACGTTCCACTCTAGGTGAAAGCAGAAGGCTGGTTTTTTTCCATTTCACAGGCTTAGGCTACTTGTTGACTCATTGCTGGCAATCCGAGCTGCAGATCTCTCAAAGCTGGAAAGGAAACTTGAAAAGTCAGTGATGGCTAGCAGTAGCAGTGGCAGATGAAGCTAAGCTCTGCAATGATGAACAAGCTTAGGAACTCTCTCTGGGACCAAAGTGGAACATTTACTGAACTGCATAAAGGACAGAACCTAATAACTTGAGAGCAATGTGTACCTTTGTTCCGTTGTAACAGTTATCTTTTGTAGCTAGTATTTAAGACTGTTCTGCAGTAAAGCTTTGAAACTTATTATTGGGGTGGAAAGCTCTTCCAAGCAGTTGCTTGCTCCATGTGTCAGCAGGTGGCAAAACAAACAGGATCTTGCATTTCTTCCCCCAATTGATGATCATCTTCATCAATTGATAGACTCCTACCTTCAGGAGCACTGTCTCCCTCCCCCACATTAGTCAGTTTAAAGCCCTCCTGATGAGGTTTCTGAGATTTTTTGCAAAAACATTACTCCCAACCGTTGTGAGGTGCAGCCCATCGCTTGCCAGAAGTCCATCTTCAAGAAACTGCAGTCCGTGATCTAAGAATCCAAACCGTTCCTGTTTACACCATTTGAGAAGCCAGTTGTTCACTTCCACTATTTTTCCCTCTCTCCCTGGGCCACGTCGTTCAACTGGGAGGGCAGATGAGATGACAATTTGTGCATTTAATTGCTTCAATTTCCTGCCCAGAGCCTCGTAATCTCTTTTGATCTTCTGGAGGCTATTGCTTGCAGTGTCATTGGTTCCCACATGAACCAAGAGGAAGGGGTATTTGTCAGTGGGTTTTATGATTCCTTGCAGTCGTTCAGTTACATCTTGGATCTTAGCCCCGGGGAGACAGCACACTTCCCGAGACATCTTGTCAGGCCCACAGATCACTGCTTCTGTTCCCCTCAGTAGGGAATCCCCTATCACCACTACACGCCTCCTCTTAGGTTTGGTCGGGGTTCTTCCGTGAGCTGTCCGTTCCAAGGTCGCCTGCACATTCCCTGAGGACTGACTTTGCTGCTCGTCTTCATATACCTGATCGACTGTAATGAGGGAGAGATCCTCAAATGGAGTCTGCTCTTCGTCTTCCATGCTAGGGGAGAGGACCTCAAAGCGATTGTGTATTTCTAAACAATCAGAGCGAACCCTGGGCCTCCTACTTCTTTGAGTCACGTTTCTCCATATATCTGGCTCCTGTGTTGGTGAACTAGCCTCCTCAGGGGAGTCCCCTGTCTCCTCCTTGGTGGAAATGGTGTGCTCTGTTGCTTCCAAGAAGAGCTCCAGCTCTCTAATTCTTTGGAGCGTAGCTACACATTCCTCTAGTTGCTGGACTTTGTCTTTTAAGAGGGCAATCATCATGCAGTTGCTGCAGGTAAAGCTGCCTGCAACTTTTGGCAAGATGGCAAACATTGCGCAGGAACCGCAGGCGACTGCAGCTGTTCCCGCACCCTCCATCTTGAGAACATGTCGTTGGGGGTGACTACAGCGGTCCTCCATCATAAAAAGCGTGAAGACAGGACAAATAAATCCCCCCCCCCCAAAAAAACCCTAGGTCTTCCCCAACAAACGTTTGAGACTAGCTCCCCTAAATCTAAAAGGTGGATCAAATTGCCCTGCAAGCTCTGATAAGCTCCTCCCACAGCTAATCACCTGCCTCAACAGAAACCCTGCCCCCTCTGACCTTTGCACAGGGAGAGCAGCTAATCAGCCACAAGAAACACACAAGAAAACCCTTTTTCTTCAGCTGCTGCCCTGCAAGCTCTGATAAGCTCCTCCCACAGCTAATCTTTTTTTTTTTATAATAATATTTATTAAAATTTTGTTTAAACAGTAAGAAAACATACAGAATAACATATAATTTTCCAATATCCACATTTCATTCACCTCATTGGACTTCCTCACAACTCTTGTTCCTGCGTTCCAAAATCTTAAACTTTACCAGCAATTTATTAACTTGTTTCAATTCTTATAATATAATTTTCCAATATTATATCCCTAATTTTAGATAATTTAAATCCCGGTTTTAAAAACTTAATTTTAACATAGTATTTATCCAAAATTTATCTTTTCTTTTAATTACATTTATCTTCATATTCCTTTTAACTAATTTATTGGTACCGTATTGTTGCTAATCTTACATCTTTCTTAACATTCATACAATTTGCAATGTTTTTGTAAATAATCCTTAAATTTCTTCCAGTCCTCCTCCACAACTTCTTCTCCCAGGTCTCGGATTCTGCCAGTCATTTCCGCCAGTTCCATATAGTCCATCAGTTGCATCTGCCATTCTTCCAGTGTGGGCAAATCTTGGGTTTTCCAGTATTTAGCGATGAGTATCCTTGCTGCTGTTGTAGCATACATAAAAAAAGTTCGGTCTTTCTTTAACATCCTCTGGCCGACAATGCCTAAAAGAAAGGCCTCTGGTTTCTTAGGGAAGGTATACTTAAATACCTTTTTCAGCTCATTATATATCATTTCCCAGAAAGCCTTAACTCTAGGGCAGGTCCACCAGAGGTGAAAGAACGTTCCTTCAGTTTCTTTACATTTCCAACATTTATTATCTGACAAATGGTATATCTTTGCAAGCTTGACTGGGGTCATGTACCACCTGTATATCATTTTCATAATATTTTCTTTCAAGGCATTACATGCCGTGAATCTCAGGCCGGTGGTCCATAACCTTTCCCAGTCAGCAAACATAATAGTATACCCTATGTCCTGTGCCCATTTTATCATAGCTGATTTGACCGTTTCATCTTGTGTGTTCCATTTTAGCAGCAAGTTATACATTCTTGAAAGTATCTTAGAACTGGGTTCTAACAGTTCTGTTTCTAACTTTGATTTTTCCACCTGGAATCCTATCTTTTTGTCCAACTTAAAAACTTCTTTAATCTGAGCATAATGTAACCAATCTCGCACTTTATCCTTTAGTTTCTCCAAACTCTGCAACCTCCAGTTATCTCCATCTTTTTCTATTATTTCCCAATATTTCGGCCATTTGGCCTCCATATTGAGTCTTTTCGGGGCCTTAGCTTCCATTGGTGATAACCACCTTGGGGTCTTATTTTCCAATAAGTCTTTATATTTTGTCCAGACATTGAACACTGCTTTTCTGACAATATGGTTCTTGAAAGCCTTATGGATTTTAACCTTGTCATACCACAAATATGCATGCCATCCAAAAGCATTGTTAAATCCTTCCAAATATAAAACATCAGTGTTTTCAAGAAGCAGCCAGTCCTTCAACCAGCAGAAAGCTGCTGATTCATAGTACAACTTTTAAGTCTGGCAGGGCAAAGCCCCCTCTTTAGCATCAGTTAATATCTTGAACTTAATTCTGGGCTTTTTGCCCTGCCAGACAAATTTAGAGATATCTCTCTGCCACCTCCCAAAACACTCCATTTTATCCACAATCTGTAAAGTTTGAAACAAAAACAGCATTTTTGGCAATACATTCATCTTTATAGCAGCAATACGTCCTGACAAGGAAAGTTTCAATCTTGACCAAACTTCTAGATCCCTTTTAATTTCAGACCAGCATTTTTCATAATTATCCTTAAATAAACTCATGTTCTTCGCTGTTATGTTTACCCCTAGGTATTTTACTTTTTTAACCACGTTTAACTCTGTCTCTTTCTGAAACCTTTCTGATTCTAAAGAAGTCATTTTTCCCCCCAAAACCTTGGTTTTCTGCTTATTAAGTTTAAATCCCGCCACCTGACCAAACTCATAAATCAGTTGCAATACCCTTTTGGTACTTTACTCTGGCTCCTGTAGGGTCAATACTAGGTCATCTGCAAATGCTTTAAGTTTATACTGTTTCGCTCCGACCTGAATTCCTTCCACCAACCGGTCTCCTCTAATCATATTCAAGAGCACTTCCAGGACCGAAATAAATAGCAAAGGGGAAATAGGGCAACCTTGTCGTGTTCCTTTTTCAATTTTGAACTCTTCCGTCACCACATTGTTCACTATTAATTTAGCCTTTTGCTCCGAATAGATTGCCTCTATCCCATTCTCAAACCCCCGCCCCACTCCCATCCCTTCCAAGTTTTTCTTCATAAACTTCCATGAGATATTATCAAAGGCCTTCTCTGCATCTATGAATATCAACACTGCTTTTGTATTGATATTTGTTTGCAAAAGTTCCAAAATGTCAATAATATTCCTTGTATTAGCAAACAAATGTCTACCTGGGAGAAAGCCTGCTTGGTCCTTGTGAATTACTTCATTTAACACTTTTTTGAATCTACTTGCTAAAATGTCTGCAAATATTTTGTAATCCACATTTAGGAGGGAGATGGGGCGGTAGTTCTTAAGTTGTGTCTTTTCAGTTTCTAGTTTGGGTATTAATGTGATGAAAGCTTCTTTCCACGACTCCGGTGCCTTCTTCCCCTCCATAATTTCATTGCAAACCTCCATTAATGGATGTATCAAATAGTCTTTCAATGTCTTGTAATATTTGGAGGTGAGCCCATCTGGCCCTGGAGATTTGCCCAGTTGCATGTTCTGAATGACTTCTTCAATCTCTTGTTGTGTTATTTTATGGTTCAGGATTGTTCTATTTCGCAGAGACAACCTTGGTAAACCATTCTTCCTGCTCCTCCCACAGCTAATCACCTGCCTCAACAGAAACCCTTTGCACAGGGAGAGCAGCTAATCAGCCACAAGAAACACACACAAGAAAACCCTTTTTCTTCAGCCGCTGCCCTGCAAGCTCTTTATATAGCAGATCATTATGCAGATCTGTGTAATTAAATTTTAAAATAAAAATAAATGCTTTACATTTCAAAGACAAATGGCTATTACAGAAGAAGAAAACATTATTGTTCTAATACAGGTTCAGGCTCTCTGCTAAGTGAGTAGTTCAGGTAGGGTTTTCATATGTCCAGATTTTCCCAGACACCACTGCTTTTTCAGGGGTAAAATTTCATTTGCAAAAATGTCTGGGGTTTTTTTAAAAAACAAAAGGAGAGGAGAAAGGCAGCGCCCAAATCAAATATGGTAACCATGAAGTTGCCCCTACAAGAGAAAACTCTGGTTCCCTCTTTTGGGAAGCTTGGCAATGGCTGGCTCACCTCTGGCAGGGTGCAGGTACTCCTAGCAAATCAGCTCCTAAGTACGGCCGTGGGCCCCAAGCAAGCAGTCTGCTTCAGGGCCCCTCCAGGAAACCAGACACACTGTGTTTAATGTATCAAATTGTGGCAGGTCACATGAGGTCCTGGAGAAGGGGTTGAGCAGGACAGTGAGAGGCTGGTGGTGGCTGCAGTGAAGATCCAGTGGAAGGAAGGGGAGAGGAGCAAGGCTGAGGCAGTAGTTCCCTCCGGATTGGACTCCCGATTTCCCCCCTCCTTCCTTCTTTTCCTCCCCTCCCCTTTCCACCACATCATCCAGTTTACATGATCCAGAACCCCTACATTATTCCCTGCCTTTGTTCTGCATGATAGCATGGCGATAATACACCTCTCCTGATTTTTGTGGTGTCTTTTTCTCTTTGTTTGAAATCGTGGGTCTATTCTATGGGTTTTTTTTTATTCTCTTGCATGTGTCCCCTTTTTTGCTCTTCAAAATATGGCAACCCTAATTAAGGAGTTATTCACTATATGTTTGAAAAAATAACCTTTTCTGCAGTGGTGGCACTATCCTTTCTACCTGCATATATTGGAGGGGATCTCTAAAAGGCATATGTAGCCCAGTGTTTCTCATCCTTTTCCTGACCATGGTCCCCTTCCGACTTTGTTTCCTTCCTGTGGCCCCCCTGTCCTACTGCTCGAAAGGTAGCTATTTAAATGTCTTTTTTTTTTTTTTGTAAATAGAACGTTTTATAATTTATACAAAATACAATTACATAAAAATGTATTTCTTGATCAATGTGACCCTTGTGCTTGATGACCAGAAACAAGCCTTTTCACACCTGGTTCTATTGTTGTGAGGGATAACTGAAGATCACCTCTGTCCGTTACGTTAAGGCGATTCCATGTTAGGCTGAGTAAATAATTCACACGACTAAAACCTCATTCTGCCAAATACAGAGTAGGAAATGACATAAAAAACAATTTTGCTTTATCTCAAAGCTGTGTAAACTTTTTAGATATTGTATCCTTTATCCCAAAATGGTGTTTTTCTTGACTGAAATTTACTTTGGCTGCTATGACACTCTGTAGCTCTATGACAGCAGCATTCACAGCAAATGGATCAACTACCCATGCCGGAATATCCATGTCCAGCAGATCATGCAAACAAACTTCCTTATCATTATAAAGTCATATTTTCTTGCCTCTGAAAAATTTCACAACTGAGTCCCACAAAGCAACAAAACGACAGCCAACAGGCTTCTGTATGCAATAATAAGCATGTGAATAATAAGCATGTTCAACAAACTGAGCTTTTCAGAGACATCAAACAGGTAAAATATATCACATTTAACAGAGGTCATATTTTCTTGCCTCTGAAAAATTTCACAACTGAGTCCCACAAAGCAACAAAACGACAGCCAACAGACTTCTGTATGCAATAATAAGCATGTGAAGTCTTTGTCATTGTCCTCACAAAGCTGTCAAAACAGACACTCTGTCTTGCAAATATCTAACATAAGCATTGCTGTGTTATCTGGTAAACACAATTCATCAATTTGCAAAGCAAACTTCTGAACTTTTAACTACGAGACTACAGTCATACCTCGGGTTCAATCAGGTTGAGCGTGTTTGGGTTGCGACACTCAAAAATATTCCAGTGGCTTATCCTACTTGTCTTTATGAGAAGTTTAAAAATGTTTCTGCAACTTACATGGACACATATTCTCATTGGAAAGTGTCATCATACATATCAAATGCATAGCTATTGTGTGGTCTTGTGGTGACAGAATAAATCCGTAGCCAAGATACTTGACTGATACAGATGAAGACTAATTTTACATATGTTTGCAACTACAAAATTGAGATCACTTCTCAGAAATAAAACAGCGTTAGAACATCTGAACAAAGACAAATGAAAAATTATGTCTGGTACCAATAGATCTTTACAATGAGAAGCAACTGAACACAGCAACTGCGAAAGAAATGGTAAACACAGCAGCTTAAAAATACCTGAAGATTACATGCAGTACTCTTGCATACATCAACATGCAGTACCTCCTTTCGCAGCAATACTTACACGAAGAAACAGCACCCCACACACTAACACTGTTGCAGCCACACACCTTGCCCATGACAAATGAGATGCGGGCATCTTGGTGCTTGCAGTGGTGGAAGTGGGAGGGAGAAGGAAGCTGAAGGGACATTGCCGCAGATTCTGCATGGCGATCCATCCACTGGGAAGCATGGTCACTTCTCTGTTCACTCTACTTCTCTGTTTTCTTTTGTTGGTCACTTCTATGTTTTATGTTTTCTTTTATCGGCCCCCTTCTCTGTTTTCTTCACTTCTCACTTCTCTATGTGGCCCCCTAGTCTCATGCTGTGCCCCCCCCCCATTTATGTGATTTTCACCTTGGAATATTCTGGGGGTCCGGTCCTCAGGAGGCCATTTGGCCCCCAGTTGAGAAACACTGATGTAGCCTTTTCTCTAAATGTTAATCCAGTTGATTTGGTTTTCTCCAGGTTCTCAGCATTCAGGCTATTTGTATTCTGATCAGTATTGTAACCTTCTGTGACCTAGCAGAAGAAAAGGGCTCTCATTATGCTTTATGCCAACTTCCCTCAACCTTGGGCCCAGATGTTAGATGCTCAGTAGAGCATGAGGCTCTTAATCTCATGGTCATGGATGGGTTCATGTCCCAGGTTGGGCAAAACATTCCTGCATTGCAGGGGGTTGGACTAGATGGCCCTCATGGTCCCTTCTGACTCTACAGTTTTATGATTCTGTCCCTGACCATTGGTTATGGTGGCTGGGGATGATGGATGTTGTAGGCAAACAACTTCTGGGGACCAACAGTTGGGGAAGGCTACTGTATGCCATGGGGTTGCTCTCGCACACATGCAGGTTGCATAAGCAGGAGGGATGGATTTTTAAAGAAACACCTTCCAGTCAGTCACAGAAGCTTAATTTTGCAATGCTTAACAGTAGCAGTACTGATATATAAATATTTTTAATGTGCTTCGCATTTTTAATTCTATATAGTTCTGTTTAGTTCTGTTTTCAATAGCTCCAGCAGTGTTCTGACTCATTCACAAACTTCTGAAATACAAGTTTCATCAGTGACACCAAATACTGCTACAGTTTTAGCAGGTATTGTTAAATAACATCCAGCACAGGCAAAATGAGCACACATCCAGCACAGGCAATATGCGCACACATAAAACAAATATGCATTATTATGTTTAAGTATTATATATTATTAGCATTATATATTATTAGTACATGTTGAATGTAGTTTTCTTTAACTTGGGAAATTATATGTGAAAATTTCCTGGAAGAATTAATTGCTACAAAGGAGTTTGACCTCTTGCTGACCAGTTGCAGAGCGGTATCATCTTGGGCATTTAATTCCAAGTTCCAACAAAGTAAATTATGCTAAATTTTGTTAAAGCACTTGGACTAGATGATATTGCTGATTTTGTGAAAGGGTTGCTTGTGAGTTCAGAATTAAGCCCATTATAGATGTAATGTTCTGAATCTCTTAAATCATGGTTAAGAGATCAGGAGTGGGCTCATATGACACACACTTCCCTCCCTTCTCCTGCTCCTCCACTGTAAGGCTGACTAAGGTTAGGACTTGTATTGGCACCAACCTTAAGCATAGTTTACATTTAAACAAGATATAGGGTGATACTCAGTGCTAGTCCTACTCATAGTAGACCCATTGAAGTGAATTGACATAACTAGCTTTTGATTAGGACTTAGTTGAATACAGGTGAAACTCGAAAAATTAGAATATCGTGGAAAAGTTCATTTATTTCAATAATTCAACTGAAAAGGTGAAACTAATATATGAGATAGACTCATGACATGCAAAGCGAGATATGTCAAGCCTTTATTTGTTATAATTGTGATGATCATGGCGTACAGCTGATGAAAACCCCAAATTAACAATCTCAGAAAATTAGAATATTAAATGAAATCAACAAAACAAGGATTGCAAATAGAGCAATATTGGACCTCTGAGAAGTAGAAGCATGCATATGTACTCAGTACTTGGTTGGGCCCCTTTTGCATCAATTACTGCCTCAATGCAGTGTGGCATGGATGCTATCAGCCTGTGGCACTTCTAATTTTTTGAGTTTCACCTGTACAACTCATACTGATCAATTCTCTAGTTAAGAAAATGCCCTCAGTCCTATCCATGGTTAAATCTAGTTTGACATAAACTTAACTATGAGGAAGGGTAAGATGCAGGGATTGAATGTACCATCCGGCTCTTATCTATGAAATTCTAAGTGTTACATCTCTCCTGGTCCTTACATGGTGACTCACTAACATTTTACACTGTTGTTCTGTTAACCTTTCATCTTTTGGAATGCTATAGAGGCATTTCCCTACTTGCGTGTGAAGAGCATGTGTTCTCCCGCTGACACACATACCAAAAGGGGGTGAGGCAGGAGTGGAACAGGGGAATCCCCACTCATGCACATCCTGGTGACGTGCAGCGGCCCAAACCAGAACCCCCACATAAGTGGCGATTCTCCTGTACCCTTCAAAGAGATTCTCATCTTAGCAGTGTTTGGTATTTTGAAGATCTTGCAAAGATAAAATACATACAATGATAATTTCTTTTTTTAAAAATTGGTAACATGAACAAACCTACCATTTAATACTATATAACTAAAGGGGGAGGGAAGAGTATCAATACAAAAACAAAGTATCTTGACTTATTTAGTTGTTTAATCAGACATTATAATGTAACAGAAATGTTTCTACACTGCACTTCATCGTTTTTATGCTGAAATTAACTACATTGACTTATTAAAACAGTAAAACAAAAAATTAAAACAAATCTCTTCATATTATGTGTAATCTTCACAAAATAAACAAGAATAAGGTGATTGGTCTGTGCACCAGCTTTATATTACCAGTCATATTAGGTTTTGCACAAATGAGCTAAGAACAATGGACCAACATTGCTAACACTTCTTGCTTCCTTCTAACTGGTTTTGTTTTGTTTTTATAGTGGATGATGTTGGGGAAAAGCTCGACCATATTGGAAACACACAATTAAAAATCAACAGTGAGGTTTCACATGAAAACGTATCTAAAGATGATGGTTTTGGTTCTGAAGTTATTAAAGTTTACATATTTAAAGCTGAAGCTGAGGATGATGTGGAAATAGGTATGTATCCCAGCTTCTGTTATTGCTAGTTTCTAGTGTTTGCAAAAATTATTATTTATTAATTTTATATACCACTCTTCATCCAAAGATCACAAGGAGGTTTACAAAATAACCGTCCAAAATGAAAACACAAAATACCTATCATCATCATAATAAGAACAACAAAAATCAGTAACTCCTGTGTACAAGCACATGTAAAGGGCCATAGATTGTTTAATCAACCAAAGGCCTGATTATAGAAGAATGTATTTGCCTGGTGCCTAAAAATATGTAGTGAAGTAACCAGGCAAGCCTCTCTGGGAAGAGCAGTAATCTAGACCAGGCATAGGCAAACTCGGCCCTCCAGATGTTTTGGGACTACAATTCCCATCATTCCTAGCTAACAGGACCAGTGTTCAGGGATGATGGGAATTGTAGTCCCAAAAAAATCTGGAGGGCCGAGTTTGCCTATGCTTGATCTAAACCCTATCAAGAGCAGGCCACCTCCCATCCATGTGGACTAGGGCACCGCCAACAAACAGTGCCTCAGTCTTACCTGGATGGAGCTTCAGTTTGTTGGCTCTCATCCAGTTCATTCCTGAGGCAAGACAACATTCCAGCACATCCGTTTCCATACCTGAAGGTGTAAAGAAGTAGAGCCGTGTGCCTTCAGCATATTGCTGACAACGTATTCCAAAACTGGATGACCCCACTCAGCAGTTTCATGTAGATGTTAAACAGCATGAGGGATAACATTGAATCCTGAGGAACCCCACATTGAAGGCTTCACAGCTCTCCCCAAGCATCACCCTCTGGAAATGACCATCCAAGTAGGCCTGGGACCACCACAAAGCAGGGCCGCCCATCTGTCCTGCACACACCCAGACCAATGAGGACAAGTGACTGGAATTTTATTTCTTTATTAGCAAAGCACTCAGTTACATCAGCTCCTAAGGTGCAAGGATATGCACACTATTCCACACTAACTAGCTGGCTAGGCAATCTACCTCTCCAGCCAGTTCTCTGTCTTGGACAATTTGAGCAACAGTATAGCCACTCCCCTTCCTGCTTTCTTAAACTTACTAGTTAATGCTGTGCCTGCAAGTACCCAATGGCTTCTCCTGACTGGCAACTCCAGCTGCTCCCATTGCTTTAAGTCTCTCCATAAGTGTGGAGACAGTAGATTGGGGGACAGAGGGGATTCCAAAGGCACAACTGTCTCTGGACCCGTCACAGGCTCTTCAGCTTCTGATACTTCCTCCAGCTCTTTCCCCACCTCCTTTCACTTGGTCTCTGGCCACCTCTAGCTCCACTCCGGCAGCTGCCCCATGGGTGGCACAGAACCCCCACAAATCACTGGCCTCTTCACCTGGATTTTCAACCTCACCTGACTCCTCTGCCCACACATTCCCCCAACTCTCATGCTCCTGCCTGTCCATGACACCAACTCAAGATAGCTGCTCCAGAAGGATACCATGGTTGATGGTATTGAAAAAGGTCAAGGAGAATGAACAGTGACACATTTCTTCCGTCTCTCTCCTGACAGAGGTCATCATACAGGGTGACCAAAGCTGTTTCTGTGGCAAAACTGGGCCTAAGCCCCAATTGAAATGGATCTAGAAAATCAGTTTCCTCCAAGAGTACCTGGATCTGCTCTGCAAACACCCACTCAAAGAAGGGGATGTTGGCAACTGGCTGGTAATTACTTAGATTTTGCGAATCCAGAGCGGGTTTCTTGAGGAGTGGTTGAAGCAGGCAGGGACCATCCACTCTCACAAGGAGGCATTAGTCACCTTCCTGGCACAGCCAAATGTCCCTTCTCTGCTAGTTTCTATCAGCCAAGAGAGGCAAGGATCCAGAGCATAAGTCATCACCCTGACTGATCCAAGCATGCTGTCGATGTCCTCAAACCTTACAACTGAAACTCATGCAACACAACAAGACTAGACAGTGCTCTGGACACCCCTTGAGATTCATCTGCTGTAACAGCAGAGTCAAAGTCCCATCAGATCAAAGCAACTTTATTTTTTAAAAAAATGAATATTTATTAGCATTTTCAAAAAAGGACAACACATATAAAAACAAAAATAAACAAAAAATACAAAAATCTGCCTGGAAAAGCTCTGCCAGATGGCACAATGAGGATGTAAGGGAGGCAGCAAAGTATGCCTTCTTTGTTGTCTTCACTACCACTAAGTAGGCTTGATGATGAGCCCTCCCCAGTGTTTGATTGCATTTCTTTGGCGTTTTCCTCCACTTGTATTTAAGCCATCTCCCAGCTTGGGCTCATTGCTCTGAGCTCTGGAGTATACCGGGGAACCAAACGGGGTCCATGAAGTGGGAGAGCATGCTCAGAGGCGATCAAGTCAATAGCCTGAGCCATTTGGATATTCCACAAGTCAGCGAGGGCTTCAACAGGAGTCATATCAGCATGGAAACCCAAGGCTGTCTGGAAGTCAATTGGATCCATCAGTCTCCAAAGGTAGACTGTCCTCATAGGGCCCTTTCCTCTGCAGAGGGGGGAAAGGTGCTGAAAGCCTAAATCTCAACTGGACGTGATCTGACCATGACAAGGGACTGATGTCAGTATCCCCCACTCTTAGATCTCACTGTTTTCTGAGGAAACAAGGTCTAGAGTGTGGCATTCCACATGCATTGGGCTGATAACATGTTGTGACAGCCCCATGGTCATCATGACAGCCATGAAGTCCTGAGCCACCCCAGAGTCCATTGCCTTGGCATGGATGTTGAAGTCTCCCAAAACGAGCAATCTGGGGGTCCTCAACACTGCTTTTGAGACCAGCTGTGTCAGGGAAACTGCTGGGCAGCAAGGTGTTGTGCTAAACCAGCAGAATCCCTAATCTGTCCTGATTACCCAAAGCCAGGAACAACCACTATTGTTCCCCACGCAACTGGACAGAGAGCCAGGAGAGAGAGAGAATTTCTGTAGACCACAGCAATTCCCACTTCCTGATCCTCAAGTCTGCCCTGACACTGCATTGAGTACCCAGGTGGGCACAGCTGGGTGCAGCCAACTCCGTCCTGCTCACCCACTCAGGTCTCAGTGATACAGACCAGACTCGCCTGCTCATTCATAATCAGATCATGCATAAGGCAGATCTTATTCAGAGCCAACCTGGCATTTAACAGCAGCAGCCGCAGATTTGAGAGCTGTCTGATAAGGAAACCACAATTTCCCCAGTTTGGAGGAGGGGTTGGCATATGGCACAGTTACTAATTGCCTGTGTCATGTGCCCCTTCCTCGGCCTGTGCCACCTCCTACACCATACCTCCCCCTGTCCAGAACTACTATGATTGGGGGCAGGCCCTTGCTCTCCCCAAGTCCCCTCTTCACAGACATGTATTTCTCTTCCTCCTTCCCACACATTAACAGCAACAACAAAGCCAAGCAAAACAAATAAAAAAGTCAAGCATAGAAATAAAAAAACATTTTAAAACACTTACAAACACTTAGGGCAAGGCCGCCTCCCCCCCAAGTCAATGCTGAGGGGTTGGCCCTTGCCCTCCACTGAAGTGGATCCCACCAGGGCTGCTGTCTACATTGTGTAAAATGAATACTTCCTTGAAATGGTCTCCTGTTAAACCTCTTGTATTGTTTTTCATAAGACAATCAAAAACAATTAAATAACATAACAATACTATGAAAGCTGTGTCCGTAGATTCCAGATAGCTTCAGTCAACCCCTGCTTCTTCCTCAGTTATCTCACTCCACTTTCAGAACTAACTTCTCTCCCCACGCCCTTGTAAAGGCTCTTCTAAGTTAGTTCATGCCTGCCATATGCCCTGGCCATGGCAATTTGTCATGCTACTTACAAATTATAATGCTGTCCCATCAAGCTATCTAAACCCTAGTGACTTTTGTTGTCTTCTTATTTCACCAAGCACACAGGAGAGAAATGAAACATCTTGCTGTTTCTTTTAAAATGTTATTAAATGAAAATTAATTATTCTCTTCAAGGTGGAACAGAAATTGTAACAGAGAGTGACTTTCATAATGGGCATTCTGTAGCTGGAGTTCTAGAGCAAGGAGGTGTTGGCAGAGTACAGCGAGAGAAGATGCTTTATATGGCTGTTAAGGATTCCTCTCAGGAGGATGAAGATATTAGTAAGAATTTTATTTTTGTGTTGCTAAGAGAGTAATCTTGTCATTTTTCTCTTCCCCCTACAATTACTATGAAAGTAAATTGATTTTATCCATATATTGATAACTGATCATTTTATACTTCAAACGAGGATAGAGATCCTAACACATCCAATCTCCTCAAGCTATGTGCAAAGCCCATATGGAGAGGTCATAGCAAACCTAGTCATGAGTGTCCTATTGTTTGCACTATATTGCCACATCACAGACTTGTGATCCAGTATGTAGATGGACAGTTGCCTAGCTGCTATTGGTACCACACTTATATCTGTGCAGTGTGTATTATTTATTTTATGTTTAAGTGAATTTCAGTAATGTTACGGCAGCTGGCATTTACATGGGGATGCTGACAATCCCAGAGGCATTTTGTGAATGTCTGAAAATAACTAGATATTTCTCCGTTTGTTAGACTTACGCCCATGAATGTAGATCATCAAAGTAGGTGATTGTCAACATTCACTTTTTCTTATTTATTTATGCCTTTTGGACGTTCTGAAGTGATTTTATGAACTACAGCACTGTCAGGTTTAATGTCAACACGTTACCGTAACATAAAAATAAGACATCCTATACATAGAGCACATATACATAAGCCCTTCATTAATTAATTTTACATTTTTTATTCATAGATTAGCAGTGAAATTCTGTACATGTCTACTCAAAAGACAATGTCTCATTGAGTTCAACAGGGTTTACTCCAAGGTAAGCAGGTAAACACTATTTTAAGGAATAAGCCCCATGGAAGACAGTGAGACTTACATCAGAGTAAACGCACACAGGATTGTACTCGTGATACATAAATGCCAATAATTTCTCACTTGCAAATTTGTATTTTTTCTACAATGTGGTACAGTTTTATTAGTGGGCAGAGCAATCCAAGGTGGGGTGTAGAGTGAAGTGGCAGACAATCTACCTCTTCATGCTGTCCAGGGTGGGAAGTTGAAAAGGAGTAGGTTGTCTGAGAAACAAACCTTGCAGATCTGTGGGTTTTTATTACCCCCCACACCAATTAAAGCCAATGAAGGAATCATTTCACTATTTTCAGCCTGGAATAGTTCATGGGCCTGCTCTTAGGGGCTTTTGAGGCACCCCTGCCCCTTCCAAATGCCTCCAGCCAGAACTACAGGTCAGGATTACACTGCATTTTTATTCAGTATTCAAAATTTGTTTATACCGTTGTACATCTTAATAATATAAAGAAACATCACCAAACCCACTCTTTTGTTAGTGTTTGCTTTTTTAAAAAAATCTGTACTTTTTAAAAACAACAAATTAATGTCTAAGCCATGCACAGATGCATGTTTTGTTCCTGGTTGAAATTTTACTACAGAGACAATGCTTCTAAGTTACTCATGTTCATTAATTTTAATAGGTCTACTCCCAAGTATGACTTAGTTGGTTAGTATTCATAGGCAAGCCACTCATTC
Source organism: Podarcis melisellensis (assembly GCF_964234715.1). Taxonomy (NCBI): domain Eukaryota; kingdom Metazoa; phylum Chordata; class Lepidosauria; order Squamata; family Lacertidae; genus Podarcis; species Podarcis melisellensis. The sequence continues at coordinate 17,375,366 of NC_138535.1, forward strand.
CCTCAATCTGCAAAATTGAAAAAATTATATTACATAGCTGGTGTAAAGATTACTTGGTTACGTATGTAAAGTTATTTGATCACTCCAAATGCTATAGAAATAGGTGTTCTTGTTACATTCTTAGAACTCTATGATGCGGCTATATTATGTTGTGAATAAATTCAAAAGACGACCATATTTAGGTCAATCTTGTGTGCTGAGGAACCATGTTAAACTTGTCACAGCTAATAAATAGCTTTGCAATGCAATTCTAAGCATTTTCATTTAGAAGTAGGTGTAGCCCTTGCCTCACCAACCTCCGAACTGCAGCTTTCTCATGGTATGCACATTGATGCCACTGATGGGAGGCCAGGTGTGGCTGCGCCTCTCCCCGCTGGCTGCTTCTGTTGAGAAGCAACCCCAACCAAGTTAAGTGGGGTTCTTTCCTGGTAGATATGCATGGGTTTGCAGTCTTAGTCATGGGGGTAAACCTTTCAAGACAATTTCATGAATCTGGCATTCAGATTTTGGTTTTTCACACATAGATTGATGTACTCTGGTAGTAGATAACTGTACTGAGTCAAATATGGATTGATTGAGCAAAGATGAAAAGTTGCATGGATAGTGTCATTAATTCCCATACCCTTTAAAACTGAATATAGGTTGTGCTGAAATAGCTGATGAAGTCTACATGGAGGTTATTGTTGGTGAAGAAGAAGCAACATCACTTTCTGACGCACAGCTTGAAGACTCCTGTGTGAATAAAACTTTCGTTCCTGTTGCGTGGGCTGCTGCTTATGGTAGGATGCTAGATTATATCTTAATCTTAATGAGAGTCTCTTCTCCACTCTTGCTTAATTTGCAGTGTTCCCATAGAGTTAATTGCATTGACCAATCTCTTTCTGCCCAAATAATGTTTTGCTATTTTGTGGACATAAGAGAGCAATAAGACATGTTGTACCAAAGAGTATGAATTCATTTTAAAGCAGGGGTCAGCAAACTTGTTCAGCAGGGGGCTGGTCCACTGTCCCTCAGACCTTGTGGGGGGCCGGACTGTATTTTTTTTTTGGGGGGGGGGGGAGAACAATTTTCGCCCGCCCACAAAGAGGCCTGAAGATGCTTCGCTTTACCTGTCCCAGTTGTCATCCCAATAGCTGCAGTTGGGCTTCTCCAGCCAGCCAGGCACCGTGGCGGGGTAGGAGGCTGTGTTGGCCAGCGAAGACAAAAGCAGCAGCCCCGGCTGAGGAGCCACAGATGGAGGTAGGGGAACTGGGGCATCACAAGCTTTTACCCACCACCTGCTGCTGCTGTTGCTGCTGCTGCTTCCCAAGAGGCTCCACAGAGAAGAAGACAGAGCCACCTGCCAACCCACAAGCGGCGGCCACGGCCACCGCAACAACCCGTCTGAACGCCATGGGAGGAATGAAGGAGGGAGGCAGGCAGCGATGAAGAAAGTGTGCGAGGAAGCGGCGCGGAAAAGGGGCGTGGAGAAGAAAGGGAGGGTGGACTGAGGGAGAGGGAGGAGGAGCAGGAGGAAAACGCAGAAGCAGCTGGCACCCGGCGTCACACGCCCCCTTCACAGCGCCACCCTGTTTAGGCGGGTGGGCAGGCGAGCCAACTCCCGCCATTGATGACGCCTGGCGTGGGACAAGATTGCTCTGTCCTCAAGGATAAAAGCGCTGCCATGAGAGGGAGAGGGATGGAGAGGGAAAGAACATGCGCACTGGCAATCCACTCGGCAATTCCCGGACCGTCCGTGGGCTGGATCTAGAAGGCAATTGGGCCTGATCTGGCCCGCGGACCTTAGTTTGTCGACCCATGTTTTAAAGGCTCCAGAATGCTTTCCACCTTTTCCAGTTCGTATATGGGTTGAGATACCTTCAAAATGACGTTTTGTAGTTTAATACTTACTGTTACTAAGGGAGTGCAAAGTCTTGCTCAAAAAATGCGTTTTCAAGCACTTAGTTGTATATTCTGTTTATAATTACAGAAAGTTGCCAGCCCACCTACACTTGGACTCCAAGTACTCCTCCTCTGAGGCAACTCCTGTTCCACCTATTCTCCTTTCCTCAGAAATAGTTGATCTCACCTGATGAAATTAGAAAAGCATTTGAAACAAACCTGCAGAATAAAATAAAAATTATATTTCATTGAAAAAGAACCTCTGCTGCTAGATGGCAAATTCAGTTGTTGTTGCAAGTGTGATCAGGTCATATGCTATCTGACCAGTGTATAAAAGCAGGTGTCTACAAATACCATCACCACAGTTGCCATGGTTATTGTAGAAGAAGCTATTGTATTTTGCCCTTTTGTTCTTTTAACTGTCGGTATTTCCCATTTTAAGCAGACAATATAGGCTGTTGCTGCTGCTGTGCCTTCCATCCTGTCTCATAAGTGGCTGACCAGAAGCACACAGCATAATTTTTAAACTTCCTTTCTACTTCCCTTATTCCATTTAGTTCCTGCTTCCATATATACCCTTATCTGTTCCTTTTCACTGGTATAAAGGCAGGGCTGGCTCAGGATGCTTGGCCACTTGAGGCAAAACTTAAAATGATGCTCTGCTGCCACAGCTCCCCACTGCCACCACATCTGCAGCTGCTGCCACTGTCTGAGCCAGCTGGAGGTGGCCTGAGAGTAAAAGGAGGCTGGAGAGGGGTGGGCAGCGGCAGGCAGTGCATGATGGTGGGAATGGGTAGCATGTTGTGCTCAGTGGAGGTGGCCAACAAGTGCAGGAGGTGGCGAGCAGCACACTCCTTGGAAGCCAGATCTACCATCCTTCCCAGCTGTCTGCAACCTGCTGTTTGAGGTGATGGCCTTACTGTGCCTCTTGGGCAGGCTGTCCCTGATCAAGTGTTATAGTGCAGGGTCGAGAGATGGTTGGCCAAATAATATCTGTGTGTGTGTGTGTGTGTGTGTGTGTGTACACACACACATATATATGGGCAATAGCTCAATGGTAGAGCATATACATTGCTTTTAGAAGGTCTCTGGTTCAATTCACAACATTTCCATTTAGTAAGGTTCTCAGGTAGATGCTGCTGAAAAAGACAATTGTCTAAAATCTTGGCAAGCTACTGTCATCAACAGAACTGGAATAAATGGACAAGAGGTCAGACTCAGTGTAGATCCAATCTCATTCATTCATATGAGGCTTGTTGTTGCTGAATGGCGTGACAGTACTGTTAATGCTGTGACCTCTGCTTATGTGGCAAATGTTATTTTTAAAAATAGTTTCACACAAACATTTAAAGGCTAACCTTTTCCCCTAGGAGATGATAGAAGACTTCCCCGGAGGTATGAAGACTGTCAAACACCAGGTGAGTAGATGAAGACTTGCTTATATGTCTAGTATTGCAAAGCAGTTCTTAACTACATTTAGGCTCCATCAGCAATTTAATAAGAATCAGCACATTAATGTTAGAATAGCAGATAAATTAAATGTAAAAGAAAGCAACATTACAGTATGATATTAATCAGTTATTTGGGTAGGGCTGTCCATAGCTGCAGCCGTTGTTACCGCAGCTGTGACATTACCAAAATAAACCCTCTTCACCTCTGCTTCATTTGGGTGAAAGTCTCTATCAAGAATCTAAAGGAAGCAGGAAGGAATTTGGGAAGGGAAACTAAGTTGGAGCAGAGAGCTGTGTATCAGGTTCTTTGATGGGACAATTTTTGTTCCTTTCTCCCCTATCAGTTCTGGAACCAGTGAATCTTTCATTATAGGAGTGCTTTTGGACATGTTTACTTAAGCGTGTTTACTCAAAAATAAGTCCCACTGAGTTCATTGGGGGTTATTTCAAGTAATGTGCATATGGTTGCAGCCTGAATATACATAGACTCATATATGAGAATCATATTAGCTGACAGCATTTATTTATTTATTTATTTGATTGATTAACTCAAAATATTTTTCCCTGCTCTTCAGCTGACTCCAGAATGGCTTATGTAAAATGAATAGAAACAAAAGCAAATAATTGCTTTCATAGAATTCTAATAGAACATGTGTTATATTAAACAATGTATGTAGCTATTTCCGGCGAGTGCTTCTAGCATCTTATTACGAAGCAGAATCTCATTGTCTCACTCTCAGTGCAAACACAATTGCAGCGGCTGGTTCTTTCGCTAAACAGCTTCAGTTTTCAAAATAAGCTCCTACAAGGAAGCTACTTGCAACATTGTGATGCGTATCTGGTCTTTCATATCAGGACCCAACTTGGATGCAAGATTAGAAAGCAAAAATGGTAATGCAACACAATACCTGCAAATCTGTGATAGCATTAGCACAAACAGACTTCTTAAACAGAAAGCCAAAAAAAGGAGGAGAGGGGAAGCAAGGCAGTGGCAAACAGGTAAAATTACTTTCTTGGCTAGAATTTACCTACTTATCTGTAGCATTTAACATTATTAAATTAGAATAAAAAAGAGTAGTTATTGCCACATTCTTACATCATTAGGAGGGTGGTTTGTTTAAAGAGAAAACTACAATAAAATTTTGTCCAATTTTCTCTTATTTTATTATCTGCACTGTCAGAAGAGTATTTCCTGACTTATTTATACTGCAATTTCATGTAGTATTCATGTAGTAGCTAAGGTCTTGTTACATTAACATAGTAGGAGGGACATGGGTTGGAAATGGCAAAAAGATAATTTATAAGATATTGTTCTTTAGTGTGTTGCATTGTGGGTTTGTACACATAAAACAGCTAGCAGAAATTGTAATTTGAAATCTTTTACCAATCAGCAAGAGGAAAAGAATCCCCACCCAGGTTCATTTTGTTTGCAGAATTTATATAGAAATAAGACTACGAGGTAGTCCTTGTGGTGCATTGTCACCTGCACAGCAGTAGAGAATATTCTCATAATTCAGCCACTTACCATTTACAGTTTTCTGTCTGAAAACAAAAATAAAAAAGTATTGGGGAATAAAAATATCCAAAGAAAATGACTGAATTTTGCAATAGAGGTCCTTTTTTATTCCAGCCAGTGTGAAATACTGGAGTAAAAGTTTTCAAACAAAAACTATCCAGGAAAACTGATATAAGTACAGTACACATACCGTGTATGTGTGTTTCCAAACACCAGGGGGAATAAAATATCCCATGTTTGGAAGCTTTTTGTTCCTGCTAACCTAAAGTGTTGAGGTAAAACTGTCCCATGCCATTTTTCAAACAAAAACTGATTTATGGAAGCCTGACACCATATATGTTTTTGTTTTGGAACTACCCTGAGGTACATTGGAACTTGGCTTGGGATAGTAAATTGTCTCTCAAAGCAATCCATATATAATAGTTGCTTTCTGGTATTGGATGAGGAGTTGTTAGCCAAAATACCATTGACAAGTGTTTTGAACTTGTCACACTAGAAAGTTGCTAAGTTGCTAAACTGAAAAGACTGTAAGAGGAAGGTCTGGCCTTGTATGCCTCTTCTTTGAGGCTGCATAACGATTTGCAGTGTTAGAGTAGAGATTTTGGAGACAGTAAAAAGGAGGCATTCCAATAATGTGCTGAAACTGGATCCATAGAATCCATCCCCCTCCCACTGCACTGACATGTCCCCAGAATTGGGGGGAAACTATGCTAACCCTGTAGCTGGCATTGTTTATTTCCCTCCATTTGGAATACAGTGGAAACTTGGTTGTCAAACACTTTGGAAGTTGAACATTTAGGCTTTTTAACACCGACAACCTGGAAGTGAATGCTTCTGTTTTCTAACGTGCCTCGGAAATCAAATGGCTTCCGAGGCTTGTATCTCCATTTTTTCAATGGATTTTGCCGACCTCCTATTGCGCGTCGGTTGTCTAACGTTTCAGAAGTCGAATGGTCTTCTAGAACGGATTACATTCGGCAACCAAGGTCCCACTGTAAATGGGAAGGTAACTTTTAAAAAGAAATAAAAAATGATAACAGGAAAGGAAAAATTTATAAAAGGCAAAATGCAGCCCTGCCCTCCTCCACACTTTTTGCCCTGCTGGCCTGAGCCTGGTGGGCCATAGGAAAAGTTGTTAATCTGCCTTTAGTTCTCTCTCCACTCCCACTTTTGGATTGCTCTGCTCACTATTTTTTATGATATTGTGTTGTGTTTGACTGAAGTCAGAATTATTCTTTTTCTTGTTACAATTTATTTCATGATATTTTATGTTTATTTAAAACAGCTGTTATAATAGGTCCTGATGGACAGCCCTTAACTGTCTACCCTTGTCATATATGTGGAAAAAAATTTAAATCCAGGGGATTCTTGAAAAGGCATATGAAAAACCACCCAGATCACATGATTAAGAAGAAGTACCAATGCACAGATTGTGATTTTACAACTAACAAGAAAGTAAGCTTTCATAATCATTTGGAAAGCCATAAGCTTATCAACAGAGTTGACAAAACGCACGAATTCACAGAGTACACCAGGCGATACAGTGAAGCAAGCCCACTGAGTTCAAATAAATTGATCTTAAGAGATAAGGAACCTAAATTGCACAAGTGCAAATATTGTGACTATGAGACTGCAGAGCAAGGACTGCTTAATAGACACCTGCTAGCGGTCCACAGCAAGAACTTCCCTCATGTTTGTGTTGAGTGTGGAAAAGGTTTCCGACATCCTTCTGAGCTCAAAAAGCATATGAGGACCCACACAGGGGAGAAGCCTTACCAGTGCCAGCATTGTGTCTTCCGTTGTGCTGATCAGTCCAATCTGAAGACACACATCAAAACCAAGCATGGTACTGACCTGCCCTTTAAGTGTGAACATTGTCCACAGACATTCACAGATGAGAAAGAACTCCAGCAGCACACAGAGTTGTTTCAAGGGCATAAGACTCATCTGTGCCCACATTGTGACCACAAGAGCACCAACTCGAGTGACCTGAAACGACATATAATATCTGTTCACACAAAGGACTTTCCTCACAAATGTGAGGTGTGTGAAAAAGGTTTCCACCGTCCATCAGAGCTCAAAAAGCACAGTGAAACACATAAAGGTAAAAAGATACATCAGTGTAGGCACTGTAACTTTAAGACTTCAGATCCTTTTGTACTTAGTGGACATATCCTCTCAGTTCACACTAAGGACCTGCCTTTCAAATGCAAAAGATGCAAGAAAGGATTTAGGCAACACACTGAACTGAAGAAGCATATGAAGACCCACAGTGGAAGAAAAGTATACCAATGCCAATATTGTGAGTACAGCACTACAGATGCATCAGGCTTCAAGCGGCATGTCATATCAATACACACAAAAGACTATCCGCACAGGTGTGAGTACTGCAAAAAGGGATTCCGTAGACCATCAGAGAAAAAGCAGCATATAATGAGGCATCACAAAGAGGCCTTAATATAATATATGAGCTATAGAAGAAAGCAGTTTAGAAACTGTGACATCATAACTGGGGAACAAAATTCTCATGAACTGTTTCTCCTCTTTTCAAAGTTTGATATTAAATCATAACTTTACACTATTTGTATTATAAGTCTTTTAAATTATTAGGGTTTGACAGGGGATCTCATAGCTCTATGATAGTTGCTCATCAGAACCTAAAGAACACTGTAAAATGCAAAGAGATGAACGTTTGAATAGATGTAGAAAGAGACTGAATGTATTCTGTTTCAAGTATTATACATAACTAAGCTAAAGAAAATATTTTAAGTCAATTATCTTAGCTCTTTACCAACAATGCAATTTAAATCCTTAATGAAAATCAGGGATGGAGTTCTTTAAAAATGTATGTTAAGGCAAATCTAACATTATGCATTTTTTGAACAGTGACACTATATAGAAGTCAGTACTTTGTCATTACATTTTTAAATTGTGCTGGGAAATAGTATTCAGGAATTAAGTCAAATTTTGAGATCTGTCTTTTTTCATTTTTAAAGCAAACACACATTTCATCAGGAAACATTGTTTCTGTTATTTATTTAAGTTCAATGAGCAATATTTAAATGTTTCCCCAGAACTGCTAGCCCATTTTATTGTAGGATGTGATGTTAAAAATACAACATTGTTTTTGAGCTCAAAAGGTATTGTTTGGTGCTAAGGTTAAAGATGTGTATGTATATAATTTCCCTTCTTACGTGAAAAATGCAGTCGAATGTTCAGTATGGCACATATAACAAAAAGTACCTTTTGGCCAACATAATTATTATAAAATTATTGTTATTATTTTAAAAAAGGAAAACAAATAGATAGATGCGGCTTTTGGTGCTAAGGTTTCACACTTCCTTTTTTTGCTTCCTTATTATATTCCCTAAAAAATAATAAACAAAATGAATATCAATACTGCAGTAGTTAGAAATACCTAGAGAATTTTATGGGGCAATGTTCCTGGCAAGGTAGGACTACTGTGGTGTTTTCGTGCTAATAAAAAATGTTTCAGTATAGAAATGAAAGTTGCACCTTTTAATCAATTCATGTGAAACATATAACATATTATAAACATGCATTTTCAATCTGTAATAAAGTTATATATGCAGTAGTTAACCAGGACATTATGCTACCGCTGGAATTTGGAGGTGGATCTTCAGTTTACAGTGTATACATTTGAAATATGCATCCCTTTAAACAATGCTTTGTGTTAGCATGGTGCAAATCAAAATGGCGCTTAGTATAACAAGCTGGTCTAGGACAATTTAATAACTAAAAACTTCATAAATGTTATGCATATAATGTGTACTTTTAAAAAACTTTTTAAAGTTGCTTCATGTTTTTACACAGCTGTTCACATGATAAATTGTAACTTTACTTCATGCTACTATTTTATGGCTTTGTGTTTCAGAAAATATTCATACTTGGTTTTTCCATCAGATGAGAATCCGTTCCTTGAGAACCAATTTCTTTTATATTTCTAAACTTCAGAAAGTTAAGTTTGGGAAACCTTAGAAAACTACTTGTGTTTTATGTGGCTGTAAAAAAATGATGTACACTCTGTAAAATAAGATTGTCACTGTTATGCAAGATTATTATTACTCATTGTAATGAGCATACAATAAAATCCATCTCTTGCACTTCAGGCATGCATTGCTCACTCATCATTTATTTCATAATTTAATTGTTTGATAGCCTGGTCATTATTTTTGAGAACTTACTGTAAATTGCAATCACAGTAAGTAAAGAGGAGAAATAATAGTGTATTTAATTTTTCTCAGTTAAATGCGCAGAAATTTAACTTCCATTTAGAGAAAAAGGTTTGTAGAATGTTTTTTTCCATTTAACTGGTCATGTGTGATTTCAGCTTTTCCTTCTTCTGTGTTCTATTCAGTGAACCAATATTAGTCATTTGCAGTAGTTCAATGAGAGTTGTAACAGTAACATTTAAAGTAGACAAAAAGTAAATGTAGTCTGGTTTGAAATTCATTTTAAGCTTCAGGAGATTTAGCATCTACTTACAGTGTGGGGCACGTATAGTACAGGACCTTAGTTTCCTATTCTGTGGTCCAATCCCCTAGCTGCATATGGTGTGAATGGTGGTGCTTTAATGCTTCTGGGTGAGCAGGTAGCAGGTAGTGGTTGAGATGCTGCCCTAATTCCAGTGGTGGTGGGCAGGCAAGGGCACAGTTGTAGTGGTGGAGGCTGAACAACATTGGGGGTGGAGGCTTAGTTGCTTGGTCTCAATTACTTGTTCCAGCTCTTTCACTCCACCATAAGTTATTGGTAGAATATCTGCTGAGCCCCCTGGTCTGGTGCTGCTGTTGCTGAATGCCAGATCAGTCCATACTCATCCATGACTTGATTGTGGGTGAGCAGGTTGATCTGCCTTGCATTACCGAGACTTCGGTGAGAAGACTGGGTGGGCCTGACTTTACCCAGCTGTGCCCACCTGGGTTTTCAGTACTGTACCAGGCTAGGCAAGACGTTTGAGGCAGGTGTTGAGATAAACTTAGAGCAGGGCTTCCCAAACTTGGGTCTCCAGCTGTTTTTGGACTACAACTCCAATAATAAAAATAAAAACAACAACTTTTATTTATATCCCACCCTCCCCGGCCAAAGTCGGGCTCATCATCAGATATATAACATTAGTATAAAATCAAACAATAATTAAATTACCTCCTAAAAACAGGTCAAAATCAAACTAAAGTCTAATTAGATGGCTTTCTGCAGGGTTGGGAACAATAAGTGCTCATTGGCCCAGCTGTTTACGCTGATCTTATATGGGCCTGTGAGAATGCTGGGAGGCCTCTTTCATATTAGTTCTTATACAAAAAGAAAAAAGTCAGGCTGAGCCCTGACCAAAGGCCTGGTGGAACAATTTTGTCTTGCAGGCCCTGCGGAAAGATGTCAAATCCCGCAAGGCCCTGATCTCTTGTGGCAGAGCATTCTACCAGGCTGAGGCCAAGGCCGAAAAGGCCCTGGCCCTGGTCGAGTCCAGCCTAATCTCTCTGAGGCCCAGGATCTCCAAGATGTTATTATTTGCAGACCATAAGGTCCTCCGTGGGGCGTACCAGGAGAGGCGGTCCCGTAGGTACGAGGGTCCTAGGCTGTATAAGGCTTTAAAGGTTAAAACCAGCACCTTAAACTGGATCCTGTATTCCACCGGTATAGCACTGGATGAATGTGAACGGTATTCTGCACCCGGTGAAGTTTCTGGGTCAGTTTCGAGGGCAGCCCCACGTAGAGTGAGTTACAATAATCAAGCCTGGAGGTGACCGTCGCATGGATCACAGTGGAGAGATCAGGGCGAGAGAGGTAAGGGACCAACTGCTTAGCATGACAGAGATGGAAAAATGCTGCCTTTGTTGTAGCTACAACCTGCGCCTCCATAGAAAGGGAGGCGTCAAGGATTACACCCAAACTCTTGACAGAAGGTGCTGGCACTAATTGCGCCCTCGCAAGAGATGGGAGTTGGCCCTCCAACCCCATATCGTCCCGACCCAGCATACTTCAACCCCAACCTCTGTCTTTGAAGGATTTAGCTTCAACTGGCTCGCACGCAGCCCTCCAGCCACAGCTTCCAAACACCTGACCAGTGTGTCTGGGGCAGTCAGGTTGGCCATCCATCAGCAGATAAGAGTTAGGTGTCATCAGCATACTGATGGCAGCCCAGACTAAAGCTCCGGACAAGCTTGGCGAGGGGACGCATAAAGATGTTAAAAAAATTCAACTCTACTGCTGTTGGCCATCCAAAAGCAACAAAACACGTTTGGACCCGCCCAAAGATGCCACTGGCATGGGCCCACACAAATCTGCATGGACTAGCTCAAAGGCTTGCTAGTCTTTTGACTGGATCTGGGATATGAGCATGTGGTTACCTTGGATTGCTTGCAGGCTCTGCAGTCTAGGAACTTGTCATATCCCTTAAACTTGCACCCCTCAGTACACTCTGGGGCCTTCTTGATATATGACCAACCTGTATGCGCAAATCTGCGGTGCCAGAGATGAAAACAATCATTGTGTGGTGGCACGTTTGCGCACTGCACCTGTGTTACCTCAGGGGGGTCATCAACAGCAATAGGCATCTCAACCACAAACAGCCTATTTTTGCACTCAACACTGTGCAGCTTCTTCCCATCCCTGGAAAAAGAACACATGTTATTTGCAAACGTTACACTGAAACCATCAGCGACAAGAGCAGACACGGATAAAAGACAGTTGGCAATTTCTGGAACCACAAAAGCCTGGACCTCATGGTCTAGGAAAGAACAACATAACATGCCAGACTCAGTTAAAGGTCTTTTGCTCCCATCAGCCAGCGACACAAAATGTCCACTTTTCACAGACTTGCAGTTCCAAAGAAGCCCACTTGATGGCACTAGGGTATGAGTCGCTCCAGTATCGACGACAAAAGAGAGACTAGCTGGTTGTTTAGATTCCTCCAGGGTTGCCATGGATGCAGCTAGGTGGAAAAGAGATGTTTTCTCCTTGCCTTTCTCACTCCGGCCTTTGGCTCTCCCACTCCGCTGTGCCTGAGAACCGTCTCGAGAACCGTCTCTTATCTGCTTCCCCTGCATTCCTTTCCGGCCGTCCTTGGAGTCTTGGGCCTCTAGTGGACAGTTTCTCACGAGGTGTGACGTCGACTCACAGCGAAAACAACTCTTGGAGACTTTGGCTTTTACAGAGCTCTCACAGCTTCTGCTGCCTGCACCCCCACTCCTGGGTGCACAGCTTCCAGAGGAACAGCCTGCAACTGTTTTCCTCTCAGCTCTCTGCCTCTCTCCCTGTCCATCACACAGATGTGTTGAAGCGTAGAAACAGCTTCCAGGAACGTTGCTTTCAGCCCTCACTAGGCTCACGGCCCCCTTTCGGTCTTTGGCTCCCACTGTGGCTTCACACGCCCTCTGCAGTGCCTGCCAAGCAACCCAGGCTTCCTTAATTCCCTCAAGGTGAGGCAAAAGCCAAGCGTCCACGCTTGTTCTTAGCATGCTCAGCACAAGCACACTCTGCTCCCTTTCCAGAGCTGCAGCCACGTCTGCCTCAGTAGCTCTCAGCAGCCTGAGGGGGTTGCATGCAAGACCAGAGCTGTTCTCCCAACAGCCAGTAATACATTCGGTGCAACCAGTCCTCCCAGTTGCTGCCATTCAGCCTCTCAAAAGGCACATTGAAAGACTCGTGCTTGCGGTTGAGCCATCTTCCCCCGGGGCTATAAGCTTACTCACGCTTCTGCTGGCCGGTCCTTCGAATATGCTATCTGCAGCAAGCTCTGCTTTCACCAGTGAAATCAGGACTGCCTCATCCCCAGGCAGGATTTCAGAACTGGCCTTTTCCTTGTGTTCCCTTCTCACACCCGGCAAAATAAACGAAGCCTCCCATAACCTGTTGGATTATCTGCCTGTCCAGTGCGTTTCCTCTGTGCCAAAACTGTCCGTTTTCTCTGCGCAAGCTACTGTGCGCCTCTCCTGCGCACAGCCTATGTGGAAAAACGACCTAAGGCAGTTTTGCAGAGTAGCAGCAGTTGCTTCCGTGTGAGAATGAGAAAGGAAAGAAAGTCCAGACACTGTTCTATCTCTAACAGTGTTTATTTACAAGCAAAAACAACAAACAGTTCCATTGGAACTTGGTCACATCTTGCTCTCTCTCGCTCTCGGAGCAAAGTGAAACTAACTTTCACAGACAAAGAACTTAACAGCTTCCGTTCCGAAGCTCCTTCCCAGATACAGGACATTCAGGAGGTTAACCCTTAACCACCACACTCCACAATACAAATTAATGATGTCACCCAGGGGGGCCCACACCTCATGTGGACACACTCTAATCAACCAGGATGGGCACGGGTCTGTAGAGTTGATTTATTGCCCAGATAAGCCTGGCGTCCGGCCCGCTTCCAATGCTGCACCAGGCCTCTGCATTCCAAAGCTCTGAGCAAAAGCAGAGTTTAGCAGCGTCCAGAGAAAGCTGCTGTCTTCCGTGCTTCAGTGTGCACAAAGCAGAGTCTCACACAGAGATACTAAGAAACTAAAAGCAGTTTATTTACAGCAAAGCTATCCATTGTCTAACACAGCATGCAGCATCGTGAGACACGTCTGCTCCACGTAAAAGCGAAAGCAGAATAGAACAAAGGACTGAGATTCTCGGAAGTGATGCAGGGTCTCTCCCCGCCCCACAGTAGGCAGGATGTACACTCTGAGCTGATTAACCCTGTAAGCTCAGGTTCTCTTCACAGGGTCAACAGGACAAGTGGTGGGCTTTCCAGCTTGGAGGAGTCTGTCCACATCGGCTGTGAGTATCCAATCGAAGTGGTCCAATACTGGACCCGAAGACAGTTGAGGGGGATCCAGTTCCGTTATTGTACAAGTTGGCAGGGAGGTCACGGCAGAGCAACAAGACTTTCTCCGTGAAAAAGGTTGCAAATGCCTCACAGCTGTGTGTCAAATTCATATTTAAATTTGGCCGTCCCTTTAGGGACGTTAGAGACCCAATTATACTAAAAAGTTGCGCTGGGCGAGAGCTAGCGGATGCAATGGAGGCTGAGAAGTAAGACTTCTTAGCAGCCTTCACTGCCATCTCATAGGCTTTCATAAGCGTTCTATTTTTTAAAAAAATAATATTTATTGAAGTTTCAACAAAATTACAAAAATAAAAGAAAATGAAACAAAAAATACAAAATACAGAAAAATAAAAACAATTAAAAACAAAGCAATTTTTCCATATCTTATCTTTCATTTACTTGTTTCCTTGACCTCCTCACACCTCCCTTTTTTGTATTCTAGTTCAGTTAGTTAATTCAGCAAATCCTTTCCATCTTTGTTTTTATCTTTAGTAAAAGGCGAAAGATTTATACGATCTGAAGAGAAACCAGAGTATATAAAAAAGAACCAGAGATAAAAAAGAAAGATGGCGTCATCGTTAGTAGTAGCGTCGACTTGAACTCCGCATCAGTTGATGCTGTTTTTATTATTTTTATCAGTTTCTACTAGCTTTTTTATCAGTTTTTATTAGCTTTTATCAGCCTCAGTTCTTTATTTTTGTTAGTTGGCAGCTATTAATTTACAAAGCTTAGGTCAAGGGCCTGAGTTACAGAAAGTCTAGAAAGCCCTAATTAGCTCCAGCCCAGCAGGAGTGGAGATTAGACGCCCTATCGTGGGTAGACGCCGAGCTTCCTGATTTACAGCAGAAGCTGCTCTGATTTACAGCGGCTCTATCCCTGGAAAATGCCTAGGAAAAAGAAACGACCGGCCTCATCTCCAGAAGGGAGCCCACAGAAGAGCAAGCAGAGCAAAATGGATGATTTTGTAAAAGCACAGAACTCAGAACCTACCACACCAAACAGAACTCATTCCCAGGTAGGTGGGGATGCTTTATTGGGCGGAGATCACCCAGGGGAGAATGCTGAGATGAGCGCTCATGAATTATCCCATGAACTACCATCTGAGGGGGCACCGCTCTATGCAGAAATACTCGCGGACCACTGTCTGCTGACTGCAAGAACAGTGGAGGAAATTAACATCAAATTACAAAAGGTAACGTCTCTCCTGGCGGAGTTGGTGCTCCTGACAGCCAAAAATAGCCAACTCAGTACTAAAGAGACCGACCATAGCGTTGCCCTCCCTCTAGACCATCATGTACAGGGGTGCAACCGGCCTAGACTTGATAACCAAGAGACTACAAATGCTAAAAACAACAAAAGCGAAAGTAGGGACCTGATCCTACAAAGTACTCAAGTAGCTCTGGATATATATCCTTTTAATGGTATCCTGCCTTACTGGAAATCAATCGACAGTGTGAAGAGAAACTTTAAGCTTTTACTAAATATCCATTGCAACACTCTGATCGCGATAAACTTGCTTTGCACGGACCCCCAGCACACTAGACTCATGCTGACATTTTCTGACTCAGCTACCCCTAAAATGCTACTGAAATATAGGGCCATTTTACAGGACTATAATATTGTTTTGAGGCGTGTTTTTAAAGACACAGAACGAAAACAACTACTGCCAAACTTGTCATATAGCCGGACCAACTCCAAGCAATCAGCACCCTCTCTGCCGAAGGGCTTTCGCCACAGGGCCATGATTCATTCGGAAGGGCCGTCAAAGATGAATATGTGCGGTGAACCCAGCTGCAACACTCACTTGGAGAGGAAAACATCAGACCAAAAAGGTCAAACGCACAAAGAACGCCAGCCCAATCTAGATAATTCAAAGATAGGACTCTCCATTACACCTTTGGCAGATCCAGAATTTCACCACCCTCTATCCCAACTGGAATCTGATCAGCCAATGCCAAGTGACGACCCTCCCAAGGGAAATGGGACACATAGAAAGCCAGAGACAGATTTAATTATCTTTGACGAAGACCCCCCGATGGCACCAGCAATCCAAATAACACCGTCGATGCCGGGAAATCGGGAAAATGCTGCAAATCAACCCCGAGAACAACAACACCGTGCATACCCTAAGAACGGTTGCATCATTACCGAACCAGTGGGAGAGCTGATAACAATTTCCCCACCACAATGAAGCCAAGCCAGTTATGGAACGAGCAGCTTTAACATTATCTCATGGAACATAGCGGGTTGGGCTAACAAACTTGGGGACGAGCCATTTCGTGAATATATAATGGGTTTTGACATAATAATGCTGCAGGAAACTTGGGCAACTGATAACATAGTTCTTGACGGTTACGACGTCTATGAAATCAAGGCCTTGGAAGGGGACGCTTGGAAGGGGACGACTGAGGGGGGGCCTAGTAACTCTGGTTTCCACTCAATTGACGTCACAAGTTATTGAGTGCTCAGTTTTCGAGCAGCTGGCACTGGGGATCACCTTGCATATGGAATCCAAGAGTATTATTTTTGTTTCAGTGTATATTCCACCATATACAGTGCAAACACAGATAGAGAGCACGTGGCGTAAAATCCATAGTTTCCTTTATTCCCTACAAATTAGGTACCCTGGCTCGCCATTTTACCTAATGGGAGATATGAATGCCAGAATAGGCTCAAATGATGATAGCCTGGAAATAAAATTCCCAATATTAAGAGATCTAAAGGAAAATAGCGCCCTCTTGCTAAACCCACCCCCACGTAGACATTCGAAAGATTGCCAAATCAACTATGCTGGATTCTGCCTGGCTTTTTTACAAATAAGTCTGGATCTGATCATTGCTAATGGGGCATTCCCCGGGGACAGAGAAGGCGAGTACACATTCATAAATTCAAATGGGGCCAGCACAGTAGACTACTGTCTCACTAACAGACAGGCCTTCGAATCAATTAAAAAATTCACAATAGATAATAGGACTGAAAGTGACCACTTACCTCTTATCATCTCCATTACCGGCCAAAATTCAATTCAGCACTCTCACATAGAACATGAGGACATAGACAAAGCAAATGATCCAGCATTGCGTAGGAAAAAATGGACACCTGAGATAGCAATTGCAGTTGAGAATAGATTGAATTCACAAACTGCAATTAAGTTAAGATCAATTATAATAAACAATTTATCAATAGACTCCTCCCTGACAGCTTATGAAAATCTCATTGAGTCCTTGCAGGATGTGGTCTCGGTTAACATAAACTCAGCCGGCAAGCCACGCACTGCGAAAGGGCGCAGTTGGTTTGACCAAGAGTGCCACACAAAGAAGGAAGCCCTAAGGAACGCCTATTTGGCCTATAGAAACGCTGGATCAAGCTACTTACCTCAATCTTATTTCAAAATCAAAAAAGAGTACAAAGCCCTTTTGGCCTCAAAAAAAAGGCAGTCCGAACAAAATTCCTGGTCCCTACTATTGAATGCCTCACTAAACAATGAAACTAAACTCTTTTGGCAACTGGTCTCCGACTCAATGAGAAATAGCTCCTCAGCCCCCAGCTGTGTCATTCCAGCTCAGGTTTGGGAGAACCACTTCAGAAATATATTTATGGAAAATCCAAACCTCCCTTCCAGTTTACAGGAGGATGACAGGGTACAATTGTCACTGCTCCCTAATTGGAGGCCGGTAACTGTGGAGGAAGTCCATACATTAATTGGGAAGCTGAAGAGCGGAAAGGCTCCGGGGAAAGACTTTATCCCAGCTGAGGTGATTACATCAAACCAGCACTGGTGGGCCCCGCTTCTGGCAGCACTCTTTACGGTAGTAAATAACTCTGGTAAGGTACCATATAGCTGGAAACATGCTATAGTAGTCCCAATCTTTAAGAGAGGCCACCCAAATGTACCTTCCAATTATAGGCCTATTAGCCTGCTCTCAATAATTGGGAAACTATATGCCCATTTCCTCAGTAGCAAATTGACAACTTTTCTAAATGAACATAATATACTATCTGAAGCCCAGGCAGCTTTCCGTGAGAATCATTCAACAACAGACCACTGTCTAATGCTGTCCTTCCTAGCTGAGAAGTATACCAGACACCTACAGGGTAAACTCTTCGTGGCCTTTATGGACCTGAAATCAGCATTTGACTCCATCCCCAGATCCCAGCTATGGTCCAAATTGAGTCTGATCTTGCAGGACAAACGACTTCTCTTTCTTATAAAAGCCCTGTACAATGGAACCAAACTGCAGGTCCGATGCGGTCGACAGGGACAGCTATCGAACAGCATCGAGATGACTAGGGGGGTGAGACAGGGTTGTATTTTGGCCCCCACATTGTTCTGCCTATTCCTAAATGACCTAGAAGAGAACTTAATGGACCCAGATGGACACATTCCAAAAATAGGAATGAGAAGGACCCCTTTGTTGTTGTATGCTGATGACGCAGCCATCATCTCGCGTTCCAGGCCGGGCTTGAATTATCTGTTGAGGAAATTTTCTGATTACTGTTCTGGAAATGGTTTATCCATTAATTATGAAAAATCTAAAATCTTAGTCTTCGAAAGAAGATTCTCCCAGTCTAAATGGGTGCTGGATGGCCATAACCTCGAACAGGTAAAATACTTCAGTTACCTAGGGCTCACATTCCATCATACAAGATCTTGGAAGCACCATTGGCAAACCTCCCTTCAAAAGGCGGAGATTACAAAGCTAGCCATACATAAATTCTTCTTCACAAAGGGCAGCAAATATGTTCCAGCAGCCTTAAGGGTTTTCAACGCAAAGCCCATTTCCCAACTCCTGTATGCAGCAAATGTCTGGCATAATGGGGACCTGCCAAAGCTAGATGGCTTTCAGGCAAAATTTATACGATCTCTGCTGCAGGTACCTAACTGCGTCCCCAACTCCGTACTTCTGTTGGAAGCTGGTGAATGCCCAATTTCAGCTAGAGCATGGTGGGCTGCCCTAAGACATTGGCTCAGGATTTCAGTGTTTAATCTAGGGAAGGGTCTGTACCAACATATCACCAATGAGGAATTTGTCAGCAAATGGCAGAAAACCATGGCTAAAAAAGCCACCTCTATTGGTCTGTCTCCCCCCCAACTGTATTACCTGGGCTATGAAGACGCCCAAAAGGCTTTAAAGCAAAGATTATGGGACAATGCACACAGTGACTTGCGATCTCGGTCACACGCAGTCTGTAGTCCACTGGCAGCAGGAGTTCAATATGGGTATGTCTTTGAGTTAACACCTTACATCAAAAACCTGACAGTACCTAACTATCGAAGCCTTTTCACCAAGGCCAGACTGAATGTCTTCCCCTCTGCAGTGCTGGATGGTAGGTTGAGAGGAGTTCCCTACCAGGACAGACTTTGCTCGTGTGCTCAAGACATCGAGTCCATAAATCATATTTTGTTACTGTCAGAGCCACCCGTTTGGTCCCAGCTCACAAGAGACCCAACTCCGATCCGGTTTATTTACAGAAAGTCTTTATTGAAGATCATGGTTGCGTTTACATTCCATCTTTGTGACTCTACGTCTGTAACGTTAGACCGCTGAAGTCCCCTCTGAATCTGTCCCGCCGAGGCACCAATTTAAGAGGCTAGTCCTGGACCACCTCTTCCTCTCCTTCCTTTTCCGCAGGGTCTTTCTGCCCCCCTGGGTTCCCCCTCGTCGGGACTCGCCCGAGGCTGAATCCTCTGACGCCTCTGCCCCCCTCCTTCTCGCTTTGGGGCCGGGCTCCTCCCCAGGGCTCTCCTCACTTCCGCGCGCCTCTACATTTGAACTTGGCGCGCGTACGTTGCTCCTGACCTTTCTCTCGACCGCTACACTGCTCCCGGTGCTGCTCTCCACCCCTTCCGGCTGAGCGCCCTGCTCCGATCTCCTTCCCCTGTCTCTTTCTTGCTCTGCTCCCTCTGACACACTGGTAACTCCACCCCCTTCACTCCGTTCCGGCTGAGAAGCCGGCTCCTGTCTCCAACTCCCACTGGGGCTTCTCCCTTCGCTCCCCTGCTCCTCACTGCTTCCCCCTTGTCCCCCCTTTGGTCTGACCAGGGGGGCCCGCTTTTGGGAGTCCTCTGACTCACTGGTCAGACTCATGGACGACCTTTGGGCATCGTCATCCTCCTCCTCATCTCTCTGGGATTCTTCCCCCTCGCTCTCTGTCTCCTCCCCCATCTGCTCTTCTCTCCCTGAAACCCTGACATCCATCCCCCCCTCGAAGCCCCCCCTTCCCCCCTCCCGCTCGCCGGGGGCCGGTTGTGGAAACTGCGGCTCTTCGGGGGTAGGCTCAGGATACGGGTCGTCTACGTCAATGTTCTCTGCTGGCAGTTCTGTGTATGTGTGTTCGAACTCGGGTTCTTCACCCAAAGGCTTCTCAGTCTCTTCTTCCATTGCTACTTCCTCTGGTGCTGCCCGCCAAGGACCCATCATCCACCTCTTACTCCATTCCTCCTCTGGTTGCTCCTCCCACCAATAAGGGGTTTCCGTGTCCACCCCCGAGCACGATCCCCTGGGCGGGCTTGATTCTGGTGTTCTTTCCTCGGGGGAAGAGAAACCCCTGAACGTGCTATCTGACAATGTGGGTGTGAAAAGCCAGTCATCAAAGTACTCAGCTGGCATGGGTCTATGTGCGAAAAGTGCATGGAACTCTTCTTTCAAAAGGGGTTCGTCTAACGCGTAGCCCGGCACCCAACTATTGGCAGTGGCTGGGGTGCCCTCCCTGGCGAGAAAGTATTCAACCCCCTCCTCCCCCCATCTCGAGTCCAGTATCTCTGTGGGATTCTTCTTCTGCGATGCAATGACTGCAGCTGTGAGTTCGGTAACTTGATTCCTCAGCGTAAGCAGCTGTTCCTCCGCGCTCATGGCTGCTCCCGTTGGTGAGCTTTGCAAAAAAAAATATTTTGCGTTCTTTGGAGGGGACTTACTGTCAGAGCCACCCGTTTGGTCCCAGCTCACAAGAGACCCAACTCCGATCCGGTTTATTTACAGAAAGTCTTTATTGAAGATCATGGTTGCGTTTACATTCCATCTTTGTGACTCTACGTCTGTAACGTTAGACCGCTGAAGTCCCCTCTGAATCTGTCCCGCCGAGGCACCAATTTAAGAGGCTAGTCCTGGACCACCTCTTCCTCTCCTTCCTTTTCCGCAGGGTCTTTCTGCCCCCCTGGGTTCCCCCTCGTCGGGACTCGCCCGAGGCTGAATCCTCTGACGCCTCTGCCCCCCTCCTTCTCGCTTTGGGGCCGGGCTCCTCCCCAGGGCTCTCCTCACTTCCGCGCGCCTCTACATTTGAACTTGGCGCGCGTACGTTGCTCCTGACCTTTCTCTCGACCGCTACACTGCTCCCGGTGCTGCTCTCCACCCCTTCCGGCTGAGCGCCCTGCTCCGATCTCCTTCCCCTGTCTCTTTCTTGCTCTGCTCCCTCTGACACACTGGTAACTCCACCCCCTTCACTCCGTTCCGGCTGAGAAGCCGGCTCCTGTCTCCAACTCCCACTGGGGCTTCTCCCTTCGCTCCCCTGCTCCTCACTGCTTCCCCCTTGTCCCCCCTTTGGTCTGACCAGGGGGGCCCGCTTTTGGGAGTCCTCTGACTCACTGGTCAGACTCATGGACGACCTTTGGGCATCGTCATCCTCCTCCTCATCTCTCTGGGATTCTTCCCCCTCGCTCTCTGTCTCCTCCCCCATCTGCTCTTCTCTCCCTGAAACCCTGACAGTTACATTGTGCGAAGTATGAGCAGGCCAGGGCTGAACTGATACTACCCTTGCTGGTGTCTTTCCCGGGAAAGTCAGAGGCTCACTATGTCAGGTTCCTACTGGAAGACCGGACAAAAGCTAGAACTTCGGCAGTGGCAAAGTTTTTATCGGTGGTTGAAAGAACAAATGAGCCCTATATTCCAAACAAAGCGCTTGATTAACCTGGAGGTAGGCTGTATGAACTCTGTATTGATTTGTAATGTTTTGTTGGTCTCTGGACCGTAATAAAGATGGTTGTTGTTGTTTTTATCTTAATAATTGATCTTAATATATTGTAACTTTACATTCTCACCTGTTAACAATCCATTTTTACATACTCCTTTGTAACATTACTGCTAAAACCACATGACTTCATTCCAACATCCTTCTAACATTCCTTAATTTTACAATGTTTCTGCAGATAATCTTTAAATTTCTTCCAATCTTCTTCCACCGACTCTTCTCCCTGGTCTCGGATTCTGCCAGTCATTTCCGCCAGTTCCATGTAGTCCATCAACTTCATCTGCCATTCTTCCCGGGTGGGTAGATCTTGTGTCTTCCAATACTTTGCGATAAGTATTATTGCTGCTGTTGTTGCATACATAAAGAAAGTTCTGTCCTTCTTTGGCACCAATTGGCCGACCATGCCCAGGAGAAAGGCCTTAATCCTTGGGCACGTCCACCAAAGGTGAAAGAATGTACCTTCAGTCTCTTTACATTTCCAGCATTTATTATCAGGCAAATGATATATTTTTGCAAGCTTGACTGGTGCCATGTACCACCTGTATATCATTTTCATAATATTCTCTCTTAAGGCATTACATGCCGTAAACTTCATACCTGTGGTCCATAACTGTTTCCAGTCAGCCAACATAATATTGTGTCCAACATCTTGTGCCCATTTAATCATAGCAGATTTCACCGTTTCATCCTGCGTATTCCATTTCAGCAGCTGGTTATACATCCTTGACAAGGTCTTATTTTTGGGATCTAACAGTTCTGTTTCCAATTTTGATTTTTCCATCTGGAAGCCAATTTTCTTGTCCAAATTGTATGCCTCCATTATTTGATAATAATGAAGCCAATCTCGCACTTTGTTTTTTAGTTTTTCAAAGCTCTGCAGTTTTAATTTATCTCCCTCTTCTTCCAAAATTTCCCAATATTTCGGCCATTTGGCCTCCATATTGAGCTTTTTCTGAGCCTTCGCTTCCATCGGTGACAACCACCTTGGGGTTTTATTTTCAAGTAGGTCCTTATATCTTGTCCAGACATTAAACAATGCTTTCCTGACAATATGGTTTTTAAATGCTTTATGTGCTTTAACCTTATGTGTCAGGGAACTGCCATCGGAGAGTCAGGTGGTGGAAGGGCTCCAGGAGGCTAGGAGACCTTCGGATGCGGAGGAAGGAACCAGTAGGGGGAGAGGGAGAGTTCCTGCAGAAACTCAATCGGAGGAATGGCTCCAAGATGTTTCCCGTGAGAACAGCGGGGAGGGCTCAGGACCTCCGCTGGGGACGCCCACTCCGCGCAGGAAACTGTCACGCAGAGAATCCAGAAGGAGAGTTTCTGTCAAGGAACTCTTATGTTGGCGTAAATTCCGGAAGCGCCCACTGACGGATTCTGCCAGCGATTGAGGTAGCCATGCACCCATGGCTCCGCGGACTGGGAGAGTTTAGGAACTGATGGCAAAGCTTGGAGGGCTTAAACGCTTACGCACGAGCAGCCCCCTTTTCCCATTACATTATCATACCACAAATATGCATGCCACCCAAATACATTATTAAATACATTCTTAAGCTGTGTCTTCTCGGACTCTGTTTTCGGTATAAGTGTAATATAAGCTTCCTTCCACGACTCTGGTGCTTTTTTCCCTTCCAAAATTTCATTACAGACTTTCTTTAATGGTTGTATTATCCATTCTTTCAAGGATCTATAATATCTTGAAGTTAAACCATCCGGCCCTGGAGATTTACCCAATTGCATATTCTGAATGGCACCTTCTACCTCCTTTTCGGTTATTTTATAATTCAGCATTAGCTTATTTTCTTGAGAGATTTTTTGTAGTCCATTTATTTTCAAAAATCGATCTATGTCAATTTCTTTCTGTGTCTCTTGTGTATATAATTGTTTAAAGTACCTCTGGAAGCATTTTCTAATCTCCACTGGATTCTGTATATTCTTTCCTTCCACTTCCAAGTTTGTAATAGTATTGAGTTTTTGTCTTTTTTTCATTTGCCAAGCCAGCAATTTCCCACCTTTATTAGCCAATTCAAATGTCTTTTGTCTCATCTGTTTAATTTTCCATTCTATTTCCTGGTTCATCATTTTCATATATTGTACTTGATGTAGTTTTATTTCTCTCAAAATCTCCTGCGACTTTGGTTTCGCTCTCAATTTCTTCTCACCATCCTTTATTTTCTCCAAAATTTTGTCTTTTTTCTCATTTTGAGCTCTCTTCTTTATTGCATTCTGTTGTATCAAAAATCCTCTCATAACCGCTTTGCTTGCGTCCCAGGTTACTCTTTTTTCAACAGTAGTATTCATATTTATTTCAAAATAATCTCTCAAGGTTTTTTGGGCCTTCTTGGTCACTTTTTCGTTCCTAAACAAGGTGTCGTTCATCCTCCATCTAAAGGAACCAATTGGTGTTAGTTTCATCTCCATCTTGACAGCATTATGGTCGGAGCAAGTTTTAGGACAAATTTCCACTTTTCTTGTCTTCGGAGCCAGCCCTCTAGTTACCCAAATTTGGTCAATTATTGTCCATGTCATTTTGGCTTCAGAGAAGAAAGTTCTCTCTCTGCCCAAGGGGTTCTTTATTCTCCAAATGTCAACTAAGTCCATATTGTCAGTCATGTCAAAAAAGGTTTTTGGTAGTCTGCCATCCTTAGTAACTACCTGTCTCTGTGCCTTGTCCATATTTGTAGATACCACTCCGTTCATATCCCCCATCACGATCATATTGTAATCCAAATAGTCCATCAGAGTCTCATGCAACTTCTTAAAAAATTCTGATTTTCCCTCATTTGGTGCATAAACACCTACTATCAAGAATTTCTCTCCTTGTAGTTGAATTTCAATTGCCACAAATCTTCCTTGGTCATCTTTAAATATGAATTTCGGTGATAGGCTCTCCTTTGCATAAATTACTACTCCTCTTTTTTTAACTTTGTCTGATGAAATAAATTTTTGGCCCAGTCTTTTATTGCTCAATACTTTCCTATGCAGCCTTATCACATGTGTTTCCTGTAGGCAAATCAAGTCCAATTGTTCCTTTTTTAATAAATGAAAGACTCTTCGCCTTTTTTGAGGGGAATTGAGTCCATTAACATTCCAGCTTAGTAGTTGCAGTGCCATGATGCCTCTGATTTTCCTCCAACCGCACCAAGTGCTTGCTCTTGTTCTGCCGGAGGTGTTAATGTCACTTTCTCTGGACAGTCCAGTCCGAAGGATAGTCTTGCTATGTCCAGTATTCCGCTTTTAGGTGATCCTCTGTCCAATGCTTTTTGTTCTGGTCCTCTGTCTGGTGATTTTCTGTCCAATGCTCCTGGCTCTTTTCCAGATTCTTTCTGCAGGTCTTCTCCGTAGTCTTTCAGAAATTTTTCTTTATCCTCTACTGATCTTATTTTTATCTTTCTTCCTTTAAAACTAAAGGATAGGCCTTGGGGAAATTCCCACCTGAAGATGATTCTGTTCCTTCTCAGCAGGACAACCAAATCTCCATAATTGGACCTAAGGTCCAAAAGGTGTTTCGGGATATCTTTAAATATTTCCACTCTTGACTGCTGTATTTCCAAGGTCTTCTGGAAGTGCAAACCCAAAATTTTGTCTCTCTCCTCTTTATTTCGGAGGGTAATCAAACAGTCTCTCACCCTGTTCTTCTTCCCCCCTCTTCCAAGTCTAAAAGCACTCACGATTTTAAATTCTTCTTGATCCAAGTCCAAATCCCAAAAATCTGCAAATTCCTGCGTGAGAAAGTCTATCAAACTGTCCTTCTCTAATTCAGGCACGGCTCTGATCCTCAAGTTCATTTGTTTCTCCTTGAGTTCAATCATAGAAATTTCGACCTATGGTCCTCAAGTTGCCTCTGTAGGTCTGGAACACTCTTTGTTTCCAATTGTGTTATCTTAACTTCCTTAGCTTCCTCTGCGGTCTGTCGAATCAAAGTAGATTCCTGTAACAATTTCTCAATAGTTTCTGTATTAGTATTCACCTTTTGTCCCAAGTTATTAATACTTATTGTATTTTGGTCAATTTTAGTTGATGCAGCATCCACTTTCTTACTTAACTTTTCCAATGATTCATTTATCTTACCTAATGCAAGTGCTAAAGCTTCTTCTGATGACATACCTCTTGACTTAGATTGTGTAGGTACAGCCGCAGATGAAGCAGAAGGGCCAGATGCTGATGCTCTTTGCTGCCAAGATTTCCCAGACCTCGTTTTGTCTTGGAGCGACAAATCTACTTTTTCTTTCCCATCTGCCATAACACTTCAACGGAAAGTCCAAGGTCAATCCCACGGCCACACAGTTTATTTTTGAAGTGGAAAATTTCCCCTCCAATTGTTGTAACAATTTCAGAAACTTCCTTTAGGGGGACACAATTGCAGTCTGTACTTATTGTGTTACAAAATAACACCTTTTAAACCCCCAACTCAAGCAGAAAAAAAGAAAGAAGTCAGTTTCAATTTTCAGTTACTTTCCAGTTACTTTCCCTTCTTTCTAAGATCAGGAGAGGACAGCCAAAAACAATGTATCTCTCTTGCAGAGCTAGCTGTCAAAAAGTAATCCATTCACAGGCAGTGCGCATTTCACAATATGGCAGTCTTATTGTCCATTGGCAGCCCGTTCCCAGGTTTTGAACGGTAGATTTTAATTTCCTTCCCTCTCTCTTGCAGATACATGTAATCCAAACATCGCCCCCCTCTTCTCCTGCAACCAAGGGGGGTTTCACTTATTTTTGATGTTGGAATTTTAGTCCTTTCCGATCGGCTTTCCAAGACATTAGCTTGCAGCCTCTTTGCTTTAGTCTATTTACAAAAGCGGAAGGCGGACTTCCTGTTTATGCCTCCCCGCTTCGGTGCCAAATTAGATCTTTTTTCTTCCCTTTTTCCAATTTATCCTACTCACGGGTAGTTGCTTTTGAAGTCGAATTGTCACAGGAAAAAGTCAGCGCTCTCCGGTAACGGCTGTGCGGCTTCGCTCTGTGGAAGAAGCAGTTGACTCACAACACCGCGCCACACGCCCCACTTCACTCCGGAGCCCATAGTCGGGTTTCCCCATGAATTGGGGGGGGCGCAAAGGGTGCCCGTCGAGTCCCATGCTCACAGGCTTCACCCGCCTGTGATTTTTGAAGGGTCTTCGCCTTCGCCGTGGCGGTTCAGACCCGATTTCCACAGAGCGGGTCCCTCCGAATCAGAGGGATTCCGCCATTACCGCTATTGAGTCTGTTATGCGAACTGCCAATACACTGCAGCTTCCATAAGCGTGCTAATGCCTCTTTGTATCAGTCGCTGTGATGTTCGGGCTGGAGAAAGCTTTTGAAGCTCCCAAACAACCGACCAGGAGGGAGAGAACATGCCAGTTGGGCATGTGTCTATCGGAGTCCTTCATGTGAGTAGGATGTGTCGGGAATTCAAGCCCATATCAGCAGAAACTGGCAACAATCCCAGGCACCCGGCTTGATTCCCTGTTGACCTCCCTGGCTGCATTCCCCAGCAAGCGCAGGCTAGGTCTCGATCGGCGATTCTTCTCAAACGTGAGAAGAACACCCCTCCTCTTTCCTGCCCCACCCTGGCAGGGGAAAGAGATAGACAGAAACGTATTTACATGCCTTTATTTCTGTCTTTGCGGCGTTACAAAAAACATGACTGCTCTCTTCAAACTCCAGCAGTGTTGTGACAAACACTTCCTGCACTTCCTGGACAGGAATAAACGGAAGAGCTCATATTACACTCTGAGCTAATTCCAGTGCTTCACACTGTGAATTGACTGTCCCTCTGTTTCCCACGGGCAGTCCCAACATTCCCATCATGTTTACTTTTCAAGCTAGGACTTTGCAGCAGCATTGCTTCAATATCGTAACAGGATGATCCTAACACTGACTTCCTTCCTTCCATGCCATTCTAGCTCTGCCCCCTTCCACCGAGCCAAAGTGCATTGGTTCAACAGCTTCTCCTTGACTACGTGTGCTGCTGACCCCCTGCTCCGGCAGCTTAGGAGTGTGGACCCCAACCCCCAATCCCCAATAGTCCTCCTGCCCCCCTCTTTTCCAGCTTCCATTGCTCCTGCTGTAAGCTGAGCTATAGGAAGGCTCAGACTATCTCGTCCAGCAACTGCATGGGTTGCATCTTCACCATCTCATCTAGGACTGACGGGTTCAATCCTGTGTGATACATGGCAGCAAGCGGCCCTGTGTTCAGTCCCCAGCCAACTCTTTGCACTAGCAAATTGAAAGCAGTCCAATAAGAGGCCACCAAGCCACTTCCTTGTCGGAAGTTCAATAGTTGCTGTTCCGTGGCCACATGCTCCAGCGGGCTCTTGAACATGGAATCCATCAGCTCCCAGAATTCCCCCAGGTTTCCTAGAGCGCTGTGTTGGCCCTCCATCAGCATAATGACCCAGTCCTTCGCTAGCCCCTCCAGCCAACTGATCAAAACTACGATGCGATGCTTACCAGAGCTGAATTCAGCTGATCTTATGTCCAAGATGTATCTGGCTTCAGTTTTAAAGGCTGCATAGTGTTTTGTGTCTCCATTGTATTTAGCAGGGTGCACCCCAAGCCCCTTGCTGGCTCTGAGGCTCCTTTCATTTTCTGAGCTCAACTTCTGTCCATTTAACGCTCCTGCTAAAACGTCTACCTGAGATTTGAGCTGCCGTGTGTAGCTTCGCAACTCTAATATGGGGTCTGAGGACTCTCCTGTCCCTCCCTCTGCTCCTCCAGCTGCATTTCCCATGTCCAGTACTTGCCCATCCATCACGTTCTTGTCCTCCAGCATGAGAGATAACTTGAGACTCAGCTATCTGTAATGGTTGGGTCTCTCCCACAGAAGTGAGACAACTCTGGCAGTAAACAACTCAGGTTTATTTCTCAAACACACAAATCACTCTGGAGCTCAGTCACTCAGTGTCTGCTTCCAAATTAGCTGTTGCCGAGTCTGAGTTCCACCCCTTCCTCTTCCCACATTTAAAGCCCCACTTTCACTTCCTTTTCTGTTCACACCTCTCATTAATTCTTGCGTGCCTATGTGTCATGGGATGGGCTATTTCCAGTGGCCCTCCCTCTGAGTCCGAGCTTAAACTGTCAGTCTGTGTCTTCTCCCTTGAACGCCCCCCTTCCTTCTCCTTGTTCTTGGAGCTCAGGCATCTACTGCAACTAGGCTGCTCCTCCCTAGTTCTGCATTCCTGCCTAATTACCTCCTCCTGTCTCTCCACACTCTCCTCCTCTGTCAGCAATGGGACGCAGCTGACACCTCTGGTTAATAGAGATTTGGAAAAGGTTTCAGCTCCAATTAGAAAATCATTATGTAGTGAGGAATTCCTCTTGATCCTCAACAGTTGTTCATACGGTAAATTGTCCTTAAAATGCTTAGGATGAAAGGAAGAGTAATGAAGTAAAGAATTACAATTAGTGGGTTTATGGAAAGGTTTCACAAGTAAGTACCCGTCCTGTTTTACCACCTCCACATCTAAGAATTTGCAGGAATTAGTGCTATGTTGTCCTGAAAAAGACAGGGAAGGGTGTTTGGAATTAATCCAAGTAGAAAACTGTAAAAAGTAATGTTCATTACTGAACAGAAAAAAACCAGATCATCTATAATAGTGCAGCAAAGACTTAGAATATGGATTGTTAGTCAAAATATGAGTTTTTTTTCAAATGAGATCATAAAAATATTGGCCACCAAAGGAGCTAAAGGTGAGCTCAAGGCCACACCTTGGGACTGAAAATAGAATTGATCTAAAAAACGAAAATAATTATTTTCAAAAACGATATCCAATAAGTCTAATAGGAATTCAGAGGGGCGTGCAGGTCCTGTCTAGATTCCCACAATTGTAGAATGATGTGGCATACTTCTTCCAGAGGAATTTTTGTGTACTAAAACCGTAGCGTCTGATACTTGTAACCGTTCAACTTGTCGAATGAAATGTGCTGTGTCTTCAATGTATGCCAGAGAGTCCTTGGCATGAGGTTTGAAAAAAAGAATCTAAATATTTTGCAATGTGTTCCAGGATGGATCCAGAGCCCGAAACTATCGGTCTACCTGGGGGAGAATGTTGGGAGTCATTCTGCACAGAAACATGTTTGTACCTTTAAGAACAGTTTTTGTGAGCTCTGGGCTAATTGGTTGCAGCTGGCTGTGGCTACAAAAGGAGAGAAGCTGCAGTTTGAACTCTGCCTGCAGGATAAACACCCAGAAGCTTTGCTGTTTGTTGTTTTGTAATAAAGTCCTTATTTAAGTTGGTTTTACACCGGTCTCATGGTGTCACAGTCTTCTGTCATCTGCCACCAGTGGAAAATCCCCCTCTAACAGGTTATGGGCCCAGTCCTGAGTGGGCAGAGACAGAGTGTGAAAAGAACCCAGAGACTGGAAGTGACTCAGCGTTTCTCAAGCAGCTGGCTGTGTGAAGGCGTCGGCAGGGAGTGTCTGTTTGAGACCAGGAGCAAAACAATTCTTCAAGCCACGTGTGAGTAAAGACTGAGTGGAAAGCTGAAAGCTGGGTGGAGCCATGGCTGGACTTGGACCTGGAGCTCAAGGGGGAGCTTCATGTTTTCCAGTAGAGAATCTGGGAGAGTCCAATTATATGTCATGGAGTTTACAGGTGCAGGCATTTTTAA
This sequence comes from Podarcis melisellensis, assembly GCF_964234715.1. Classification (NCBI taxonomy): domain Eukaryota; kingdom Metazoa; phylum Chordata; class Lepidosauria; order Squamata; family Lacertidae; genus Podarcis; species Podarcis melisellensis. The sequence goes on from NC_138535.1 coordinate 17,405,589, forward strand.
AGAAAGAACAATGTTGGACTGTTAATTGTTAACCCTCCTGTAAAAGATGAGGATGAAGAAGTAGATGAAGCAGACCAAAGGCTGGAGGACAAAGCCTATGCCAATTTAATTTTGAGTTTAGAGAAGTCTCAGTTATCTCATGTGTGAGACCTTGAAACAGCAAGTGAGATTTGAAAAGCACTGAGAGCGATACACATTAGAGAAACTGCTGGCAGCAAAATTACTCTAATGAGAGCTCTGTACCGAGCCAGACTAAGTGAGGGTGAATGTGTTTCAAAACACCTTCAAACAATGTGTGATTTATTTTCATAGTTGAATGAACTTGGGGAACATTTTTCTGAGCAGAGAAAGGTTTATATTGTGCTGTCTTCACCTCCTGAGTCATGGGATAATTCAGTGATGACTCTGGAGGCAATTCCAGAAAGCCAATTAACAACGCAAGGTAAAACATCTTTTGGACCTTAGATCCACCTACACTGAGTTAGTAAGTTTGCTGAGGAGCAACTCAATTGTCTTTAGGTGGGAATTTCCCCAAGGCTTATCTTTTACATTCAGAGGGAAGAAGGTGAAAATTAAAACACCCGAGGATAAAGAAAAATTTTTGAGTGCCTACGGAGAGGACCTTCAGAAAGGGATTGAGAGACCTTCAGGGTCTGGACCATCGCCTGCACCTATACCTACACCTTCGGGGTCTGAAGATCAGGAGAAAAAGACACCACCAGCAGAGGAATAACAGATTTGTCCAGGATGTCTCTGCAACTTCTGAGTTGGAACATCAATGGCGCCAACTCTCCGGAAAAAAGGAGAAGAATATTTCATGTATTGAAAAAAGAACAATTGGACATTATTTGCTTGCAAGAAACACATGTGACTAGGCTCCACAGAAAAGTGTTAATAAACAAAAGATTAGGCCAAGAATTTATCTCTTCGGACCAAGTTAAGAAAAGAGGAGTGGTGATATATGCAAAGGAGAGCCTGTCACCAAAATTTTTATTTAAAGATGAGCAAGGAAGAATTCTGGCAATTGAGATACAAAACCAAGGAGAAAAGTTTTTGACATTAGGAATCTATGCACCAAATGAGGGGAAATCGGAATTTTATAAGAAGCTGCATGAGATAATGCTGGACTATCTGAACTATGACAACATCATTATGATGGGAGATATGAATGGGGTGGCATCAACCAACATGGACAAGTCATATAGCCAAAACGTGACAAAAGATGGCAGACTACCTAAAACATTTTTTGAACTGACTGACAATATGGACTTGATTGAAATTCTGCCACTCGATCAGAGGAATGTGCCACAGCGCAGGCACCGACAGATATTCCTTGGCGACCTCCCCGCTGCTACACTGCTGATAAGCAGCCGAGGTCTCGGCGATTCTTCTCAGATGTGTGAGAGGAACACACCGTTCATCTCTCTCCCCTTTGGTGTCCCCCAGGGAGGGGAAAGAAGCAGACAGAAATCTATTTACATCTTTTATTCCTGTCTTTTATATCAGTACAGAGAAAACATGTCTGCACTCCATAGCAGTTAGAATAGACTCCACCCATGTACTTCCAGTACGGGTCATCTGACACACACACTGAGCTAACATCCGGTGCTCAGTACAGAATGGACTGCCCCTTTGTTCCCATGGCAACAGTCACAAACATCCTGTCTGGCTTTCCAGCCACAAGCAGCTGCCTTAGCTGCTAGAGCCTTTGCTTGCAGCAGCTTTGGTGCTTTACAATAACATACTCCCCTAAAGTATCAATGCGTGCTGCGAGCAAAGCGTCATCCAGAGAAGAAAACAAACAGTTGTTATACTTATAACACTCCCCTGTTGTTTCAGTTCCACCCTTGGAACTACCCGCCACTGGTTTTACCAATGTACCTCTCTGGTTGTGTGACTTCCAAGGAATGAGTGCTTCTGCATTACCTTGGTTAGGAACTCTATGTTGTGCCTTTGTCTCTGACTCAGACACAGCTTCAATTTGTACTTTGTCGTTTACAACAGCAACACATGCAATAGCTAGGTTTGCAAACTCCTTTGAATAACTCTTTGGTGGTACACCCTTCGTTGCTCTCTCAGACCTACGTAAGAGTTGCTGCTCTTCTCTGCTTTCTGGTTCAGCCTCTGAACTCTCTGGAGAACCAGTACTAAGCTTAATCAGTGGTTCATCCTCCTTTTCTGAGGGTCTAGTCATTATGTGAGATTTCCTCTCAATGACTGTGACAACTGAGCTGTCTGAGCTATCGCTGTCATCATCAGTACTACTGAATTCAATAAGATTAAACTCATCATCATCATCATCATCAGAATCATCTCCAGTGGGAAATGTGTGAACAATCACTCTCTCCTGTTCAGGAGCAATCTCTAGAAATTTTGTGAGAATCACCTGACCAGATTCAGACAAAATTACTCTGTAGAGACCCTTTTCATAACCCACAAAAATGCCTCTGGCATTCTTTACCCCATCTGGAGTTTCTGTTCTCACATGAGACCCAAAAACCTTGAAATGGGCAACTGAAGGTTTTCTATGGAACAGTTTCTCAAACGGAGAACTTCCCAATTCATTTGAAACCTTCCTCAACCACGTGTAAGTGAATGACATCAGCGATTCAGCCCAGTACTCATGTGGCAGATGTGAACTTAACAATTGCGCCTCCATTCCCTTTTGCAATTCTTTGTTCACCCTAACACAAACACATCTTTTCCAAGCTTCTTCGGAGCTAGCAATTTTGTGTCTTATACCTTTCTTCTTCAGGAACCTCTGGAAATCCTGTGAAAGAAATAGTGGCATCTCATCTGTATAAAGACAAGCAATATTAGCATCATGCATATTTTTAACCTTGTCAGAAAACTCTTTAAACCTTTCTAAGGCTTCTTTTGGTTTCTGCAAAAGATAAATCCAGACATAATTTGTGAAAGAATCCACACACACAAGGTAATATTTTGCATTGCCTCTAGATGGTGCTAGAGGACCAATCACATCAGCATACACCCGCTGAAATGCTCTGTCGACCCTCGAGGTCACCTTCTTGGTGTTCTCCTTGGTCAGACCTGCAAAAGAGATCACGTTAGAATCACAAGAATTACATTCCATGTAATCACTTTGATCAAAAGTCAACAAATACAGTCCATCCTTCTCTTTGGCAGAAAGATACAACTCTCCATCTTTGTAGATCTCGCAGTTCTCATCATCATAGGACAGTTTTAGTCCTTTCTTAGCAATCTGCGAAGCGCTGAGCAGATTGAACTTCAATTCTGGAACCAAATAAACATTGCTTATAGTCAAGTTCAGACTTTTAAGATACACAGTCCCAATTCCGGTGGCTTCCAGCTCCTGACCGTTGGCTTGTTGTACAGCGAAGCTTTGCTTCTTAAATGTCGAAAATAGTCCTCTGTGTCCTGTCATGTGAACCGTGGCTCCAGTGTCTATGACAAAGAAATTCCCCGCTTCTGGTGTGGCTTTTAGCGACATCAAAGCCTTTGCAGTCTTTGCCTTTGGCTTGGTATGACTTTTGTCTGACGCCTCAGACTTTGTGGAGCTTCCCTTGGCTCCTTTGTGCTGACGCGGCTTCCTACAGCTCTGCTGAAGATGCCCAGTCTGTCCACAATTGTTGCATCGGACAACGTTGAATGCCACAGCATTTTCTCCAGTAGCAACAGCAGTGGGGGTGTCAGAACTCCGTTCTTGTCTCCCCCTGTCCTTGACCTCCAGGGCAGCAAGTCTGTCATGTTCATTCAGAACCACGGCAAAGACCCTCTCCGAAGTTAACTGAGCCGCCGGTAGCGAACCAAGCTGACTGGCAACGGATTTGTAAGTCCGATTCAGGCTGTTTATCACCATGAAGCAAAACACTTCCTCCTGCAAACGGAAATTACGTTCCACCATCTGTTGCCGCAGATATTTCATTTCCGTCAGGTGCGCTTGAACATCTCCATCAGGCGCTAGCCTTAGATTGGTCAGCTTCTCAAAATACAGCAACGCTGAAGAACCTGCATCTCTCTGATGTGTCCTTCTCAGCGTGTCCCAAACATCTTTCGCGTGCTCTAAATCCTGTATATGGATAAGCTGCGAGTCTGACACACAGGATTATAGTCGTTCTGGCCTTCACATCCTGTGACTCCCAAGCACGTGTTGGTGCTGCAGGGATGGGGTTCTCAATCACCTCAAACAGTCTCTGATTCTGCAACAGGGCCTTCATCTTTATAGACCAAGATGCATAATTGTCATTGGTCAAAAGGGGTGGATTAGGCAGCGCTCCCCCTTTCTTAGCATCCATTTTGAGTCCTTGCATTAACTCTCAAACACAAGCCTCTAAAATCCAAAAGCTGGTTTGTTTACACTCTTGTGCACCTGGCAGCTCTGAACGCTGGCTGCGTTGGAAAGTCCAAGAGCTCTTTAGACTCTGTAGCCAAAACATTCCATTGTAACTTTCACTTCTCCTCTCTGAGACACAGCCTTCACTGAAGGGCGTTGCTTAGCAACAGTGCAGTCCTTCCCTTGGACAGGAAACCACAAGAATGTCTGGAATGCAGTTGGAGCTGTTTCTCCCAAACTCTGCTCCCCGTGAACCAGAGAATAACTCAATCTGCGTTCACTCTCTTAAGCCCGAAAATCTCATACCTTGGGCTCCTGAGGCTTGGCTGTCAGCTTCTTCTGGTCAGCTTCTGGCTGCAGAAGATCAGCTTTTCACTTCAGGCTTCCATGGAGCGATGAAAACAGTAGCTCTGCCACTCTTTGTTGCAGACTCCCATGGATCGAAGAAACCAGCAACCGGCAACTGCTACCACTGTTGTTCAGGACCATCCTCTGCTGCCACTGTTGGAATTCTGCCACTCGATCAGAGGAATGTGCCACAGCGCAGGCACCGGCAGATATTCCTTGGCGACCTCCCCGCTGCTACACTGCTGATAAGCAGCCGAGGTCTCGGCGATTCTTCTCAGATGTGTGAGAGGAACACACCGTTCATCTCTCTCCCCTTTGGTGTCCCCCAGGGAGGGGAAAGAAGCAGACAGAAATCTATTTACATCTTTTATTCCTGTCTTTTATATCAGTACAGAGAAAACATGTCTGCACTCCATAGCAGTTAGAATAGACTCCACCCATGTACTTCCAGTACGGGTCATCTGACACACACACTGAGCTAACATCCGGTGCTCAGTACAGAATGGACTGCTCCTTTGTTCCCATGGCAACAGTCACAAACATCCTGTCTGGCTTTCCAGCCACAAGCAGCTGCCTTAGCTGCTAGAGCCTTTGCTTGCAGCAGCTTTGGTGCATTACAATAACAATTTGGAGGACAAAGGAACCCCCTGGGAAGAGAAGGAACATTCTTTTCTGAAGCCCAACTGACATGGACAAGAATCGACCAAATATGGATAACTAGAGGTCTGGCACCCAAGACAAGAAAAGTGGAAATCTGCCCAAAGACCTGCTCCGACCATAATGCCGTAAAGATGGATATGAGACTAACTCCAACCGGCTCCTTCAGATGGAAGATGAATGACAATTTGTTTAGAGATCAGGAGATTACTAAAAAGGCCCAAAAAGCTTTGAAGGACTATTTTGAGATAAACTTGAACACTACGGTGGAAAAAAGAATCATCTGGGACGCAAGTAAAGCGGTTATGAGGGGGTTTCTGATACAACAGAACACCATAAAGAAAAGAGCACAGAATGAGAAAAAAGACAAGATCCTGGAGAAAATTAAAGAATGTGAGAAGAAGTTAAGATCGAGACCGAAGTCAAAGGAGATTTTGAGAGAAATTAAACTTTATCAAGCACAATATTCTAAATTGATAAATCAGTAAGTGGAGTGGAAAGTTAAGCTAATGAAACAAAGATAATTTGAATCGGCAAATAAATGTGGAAAACTGTTAGCATGGCAGTTGAAAAAGAGACAAAAACTAAATACGGTCACAAATCTAGAGATTGAAGGAAGAAATATTCAGAATCCAGTGGAGATCAGAAAGTGTTTCCAGAAATACTTCAAACAACTATACACTCAAGGGCCGCAAAATGAGGTTGAGATAGAACAATTTTTGATAAAGAATGGTCTACCAAAGCTGTCTCAAGAAAATAGAACAATCCTGAATTATAAAATAACACAACAAGAGATTGAAGAAGCCATTCAGAATATGCAACTGGGCAAGTCTCCAGGGCCAGATGGGCTTACCTCCAAATATTATAAGACATTGAAAGACTTCCTGATACATCCATTAATGGAGGTTTGCAATGAAATTATGGAGGGGAAGAAGGCACCGGAGTCGTGGAAAGAAGCTTTCATCACATTGATACCTAAACTAGAAACTGAAAAGACACAACTCAAGAACTACCGCCCCATCTCCCTCCTAAATGTGGATTATAAAATATTTGCAGACATTTTAGCAAGCAGGTTTAAAAAAGTTTTAAATGAAGTAATTCATAAGGACCAGGCAGGCTTTTTCCCAGGTAGACATTTGTTTGCTAACACAAGGAACATTATTGACATTTTGGAACTTTTGCAAACAAATATTAATACAAAAGCAGTGTTAATATTTATAGATGCGGAGAAGGCCTTTGATAATATTTCATGGAAGTTTATGAAGAAAAACTTGGAAGGGATGGGAGTGGGACGGGGATTTGAGAATGGGATAGATGCAATTTATTCAGAACAAAAGGCTAAATTGATAGTGAACAATGTGGTGACGGAAGAGTTCAAAATTGAAAAAGGAACACGACAAGGTTGCCCTATCTCTCCTTTGTTATTCATTTCGGTCCTGGAGGTGCTCTTGAACATGCTAAAGAAAGAGGGGGCTTTGCCCTGCCAGACTTAAAGTTGTACTATGAATCAGCAGCTTTCTGCTGGTTGAAAGATTGGCTGCTTCTTGAAAACACTGATGTTTTGGATTTGGAAGGTTTTAACAATGCTTATGGATGGCATGCATATTTGTGGTATGACAAGGTTAAAAGTCACAAGGCTTTCAAGAACCATATTGTCAGGAAAGCAGTGTTTAATGTCTGGACAAAATATAAAGACTTATTGGAAAATAAGACCCCAAGGTGGTTATCACCAATGGAAGCTAAGGCCCGGAAAAGACTCAATATGGAGGCCAAATGGCCGAAATATTGGGAAATACTAGAAAAAGATGGAGATAATTGGAGGCTGCAGAGTTTGGAGAAACTAAAAGATAAAGTGCGAGATTGGTTACATTATGCTCAGATCAAAGAGGTTTTTAAGTTGGATAAAAAGATAGGATTCCAGGTGGAAAAATCAAAGTTGGAAACGGAATTGCTAGAACCTAAGACTAAGGTACTTTCAAGAATGTATAATTTGCTGTTAAAATGGAATACACAAGATGAAACGGTCAAATCGGCTATGATAAAATGGGCACAGGACATTGGGTACAATATCATGTTTGCTGACTGGGAAAGGTTATGGACCACCGGTCTGAAATTTACGGCATGTAATGCCTTGAAAGAAAATATTATGAAAATGATATATAGGTGGTACATGACTCCAGTCAAGCTCGCAAAAATATACCATTTGTCTGATAATAAATGTTGGAAATGTAAAGAAACTGATGGAACGTTCTTTCACCTCTGGTGGACCTGCCCTAGAGTTAAGGCTTTCTGGGAAATGATATATAATGAGTTGAAAAAGGTATTTAAGTATACCTTCCCTAAGAAACCAGAGGCCTTTCTTTTAGGCATCGTCGGCCAGAGGGTGTTAAAGAAGGACCAAACATTTTTTATGTATGCAACAACAGCAGCAAGGATACTTGTCGCCAAGCACTGGAAAACCCAAGATTTGCCCACACTGGAAGAATGGCAGATGCAACTGATAGACTATATGGAGCTAGCAGAAATGACTGGCAGAATCCGAGACCTGGGAGAAGAGGCTGTGGAGGAGGACTGGAATAAATTTAAGGACTATTTACAAAATATTTGTAAATTGTATGAGTGTTAAGAAAGATGCATGATTATAAATAATATGGCACCATTAAGTTAGTAGAAAGGAATATGGAGATAAGTGAAAATATAAGAAAAGATAAATTTTGGATAAATATTATGCTAAAATTAAGCTTTTAAGGTTTGGGTAAAATTATCTAAAATTAGGGATACAATATGGGAAAATTATAAAATAAGAATTGAAACAAGGTGATAAATTGCTGGGTAAAGTTTGATAAACTTGGAACGCAGGAACAAGAGACGCGAGGAAGTCCAATGAAGCGAAGAAAATATGGCTATTGTAAAGTTATATGTTATTTTGTTTGTTTTTTCTATTGTATTAAGAAAATCTTTAATAAATATACTATATTAAAAAAAACCAATGCAAGGTAAATTACCTAAGACTTTTTTCAATTTTGTGGAGAACTTGGAACTGACAGATGTCTGGAGGCTTAGACATCCAACCACCAAACAATTCACCTTTTATTCGGAACCTCAGAAAAGCTGGGGAAGGATAGAGCAAATATGGATCTCGAGACAAGAAGAAGAGTTTGGATTTGATATCCCGCCTTTCACTCCCTTTAAGGAGTCTCAAAGGGGCTAACATTCTCCTTTCCCTTTCCTCCCCCACAACAAACACTCTGTGAGGTGAGTGGGGCTGAGAGACTTCAAAGAAGGCAGGGGGACCGCTAGGGGCGCCTTGAAAGATAGCTGCTATAACATCTTGTCCAGCTTGCACGAGGTAATTAGAGGCTGAATATGGGGAGTATATCAGCCTCCCTTCGTCTTTTCAGGGAATTGAAAAGACGCTGCCTCGCCTGCTGTTGCCATAAATCACCCCTGAGTTCGGATGAAGGAGGGGGTGAGAGGCACTAGGCGGAAAGCCCTCGGGCAGGTTCGGAGCTCCCTGCCAGCTACTTTCAGGAGCGAGCCTGGTTGCGAAAAATGGATTGGATTGGATTGATCTTTATTACGGCCATTGGCCCGTCACACGACAGATTCCCATACCACCATAATGTACTTGAACCCCAAAATTTAAAACCGCCAAAACTTACAAAAAACAGACAAGAACCAAAGCAAAACAAAAACAAAAGACCAACATCATACATTACAATAAATTTGTAACATAAACATCGCCCTCTGCTCATAAATTAATAGAAGACATCAATGGTGATATCACCTAATTACATCCTAAAACATAGATCATGGTTTAAAGGGATTATTCGAGCCACACAGGAGTCCGTTTCTCTTCTTTAGGGATAGGACGCTGATCAAGAATCTGGCAACCATGAGTGATCTTAGGGGGTCATCATCATTTAATAGATATCTCAGTTTGGCTTCAGTCGTATCATCGGCAATGCGCTTTAGATATTGAGCAAGAAACTTGCTCCTGGAGAGAGGCTGGAAAATTAAAACATATGGGGAATTAAAAAATAATTTGACAGGGTCAATTCTTGTCCATGTCATTTTGGCTTCAGAGAAGAATGTTCCCTTTCTTCCAAGGGGGTTCTTAGTTCTCCAGATGTCAATTAAGTCCATATTGTCAGTCAATTCGAAAAAAGGTTTTGGTAGTCTGCCATCTTTAGTTACAAGCTGTCTCTGCGACTTGTCCATATTTGTAGATTCCACTCCGTTCATATCTCCCATCATAATGATGTTATAATCCATATAGTCTAACAATGTCTCATGCAATTTCTTAAAAAATTCGGATTTCCCCTCATTTGGTGCATAAACTCCTACAATCAAAAATTTTTCTCCTTGAGATTGAATTTCAATTGCCACAAATCTTCCTTGTTCATCTTTAAAAACAAATTTCGGTGATAGGCTCTCTTTAGCATAAATGACAACTCCTCTCTTTTTAACCTTATCCGATGAAATAAACTCTTGGCCCAGTCTTTTATTAATCAGTACTTTCCTGTGTAGCCTAATCACATGTGTTTCCTGTAAGCAAATTAAGTCCAATTGTTCCTTTTTCAATAAATGAAAGACTTTCTTCCTCTTCTCCGGGGAGTTAAATCCATGAATGTTCCAACTTAATAATTGCAGAGACATGGCGTAGTTATTCTATTTTCCTCCGACTGCTCCCAAAAATTCTTCTTCTTCTGACGGTGGTATTGCTTTTTCTAGTTTGTCCAATCCCAAAGGTGGTGGTACTATGTCTAGTACTCCTGGTTTTAAGGCTCTTAGCTCTTCTAGAACTTCTTTTTGCAGGTCTTCTTCGTGGTCTCTCAAAAATTTTCCCTTGTCTTCCACTGATCTTATTTTGAACTTTTCCCCTTTAAAGGTAAAAGATAGTCCCTGGGGGAATTCCCATCTAAAAACAATTCTGTTTCTTCTCAGTAGGGCCACCAGATCTCCGTAGTTGGTTCTAAGATCCAATAAGTGTTTCGGAATGTCTTTAAAAATCTCCACTCTTGAATCGTTGATTTCCAAAGTATTCTGGAAGTGCGTACTCACTATTTTGTCTCTCTTCTTGGAAAAATTTGCAGAACAACTAAGAAAGGAATTTAAAGTAAGAGATTTGGGTCCAGTAAAAAATTATCTCGGTCTAGAAATTCAAAGGACAAACGATGGAAGTTTTTTGTTGAGTCAAAAAGATAAAATAATGGAGTTACTTGAAAGAAACAATATGCAAAATAGCAAGGGAGTAAAAACTCCAATGGAAATAGATTTTTTCAAGAATGAAAGAGAATGCACAGAACCAGTAAATCCTGAAATGTACCATTCAATAGTTGAAAGTTTATTATACATTTCATTGTGGAGCAGACCAGATTTGAGTTATGCAGTTGGAATACTAAGCAGACTAGTAAGCTGCCCCACAGAAAATGCCTGGAAGGGTTTAAAACGTATTTTCCGGTATTTAAAACAAACACTGGATTATTGTTTAAGATTACCATCTTCAGGGTCTACAAAATTGAAGTGTTATGTTAACAGTGATTGGGCCCAACCTTCCTGATAGAAAATCCATTTCTGGTATGGTGTTTCAATTTGGGGATTCCTTGATAGGTTGGAAGTCCAAAAAGCAAAGAATCGTGGCCACATCTTCAATAGAGGCTGAATACTGTGCTTTATCAGAGTTTTGTAATGAAATAAAATTTTATGTTCAAATCCTCAATGATTTAGATATGCAATGTGATTATCCAGTTCAAATATGGGAAGACAATCAATCTGCAATAACTCTGGCTGGATCTGAGCAGTTTAAAAACAAATCCAAACATTTAGAAATTATCAAAATGTACAGTGGTGCCTCGCAAGACGAAATTAATTCGTTCTGCGAGTTTTTTCGTCTAGCGAATTTTTCGTCTTGCGAAGCACGAAATCCCATAGGAATGCATTGAAAATCAATTAATGCGTTCCTATGGTCAAAAAAAGTCCAAACAAAGCCAAATTGGGTACAACAAGAGTTTATTAAGTGCTCTTTAAAGTCACACATACTGTAAAGAGCATTTCAAAAATTGAGGGAACAATAAATTAAGTTTCTAAACATGACAGAAAAACATTTAAAAATCAGCAAAGTGTACAGTACATTTTCTAAGACTCTGGGGGACAACTCGAAGAAGGTTCCTCTTCCACCCTTTGCTTCTTGCTGAAGAACCTGTCCATGGTCTGCTGCTTCATCCGCCTTTTCAGCACCTCCCTGAAAGGCGACATGACCCTCGTATCAAAAGTGTTCGCAAGGTCATGTGCCACGTCCTTGTCAGGGTGGTGCCGCTGTGCAAAAGCCTGCGCATCCTTCCACTTCATGCAAATGTCCCTCAGTTCTTTGGAGGACAGCCGTTCCTCAGTTGCTTCCTCCTCTTCCAGCGAGGCCTGCTCCTGCGCTGCCTCTGCCTGCAGTTCGACCAGCTCCTGGGTGGTCAGCTCGTGGTCGTGCTCCTCCACCAGCTCACTGACATCCTCCTCCTCTTATCTTTAGGTGGGAGTTTCCCCAAGGACTATCTTTTACTTTCAGAGGGAAGAAGGTGAAAATTAAAACAGAAATTTTTTTGAATATCTACGGAGAGGACCTTCAGAAAGGGATTGAAAGACCCTCAGGGGCTGGACCACTGCCTGTACCTACACCTACACCTTCGGGGTCTGAAGACCAGGACAAAAAGACACCACCACCAGGGCAATAACAGATTTATCCAGGATGTCTCTGCAACTTCTGAGCTGGAACATAAATGGCGCCAACTGCCCGGAGAAAAGGAGAAGGATATTTCATATTTTGAAAAAAGAACAATTGGACATTATTTGTTTGCAAGAAACACATGTGACTAGGCTACATAGAAAAGTGTTAATAAATAAAAGATTAGGCCAAGAATTTATCTCTTCGGATCGAGTAAAGAAAAGAGGTGTGGTGATATATGCAAAAGAGAGCCTGTCACCAAAATTTTTATTTAAAGATGAACAAGGAAGAATTTTGGCAATTGAGATCCAAAATCAAGGAGAAAAGTTTCTGATACTAGGAATTTACGCGCCAAATGAGGGAAAATCGGAATTCTACAAGAAGCTGCATGAGATAATGCTGGACTATCTGAACTATGATAACATCATCATGATGGGAGATATGAATGGGGTGGTATCAACCAACATGGACAAGTCACACAGCCAAAACGTAACAAAAGAAGGCAGACTACCCAAAACATTTTTTGAATTGACTGACAACATGGACTTGATTGATATCTGGAGAACTAAGAACCCTCTAGGAAGAGAAGGAACATTCTTTTCTGAAGCCCAACTGACATGGACAAGAATCGACCAAATATGGATAACTAGAGGCCTGGCACCCAAGATAAAAAAAGTGGAAATCTGCCCAAAGACCTGCTCCGACCATAACGCTGTAAAGATGGACATGAGACTAACTCCAACCGGCTCCTTCAGATGGAGGATGAATGACAACCTGTTCAGAGATCAGGAGAACTGTCTGGGACGCAAGTAAGGCGGTTATGAGGGGGTTTCTGATACAACAGAATACTATAAAGAAAAAAGCACAGAATGAGAAAAAAGACAAGATTTTGGAGAAAATTAAAGAAGGTGAGAAGAAGTTAAGAACAAGACCGAAGTCAAAGGAGATCTTAAGAGAAATTAAACTTTACCAAGCACAATATTCAAAATTGATAAATCAGGAAGTGGAATGGAAAGTTAAGCTAATGAAACAAAGATCCTTTGAATCGGCAAATAAATGTGGAAAGCTGCTAGCATGGCAGCTGAAAAAGAGACAAAAACTGAACACGGTCACAAATTTAGAGATTGAAGGAAGAAACATCCAGAACCCAGTGGAGATCAGAAAGTGTTTCCAGAGATACTTTAAACAATTATATACACAAGGGCCGCAAAACGAATCGGAGATAGAACAATTTTTAAAGAAGAATGGTTTACCAAAGCTGTCTCAAGAAAATAGAACAATCCTGAACCACAAAATAACACAACAAGAGATTCAATAAGCCATTCAGAACATGCAATTGGGCAAATCTCCAGGGCCAGATGGGCTCACCTCCAAATATTACAAGACATTGAAAGACTATTTGATACACCCATTAATGGAGGTTTGCAATGAAATTATGGAGGGGAAGAAGGCACCGGAGTTGTGGAAAGAAGCTTTCATCACATTGATACCTAAACTAGAAACTGAAAAGACACAACTCAAGAACTACCGCCCCATCTCCCTCCTAAATGTGGATTATAAAATATTTGCAGACATTTTAGCAAGCAGGTTTAAAAAAGTTTTAAATGAAGTAATTCATAAGGACCAGGCAGGCTTTTTCCCAGGTAGACATTTGTTTGCTAACACAAGGAACATTATTGACATTTTGGAACTTTTGCAAACAAATATTAATACAAAAGCAGTGTTAATATTTATAGATGCGGAGAAGGCCTTTGATAATATTTCATGGAAGTTTATGAAGAAAAACTTGGAAGGGATGGGAGTGGGACGGGGATTTGAGAATGGGATAGATGCAATTTATTCAGAACAAAAGGCTAAATTGATAGTGAACAATGTGGTGACGGAAGAGTTCAAAATTGAAAAAGGAACACGACAAGGTTGCCCTATCTCTCCTTTGTTATTCATTTCGGTCCTGGAGGTGCTCTTGAACATGCTAAAGAAAGAGGGGGCTTTGCCCTGCCAGACTTAAAGTTGTACTATGAATCAGCAGCTTTCTGCTGGTTGAAAGATTGGCTGCTTCTTGAAAACACTGATGTTTTGGATTTGGAAGGTTTTAACAATGCTTATGGATGGCATGCATATTTGTGGTATGACAAGGTTAAAAGTCACAAGGCTTTCAAGAACCATATTGTCAGGAAAGCAGTGTTTAATGTCTGGACAAAATATAAAGACTTATTGGAAAATAAGACCCCAACAGCAGCAAGGATACTTGTCGCCAAGCACTGGAAAACCCAAGATTTGCCCACACTGGAAGAATGGCAGATGCAACTGATAGACTATATGGAGGAGACCGGTTGGTGGAAGGTATTCAGGTCGGAGCGAAACAGTGTAAACTTAAAGCATTTGCAGATGACCTAGTATTGACTTTACAGGAGCCAGAGCCAAGTACCAAAAGGGTATTGCAACTGATTTATGAGTTTGGTCGGGTGGCGGGATTTAAACTTAACAAGCAAAAAACCAAGGTTTTGGGGGAAAAAATTGACCTCTTTAGAATCAGAAAGGTTTCAGAAAGAGACAGAGCTAAATGTGGTTAAAAAAGTAAAATACCTAGGGGTAAACATAACAGCGAAGAGCATGAACTTATTTAAATATAACTATGAAAAATGCTGGTCTGAAATTAAAAGGGATCTAGAAGTTTGGTCAAGACTGAAACTTTCCTTGTCAGGACGTATTGCTGCTATAAAGATGAATGTATTGCCAAAAATGTTGTTTTTGTTTCAAACTTTGCAGATTGTGGATAAAATGGAGTGTTTTGGGAGGTGGCAGAGAGACATCTCTAAATTTGTCTGGCAGGGCAAAAAGCCCAGAATTAAGTTTAAGATATTAACTGATGCCAAAGAAAGAGGGGGCTTTGCCCTGCCAGACTTAAAGTTGTACTATGAATCAGCAGCTTTCTGCTGGTTGAAGGACTGGCTGCTTCTTGAAAACACGGATGTTTTAGATTTGGAAGGATTTAACAATGCTTTTGGATGGCATGCATACTTGTGGTATGACAAGGTTAAAATTCACAAGGCTTTCAAGAACCATGTTGTCAGAAAAGCAGTCTTCAATGTCTGGACAAAATATAAGGACTTATTGGAAAATAAGACCCCAAGGTGGTTATCAGCAATGGAAGCTAAGGCCCCGAAAAGACTCAATATGGAGGCCAGATGGCCGAAATATTGGGACATAATAGAAAAAGATGGAGACAACTGGAGGTTGCAGAGTTTGGCGAAACTAAAGGATAAAGTGCGAGATTGGTTACATTATGCTCAGATTAAAGAAGTTTTTAAGTTGGACAAAAAGATAGGTTTCCAGGTGGAAAAATCAAAGTTAGAAACAGAACTGTTAGCACTTCCGGAGGCGGCGCAAAATGGCAATGGCGGTCCTCTTCTGTCTCTGAAGAGGGGCTCCGCGGAAAAGGGTCGGTTGCTGCGGCACAGCGGCGACCCACTAAGAAAAACCACGGGCAGAGTGAGATCGTGGCCGTGGGACTCGGCGGGCACCTGTAGCCCCCCCAGAAACGGAGAAGGAACCCCGTAAGGGGCTCCGGAACGTAGAAGGGGGAGCGGTGCTGTGAGTTCATCGCTCTTTCTGCGGAAGCGAAGCCGCGCGGCTACTGCTGATGAGCGCCAACCTTTCTTCTTGAAAAATCAGACTACAAGCAACATACCCGTGAGTAAGGGGTACTAAAATTTCGGGACTAAATTGTTAAATTTGGCTGAAAACGGGAGGCGAGAAACAGGAAGTCCGTCTTCCGATTTTGCTTATAAGATCAAAGCAAAGACTTTGAGAAGCGGGAAGCGCTTTAAAAGAACTGTAAAAAGTTGGGACTACCGTGCATCTGCTGAACTAGCCTTTAAGGGAAAAAAAGGAAACTTTTCTTCTTGAACTTGCTGGATTCTTAACTGGAACACTCCTCTTGTTTGTGGATTATAAGGATATAGAAAGATTAAAGAAACCAAGCCGTTGGGCTGCCAGACGAAAGAGAACTGTCAAACTGCGGAAACTGTAACCTGAATTTAGACTGTTACTTTGGAGCATTATTGAGTAGACATTGTTGCTGGTACCCCCTTCTTTTTGGAAACTTTGTGACTTTAAAAAAGAGAGCTCTGGAGAACCTTCCTTTTGTATTGGGACTATAGGGATTTAGTATTGGAAGTACAGGAACTTTAATGGCGGAAAAAGTTCCTTCTTCTGAACTTTCGTGGTGCTCCCCCTTGAGGATTGCGGAGTTATAGAGGCTTGGGAACTACATTTTATTTTGACTTTCTCCCGTTTGACTGTTTATACTCTGGACTCGTCTTTCCCATGGAACAATAGTCAATTTGACCTTGAACAGAGGCAGGTGTGGAATGAGTGGCTCAGGGAAAACAAGAGCAGCTAAAGCAAAAGCAAAACAAACTGTACAACTTGTTCAAACAACTTTAACTCAACAACGTAGATCCTCAGTCCCAGCTGTGCTGGAAGCACAGAAGGGGGAAGTTGAACAGCTTGCAGCAGAAGATATGGCAACAGGAGGATCTGAAGTAGTATTGAAACAAATTTTGGAGCAACTGGCAATTTTAAATCAAAAGGTGGATAATCAATCAACAAAAATTGACCAAGCTACATCCTCGATTAGCAAATTGACAGACCAGGTTTCCCAGCATACACAGGCAATTGAAAATTTGCAAGGAGCAACGGCTGAAAATCATAAATTAGCTGTGGAAGCCAATCAAAAAGCAGAGCAAGCCAATAAGAAGGCTGAGGAGATTAAAGGAGAAGTGAAGCCTTTGCGTAAACAGATTGGGGAACAGCAAGCCTACCTGTCAATGGTTGAATTGAAAAATCGGGAGAACAATCTCAGGCTGAGAGCTATCCCAGAACTTGAACAAGAAGATTTGAGTGGCTATTTGACATCTGAATTCTCTAAGTTCTGGGGTATAGAAGAAGATAAGGACTTTAAAATTGTAACTGCATTCAGACTGCATTCAGAGGGTTTCTGATACAACAAAATACGATTAAGAAAAGACTCTGGAATGAAAAGAAGGACAAGATATTGGAGAAAATAAAAGAAGGAGAGAGAAAATTAAGAATTAAGCCAAAATCGAAGGAGGTGCTGAGAGAAATCAAATTCCATCAAGCACAATATTCGAAATTGATAAACCAAGAGGTTGAATGGAAAATTAAACAAATGAAGCAAAGATCATTTGAATCAGCGAACAAATGTGGAAAACTGCTAGCATGGCAGTTAAAAAAGAGACAAAAATTAAATACAGTTACAAATCTAGAGATTGAAGGGAGAACTATCCAGAAACCAGAAGAAATTAGAAAGTCTTTCCAGAGATATTTTAAAGAACTCTATGCTCAGGGGCCACAGAAAGAGTTTGAAGTGGATCAATTTTTAAAAATTAATGGACTATCAAAATTAACTCAGGAAAAGAGAACAACCCTGAACTGTAAAATAACACAACAGGAAATTGAAGGTGCCATTCAGAATATGCAACTAGGCAAATCTCCAGGCCCTGATGGACTTACTTCTAAATATTATAAGACTTTGAAAGACTATTTGATACAACCTTTGATGGAAGTTTGTAATCAGATCATGGAGGGGAAGAAGGCACCGGAAACGTGGAAAGAAGCCTTCATCACATTGATACCCAAATCAGAAACTGAAAAGACTCAACTTAAGAACTACCGTCCCATCTCACTCCTAAATGTGGATTACAAAATCTTTGCAGATATCTTGGCAAGTAGGCTTAAAAAAGTACTTAATGAAGTAATTCATAAGGACCAGGCTGGCTTTCTCCCTGGTAGACATTTGTTTGACAACACCAGGAACATTATTGATATTTTGGAACTTTTACAAACAAATATCAATACAAGAGCAGTGTTGATTTTTATTGATGCGGAGAAAGCCTTTGACAATATTTCTTGGATGTTTATGAAGAAAAATTTGGAAGGGATGGGAGTGGGGCGGGGGTTTGAAAATGGAATAGAAGCAATCTATTCAGAGCAAAAAGCTAAATTGATAGTGAACAATGTGGTGACAGAGGAGTTTAAAATTGAGAAAGGGACACGACAGGGGTGCCCTCTATCCCCTCTTTTATTTATTTCAGTCCTGGAGGTGCTTTTGAATATGATTAGGGAGGACCGGTTGGTACAAGGAATACAGGTCGGAGTGAAACAATATAAACTGAAAGCATTTGCAGATGACTTGGTTTTAACATTAGAGGAGCCAGAATCTAGTACAAAAAGAGTTTTAGAATTGATTTATGAATTTGGTCGGGTGGCGGGATTTAAGCTGACCAAGCAAAAAACTAAAGTTTTGGCTAAAAACTTGACATTTACAGAAACAGAGGGGTTTCAGAGAGAGACGGAATTAAGTGTGGTTAAAAAAGTGAAATACCTAGGGGTTCATTTGACCTCCAAAAACTTGATTCTGTTCAAAGATAACTATGAAAAATGTTGGTTGGAAATCAAAAAAGATTTGGAAATTTGGTCAAGATTGAAACTTTCCTTGTTGGGTCGAATAGCAGCTATAAAAATGAATGTATTGCCGAAAATGTTATTTCTGTTCCAGGCCCTACAGATCGTGGACAGAGTGGAATGCTTTGGAAAGTGGCAGAAGGATATCTCTAAGTTTGTCTGGCAGGGCAAAAAGCCCCGAATAAAGTTTAAAATATTAACTGATTCGAAAGAAAGAGGGGTTTTTGCCCTGCCGGACTTGAGGTTATATTATGAATCTGCAGCCTTCTGCTGGTTGAAGGATTGGTTTCTGTTGGAGAACACTGATGTCCTGGATCTGGAAGGGTTCGATAATGCTTTTGGCTGGCATGCATATTTGTTAAAGTTCACAAACTGTTTAAAAACCATATTGTCAGAAGAGCAATATTTATGGTCTGGACAAAATACAAAGATTTATTAGAGAGTAAGACCCCGAGGTGGCTATCACCGGTGGAGGCCAAGGCTCGAAAAAGACTCAACATGGAGGCCTACTGGCCGAAATATTGGGAAATAATTGAAAAAACTGGAGACAATTGGAGGTTGCAGAGCTTGGAAAAACTAAGAAATAAGGTGCAAGATTGGTTACACTATGCTCAAATTCAAGAGGTTTTTAAAATAGATAAAAAGGTTGGGTTCCAGGTGGAAAAATCGAAACTAGAGACGGAATTGTTAGAACCAAAAACTAAGACACTTTCGAGAATGTATAATCTGCTGCTTAAATGGAACACACAGGACGAGATAGTTAAATCGGCCATGATAAAATGGGCACAGGATATTGGGCATAACATTATGTTTGAGGACTGGGAAAGGTTATGGAACACCGGAATGAAATTCACGGCATGTAATGCCTTGAAGGAAAACATTATGAAAATGATATACTGGTGGTACATGACCCCAGTCAAGTTTGCTAAGATATATCACCTGTCTGACAATAAATGTTGGAAATGTAAGGAGGCTGAAGGGACATTCTTTCACCTCTGGTGGACCTGCCCAAAAGTGAAGGCCTTCTGGGAAATGATTTACAATGAGTTAAAAAAGGTATTTAGGTATACCTTTCCCAAGAAACCAGAGGCCCTCCTTCTGGGCATGGTGGAGTGGACCAGAAAGTGTTAAAAAAGGACAGAACCTTTTTTATGTATGCTACTACAGCAGCAAGAATTCTCATTGCAAAGTACTGGAAGTCACAAGATTTACCCACGCTGGAGGAATGGCAGACGCAGTTGATGGACTATATGGAACTGGCCGAAATGACTGGCAGAATCCGAGACTTGGGAGAGGAAACAATGGAAGAGGACTGGAAAAAAATCAAGGACTATTTGCAAAAACATTATAAGCTGTATGAATGTTAAGAAAAATGCACGATTAGGAAACTTTAGCTTCAGTAACTTGATGATGTGAACTGAAAATTAAGGTATAAGAAAGAAGAGGCGGAATCATGAAACAATTTTATTATGTTTATTTTAAATATATAAGAATTGGGATACAAAATGTGAACTTAGAAACATGATAAATTGAAAGTTATAGTAAGTTATGAAACAAGGTAACAAATTGCTGACGTTTTTATTACAAAGAACGCAGGGTTTGGAGGATGTGGGGAAGTCTAGTTGGATTGTTAAAAAACATTATGGAAAGTTGGATTTTTTATATATTTCTTTTTTTCTTTGTTCTTTTTCTTTTTTCCTTAATCTATATATCTCTGAAACTCAATAAAATATTATTTAAAAAAAAAAAGAAACAGAACTGTTAGAACCCAGTTCTAAGATACTTTCAAGAATGTATAACTTGCTGTTAAAATGGAACACACAGGATGAAACGGTCAAATCAGCTATGATAAAATGGGCACAGGACATAGGGTACAATATCATGTTTGCTGACTGGGAAAAGTTATGGACCACCGGCCTGAGATTCACGGCATGCAATGCCTTGAAAGAAAACATTATGAAAATGATATACAGGTGGTACATGACCCCAGTCAAGCTTGCAAAGATATACCATTTGTCAGATAATAAATGTTGGAAATGTAAAGAAACTGAAGGAACGTTCTTTCACCTCTGGTGGACTTGCCCTAGAGTTAAGGCTTTCTGGGAAATGATATATAATGAGCTGAAGAAGATATTTAAGTATACCTTCCCTAAGAAACCAGAGGCCTTTCTTCTGGGCATTGTCGGCCAGAGGGTGCAAAAGAAAGACCGAACTTTTTTTATGTATGCCACAACAGCAGCAAGGATACTCATTGCTAAGTACTGGAAAACCCAAGATTTGCCCACACTGGAAGAATGGCAGATGCAACTGATGGACTATATGGAACTGGCGGAAATGACTGGCAGAATCCGAGACCTGGGAGAAGAACTGGTGGAGGAGGACTGGAAGAAATTTAAGGACTATCTACAAAAACATTGCAAACTGTATGAATGTTAAGTAAGATGTAAGATTAGCAACAACATGGTACCAATAAATTAGTTAAAAGGAATATGAACTTAAATGCAAATGAAAGAAAAGACAAATTTTGGATAAATACTATGTTATAACTAAGTCTTTAAAACTGTGATCTAAATTTTCTAAAATTTGGGATTTAATATTGGAAAATTATATTATAAGAATTGAAATAAGTTAATAAATTGCTGGTAAAGTTTAAAATTTTGGAATGCAGGAGCGAGAGTTGTGAGGAAGTCCAATGAGGAGAATGAAATGTGGATAATGGAAAATTATGTGTTATTCTGTATGTTCTTTACTGTTTAAACAAAATTTTAATAAATATTATTATAAAAAAAACAAAAACAAAAAAGTTTTAAAAGTTTAACTTACCAAATGGCTGCAAAATAAGTTTTGGAAAAGCTTCAAAAATCACCAAAGTCTTCAAAAACCTCAACTGTTCCCCCCAGCCACCCACCACACAGAAATTGCAAACCCCTCCCCAACTGTTGCAAACCCCTCCCCAACTGTTCCCCCAGCCACCCACCGCACAGAAATTCAAACCCAGAATTTTTTTAAAAAACAACAGCAGAGTGGCCCAATTGTCACAAAAAATCATAAAAATTCAAAAAAAAAACCACACAAGCTCCCAGATTCTTGCAAACCCCTCCTCAACTGTTCCCCCAGCCACCCACCACACAGAAATTCAAACCCAGAATTTTTTTTTAAAAAAACCGCAGAGTGGCCCAATGGTCACAAAAAATCATAAAAATTCAGAAAAAAACCACACAAGCTTCCAGATTCTTGCAAACCCCTCCCCAACACCAAGTCCTTGAATTCCAAACACCCCAACCCAAAATCCAAAAACCACAAAAAAAGTTTTTAAAGTTTAACTTACCAAATGGCTGCAAAAGAAGTTTTGGAAAAGCTTCAAAAATCACCAAGTCTTCAAAAACCTCAAAAAAGGCTACCACACCGCATGCTATGAGTTGCTCCTCGAAGTCAAGTCGCAACTGCACCTCTTCAAGCAATGCACCCTGGGTATTAACGGTTTTACGAAAAAGGAAACAAACTTGCAAGCCCATAGGGAAATTCATCTTGTGAAGCACCTCAAAAAACAAAAAACTCTTTCGTCTAGCGAGTTTTTCGTCTTACGAGGCATTCGTCTTGCGGGGCACCATTGTAACTGAAAATGTGAAACAAAACCTGATAATGCTGAAATACTGTGAGAGCATGCAAAATGTGGCTGATATATTTACGAAAGCACTAACTTTTGAGAAACATGCACAACTAGTGACAAAATTAGGAATTGTTGTGCGTGATGTGTAAATGTTTTGTATATGTTTAAAGTACTGTTTTGCTTTCTGTTTGAATGAGAGGGGGTGTTGGGAGTCATTCTGCACAGAAACATGTTTGTACCTTTAAGAACAGTTTTTGTGAGCTCTGGGCTAATTGGTTGCAGCTGGCCGTGGCTACAAAAGGAGAAAAGCTGACTTCCGGAGGCGGCGCGAACGGCAATGGCTGCCCTCTTCTAACCGGGAGAGGGAAGCTCCGCTGAGAACGGGTCGTCCGCTGCGGCAAAGCGGAGACCCATCCCGAAAACCCACAGGCGGCAGAAGCCTGTGGTCCTGAGACCCGGCGGGCGCCAGGAGCAGCCCCCAAAACGTTGAAGGGACCCCGTAAGGGGCTCCAGATCGCGGAGGGGGTAGCGGCGCTGAGGGTTGTTTCGCAGTCAATGGAGCGAAGCCGCGTTGCTGTTGCCGGTGAGCGCTGACCTTTCTTCTTGAAACTATCGAATTCAGAAAGCAACAACCCGTGAGTAATTTTGGACCTTACAAATTTTGAAATTGCAAAAGATTGAATTTGGCTGAAAGCGGAGTGACGATAAACAGGAAGTCCGTCTTCCGCTGACACTGAACTTGAGAAGTAAAGAGCTGGAGGAGTGGAGACTAAGAACAACTTTTTAACTAACCGATCTGGCACCTATTTGAACTGTTTTTCCTGGGTGGATTAAGGACTTTGAGTGACTGACTTTTGGATTTATACTGGGGTAAGGAAACCTTTCTTC